>NC_064924.1:141265326-141879561 GCF_023897955.1 Schistocerca gregaria
AACATTTCTAGAACTCATCTTCTGTAATATCCTATCAAAAGCTAAAGAATGTAATACTTTGTTTTTGGATACCACAGGAGAGCTAGATATATGACGTGAGACAATAAAGTAATGAGACTGATGTGAAAAAACAATTTTGCTTACCGTTTTAGTCAAACTTAGTGTTGTCTCCTTCAGACTAGTTCCCTTCTGATTGCACACACTTTTTTCAGCGCTTCTGCCACTGATGGTAACATTTCTGGAACTCTTCTTCTGTAATATACTATCAAAAGCTAAAGAAAGTAATTATTTGTTTTTGGATACCACAGGAGAGCTAGATATATGAGGTGAGACAATAAAGTAATGAGACTGATGTGAAAAAGCAATGTTGCTTACCGTTTTAGTCAAACTTTGTGTTGTCTCCTTCAGAGTAGTTCCCTTCTGATTGCACACACTTTTTCCAGCGCTTCTGCCTCTGATGGTAACATTTCTGGAACTCATCTTCTGTAATATCCTATCAAAAGCTAAAGAATGTAATTCTTTGTTTTTGGATACCACAGGAGAGCTAGATATATGAGGTGAGACAATAAAGTAATGAGACTGATGTGAAAAAACAATGTTGCTTACCGTTTTTGTCAAACTTAGTGTTGTCTCCTTCAGAGTAGTTCCCTTCTGATTGCACACACTTTTTCCAGCGCTTCTGCCACTGATGGTAACATTTCTCTAACTCATCTTCTGTAATATCCTATCAAAAGCTAAAGAATGTAATTCTTTGTTTTTGGATACCACAGGAGAGCTAGATATATGAGGTGAGACAATAAAGTAATGAGACTGATGTGAAAAAACAATGTTGCTCACCGTTTTAGTCAAACTTAGTGTTGTCTCCTTCAGAGTAGTTCCCTTCTGATTGCACACACTTTTTCCAGCGCTTCTGCCACTGATGGTAACATTTCTAGAACTCATCTTCTGTAATATCCTATCAAAAGCTAAAGAATGTAATACTTTGTTTTTGGATACCACAGGAGAGCTAGATATATGAGGTGAGACAATAAAGTAATGAGACTGATGTGAAAAAACAATGCTGCTTACCGTTTTAGTAAAACTTAGTGTTGTCTCCTTCAGAGTAGTTCCCTTCTGATTGCACACACTTTTTCCAGGGCTTCTGCCACTGATGGTAACATTTCTGGAACTCTTCTTCTGTAATATCCTATCAAAAGCTAAAGAATGCAATTCTTTGTTTTTGGATACCACAGGAGAGCTAGATATATGAGGTGAGACAATAAAGTAATGAGACTGATGTGAAAAAACAATGGTGCTTACCGTTTTAGTCAAACTTAGTGTTGTCTCCTTCAGAGTAGTTCCCTTCTGATTGCACACACTTTTTCCAGCGCTTCTGCCACTGATGGTAACATTTCCAGAACTCATCTTCTGTAATATCCTATCAAAAGCTAAAGAATGTAATTCTTTGTTTTTGGATACCACAGGAGAGCTAGATATATGAGGTGAGACAATAAAGTAATGAGACTGATGTGAAAAAACAATGTTGCTTACCGTTTTAGTCAAACTTAGCTGTTGTCTCCTTCAGAGTAGTTCCCTTCTGATTGCACACACTTTTTCCAGCGCTTCTGCCACTGATGGTAACATTTCTCGAACTCATCTTCTGTAATATCCTATCAAAAGCTAAAGAATGTAATTCTTTGTTTTTGGATACCACAGGAGAGCTAGATATATGAGACAGTAAAGTAATGAGACTGATGTGAAAAAACAATGTTGCTCACCGTTTTAGTCAAACTTAGTGTTGTCTCCTTCAGAGTAGTTCCCTTCTGATTGCACACACTTTTTCCAGCGCTTCTGCCACTGATGGTAACATTTCTAGAACTCATCTTCTGTAATATCCTATCAAAAGCTAAAGAATGTAATACTTTGTTTTTGGATACCACAGGAGAGCTAGATATATGAGGTGAGACAATAAAGTAATGAGACTGATGTGAAAAAACAATGCTGCTTACCGTTTTAGTAAAACTTAGTGTTGTCTCCTTCTGCCACTGATGGTAACATTTCTAGAACTCATCTTCTGTAATATCCTATCAAAAGCTAAAGAATGTAATTCTTTGTTTTTGGATACCACAGGAGAGCTAGATATATGAGGTGAGACAATAAAGTAATGAGACTGAAGTGAAAAAACAATGTTGCTTACCGTTTTAGTCAAACTTAGTGTTGTCTCCTTCAGACTAGTTCCCTTCTGATTGCACACACTTTTTCCAGCGCTTCTGCCACTGATGGTAACATTTCTAGAACTCATCTTCTGTAATATCCTATCAAAATCTAAACAATGTAATTCTTTGTTTTTGGATACCACAGGAGAGCTAGATATATGAGGTGAGACAATAAAGTAATGAGACTGATGTGAAAAAACAATGTTGCTAACCGTTATAGTCAAACCTAGTGTTGTCTCCTTCAGAGTAGTTCCCTTCTGATTGCACACATTGTTTCCAGCGCTTCTGCCACTGATGGTAACATTTCTAGAACTCATCTTCTGTAATATCCCATCAAAAGCTAAAGAATGTAATTCTTTGTTTTTGGATACCACAGGAGAGCTAGATATATGAGGTGAGACAATAAAGTAATGAGACTGATGTGAAAAAACAATGTTGCTTACCGTTTTAGTCAAACTTAGTGTTGTCTCCTTCAGACTAGTTCCCTTCTGATTGCACACACTTTTTCCAGCGCTTCTGCCACTGATGGTAACATTTCTGGAACTCTTCTTCTGTAATATACTATCAAAAGCTAAAGAATGTAATTCTTCGTTTTTGGATACCACAGGAGAGCTAGATATATGAGGTGAGACAATAAAGTAATAAGACTGATGTGAAAAAACAATGTTGCTTACCGTTTTTGTCAAACTTAGTGTTGTCTCCTTCAGAGTAGTTCCCTTCTGATTGCACACACTTTTTCCAGCGCTTCTGCCACTGATGTTAACATTTCTCGAACTCATCTTCTGCAATATCCTATCAAAAGCTAAAGAATGTAATTCTTTGTTTTTGGATACCACAGGAGAGCTAGATATATGACGTGAGACAATAAAGTAATAAGACTGATGTGAAAAAACAATGTTGCTTACCGTTTTAGTCAAACTTAGTGTTGTCTCCTTCAGAGTAGTTCCCTTCTGATTGCACACACTTTTTCCAGCGCTTCTGCCACTGATGGTAACATTTCTGGAACTCATCTTCTGTAATATCCTATCAAAAGCTAAAGAATGTAATTCTTTGTTTTTGGATACCACAGGAGAGCTAGATATATGAGGTGAGACAATAAAGTAATGAGACTGATGTGAAAAAACAATGTTGCTTACCGATTTAGTCAAACTTAGTGTTGTCTCCTTCAGAGTAGTTCCCTTCTGATTGCACACTCTTTTTCCAGCGCTTCTGCCACTGATGGTAACATTTCTAGAACTCATCTTCTGCAATATCCTATCAAAAGCTAAAGAATGTAATTCTTGGTTTTTGGATACCACAGGAGAGCTAGATATATGAGGTGAGACAATAAAGTAATGAGACTGATGTGAAAAAACAATGTTGCTCACCGTTTTAGTCAAACTTAGTGTTGTCTCCTTCAGAGTAGTTCCCTTCTGATTGCACACACTTTTTCCAGCGCTTCTGCCACTGATGGTAACATTTCTAGAACTCATCTTCTGTAATATCCTATCAAAAGCTAAAGAATGTAATTATTTGTTTTTAAATACCACAGGAGAGCTAGATATATGACGTGAGACAATAAAGTAATGAGACTGATGTGAAAAAACAATGTTGCTTACCGTTTTAGTCAAACTTAGTGTTCTTTCCTTCAGAGTAGTTCCCTTCTGATTGCACACACTTTTTCCAGCGCTTCTGCCACTGATGGTAACATTTCTCGAACTCATCTTCTGCAATATCCTATCAAAAGCTAAAGAATGTAATTCTTTGTTTTTGGATACCACAGGAGAGCTAGATATATGACGTTAGACAATAAAGTAATGAGACTGATGTGAAAAAACAATGTTGCTTACCGTTTTAGTCAAACTTAGTGTTGTCTCCTTCAGAGTAGTTCCCTTCTGATTGCACACACTTTTTCCAGCGCTTCTGCCACTGATGGTAACATTTCTGGAACTCATCTTCTGTAATATCCTATCAAAAGCTAAAGAATGTAATTCTTTGTTTTTGGATACCACAGGAGAGCTAGATATATGAGGTGAGACAATAAAGTAATGAGACTGATGTGAAAAAACAATGTTGCTTACCGTTTTAGTCAAACTTAGTGTTGTCTCCTTCAGAGTTGTTCCCTTCTGATTGCACACTCTTTTTCCAGCGCTTCTGCCACTGATGGTAACATTTCTAGAACTCATCTTCTGCAATATCCTATCAAAAGCTAAAGAATGTAATTCTTTGTTTTTGGATACCACAGGAGAGCTAGATATATGAGGTGAGACAATAAAGTAATGAGACTGATGTGAAAAAACAATGTTGCTCACCGTTTTAGTCAAACTTAGTGTTGTCTCCTTCAGAGTAGTTCCCTTCTGATTGCACACACTTTTTCCAGCGCTTCTGCCACTGATGGTAACATTTCTAGAACTCATCTTCTGTAATATCCTATCAAAAGCTAAAGAATGTAATACTTTGTTTTTGGATACCACAGGAGAGCTAGATATATGACGTGAGACAATAAAGTAATGAGACTGATGTGAAAAAACAATGTTGCTTACCGTTTTAGTCAAACTTAGTGTTGTCTCCTTCAGACTAGTTCCCTTCTGATTGCACACACTTTTTCCAGCGCTTCTGCCACTGATGGTAACATTTCTGGAATTCTTCTTCTGTAATATACTATCAAAAGCTAAAGAATGTAATTATTTGTTTTGGATACCACAGGAGAGCTAGATATATGAGGTGAGACAATAAAGTAATGAGACTGATGTGAAAAAGCAATGTTGCTTACCGTTTTAGTCAAACTTTGTGTTGTCTCCTTCAGAGTAGTTCCCTTCTGATTGCACATACTTTTTCCAGCGCTTCTGCCTCTGATGGTAACATTTCTGGAACTCATCTTCTGTAATATCCTATCAAAAGCTAAAGAATGTAATTCTTTGTTTTTGGATACCACAGGAGAGCTAGATATATGAGGTGAGACAATAAAGTAATGAGACTGATGTGAAAAAACAATGTTGCTTACCGTTTTTGTCAAACTTAGTGTTGTCTCCTTCAGAGTAGTTCCCTTCTGATTGCACGCACTTTTTCCAGCGCTTCTGCCACTGATGGTAACATTACTCGAACTCATCTTCTGCAATATCCTATCAAAAGCTAAAGAATGTAATTCTTTGTTTTTGGATACCACAGGAGAGCTAGATATATGAGGTGAGACAATAAAGTAATGAGACTGATGTGAAAAAACAATGTTGCTTACCGTTTTAGTCAAACTTAGTGTTGTCTCCTTCAGACTAGTTCCCTTCTGATTGCACACACTTTTTCCAGCGCTTCTGCCACTGATGGTAACATTTCTGGAACTCTTCTTCTGTAATATACTATCAAAAGCTAAAGAATGTAATTCTTTGTTTTTGGATACCACAGGAGAGCTAGATATATGAGGTGAGACAATAAAGTAATGAGACTGATGTGAAAAAGCAATGTTGCTTACCGTTTTAGTCAAACTTTGTGTTGTCTCCTTCAGAGTAGTTCCCTTCTGATTGCACACTCTTTTTCCAGCGCTTCTGCCACTGATGGTAACATTTCTCGAACTCATCTTCTGTAATATCCTATCAAAAGCTAAAGAATGTAATTCTTTGTTTTTGGATACCACAGGAGAGCTAGATATATGAGGTGAGACAATAAAGTAATGAGACTGATGTGAAAAAGCAATGTTGCTTACCGTTTTAGTCAAACTTTGTGTTGTCTCCTTCAGAGTAGTTCCCTTCTGATTGCACACACTTTTTCCAGCGCTTCTGCCACTGATGGTAACATTTCTCGAACTCATCTTCTGTAATATCCTATCAAAAGCTAAAGAATGTAATTCTTTGTTTTTGGATACCACAGGAGAGCTAGATATATGAGGTGAGACAATAAAGTAATAAGACTGATGTGAAAAAACAATGTTGCTTACCGTTTTAGTCAAACTTAGTGTTGTCTCCTTCAGAGTAGTTCCCTTCTGATTGCACGCACTTTTTCCAGCGCTTCTGCCACTGATGGTAACATTACTCGAACTCATCTTCTGCAATATCCTATCAAAAGCTAAAGAATGTAATTCTTTGTTTTTGGATACCACAGGAGAGCTAGATATATGAGGTGAGACAATAAAGTAATGAGACTGATGTGAAAAAACAATGTTGCTTACCGTTTTAGTCAAACTTAGTGTTGTCTCCTTCAGACTAGTTCCCTTCTGATTGCACACACTTTTTCCAGCGCTTCTGCCACTGATGGTAACATTTCTGGAACTCTTCTTCTGTAATATACTATCAAAAGCTAAAGAATGTAATTCTTTGTTTTTGGATACCACAGGAGAGCTAGATATATGAGGTGAGACAATAAAGTAATGAGACTGATGTGAAAAAACAATGTTGCTTACCGTTTTTGTCAAACTTAGTGTTGTCTCCTTCAGAGTAGTTCCCTTCTGATTGCACACACTTTTTCCAGCGCTTCTGCCACTGATGGTAACATTTCTCGAACTCATCTTCTGCAATATCCTATCAAAAGCTAAAGAATGTAATTCTTTGTTTTTGGATACCACAGGAGAGCTAGATATATGACGTGAGACAATAAAGTAATGAGACTGATGTGAAAAAACAATGTTGCTTACCGTTTTAGTCAAACTTAGTGTTGTCTCCTTCAGAGTAGTTCCCTTCTGATTGCACACACTTTTTCCAGCGCTTCTGCCACTGATGGTAACATTTCTGGAACTCATCTTCTGTAATATCCTATCAAAAGCTAAAGAATGTAATTCTTTGTTTTTGGATACCACAGGAGAGCTAGATATATGAGGTGAGACAATAAAGTAATGAGACTGATGTGAAAAAACAATGTTGCTTACCGTTTTAGTCAAACTTTGTGTTGTCTCCTTCAGAGTAGTGCCCTTCTGATTGCACACACTTTTTCCAGCGCTTCTGCCACTGATGGTAACATTTCTAGAACTCATCTTCTGTAATATCCTATCAAAAGCTAAAGAATGTAATTCTTTGTTTTTGGATACCACAGGAGAGCTAGATATATGAGGTGAGACAATAAAGTAATGAGACTGATGTGAAAAAACAATGTTGCTTACCGTTTTAGTCAAACTTAGTGTTGTCTCCTTCAGACTAGTTCCCTTCTGATTGCACACACTTTTTCCAGCGCATCTGCCACTGATGGTAACATTTCTGGAACTCTTCTTCTGTAATATACTATCAAAAGCTAAAGAATGTAATTCTTTGTTTTTGGATACCACAGGAGAGCTAGATATATGAGGTGAGACAATAAAGTAATGAGACTGATGTGAAAAAGCAATGTTGCTTACCGTTTTAGTCAAACTTTGTGTTGTCTCCTTCAGAGTAGTTCCCTTCTGATTGCACACACTTTTTCCAGCGCTTCTGCCTCTGATGATAACATTTCTGGAACTCATCTTCTGTAATATCCTATCAAAAGCTAAAGAATGTAATTCTTTGTTTTTGGATACCACAGGAGAGCTAGATATATGAGGTGAGACAATAAAGTAATGAGACTGATGTGAAAAAACAATGTTGCTTACCGTTTTAGTCAAACTTAGTGTTGTCTCCTTCAGAGTAGTTCCCTTCTGATTGCACACACTTTTTCCAGCGCTTCTGCCACTGATGGTAACATTTCTCGAACTCATCTTCTGCAATATCCTATCAAAAGCTAAAGAATGTAATTCTTTGTTTTTGGATACCACAGGAGAGCTAGATATATGAGGTGAGACAATAAAGTAATGAGACTGATGTGAAAAAACAATGTTGCTTAGCGTTTTAGTCAAACTTAGTGTTGTCTCCTTCAGAGTAGTTCCCTTCTGATTGCACACTCTTTTTCCAGCGCTTCTGCCACTGATGGTAACATTTCTAGAACTCATCTTCTGTAATATCCTATCAAAAGCTAAAGAATGTAATTCTTTGTTTTTGGATACCACAGGAGAGCTAGATATATGAGGTGAGACAATAAAGTAATGAGACTGATGTGAAAAAACAATGTTGCTTACCGTTTTTGTCAAACTTAGTGTTGTCTCCTTCAGAGTAGTTCCCTTCTGATTGCACACACTTTTTCCAGCGCTTCTGCCACTGATGGTAATATTTCTGGAACTCATCTTCTGTAATATCCTATCAAAAGCTAAAGAATGTAATTATTTGTTTTTGGATACCACAGGAGAGCTAAATATATGAGGTGAGACAATAAAGTAATGAGACTGATGTGAAAAACAATGTTGCTTACCGTTTTAGTCAAACTTAGTGTTGTCTCCTTCAGAGTAGTTCCCTTCTGATTGCACACACTTTTTCTAGCGCTTCTGCCACTGATGGTAACATTTCTGGAACTCATCTTCTGTAATATCCTATCAAAAGCTAAAGAATGTAATTCTTTGTTTTTGGATACCACAGGAGAGCTAGATATATGAGGTGAGACAATAAAGTAATGAGACTGATGTGAAAAAACAATGTTGCTTACCGTTTTAGTCATACTTAGTGTTGTCTCCTACAGAGTAGTTCCCTTCTGATTGCACACACTTTTTCCAGCGCTTCTGCCACTGATGGTAACATTTCTAGAACTCATCTTCTGTAATATCCTATCAAAAGCTAAAGAATGTAATTCTTTGTTTTTGGATACCACAGGAGAGCTAGATAAATGAGGTGAGACAATAAAGTAATGAGACTGATGTGAAAAAACAATGTTGCTTACCGTTTTTGTCAAACTTAGTGTTGTCTCCTTCAGAGTAGTTCCCTTCTGATTGCACACACTTGTTCCAGCGCTTCTGCCACTGATGGTAACATTTCTCGAACTCATCTTCTGTAATATCCTATCAAAAGCTAAGGAATGTAATTCTTTGTTTTTGGATACCACAGGAGAGCTAGATATATGAGGTGAGACAATAAAGTAATGATACTGATGTGAAAAAACAATGTTGCTCACCGTTTTAGTCAAACTTAGTGTTGTCTCCTTCAGAGTAGTTCCCTTCTGATTGCACACACTTTTTCCAGCGCTTCTGCCACTGATGGTAACATTTCTAGAACTCATCTTCTGTAATATCCTATCAAAAGCTAAAGAATGTAATACTTTGTTTTTGGATACCACAGGAGAGCTAGATATATGACGTGAGACAATAAAGTAATGAGACTGATGTGAAAAAACAATGTTGCTTACCGTTTTAGTCAAACTTAGTGTTGTCTCCTTCAGAGTAGTTCCCTTCTGATTGCACACACTTTTTCCAGCGCTTCTGCCACTGATGGTAACATTTCTCGAACTCATCTTCTGCAATATCCTATCAAAAGCTAAAGAATGTAATTCTTTGTTTTTGGATACCACAGGAGAGCTAGATATATGACGTGAGACAATAAAGTAATGAGACTGATGTGAAAAAACAATGTTGCTTACCGTTTTAGTCAAACTTAGTGTTGTCTCCTTCAGAGTAGTTCCCTTCTGATTGCACACACTTTTTCCAGCGCTTCTGCCACTGATGGTAACATTTCTGGAACTCATCTTCTGTAATATCCTATCAAAAGCTAAAGAATGTAATTCTTTGTTTTTGGATACCACAGGAGAGCTAGATATATGAGGTGAGACAATAAAGTAATGAGACTGATGTGAAAAAACAATGTTGCTTACCGTTTTAGTCAAACTTAGTGTTGTCTCCTTCAGAGTAGTTCCCTTCTGATTGCACACTCTTTTTCCAGCGCTTCTGCCACTGATGGTAACATTTCTAGAACTCATCTTCTGCAATATCCTATCAAAAGCTAAAGAATGTAATTCTTTGTTTTTGGATACCACAGGAGAGCTAGATATATGAGGTGAGACAATAAAGTAATGAGACTGATGTGAAAAAACAATGTTGCTCACCGTTTTAGTCAAACTTAGTGTTGTCTCCTTCAGAGTAGTTCCCTTCTGATTGCACACACTTTTTCCAGCGCTTCTGCCACTGATGGTAACATTTCTAGAACTCATCTTCTGTAATATCCTATCAAAAGCTAAAGAATGTAATACTTTGTTTTTGGATACCACAGGAGAGCTAGATATATGACGTGAGACAATAAAGTAATGAGACTGATGTGAAAAAACAATGTTGCTTACCGTTTTAGTCAAACTTAGTGTTGTCTCCTTCAGACTAGTTCCCTTCTGATTGCACACACTTTTTCCAGCGCTTCTGCCACTGATGGTAACATTTCTGGAACTCTTCTTCTGTAATATACTATCAAAAGCTAAAGAATGTAATTATTTGTTTTTGGATACCACAGGAGAGCTAGATATATGAGGTGAGACAATAAAGTAATGAGACTGATGTGAAAAAGCAATGTTGCTTACCGTTTTAGTCAAACTTTGTGTTGTCTCCTTCAGAGTAGTTCCCTTCTGATTGCACACACTTTTTCCAGCGCTTCTGCCTCTGATGGTAACATTTCTGGAACTCATCTTCTGTAATATCCTATCAAAAGCTAAAGAATGTAATTCTTTGTTTTTGGATACCACAGGAGAGCTAGATATATGAGGTGAGACAATAAAGTAATGAGACTGATGTGAAAAAACAATGTTGCTTACCGTTTTTGTCAAACTTAGTGTTGTCTCCTTCAGAGTAGTTCCCTTCTGATTGCACGCACTTTTTCCAGCGCTTCTGCCACTGATGGTAACATTACTCGAACTCATCTTCTGCAATATCCTATCAAAAGCTAAAGAATGTAATTCTTTGTTTTTGGATACCACAGGAGAGCTAGATATATGAGGTGAGACAATAAAGTAATGAGACTGATGTGAAAAAACAATGTTGCTTACCGTTTTAGTCAAACTTAGTGTTGTCTCCTTCAGACAAGTTCCCTTCTGATTGCACACACTTGTTCCAGCGCTTCTGCCACTGATGGTAACATTTCTGGAACTCTTCTTCTGTAATATACTATCAAAAGCTAAAGAATGTAATTCTTTGTTTTTGGATACCACAGGAGAGCTAGATATATGAGGTGAGACAATAAAGTAATGAGACTGATGTGAAAAAGCAATGTTGCTTACCGTTTTAGTCAAACTTTGTGTTGTCTCCTTCAGAGTAGTTCCCTTCTGATTGCACACACTTTTTCCAGCGCTTCTGCCACTGATGGTAACATTTCTCGAACTCATCTTCTGTAATATCCTATCAAAAGCTAAAGAATGTAATTCTTTGTTTTTGGATACCACAGGAGAGCTAGATATATGAGGTGAGACAATAAAGTAATAAGACTGATGTGAAAAAACAATGTTGCTTACCGTTTTAGTCAAACTTAGTGTTGTCTCCTTCAGAGTAGTTCCCTTCTGATTGCACGCACTTTTTCCAGCGCTTCTGCCACTGATGGTAACATTACTCGAACTCATCTTCTGCAATATCCTATCAAAAGCTAAAGAATGTAATTCTTTGTTTTTGGATACCACAGGAGAGCTAGATATATGAGGTGAGACAATAAAGTAACGAGACTGATGTGAAAAAACAATGTTGCTTACCGTTTTAGTCAAACTTAGTGTTGTCTCCTTCAGACTAGTTCCCTTCTGATTGCGCACACTTTTTCCAGCGCTTCTGCCACTGATGGTAACATTTCTGGAACTCTTCTTCTGTAATATACTATCAAAAGCTAAAGAATGTAATTCTTTGTTTTTGGATACCACAGGAGAGCTAGATATATGAGGTGAGACAATAAAGTAATGAGACTGATGTGAAAAAACAATGTTGCTTACCGTTTTTGTCAAACTTAGTGTTGTCTCCTTCAGAGTAGTTCCCTTCTGATTGCACACACTTTTTCCAGCGCTTCTGCCACTGATGGTAACATTTCTCGAACTCATCTTCTGCAATATCCTATCAAAAGCTAAAGAATGTAATTCTTTGTTTTTGGATACCACAGGAGAGCTAGATATATGACGTGAGACAATAAAGTAATGAGACTGATGTGAAAAAACAATGTTGCTTACCGTTTTAGTCAAACTTAGTGTTGTCTCCTTCAGAGTAGTTCCCTTCTGATTGCACACACTTTTTCCAGCGCTTCTGCCACTGATGGTAACATTTCTGGAACTCATCTTCTGTAATATCCTATCAAAAGCTAAAGAATGTAATTCTTTGTTTTTGGATACCACAGGAGAGCTAGATATATGAGGTGAGACAATAAAGTAATGAGACTGATGTGAAAAAACAATGTTGCTTACCGTTTTAGTCAAACGTAGTGTTGTCTCCTTCAGAGTAGTTCCCTTCTGATTGCACACTCTTTTTCCAGCGCTTCTGCCACTGATGGTAACATTTCTAGAACTCATCTTCTGCAATATCCTATCAAAAGCTAAAGAATGTAATTCTTTGTTTTTGGATACCACAGGAGAGCTAGATATATGAGGTGAGACAATAAAGTAATGAGACTGATGTGAAAAAACAATGTTGCTTACCGTTTTAGTCAAACTTTGTGTTGTCTCCTTCAGAGTAGTTCCCTTCTGATTGCACACACTTTTTCCAGCGCTTCTGCCTCTGATGGTAACATTTCTGGAACTCATCTTCTGTAATATCCTATCAAAAGCTAAAGAATGTAATTCTTTGTTTTTGGATACCACAGGAGAGCTAGATATATGAGGTGAGACAATAAAGTAATGAGACTGATGTGAAAAAACAATGTTGCTTACCGTTTTTGTCAAACTTAGTGTTGTCTCCTTCAGAGTAGTTCCCTTCTGATTGCACGCACTTTTTCCAGCGCTTCTGCCACTGATGGTAACATTACTCGAACTCATCTTCTGCAATATCCTATCAAAAGCTAAAGAATGTAATTCTTTGTTTTTGGATACCACAGGAGAGCTAGATATATGAGGTGAGACAATAAAGTAATGAGACTGATGTGAAAAAACAATGTTGCTTACCGTTTTAGTCAAACTTAGTGTTGTCTCCTTCAGACTAGTTCCCTTCTGATTGCACACACTTTTTCCAGCGCTTCTGCCACTGATGGTAACATTTCTGGAACTCTTCTTCTGTAATATACTATCAAAAGCTAAAGAATGTAATTCTTTGTTTTTGGATACCACAGGAGAGCTAGATATATGAGGTGAGACAATAAAGTAATGAGACTGATGTGAAAAAGCAATGTTGCTTACCGTTTTAGTCAAACTTTGTGTTGTCTCCTTCAGAGTAGTTCCCTTCTGATTGCACACACTTTTTCCAGCGCTTCTGCCACTGATGGTAACATTTCTCGAACTCATCTTCTGTAATATCCTATCAAAAGCTAAAGAATGTAATTCTTTGTTTTTGGATACCACAGGAGAGCTAGATATATGAGGTGAGACAATAAAGTAATGAGACTGATGTGAAAAAGCAATGTTGCTTACCGTTTTAGTCAAACTTTGTGTTGTCTCCTTCAGAGTAGTTCCCTTCTGATTGCACACACTTTTTCCAGCGCTTCTGCCACTGATGGTAACATTTCTCGAACTCATCTTCTGTAATATCCTATCAAAAGCTAAAGAATGTAATTCTTTGTTTTTGGATACCACAGGAGAGCTAGATATATGAGGTGAGACAATAAAGTAATAAGACTGATGTGAAAAAACAATGTTGCTTACCGTTTTAGTCAAACTTAGTGTTGTCTCCTTCAGAGTAGTTCCCTTCTGATTGCACGCACTTTTTCCAGCGCTTCTGCCACTGATGGTAACATTACTCGAACTCATCTTCTGCAATATCCTATCAAAAGCTAAAGAATGTAATTCTTTGTTTTTGGATACCACAGGAGAGCTAGATACATGAGGTGAGACAATAAAGTAATGAGACTGATGTGAAAAAACAATGTTGCTTACCGTTTTAGTCAAACTTAGTGTTGTCTCCTTCAGACTAGTTCCCTTCTGATTGCACACACTTTTTCCAGCGCTTCTGCCACTGATGGTAACATTTCTGGAACTCTTCTTCTGTAATATACTATCAAAAGCTAAAGAATGTAATTCTTTGTTTTTGGATACCACAGGAGAGCTAGATATATGAGGTGAGACAATAAAGTAATGAGACTGATGTGAAAAAACAATGTTGCTTACCGTTTTTGTCAAACTTAGTGTTGTCTCCTTCAGAGTAGTTCCCTTCTGATTGCACACACTTTTTCCAGCGCTTCTGCCACTGATGGTAACATTTCTAGAACTCATCTTCTGCAATATCCTATCAAAAGCTAAAGAATGTAATTCTTTGTTTTTGGATACCACAGGAGAGCTAGATATATGAGGTGAGACAATAAAGTAATGAGACTGATGTGAAAAAACAATGTTGCTTACCGTTTTAGTCAAACTTAGTGTTGTCTCCTTCAGAGTAGTTCCCTTCTGATTGCACACACTTTTTCCAGCGCTTCTGCAACTGATGGTAACATTTCTAGAACTCATCTTCTGTAATATCCTATCAAAAGCTAAAGAATGTAATACTTTGTTTTTGGATACCACAGGAGAGCTAGATATATGAGGTGAGACAATAAAGTAATGAGACTGATGTGAAAAAACAATGTTGCTTACCGTTTTAGTCAAACTTTGTGTTGTCTCCTTCAGAGTAGTGCCCTTCTGATTGCACACACTTTTTCCAGCGCTTCTGTCACTGATGGTAACATTTCTAGAACTCATCTTCTGTAATATCCTATCAAAAGCTAAAGAATGTAATTCTTTGTTTTTGGATACCACAGGAGAGCTAGATATATGACGTGAGACAATAAAGTAATGAGACTGATGTGAAAAAACAATGTTGCTTACCGTTTTAGTCAAACTTAGTGTTGTCTCCTTCAGACTAGTTCCCTTCTGATTGCACACACTTTTTCCAGCGCATCTGCCACTGATGGTAACATTTCTGGAACTCTTCTTCTGTAATATACTATCAAAAGCTAAAGAATGTAATTCTTTGTTTTTGGATACCACAGGAGAGCTAGATATATGAGGTGAGACAATAAAGTAATGAGACTGATGTGAAAAAGCAATGTTGCTTACCGTTTTAGTCAAACTTTGTGTTGTCTCCTTCAGAGTAGTTCCCTTCTGATTGCACACACTTTTTCCAGCGCTTCTGCCTCTGATGGTAACATTTCTGGAACTCATCTTCTGTAATATCCTATCAAAAGCTAAAGAATGTAATTCTTTGTTTTTGGATACCACAGGAGAGCTAGATATATGAGGTGAGACAATAAAGTAATGAGACTGATGTGAAAAAACAATGTTGCTTACCGTTTTAGTCAAACTTAGTGTTGTCTCCTTCAGAGTAGTTCCCTTCTGATTGCACACACTTTTTCCAGCGCTTCTGCCACTGATGGTAACATTTCTCGAACTCATCTTCTGCAATATCCTATCAAAAGCTAAAGAATGTAATTCTTTGTTTTTGGATACCACAGGAGAGCTAGATATATGAGGTGAGACAATAAAGTAATGAGACTGATGTGAAAAAACAATGTTGCTTAGCGTTTTAGTCAAACTTAGTGTTGTCTCCTTCAGAGTAGTTCCCTTCTGATTGCACACTCTTTTTCCAGCGCTTCTGCCACTGATGGTAACATTTCTAGAACTCATCTTCTGTAATATCCTATCAAAAGCTAAAGAATGTAATTCTTTGTTTTTGGATACCACAGGAGAGCTAGATATATGAGGTGAGACAATAAAGTAATGAGACTGATGTGAAAAAACAATGTTGCTTACCGTTTTTGTCAAACTTAGTGTTGTCTCCTTCAGAGTAGTTCCCTTCTGATTGCACACACTTTTTCCAGCGCTTCTGCCACTGATGGTAATATTTCTGGAACTCATCTTCTGTAATATCCTATCAAAAGCTAAAGAATGTAATTATTTGTTTTTGGATACCACAGGAGAGCTAAATATATGATGTGAGACAATAAAGTAATGAGACTGATGTGAAAAACAATGTTGCTTACCGTTTTAGTCAAACTTAGTGTTGTCTCCTTCAGAGTAGTTCCCTTCTGATTGCACACACTTTTTCTAGCGCTTCTGCCACTGATGGTAACATTTCTGGAACTCATCTTCTGTAATATCCTATCAAAAGCTAAAGAATGTAATTCTTTGTTTTTGGATACCACAGGAGAGCTAGATATATGAGGTGAGACAATAAAGTAATGAGACTGATGTGAAAAAACAATGTTGCTTACCGTTTTAGTCATACTTAGTGTTGTCTCCTACAGAGTAGTTCCCTTCTGATTGCACACACTTTTTCTAGCGCTTCTGCCACTGATGGTAACATTTCTGGAACTCATCTTCTGTAATATCCTATCAAAAGCTAAAGAATGTAATTCTTTGTTTTTGGATACCACAGGAGAGCTAGATATATGAGGTGAGACAATAAAGTAATGAGACTGATGTGAAAAAACAATGTTGCTTACCGTTTTAGTCATACTTAGTGTTGTCTCCTTCAGAGTAGTTCCCTTCTGATTGCACACACTTTTTCCAGCTATTCTGCCACTGATGGTAACATTTCTAGAACTCATCTTCTGTAATATCCTATCAAAAGCTAAAGAATGTAATTCTTTGTTTTTGGATACCACAGGAGAGCTAGATAAATGAGGTGAGACAATAAAGTAATGAGACTGATGTGAAAAAACAATGTTGCTTACCGTTTTTGTCAAACTTAGTGTTGTCTCCTTCAGAGTAGTTCCCTTCTGATTGCACACACTTGTTCCAGCGCTTCTGCCACTGATGGTAACATTTCTCGAACTCATCTTCTGTAATATCCTATCAAAAGCTAAGGAATGTAATTCTTTGTTTTTGGATACCACAGGAGAGCTAGATATATGAGGTGAGACAATAAAGTAATGATACTGATGTGAAAAAACAATGTTGCTCACCGTTTTAGTCAAACTTAGTGTTGTCTCCTTCAGAGTAGTTCCCTTCTGATTGCACACACTTTTTCCAGCGCTTCTGCCACTGATGGTAACATTTCTAGAACTCATCTTCTGTAATATCCTATCAAAAGCTAAAGAATGTAATACTTTGTTTTTGGATACCACAGGAGAGCTAGATATATGACGTGAGACAATAAAGTAATGAGACTGATGTGAAAAAACAATGTTGCTTACCGTTTTAGTCAAACTTAGTGTTGTCTCCTTCAGAGTAGTTCCCTTCTGATTGCACACACTTTTTCCAGCGCTTCTGCCACTGATGGTAACATTTCTCGAACTCATCTTCTGCAATATCCTATCAAAAGCTAAAGAATGTAATTCTTTGTTTTTGGATACCACAGGAGAGCTAGATATATGACGTGAGACAATAAAGTAATGAGACTGATGTGAAAAAACAATGTTGCTTACCGTTTTAGTCAAACTTAGTGTTGTCTCCTTCAGAGCAGTTCCCTTCTGATTGCACACACTTTTTCCAGCGCTTCTGCCACTGATGGTAACATTTCTGGAACTCATCTTCTGTAATATCCTATCAAAAGCTAAAGAATGTAATTCTTTGTTTTTGGATACCACAGGAGAGCTAGATATATGAGGTGAGACAATAAAGTAATGAGACTGATGTGAAAAAACAATGTTGCTTACCGTTTTAGTCAAACTTAGTGTTGTCTCCTTCAGAGTAGTTCCCTTCTGATTGCACACTCTTTTTCCAGCGCTTCTGCCACTGATGGTAACATTTCTAGAACTCATCTTCTGCAATATCCTATCAAAAGCTAAAGAATGTAATTCTTTGTTTTTGGATACCACAGGAGAGCTAGATATATGAGGTGAGACAATAAAGTAATGAGACTGATGTGAAAAAACAATGTTGCTCACCGTTTTAGTCAAACTTAGTGTTGTCTCCTTCAGAGTAGTTCCCTTCTGATTGCACACACTTTTTCCAGCGCTTCTGCCACTGATGGTAACATTTCTAGAACTCATCTTCTGTAATATCCTATCAAAAGCTAAAGAATGTAATACTTTGTTTTTGGATACCACAGGAGAGCTAGATATATGACGTGAGACAATAAAGTAATGAGACTGATGTGAAAAAACAATGTTGCTTACCGTTTTAGTCAAACTTAGTGTTGTCTCCTTCAGACTAGTTCCCTTCTGATTGCACACACTTTTTCCAGCGCTTCTGCCACTGATGGTAACATTTCTGGAACTCTTCTTCTGTAATATACTATCAAAAGCTAAAGAATGTAATTATTTGTTTTTGGATACCACAGGAGAGCTAGATATATGAGGTGAGACAATAAAGTAATGAGACTGATGTGAAAAAGCAATGTTGCTTACCGTTTTAGTCAAACTTTGTGTTGTCTCCTTCAGAGTAGTTCCCTTCTGATTGCACACACTTTTTCCAGCGCTTCTGCCTCTGATGGTAACATTTCTGGAACTCATCTTCTGTAATATCCTATCAAAAGCTAAAGAATGTAATTCTTTGTTTTTGGATACCACAGGAGAGCTAGATATATGAGGTGAGACAATAAAGTAATGAGACTGATGTGAAAAAACAATGTTGCTTACCGTTTTTGTCAAACTTAGTGTTGTCTCCTTCAGAGTAGTTCCCTTCTGATTGCACGCACTTTTTCCAGCGCTTCTGCCACTGATGGTAACATTACTCGAACTCATCTTCTGCAATATCCTATCAAAAGCTAAAGAATGTAATTCTTTGTTTTTGGATACCACAGGAGAGCTAGATATATGAGGTGAGACAATAAAGTAATGAGACTGATGTGAAAAAACAATGTTGCTTACCGTTTTAGTCAAACTTAGTGTTGTCTCCTTCAGACTAGTTCCCTTCTGATTGCACACACTTTTTCCAGCGCTTCTGCCACTGATGGTAACATTTCTGGAACTCTTCTTCTGTAATATACTATCAAAAGCTAAAGAATGTAATTCTTTGTTTTTGGATACCACAGGAGAGCTAGATATATGAGGTGAGACAATAAAGTAATGAGACTGATGTGAAAAAGCAATGTTGCTTACCGTTTTAGTCAAACTTTGTGTTGTCTCCTTCAGAGTAGTTCCCTTCTGATTGCACACACTTTTTCCAGCGCTTCTGCCACTGATGGTAACATTTCTCGAACTCATCTTCTGTAATATCCTATCAAAAGCTAAAGAATGTAATTCTTTGTTTTTGGATACCACAGGAGAGCTAGATATATGAGGTGAGACAATAAAGTAATAAGACTGATGTGAAAAAACAATGTTGCTTACCGTTTTAGTCAAACTTAGTGTTGTCTCCTTCAGAGTAGTTCCCTTCTGATTGCACGCACTTTTTCCAGCGCTTCTGCCACTGATGGTAACATTACTCGAACTCATCTTCTGCAATATCCTATCAAAAGCTAAAGAATGTAATTCTTTGTTTTTGGATACCACAGGAGAGCTAGATATATGAGGTGAGACAATAAAGTAATGAGACTGATGTGAAAAAACAATGTTGCTTACCGTTTTAGTCAAACTTAGTGTTGTCTCCTTCAGACTAGTTCCCTTCTGATTGCACACACTTTTTCCAGCGCTTCTGCCACTGATGGTAACATTTCTGGAACTCTTCTTCTGTAATATACTATCAAAAGCTAAAGAATGTAATTCTTTGTTTTTGGATACCACAGGAGAGCTAGATATATGAGGTGAGACAATAAAGTAATGAGACTGATGTGAAAAAACAATGTTGCTTACCGTTTTTGTCAAACTTAGTGTTGTCTCCTTCAGAGTAGTTCCCTTCTGATTGCACACACTTTTTCCAGCGCTTCTGCCACTGATGGTAACATTTCTCGAACTCATCTTCTGCAATATCCTATCAAAAGCTAAAGAATGTAATTCTTTGTTTTTGGATACCACAGGAGAGCTAGATATATGACGTGAGACAATAAAGTAATGAGACTGATGTGAAAAAACAATGTTGCTTACCGTTTTAGTCAAACTTAGTGTTGTCTCCTTCAGAGTAGTTCCCTTCTGATTGCACACACTTTTTCCAGCGCTTCTGCCACTGATGGTAACATTTCTGGAACTCATCTTCTGTAATATCCTATCAAAAGCTAAAGAATGTAATTCTTTGTTTTTGGATACCACAGGAGAGCTAGATATATGAGGTGAGACAATAAAGTAATGAGACTGATGTGAAAAAACAATGTTGCTTACCGTTTTAGTCAAACGTAGTGTTGTCTCCTTCAGAGTAGTTCCCTTCTGATTGCACACTCTTTTTCCAGCGCTTCTGCCACTGATGGTAACATTTCTAGAACTCATCTTCTGCAATATCCTATCAAAAGCTAAAGAATGTAATTCTTTGTTTTTGGATACCACAGGAGAGCTAGATATATGAGGTGAGACAATAAAGTAATGAGACTGATGTGAAAAAACAATGTTGCTTACCGTTTTAGTCAAACTTAGTGTTGTCTCCTTCAGAGTAGTTCCCTTCTGATTGCACACACTTTTTCCAGCGCTTCTGCAACTGATGGTAACATTTCTAGAACTCATCTTCTGTAATATCCTATCAAAAGCTAAAGAATGTAATACTTTGTTTTTGGATACCACAGGAGAGCTAGATATATGACGTGAGACAATAAAGTAATGAGACTGATGTGAAAAAACAATGTTGCTTACCGTTTTAGTCAAACTTTGTGTTGTCTCCTTCAGAGTAGTGCCCTTCTGATTGCACACACTTTTTCCAGCGCTTCTGCCACTGATGGTAACATTTCTAGAACTCATCTTCTGTAATATCCTATCAAAAGCTAAAGAATGTAATTCTTTGTTTTTGGATACCACAGGAGAGCTAGATATATGACGTGAGACAATAAAGTAATGAGACTGATGTGAAAAAACAATGTTGCTTACCGTTTTAGTCAAACTTAGTGTTGTCTCCTTCAGACTAGTTCCCTTCTGATTGCACACACTTTTTCCAGCGCATCTGCCACTGATGGTAACATTTCTGGAACTCTTCTTCTGTAATATACTATCAAAAGCTAAAGAATGTAATTCTTTGTTTTTGGATACCACAGGAGAGCTAGATATATGAGGTGAGACAATAAAGTAATGAGACTGATGTGAAAAAGCAATGTTGCTTACCGTTTTAGTCAAACTTTGTGTTGTCTCCTTCAGAGTAGTTCCCTTCTGATTGCACACACTTTTTCCAGCGCTTCTGCCTCTGATGGTAACATTTCTGGAACTCATCTTCTGTAATATCCTATCAAAAGCTAAAGAATGTAATTCTTTGTTTTTGGATACCACAGGAGAGCTAGATATATGAGGTGAGACAATAAAGTAATGAGACTGATGTGAAAAAACAATGTTGCTTACCGTTTTAGTCAAACTTAGTGTTGTCTCCTTCAGAGTAGTTCCCTTCTGATTGCACACACTTTTTCCAGCGCTTCTGCCACTGATGGTAACATTTCTCGAACTCATCTTCTGCAATATCCTATCAAAAGCTAAAGAATGTAATTCTTTGTTTTTGGATACCACAGGAGAGCTAGATATATGAGGTGAGACAATAAAGTAATGAGACTGATGTGAAAAAACAATGTTGCTTAGCGTTTTAGTCAAACTTAGTGTTGTCTCCTTCAGAGTAGTTCCCTTCTGATTGCACACTCTTTTTCCAGCGCTTCTGCCACTGATGGTAACATTTCTAGAACTCATCTTCTGTAATATCCTATCAAAAGCTAAAGAATGTAATTCTTTGTTTTTGGATACCACAAGAGAGCTAGATATATGAGGTGAGACAATAAAGTAATGAGACTGATGTGAAAAAACAATGTTGCTTACCGTTTTTGTCAAACTTAGTGTTGTCTCCTTCAGAGTAGTTCCCTTCTGATTGCACACACTTTTTCCAGCGCTTCTGCCACTGATGGTAATATTTCTGGAACTCATCTTCTGTAATATCCTATCAAAAGCTAAAGAATGTAATTATTTGTTTTTGGATACCACAGGAGAGCTAAATATATGAGGTGAGACAATAAAGTAATGAGACTGATGTGAAAAACAATGTTGCTTACCGTTTTAGTCAAACTTAGTGTTGTCTCCTTCAGAGTAGTTCCCTTCTGATTGCACACACTTTTTCTAGCGCTTCTGCCACTGATGGTAACATTTCTGGAACTCATCTTCTGTAATATCCTATCAAAAGCTAAAGAATGTAATTCTTTGTTTTTGGATACCACAGGAGAGCTAGATATATGAGGTGAGACAATAAAGTAATGAGACTGATGTGAAAAAACAATGTTGCTTACCGTTTTAGTCATACTTAGTGTTGTCTCCTACAGAGTAGTTCCCTTCTGATTGCACACACTTTTTCTAGCGCTTCTGCCACTGATGGTAACATTTCTGGAACTCATCTTCTGTAATATCCTATCAAAAGCTAAAGAATGTAATTCTTTGTTTTTGGATACCACAGGAGAGCTAGATATATGAGGTGAGACAATAAAGTAATGAGACTGATGTGAAAAAACAATGTTGCTTACCGTTTTAGTCATACTTAGTGTTGTCTCCTTCAGAGTAGTTCCCTTCTGATTGCACACACTTTTTCCAGCGCTTCTGCCACTGATGGTAACATTTCTAGAGCTCATCTTCTGTAATATCCTATCAAAAGCTAAAGAATGTAATTCTTTGTTTTTGGATACCACAGGAGAGCTAGATATATGAGGTGAGACAATAAAGTAATGATACTGATGTGAAAAAACAATGTTGCTTACCGTTTTAGTCAAACTTAGTGTTGTCTCCTTCAGAGTAGTTCCCTTCTGATTGCACACACTTTTTCCAGCGCTTCTGACACAGATGGTAACATTTCTCAAACTCATCTTCTGTAATATCCTATCAAAAGCTAAAGAATGTAATTCTTTGTTTTTGGATACCACAGGAGAGCTAGATATATGAGACAGTAAAGTAATGAGACTGATGTGAAAAAACAATGTTGCTTACCGTTTTAGTTAAAATTAGTGTTGTCTCCTTCACAGTAGTTCCCTTCTGATTGCACACACTTTTTCCAGCGCTTGTGCCACTGATGGGAACATTTCTAAAACCCATCTTCTGTAATATCCTATCAAAAGCTAAAGAATGTAATTCTTTGTTTTTGGATACCACAGGAGAGCTAGATATATGAGGTGAGACAATAAAGTAATGAGACTGATGTGAAAAAACAATGTTGCTTACCGTTTTAGTCAAACTTAGTGTTGTCTCCTTCAGACTAGTTCCCTTCTGATTGCACACACTTTTTCCAGCGCTTCTGCCGCTGATGGTAACATTTCTGGAACTCTTCTTCTGTAATATACTATCAAAAGCTAAAGAATGTAATTATTTGTTTTTGGATACCACAGGAGAGCTAGATATATGAGGTGAGACAATAAAGTAATGAGACTGATGTGAAAAAGCAATGTTGCTTACCGTTTTAGTCAAACTTAGTGTTGTCTCCTTCAGAGTAGTTCCCTTCTGATTGCACACACTTTTTCCAGCGCTTCTGCCTCTGATGGTAACATTTCTGGAACTCATCTTCTGTAATATCCTATCAAAAGCTAAAGAATGTGATTCTTTGTTTTTGGATACCACAGGAGAGCTAGATATATGAGGTGAGACAATAAAGTAATGAGACTGATGTGAAAAAACAATGTTGCTTACCGTTTTTGTCAAACTTAGTGTTGTCTCCTTCAGAGTAGTTCCCTTCTGATTGCACGCACTTTTTCCAGCGCTTCTGCCACTGATGGTAACATTACTCGAACTCATCTTCTGCAATATCCTATCAAAAGCTAAAGAATGTAATTCTTTGTTTTTGGATACCACAGGAGAGCTAGATATATGAGGTGAGACAATAAAGTAATGAGACTGATGTGAAAAAACAATGTTGCTTACCGTTTTAGTCAAACTTAGTGTTGTCTCCTTCAGACTAGTTCCCTTCTGATTGCACACACTTTTTCCAGCGCTTCTGCCACTGATGGTAACATTTCTGGAACTCTTCTTCTGTAATATACTATCAAAAGCTAAAGAATGTAATTCTTTGTTTTTGGATACCACAGGAGAGCTAGATATATGAGGTGAGACAATAAAGTAATGAGACTGATGTGAAAAAGCAATGTTGCTTACCGTTTTAGTCAAACTTTGTGTTGTCTCCTACAGAGTAGTTCCCTTCTGATTGCACACACTTTTTCCAGCGCTTCTGCCACTGATGGTAACATTTCTCGAACTCATCTTCTGTAATATCCTATCAAAAGCTAAAGAATGTAATTCTTTGTTTTTGGATACCACAGGAGAGCTAGATATATGAGGTGAGACAATAAAGTAATAAGACTGATGTGAAAAAACAATGTTGCTTACCGTTTTAGTCAAACTTAGTGTTGTCTCCTTCAGAGTAGTTCCCTTCTGATTGCACGCACGTTTTCCAGCGCTTCTGCCACTGATGGTAACATTACTCGAACTCATCTTCTGCAATATCCTATCAAAAGCTAAAGAATGTAATTCTTTGTTTTTGGATACCACAGGAGAGCTAGATATATGAGGTGAGACAATAAAGTAATGAGACTGATGTGAAAAAGCAATGTTGCTTACCGTTTTAGTCAAACTTTGTGTTGTCTCCTACAGAGTAGTTCCCTTCTGATTGCACACACTTTTTCCAGCGCTTCTGCCACTGATGGTAACATTTCTCGAACTCATCTTCTGTAATATCCTATCAAAAGCTAAAGAATGTAATTGTTTGTTTTTGGATACCACAGGAGAGCTAGATATATGAGGTGAGACAATAAAGTAATAAGACTGATGTGAAAAAACAATGTTGCTTACCGTTTTAGTCAAACTTAGTGTTGTCTCCTTCAGAGTAGTTCCCTTCTGATTGCACACACTTTTTCCAGCGCTTCTGCCACTGATGGTAACATTTCTGGAACTCATCTTCTGTAATATCCTATCAAAAGCTAAAGAATGTAATTCTTTGTTTTTGGATACCACAGGAGAGCTAGATATATGAGGTGAGACAATAAAGTAATGAGACTGATGTGAAAAAACAATGTTGCTTACCGTTTTAGTCAAACGTAGTGTTGTCTCCTTCAGAGTAGTTCCCTTCTGATTGCACACTCTTTTTCCAGCGCTTCTGCCACTGATGGTAACATTTCTAGAACTCATCTTCTGCAATATCCTATCAAAAGCTAAAGAATGTAATTCTTTGTTTTTGGATACCACAGGAGAGCTACATACATGAGGTGAGACAATAAAGTAATGAGACTGATGTGAAAAAACAATGTTGCTTACCGTTTCAGTCAAACTTAGTGTTGTCTCCTTCAGAGTAGTTCCCTTCTGATTGCACACACTTTTTCCAGCGCATCTGCAACTGATGGTAACATTTCTAGAACTCATCTTCTGTAATATCCTATCAAAAGCTAAAGAATGTAATACTTTGTTTTTGGATACCACAGGAGAGCTAGATATATGAGGTGAGACAATAAAGTAATGAGACTGATGTGAAAAAACAATGTTGCTTACCGTTTTAGTCAAACTTAGTGTTGTCTCCTTCAGAGTAGTGCCCTTCTGATTGCACACACTTTTTCCAGCGCTTCTGCCACTGATGGTAACATTTCTAGAACTCATCTTCTGTAATATCCTATCAAAAGCTAAAGAATGTAATTCTTTGTTTTTGGATACCACAGGAGAGCTAGATATATGACGTGAGACAATAAAGTAATGAGACTGATGTGAAAAAACAATGTTGCTTACCGTTTTTGTCAAACTTAGTGTTGTCTCCTTCAGACTAGTTCCCTTCTGATTGCACACACTTTTTCCAGCGCATCTGCCACTGATATTAACATTTCTGGAACTCTTCTTCTGTAATATACTATCAAAAGCTAAAGAATGTAATTCTTTGTTTTTGGATACCACAGGAGAGCTAGATATATGAGGTGAGACAATAAAGTAATGAGACTGATGTGAAAAAGCAATGTTGCTTACCGTTTTAGTCAAACTTTGTGTTGTCTCCTTCAGAGTAGTTCCCTTCTGATTGCACACACTTTTTCCAGCGCTTCTGCCTCTGATGGTAACATTTCTGGAACTCATCTTCTGTAATATCCTGTCAAAAGCTAAAGAATGTAATTCTTTGTTTTTGGATACCACAGGAGAGCTAGATATATGAGGTGAGACAATAAAGTAATGAGACTGATGTGAAAAAACAATGTTGCTTACCGTTTTAGTCAAACTTAGTGTTGTCTCCTTCAGAGTAGTTCCCTTCTGATTGCACACACTTTTTCCAGCGCTTCTGCCACTGATGGTAACGTTTCTCGAACTCATCTTCTGCAATATCCTATCAAAAGCTAAAGAATGTAATTCTTTGTTTTTGGATACCACAGGAGAGCTAGATATATGAGGTGAGACAATAAAGTAATGAGACTGATGTGAAAAAACAATGTTGCTTACCGTTTTAGTCAAACTTAGTGTTGTCTCCTTCAGAGTAGTTCCCTTCTGATTGCACACTCTTTTTCCTCCGCTTCTGCCACTGATGGTAACATTTCTAGAACTCATCTTCTGTAATATCCTATCAAAAGCTAAAGAATGTAATTCTTTGTTTTTGGATACCACAGGAGAGCTAGATATATGAGGTGAGACAATAAAGTAATGAGACTGATGTGAAAAAACAATGTTGCTTACCGTTTTTGTCAAACTTAGTGTTGTCTCCTTCAGAGTAGTTCCCTTCTGATTGCACACACTTTTTCCAGCGCTTCTGCCACTGATGGTAGTATTTCTGGAACTCATCTTCTGTAATATCCTATCAAAAGCTAAAGAATGTAATTATTTGTTTTTGGATACCACAGGAGAGCTAAATATATGAGGTGAGACAATAAAGTAATGAGACTGATGTGAAAAACAATGTTGCTTACCGTTTTAGTCAAACTTAGTGTTGTCTCCTTCAGAGTAGTTCCCTTCTGATTGCACACACTTTTTCTAGCGCTTCTGCCACTGATGGTAACATTTCTGGAACTCATCTTCTGTAATATCCTATCAAAAGCTAAAGAATGTAATTCTTTGTTTTTGGATACCACAGGAGAGCTAGATATATGAGGTGAGACAATAAAGTAATGAGACTGATGTGAAAAAACAATGTTGCTTACCGTTTTAGTCATACTTAGTGTTGTCTCCTACAGAGTAGTTCCCTTCTGATTGCACACACTTTTTCTAGCGCTTCTGCCACTGATGGTAACATTTCTGGAACTCATCTTCTGTAATATCCTATCAAAAGCTAAAGAATGCAATTCTTTGTTTTTGGATACCACAGGAGAGCTAGATAATGAGGTGAGACAATAAAGTAATGAGACTGATGTGAAAAAACAATGTTGCTTACCGTTTTAGTCATACTTAGTGTTGTCTCCTTCAGAGTAGTTCCCTTCTGATTGCACACACTTTTTCCAGCGCTTCTGCCACTGATGGTAACATTTCTAGAACTCATCTTCTGTAATATCCTATCAAAAGCTAAAGAATGTAATTCTTTGTTTTTGGATACCACAGGAGAGCTAGATAAATGAGGTGAGACAATAAAGTAATGAGACTGATGTGAAAAAACAATGTTGCTTACCGTTTTAGTCAAACTTAGTGTTGTCTCCTTCAGACTAGTTCCCTTCTGATTGCACACACTTGTTCCAGCGCTTCTGCCACTGATGGTAACATTTCTCGAACTCATCTTCTGTAATATCCTATCAAAAGCTAAGGAATGTAATTCTTTGTTTTTGGATACCACAGGAGAGCTAGATATATGAGGTGAGACAATAAAGTAATGAGACTGATGTGAAAAAACAATGTTGCTTACCGTTTTAGTCAAACTTAGTGTTGTCTCCTTCAGAGTAGTTCCCTTCTGATTGCACGCACTTTTTCCAGCGCTTCTACCACTGATGGTAACATTTCTAGAGCTCATCTTCTGCAATATCCTATCAAAAGCTAAAGAATGTAATTCTTTGTTTTTGGATACCACAGGAGAGCTAGATATATGAGGTGAGACAATAAAGTAATGAGACTGATGTGAAAAAACAATGTTGCTTACCGTTTTAGTCAAACTTAGTGTTGTCTCCTTCAGAGTAGTTCCCTTCTGATTGCACACACTTTTTCCAGCGCTTCTGCCACTGATGGTAACATTTCTCGAACTCATCTTCTGTAATATCCTATCAAAAGCTAAAGAATGTAATTCTTTGTTTTTGGATACCACAGGAGAGCTAGATATATGAGACAGTAAAGTAATGAGACTGATGTGAAAAAACAATGTTGCTTACCGTTTTAGTTAAAATTAGTGTTGTCTCCTTCACAGTAGTTCCCTTCTGATTGCACACACTTTTTCCAGCGCTTGTGCCACTGATGGGAACATTTCTAAAACCCATCTTCTGTAATATCCTATCAAAAGCTAAAGAACGTAATTCTTTGTTTTTGGATACCACAGGAGAGCTAGATATATGAGGTGAGACAATAAAGTAATGAGACTGATGTGAAAAAACAATGTTGCTTACCGTTTTAGTCAAACTTAGTGTTGTCTCCTTCAGAGTAGTTCCCTTCTGATTGCACACACTTTTTCCAGCGCTTCTGCCACTGATGGTAACATTTCTGGAACTCATCTTCTGTAATATCCTATCAAAAGCTAAAGAATGTAATTCTTTGTTTTTGGATACCACAGGAGAGCTAGATATATGAGGTGAGACAATAAAGTAATGAGACTGATGTGAAAAAGCAATGTTCCTTACCGTTTTAGTCAAACTTAGTGTTGTCTCCTTCAGAGTAGTTCCCTCCTGATTGCACACACTTTTTCCAGCGCTTCTGCCACTGATGGTAACATTTCTGGAACTCATCTTCCGTAATATCCTATCAAAAGCTAAAGAATGTAATTCTTTGTTTTTGGATACCACAGGAGAGCTAGATATATGAGGTGAGACAATAAAGTAATGAGACTGATGTGAAAAAACAATGTTGCTTACCGTTTTAGTCATACTTAGTGTTGTCTCCTTCAGAGTAGTTCCCTTCTGATTGCACACACTTTTTCCAGCGCTTCTGCCACTGATGGTAACATTTCTAGAACTCATCTTCTGTAATATCCTATCAAAAGCTAAAGAATGTAATTCTTTGTTTTTGGATACCACAGGAGAGCTAGATATATGAGGTGAGACAATAAAATAATGAGACTGATGTGAAAAAACAATGTTGCTTACCGTTTTTGTCAAACTTAGTGTTGTCTCCTTCAGAGTAGTTCCCTTCTGATTGCACACACTTTTTCCAGCGCTTCTGCCACTGATGGTAACATTTCTCGAACTCATCTTCTGTAATATCCTATCAAAAGCTAAAGAATGTAATTCTTTGTTTTTGGATACCACAGGAGAGCTAGATATATGAGGTGAGACAATAAAGTAATGAGACTGATGTGAAAAAACAATGTTGCTTACCGTTTTAGTCAAACTTAGTGTTGTCTCCTTCAGAGTAGTTCCCTTCTGATTGCACACACTTTTTCCAGCGCTTCTGCCACTGATGGTAACATTTCTCGAACTCATCTTCTGTAATATCCTATCAAAAGCTAAAGAATGTAATTCTTTGTTTTTGGATACCACAGGAGAGCTAGATATATGAGGTGAGACAATAAAGTAATGAGACTGATGTGAAAAAACAATGTTGCTTACCGTTTTAGTCAAACTTAGTGTTGTCTCCTTCAGAGTAGTTCCCTTCTGATTGCACACACTTTTTCCAGCGCTTCTGCCACTGATGGTAACATTTCTGGAACTCATCTTCTGTAATATCCTATCAAAAGCTAAAGAATGTAATTCTTTGTTTTTGAATACCACAGGATAGCTAGATATATGAGGTGAGACAATAAAGTAATGAGACTGATGTGAAAAAACAATGTTGCTTACCGTTTTAGTCAAACTTAGTGTTGTCTCCTTCAGAGTAGTTCCCTTCTGATTGCACACACTTTTTCCAGCACTTCTGTTACTGATGGTAACATATCTAGAACTCTTCTTCTGTAATATCCTATCAAAAGCTAAAGAATGTAATTCTTTGTTTTTGGATACCACAGGAGAGCTAGATATATGAGGTGAGACAATAAAGTAATGAGACTGATGTGAAAAAACAATGTTGCCTACCGTTTTAGTCATACTTAGTGTTGTCTCCTTCAGAGTAGTTCCCTTCTGATTGCACACACTTTTTCCAGCGCTTCTGCCACTGATGGTAACATTTCTAGAACTCATCTTCTGTAATAGCCTATCAAAAGCTAAAGAATGTAATTCTTTGTTTTTGGATACCACAGGAGAGCTAGATATATGAGGTGAGACAATAAAGTAATGAGACTGATGTGAAAAAACAATGTTGCTTACCGTTTTTGTCAAACTTAGTGTTGTCTCCTTCAGAGTAGTTCCCTTCTGATTGCACACACTTTTTCCAGCGCTTCTGCCACTGATGGTAACATTTCTCGAACTCATCTTCTGTAATATCCTATCAAAAGCTAAAGAATGTAATTCTTTGTTTTTGGATACCACAGGAGAGCTAGATATATGAGGTGAGACAATAAAGTAATGAGACTGATGTGAAAAAACAATGGTGCTTACCGTTTTAGTCAAACTTAGTGTTCTCTCCTTCAGAGTAGTTCCCTTCTGATTGCACGCACTTTTTCCAGCGCTTCTACCACTGATGGTAACATTTCTAGAACTCATCTTCTGCAATATCCTATCAAAAGCTAAAGAATGTAATTCTTTGTTTTTGGATACCACAGGAGAGCTAAATATATGAGGTGAGACAATAAAGTAATGAGACTGATGTGAAAAAACCATGTTGCTTACCGTTTTAGACAAACTTAGTGTTGTCTCCTTCAGAGTAGTTCCCTTCTGATTGCACACACTTTTTCCAGCGCTTCTGCCACTGATGGTAACATTTCTCGAACTCATCTTCTGTAATATCCTATCAAAAGCTAAAGAATGTAATTCTTTGTTTTTGGATACCACAGGAGAGTTAGATATATGAGGTGAGACAATAAAGTAATGAGACTGATGTGAAAAAACAATGTTGCTTACCGTATTAGTCAAACTTAGTGTTGTCTCCTTCAGAGTAGTTCCCTTCTGATTGCACACACTTTTTCCAGCGCTTCTGCCACTGATGGTAATATTTCTGGAACTCATCTTCTGTAATATCCTATCAAAAGCTAAAGAATGTAATTCTTTATTTTTGGATACCACAGGAGAGCTAGATATATGAGGTGAGACAATAAAGTAAAGAGACTGATGTGAAAAAACAATGTTGCTTACCGTTTTAGTCAAACTTAGTGTTGTCTCCTTCAGAGTAGTTCCATTCTGATTGCACACACTTTTTCCAGCGCTTCTGCCACTGATGGTAACATTTCTCGAACTCATCTTCTGTAATATCCTATCAAAAGCTAAAGAATGTAATTCTTTGTTTTTGGTTACCACAGGAGAGCTAGATATATGAGGTGAGACAATAAAGTAATGAGACTGATGTGAAAAAGGAATGTTCCTTACCGTTTTAGTCAAACTTAGTGTTGTCTCCTTCAGAGTAGTTCCCTTCTGATTGCACACACTTTTTCCAGCGCTTCTGCCACTGATGGTAACATTTCTCGAAATCATCTTCTGCAATATCCTATCAAAAGCTAAAGAATGTAATTCTTTGTTTTTGGATACCACAGGAGAGCTAGATATATGAGGTGAGACAATAAAGCAATGAGACTGATGTAAAAAACAATGTTGCTTACCGTTTTAGTCAAACTTAGTGTTGTCTCCATCAGAGTAGTTCCCTTCTGATTGCACACACTTTTTCCAGCGCTTCTGCCGCTGATGGTAACATTTCTGGAACTCATCTTCTGTAATATCCTATCAAAAGCTAAAGAATGTAATTCTTTGTTTTTGGATACCACAGGAGAGCTAGATATATGAGGTGAGACAATAAAGTAATGAGACTGATGTGAAAAAACAATGTTGCTTACCGTTTTAGTCAAACTTAGTGTTGTCTCCTTCAGAGCAGTTCCCTTCTGATTGCACACACTTTTTCCAGCGCTTCTGCCACTGATGGTAACATTTCTCGAACTCATCTTCTGTAATATCCTATCAAAAGCTAAAGAATGTAATTCTTTGTTTTTGGATACCACAGGAGAGCTAGATATATGAGGTGAGACAATAAAGTAATGAGACTGATGTGAAAAAACAATGTTGCTTACCGTTTTAGTCAAACTTAGTGTTGTCTCCTTCAGAGTAGTTCCCTTCTGATTGCACACACTTTTTCCAGCGCTACTGCCACTGATGGTAACATTTCTAGAACTCATCTTCTGTAATATCCTATCAAAAGCTAAAGAATGTAATTCTTTGTTTTTGGATACCACAGGAGAGCTAGAGATATGAGGTATGACAATAAAGTAATGAGACTGGTGTGAAAAAACAATGTTGCTTACCGTTTTAGTCAAACTTAGTGTTGTCTCCTTCAGAGTAGTTCTCTTCTGATTGCACACACTTTTTCCAGCGCTGCACCCACTGATCGTAACATTTCTGGAACTCATCTTCTGTAATATCCTATCAAAAGCTAAAGAATGTAATTCTTTGTATTTGGATACCACAGGAGAGCTCGATATATGAGGTGAGACAATAAAGTAATGAGACTGATGTGAAAAAACAATGTTGCTTACCGTTTTAGTCAAACTTAGTGTTCTCTCCTTCAGAGTAGTTCCCTTCTGATTGCACACACTTTTTCCAGCGCTTCTGCCACTGATGGTAACATTTCTCGAACTCATCTTCTGTAATATCCTATCAAAAGCTAAAGAATGTAATTCTTTGTTTTTGGATACCACAGGAGAGCTAGACATATGAGGTGAGACAATAAAGTAATGAGACTGATGTGAAAAAACAATGTTGCTTACCGTTTTAGTCAAACTTAGTGTTGTCTCCTTCAGAGTAGTTCCCTTCTGATTGCACACACTTTTTCCAGCGCTTCTGCCACTGATGGTAACATTTCTGGAACTCATCTTCTGTAATATCCTATCAAAAGCTAAAGAATGTAATTCTTTGTTTTTGGATACCACAGGAGAGCTAGATATATGAGGTGAGACAATAAAGTAATGAGACTGATGTGAAAAAACAATGTTGCTTACCGTTGTAGTCAAACTTAGTGTTGTCTCCTTCAGAGTAGTTCTCTTCTGATTGCACACACTTTTTCCAGCGCTTCTGCCACTGATGGTAACATTTCTGGAACTCATCTTCTGCAATATCCTATCAAAAGCTAAAGAATGTAATTCTTTGTTTTTGGATACCACAGGAGAGCTAGATATATGAGGTGAGACAATAAAGTAATGAGACTGATGTGAAAAAACAATGTTGCTTACCGTTTTAGTCAAACTTAGTGTTGTCTCCTTCAGAGTAGTTCCCTTCTGATTGCACACACTTTTTCCAGCGCTTCTGCCACTGATGGTAACATTTCTGGAACTCATCTTCTGTAATATCCTATCAAAAGCTGATGAATGTAATTCTTTGTTTTTGGATACCACAGGAGAGCTAGATATATGAGGTGAGACAATAAAGTAATGAGACTGATGTGAAAAAACAATGTTGCTTACCGTTTTCGTCAAACTTAGTGTTGTCTCCTTCAGAGCAGTTCCCTTCTGATTGCACACACTTTTTCCAGCGCTTCTGCCACTGATGGTAACATTTCTAGAACTCATCTTCTGTAATATCCTATCAAAAGCTGATGAATGTAATTCTTTGTTTTTGGATACCACAGGAGAGCTAGATATATGAGGTGAGACAATAAAGTAATGAGACTGATGTGAAAAAACAATGTTGCTTACCGTTTTAGTCAAACTTAGTGTTGTCTCCTTCAGAGTAGTTCCCTTCTGATTGCACACACTTTTTCCAGCGCTTCTGCCACTGATGGTAAGATTTCTCGAAATCATCTTCTGTAATATCCTATCAAAAGCTAAAGAATGTAATTCTTTGTTTTTGGATACCACAGGAGAGCTAGATATATGAGGTGAGACAATAAAGCAATGAGACTGATGTAAAAAACAATGTTGCTTACCGTTTTAGTCAAACGTAGTGTTGTCTCCTTCAGAGTAGTTCCCTTCTGATTGCACACACTTTTTCCAGCGTTTCTGCCACTGATGGTAACATTTCTCGAACTCATCTTCTGTAATATCCTATCAAAAGCTAAAGAATGTAATTCTTTGTTTTTGGATACCACAGGAGAGCTAGATATATGAGGTGAGACAATAAAGTAATGAGACTGATGTGAAAAAACAATGTTGCTTACCGTTTTAGTCAAACTTAGTGTTGTCTCCTTCAGAGTAGTTCCCTTCTGATTGCACACACTTTTTCCAGCGCTTCTGCCACTGATGGTAACATTTCTGGAACTCATCTTCTGCAATATCCTATCAAAAGCTAAAGAATGTAATTCTTTGTTTTTGGATACCACAGGAGAGCTAGATATATGAGGTGAGACAATAAAGTAATGAGACTGATGTGAAAAAACAATGTTGCTTACCGTTTTAGTCAAACTTAGTGTTGTCTCCTTCAGAGTAGTTCCCTTCTGATTGCACACACTTTTTCCAGCGCTTCTGCCACTGATGGTAACATTTCTGGAACTCATCTTCTGTAATATCCTATCAAAAGCTGATGAATGTAATTCTTTGTTTTTGGATACCACAGGAGAGCTAGATATATGAGGTGAGACAATAAAGTAATGAGACTGATGTGAAAAAACAATGTTGCTTACCGTTTTCGTCAAACTTAGTGTTGTCTCCTTCAGAGCAGTTCCCTTCTGATTGCACACACTTTTTCCAGCGCTTCTGCCACTGATGGTAACATTTCTAGAACTCATCTTCTGTAATATCCTATCAAAAGCTAAAGAATGTAATTCTTTGTTTTTGGATACCACAGGAGAGCTAGATATATGAGGTGAGACAATAAAGTAATGAGACTGATGTGAAAAAACAATGTTGCTTACCGTTTTAGTCAAACTTAGTGTTGTCTCCTTCAGAGTAGTTCCCTTCTGATTGCACACACTTTTTCCAGCGCTTCTGCCACTGATGGTAACATTTCTCGAACTCATCTTCTGTAATATCCTATCAAAAGCTAAAGAATGTAATTCTTTGTTTTTGGATACCACAGGAGAGCTAGATATATGAGGTGAGACAATAAAGTAATGAGACTGATGTGAAAAAACAATGTTGCTTACCGTTTTAGTCAAACTTAGTGTTGACCCCTTCAGAGTAGTTCCCTTCTGATTGCACACACTTTTTCCAGCGCTTCTGTTACTGATGGTAACATATCTAGAACTCTTCTTCTGTAATATCCTATCAAAAGCTAAAGAATGTAATTCTTTGTTTTTGGATACCACAGGAGAGCTAGATATATGAGGTGAGACAATAAAGTAATGAGACTGATGTGAAAAAACAATGGTGCTTACCGTTTTAGTCAAACTTAGTGTTGTCTCCTTCAGAGTAGTTCCCTTCTGATTGCACACACTTTTTCCAGCGCTTCTGCCACTGATGGTAACATTTCTAGAACTCATCTTCTGTAATATACTATCAAAGGCTAAAGAATGTAATTCTTTGTTTTTGGTTACCACAGGAGAGCTAGATATATGAGGTGAGACAATAAAGTAATGAGACTGATGTGAAAAAGCAATGTTCCTTACCGTTTTAGTCAAACTTAGTGTTGTCTCCTTCAGAGTAGTTCCCTCCTGATTGCACACACTTTTTCCAGCGCTTCTGCCACTGATGGTAACATTTCTGGAACTCATCTTCTGTAATATCCTATCAAAAGCTAAAGAATGTAATTCTTTGTTTTTGGATACCACAGGAGAGCTAGATATATGAGGTGAGACAATAAAGTAATGAGACTGATGTGAAAAAACAATGTTGCTTACCGTTTTAGTCAAACTTAGCGTTGTCTCCTTCAGAGTAGTTCCCTTCTGATTGCACACACTTTTTCCAGCGCTTCTGCCACTGATGGTTACATTTCTAGAACTCATCTTCTGTAATATCCTATCAAAAGCTAAAGAATGTAATTCTTTGTTTTTGGATACCACAGGAGAGCTAGATATATGAGGTGAGACAATAAAGTAATGAGACTGATGTGAAAAAACAATGTTGCTTACCGTATTTGTCAAACTTAGTGTTGTCTCCTTCAGAGTAGTTCCCTTCTGATTGCACACACTTTTTCCAGCGCTTCTGCCACTGATGGTAACATTTCTAGAACTCATCTTCTGTAATATCCTATCAAAAGCTAAAGAATGTAATTCTTTGTTTTTGGATACCACAGGAGAGCTAGATATATGAGGTGAGACAATAAAGTAATGAGACTGATGTGAAAAAACAATGTTGCTTACCGTTTTAGTCAAACTTAGTGTTGTCTCCTTCTGAGTAGTTCCCTTCCGATTGCACGCACTTTTTCCAGCGCTTCTGCCACTGCTGGTAACATTTCTGGAACTGATCTTCTGCAATATCCTATCAAAAGCTAAAGAATGTAATTCTTTGTTTTTGGATACCACAGGAGAGCTAGATATATGAGGTGAGACAATAAAGTAATGAGACTGATGTGAAAAAACAATGTTGCCTACCGTTTTAGTCAAACTTAGTGTTGTCTCCTTCAGAGTAGTTCCCTTCTGATTGCACACACTTTTTCCAGCGCTTCTGCCACTGATGGTAACATTTCTGGAACTCATCTTCTGTAATATCCTATCAAAAGCTGATGAATGTAATTCTTTGTTTTTGGATACCACAGGAGAGCTAGATATATGAGGTGAGACAATAAAGTAATGAGGCTGATGTGAAAAAACAATGTTGCTTACCGTTTTCGTCAAACTTAGTGTTGTCTCCTTCAGAGCAGTTCCCTTCTGATTGCACACACTTTTTCCAGGGCTTCTGCCACTGATGGTAACATTTCTAGAACTCATCTTCTGTAATATCCTATCAAAAGCTAAAGAATGTAATTCTTTGTTTTTGGATACCACAGCAGAGCTATATATATGAGGTGAGACAATAAAGTAATGAGACTGAAGTGAGAAAACAATGTTGCTTACCGTTTTAGTCAAACTTAGTGTTGTCTCCTTCAGAGTAGTTCTCTTCTGATTGCACACACTTTTTCCAGCGCTGCTGCCACTGATGGCAACATTTCTGGAACTCATCTTCTGTAATATCCTATCAAAAGCTAAAGAATGTAATTCTTTGTTTTTGGATACCACAGGAGAGCTCGATATATGAGGTGAGACAATAAAGTAATGAGACTGATGTGAAAAAACAATGTTGCTTTCCGTTTTAGTCAAACTTAGTGTTGTCTCCTTCAGAGTAGTTCCCTTCTGATTGCACACACTTTTTCCAGCGCTTCTGCCACTGATGGTAACATTTCTCGAACTCATCTTCTGTAATATCCTATCAAAAGCTAAAGAATGTAATTCTTTGTTTTTGGATACCACAGGAGAGGTAGATATATGAGGTGAGACAATAAAGCAATGAGACTGATGTGAAAAATCAATGTTGCTTACCGTTTTAGTCAAACTTAGTGTTGTCTCCTTCAGAGTAGTTCCCTTCTGATTGCACACACTTTTTCCAGCGCTTCTGCCACTGATGGTAACATTTCTAGAACTCATCTTCTGTAATATACTATCAAAGGCCAAAGAATGTAATTCTTTGTTTTTGGATACCACAGGAGAGCTAGATATATGAGGTGAGACAATAAAGTAATGAGACTGATGTGAAAAAACAATGTTGCTTATCGTTTTAGTCAAACTTAGTGTTGTCTCCTTCAGAGTAGTTCCCTTCTGATTGCACACACTTTTTCCAGGGCTTCTGCCACTGATGGTAACATTTCTAGAACTCATCTTCTGTAATATCCTATCAAAAGCTAAAGAATGTAATTCTTTGTTTTTGGATACCACAGGAGAGCTAGATATATGAGGTGAGACAATAAAGTAATGAGACTGATGTGAAAAAACAATGTTGCTTACCGTTTTAGTCAAACTTAGTGTTGTCTCCTTCAGAGTAGTTCCCTTCTGATTGCACACACTTTTTCCAGCGCTTCTGCCACTGATGGTGACATTTCTAGAACTCATCTTCTGTAATATCCTATCAAAAGCTAAAGAATGTAATTCTTTGTTTTTGGATACCACAGGAGAGCTAGATACATGAGGTGAGATAATAAAGTAATGAGACTGATGTGAAAAAACAACGTTGCTTACCGTTTTAGTCAAACTTAGTGTTGTCTCCTTCAGAGTAGTTCCCTTCTGATTGCACACACTTTTTCCAGCGCTTCTGCCACTGATGGTAATATTTCTGGAACTCATCTTCTGTAATATCCTATCAAAAGCTAAAGAATGTAATTATTTGTTTTTGGATACCACAGGAGAGCTAGATATATGAGGTGAGACAATAAAGTAATGAGACTGATGTGAAAAAACAATGTTGCTTACCATTTTAGTCAAACTTAGTGTTGTCTCCTTCAGAGTAGTTCCCTTCTGATTGCACACACTTTTTCCAGCGCTTCTGCCACTGATGGTATCATTTCTGAAACTCATCTTCTGTAATATCCTATCAAAAGCTAAAGAATGTAATTCTTTGTTTTTGGATACCACAGGAGAGCTAGATATATGAGGTATGACAATAAAGTAATGAGACTGATGTGAGAAAACAATGTTGCTTACCGTTTTTGTCAAACTTAGTGTTGTCTCCTTCAGAGTAGTTCCCTTCTGATTGCACACACTTTTTTCAGCGCTTCTGCCACTGATGGTAACATTTCTCAAACTCATCTTCTGTAATATCCTATCAAAAGCTAAAGAATGTAATTCTTTGTTTTTGGATAGCACAGGAGAGCTAGATATATGAGGTGAGACAATAAAGTAATAAGACTGATGTGAAAAAACAACGTTGCTTACCGTTTTAGTCAAACTTAGTGTTGTCTCCTTCAGAGTAGTTCCCTTCTGATTGCACACAGTTTTTCCAGCGCTTCTGCGACTGATGGTAACATTTCTGAAACTCATCTTCTGTAATATCCTATCAAAAGCTAAAGAATGTAATTCCTTGTTTTTGGATACCACAGGAGAGCTAGATATATGAGGTGAGACAATAAAGTAATGAGACTGATGTGAAAAAACAATGTTGCTTACCGTTTTAGTCAAACTTAGTGTTGTCTCCTTCCGAGTAGTTCCCTTCTGATTGCACACACTTTTTCCAGGGCTTCTGCCACTGATGGTAACATTTCTAGAACTCATCTTCTGTAATATCCTATCAAAAGCTAAAGAATGTAATTCTTTGTTTTTGGATACCACAGGAGAGCTAGATATATGAGGTGAGACAATAAAGTAATGAGACTGATGTGAAAAAACAATGTTGCTTACCGTTTTAGTCAAACTTAGTGTTGTCTCCTTCAGAGTAGTTCCCTTCTGATTGCACACACTTTTTCCAGCGCTTCTGCCACTGATGGTGACATTTCTAGAACTCATCTTCTGTAATATCCTATCAAAAGCTAAAGAATGTAATTCTTTGTTTTTGGATACCACAGGAGAGCTAGATATATGAGGTGAGATAATAAAGTAATGAGACTGATGTGAAAAAACAACGTTGCTTACCGTTTTAGTCAAACTTAGTGTTGTCTCCTTCAGAGTAGTTCCCTTCTGATTGCACACACTTTTTCCAGCGCTTCTGCCACTGATGGTAATATTTCTGGAACTCATCTTCTGTAATATCCTATCAAAAGCTAAAGAATGTAATTATTTGTTTTTGGATACCACAGGAGAGCTAGATATATGAGGTGAGACAATAAAGTAATGAGACTGATGTGAAAAAACAATGTTGCTTACCATTTTAGTCAAACTTAGTGTTGTCTCCTTCAGAGTAGTTCCCTTCTGATTGCACACACTTTTTCCAGCGCTTCTGCCACTGATGGTATCATTTCTGAAACTCATCTTCTGTAATATCCTATCAAAAGCTAAAGAATGTAATTCTTTGTTTTTGGATACCACAGGAGAGCTAGATATATGAGGTATGACAATAAAGTAATGAGACTGATGTGAGAAAACAATGTTGCTTACCGTTTTTGTCAAACTTAGTGTTGTCTCCTTCAGAGTAGTTCCCTTCTGATTGCACACACTTTTTTCAGCGCTTCTGCCACTGATGGTAACATTTCTCAAACTCATCTTCTGTAATATCCTATCAAAAGCTAAAGAATGTAATTCTTTGTTTTTGGATAGCACAGGAGAGCTAGATATATGAGGTGAGACAATAAAGTAATAAGACTGATGTGAAAAAACAACGTTGCTTACCGTTTTAGTCAAACTTAGTGTTGTCTCCTTCAGAGTAGTTCCCTTCTGATTGCACACAGTTTTTCCAGCGCTTCTGCGACTGATGGTAACATTTCTGAAACTCATCTTCTGTAATATCCTATCAAAAGCTAAAGAATGTAATTCCTTGTTTTTGGATACCACAGGAGAGCTAGATATATGAGGTGAGACAATAAAGTAATGAGACTGATGTGAAAAAACAATGTTGCTTACCGTTTTAGTCAAACTTAGTGTTGTCTCCTTCCGAGTAGTTCCCTTCTGATTGCACACACTTTTACCAGCGCTTCTGCCACTGATGGTGACAATTCTAGAACTCATCTTCTGTAATATCCTATCAAAAGCAAAAGAATGTAATTCTTTGTTTTTGGATACCACAGGAGAGCTAGATATATGAGGTGAGACAATAAAGTAATGAGAGTGATGTGAAAAAACAATGTTGCTTACCGTTTTAGTCAAACTTAGTGTTGTCTCCTTCAGAGTAATTCCCTTCTGATTGCACACACTTTTTTCGGCGCTTCTGCCACTGATGGTAACATTTCTCGAACTCATCTTCTGTAATATCCTATCAAAAGCTAAAGAATGTAATTCTTTGTTTTTGGATACCACAGGAGAGCTAGATATATGAGGTGAGACAATAAAGTAATGAGACTGATGTGAAAAAAAAATGTTGCTTACCGTTTTTATCAAACTTGGTGTTGTCTCCTTCAGAGTAGTTCCCTTCTGATTGCACACACTTTTTCCAGCGCTTCTGCCACTGATGGTAACATTTCTCGAACTCATCTTCTGTAATATCCTATCAAAAGCTAAAGAATGTGATTCTTTGTTTTCGGATACCACAGGAGAGCTAGATATATGAGGTGAGACAATAAAGTAATAAGACTGATGTGAAAAAACAATGTTGCTTACCGTTTTAGTCAAACTTAGTGTTGTCTCCTTCAGAATAGTTCCCTTCTGATTGCACACACTTTTTTCAGCGCTTCTGCCACTGATGGTAACATTTCTGGAGCTCATCTTCTGTAATATCCTATCAAAAGCTAAAGAATGTAATTCCTTGTTTTTGGATACCACAGGAGAGCTAGATATATGAGGTGAGACAATAAAGTAATGAGACTGATGTGAAAAAACAATGTTGCTTACCGTTTTAGTCAAACTTAGTGTTGTCTCCTTCAGAGTAGTTCCCTTCTGATTGCACACACTTTTTCCAGCGCTTCTGCCACTGATGGTAACATTTCTAGAACTCATCTTCTGTAATATCCTATCAAAAGCTAAAGAATGTAATTCTTTGTTTTTGGATACCATAGGAGACCTAGATATATGAGGTGAGACAATAAAGTAATGAGACTGATGTGAAAAAACAATGTTGCTTACCGTTTAAGTCGAACTTAGTGTTGTCTCCTTCAGAGTAGTTCCCTTCTGATTGCACACACTTTTTCCAGCGATTCTGCCACTGATGGTAACATTTCTAGAACTCATCTTCTGTAATATGCTATCAAAAGCTAAAGAATGCAATTCTTTGTTTTTGGATACCACAGGAGAGCTAGATATATGAGGTGAGACAATAAAGTAATGAGACTGATGTGAAAAAACAATGTTGCTTAGCGTTTTAGTCAAACTTAGTGTTGTCTCCTTCAGAGTAGTTCCCTTCTGATTGCACACACTTTTTCCAGCGCTTCTGCCACTGATGGTAACATTTCTAGAACTCATCTTCTGTAATATCCTATCAAAAGCTAAAGAATGTAATTCTTTGTTTTTGGATACCCAGGAGAGCTAGATATATGAGGTGAGACAATAAAGTAATGAGACTGATGTGAAGAAACAATGTTGCTTACAGTTTTAGTCAAACTTAGTGTTGTCTCCTTCAGAGTAGTTCCCTTCTGATTGCACACAGTTTTTCCTGCGCTTCTGCCACTGATGGTAACATTTCTAGAACTCATCTTCTATAATATCCTATCAAAAGTTTAAGAATGTAATTCTTTGTTTTTAAATACCACAGGAGAGCTAGATATATGATATGAGACAATAGAGTAATGAGACTGTTGTGAAGAAACAATGTTGCTTACAGTTTTAGTCAAACTTAGTGTTGTCTGCTTAAGAGTAGTTCCCTTCTGATTGCACACACTCTTTCCAGCGCTTCTGCCACTGATGGTAACATTTCTAGAACTCATCTTCTGTAATATCCTATCAAAAGCTAAAGAATGTAATTCTTTGTTTTTGGATACCACAGGAGAGCTAGATATATGAGGTGAGACAATAAAGTAATGAGACTGATGTGAAGAAACAATGTTGCTTACCGTTTTAGTTAAACTTAGTGTTGTCTCCTTCAGAGTAGTTCCCTTCTGATTGCACACACTTTTTCCAGCGCTTCTGCCACTGATGGTAACATTTCTCGAACTCATCTTCTGTAATATCCTATCAAAAGCTAAAGAATGTAATTCTTTGTTTTTGGATACCACAGGAGAGCTAGAAATATGAGGTGAGACAATAAAGTAATGAGACTGATGTGAAAAAACAATGTTGCTTACCGTTTTAGTCAAATTTAGTGTTGTCTCCTTCAGAGTAGTTCCCTTCTGATTGCACACACTTTTTCCAGCGCTTCTGCCACTGATGGTAACATTTCTAGAACTCATCTTCTGTAATATCCTATCAAAAGCTAAAGGATATATTTCTTTGTTTTTGGATACCACAGGAGAGCTAGATATATGAGGTGAGACAATAAAGTAATGAGACTGATGTGAAAAAACAATGTTGCTTACCGTTTTAGTCAAACTTAGTGTTGTCTCCTTCAGAGTAGTTCCCTTCTGATTGCACACACTTTTTCCAGCGCTTCTGCCACTGATGGTAACATTTCTAGAACTCATCTTCTGTAATATCCTATCAAAAGCTAAAGAATGTAATTCTTTGTTTTTGGATACCACAGGAGAGCTAGATATATGAGGTGAGACAAAAAAGTAATGAGACTGATGTGAAAAAACAATGTAGCTTACCGTTTTAGTCAAACTTAGTGTTGTCTCCTTCAGAGTAGTTCCCTTCTGATTGCACACACTTTTTCCAGCGCTTCTGCTACTGATGGTAACATTTCTCGAACTCATCTTCTGTAATATCCTATCAAAAGCTAAAGAATGTAATTCTTGGTTTTTGGATACCACAGGAGAGCTAGATATATGAGGTGAGACAATAAAGTAATAAGACTGATGTGAAAAAACAATGTTGCTTACCGTTTTAGTCAAACTTAGTGTTGTCTCCTTCAGAGTAGTTCCCTTCTAATTGCACACACTTTTTCCAGCGCTTCTCCCACTGATGGTAACATTTCTCGAACTCATCTTCTGTAATATCCTATCAAAAGCTAAAGAATGTAATTCTTTGTTTTTGGATACCACAGGAGAGCTAGATATATGAGGTGAGACAATAAAGTAATGAGACTGATGTGAAAAAACAATGCTGCTTACCGTTTTAGTAAAACTTAGTGTTGTCTCCTTCAGAGTAGTTCCCTTCTGATTGCACACACTTTTTCCAGCGCTTCTGCCACTGATGGTAACATTTCTGGAACTCTTCTTCTGTAATATCCTATCAAAAGCTAAAGAATGCAATTCTTTGTTTTTGGATACCACAGGAGAGCTAGATATATGAGGTGAGACAATAAAGTAATGAGACTGATGTGAAAAAACAATGTTGCTTACCGTTTTAGTCAAACTTAGTGTTGTCTCCTTCAGAGTAGTTCCCTTCTGATTGCACACACTTTTTCCAGCGCTTCTGCCACTGATGGTAACGTTTCTAGAACTCATCTTCTGTAATATCCTATCAGAAGCTAAAGAATGTAATTCTTTGTTTTTGGATACCACTGGAGAGCTAGATATATGAGATGAGACAATAAAGTAATGAGACTGATGTGAAAAAACAATGTTGCTTACCGTTTTAGTCAAACTTAGTGTGGTCTCGTTTAGAGTAGTTCCCTTCTGATTGCACACACTTTTTCCAGCGCTTCTGCCACTGATGGTAACATTTCTCGAACTCATCTTCTGTAATATCCTATCAAAAGCTAAAGAATGTAATTCTTTGTTTTTGGATACCACAGGAGAGCTAGATATATGAGGTGAGACAATAAAGTAATGAGACTGATGTGAAAAAACAATGTTGCTTACAGTTTTAGTCAAACTTAGTGTTGTCTCCTTCAGAGTAGTTCCCTTCTGATTGCACACACGTTTTCCAGCGCTTCTGCCACTGATGGTAACATTTCTAGAACTCATCTTCTGTAATATCCTATCAAAAGCTAAAGAATGTAATTCTTTGTTTTTGGATACCACTGGAGAGCTAGATATATGAGGTGAGACAAGTAAGTAATGACACTGATGTGAAAAAACAATGTTGCTTACCGTTTTAGTCAAACTTAGTGTGGTCTCCTTTAGAGTAGTTCCCTTCTGATTGCACACACTTTTTCCAGCGCTTCTGCCACTGATGGTAACATTTCTCGAACTCATCTTCTGCAATATCCTATCAAAAGCTAAAGAATGTAATTCTTTGTTTTTGGATACCACAGGAGAGCTAGATATATGAGGTGAGACAATAAAGTAATGAGAGTGATGTGAAAAATTAATGTTGCTTACCGTTTTAGTCAAACTTAGTGTTGTCTCCTTCAGAGTAGTTCCCTTCTGATTGCACACACTTTTTCCAGCGCTTCTGCCACTGATGGTAACATTTCTAGAACTCATCTTCTGTAATATCCTATCAAAAGCTAAAGAATGTAATTCTTTGTTTTTGGATACCACAGGAGAGCTAGATATATGAGGTGAGACAATAAAGTAATGAGACTGATGTGAAAAAACAATGTTGCTTACCGTTTTTGTCAAACTTAGTGTTGTCTCCTTCAGAGTAGTTCCCTTCTGATGGCACACACTTTTTACAGCGCCTCTGCCACTGATGGTAACATTTCTAGAACTCATCTTCTGAAATATCCTATCAAAAGCTAAAGAATGTAATTCTTTGTTTTTGGATACCACACGAGAGCTAGATATATGAGGTGAGACAATAAAGTAATGAGACTGATGTGAAAAAACAATGTTGCTTAGCGTTTTAGTCAAACTTAGTGTTGTCTCCTTCAGAGTAGTTCCCTTCTGATTGCACACACTTTTTCCAGCGCTTCTGCCACTGATGGTAACATTTCTAGAACTCATCTTCTGTAATATCCTATCAAAAGCTAAAGAATGTAATTCTTTGTTTTTGGATACCATAGGAGAGCTAGATATATGAGGTGAGACAATAAAGTAATGAGACTGATGTGAAGAAACAATGTTGCTTACCGTTTTAGTCAAACTTAGTGTTGTCTCCTTCAGAGTAGTTCCCTTCTGATTGCACACACTTTTTCCAGCGCTACTGCCACTGTTGGTAACATTTCTAGAACTCATCTTCTGTAATATCCTATCAAAATCTAAACAATATAATTCTTTGTTTTTGGATACCACAGGAGAGCTAGATATATGAGGTGAGACAATAATGTAATGAGACTGATGTGAAAAAACAATGTTGCTAACCGTTTTAGTCAAACCTAGTGTTGTCTCCTTCAGAGTAGTTCCCTTCTGATTGCACACACTGTTTCCAGCGCTTCTGCCACTGATGGTAACATTTCTCGAACTCATCTTCTGTAATATCCTATCAAAAGCTAAAGAATGTAATTCTTTGTTTTTGGATACCACAGGAGAGCTAGATATATGAGGTGAGACAATAAAGTAATGAGACTGATGTGAAAAAACAATGTTGCTTACCGTTTTAGTTAAACTTAGTGTTGTCTCCTTCAGAGTAGTTCCCTTCTGATTGCACGCACTTTTTCCAGCGCTTCGGCCACTGATGGTAACATTTCTCGAACTCATCATCTGCAATATCCTATCAAAAGCTAAAGAATGTAATTCTTTGTTTTTGGATACCGCAGGAGAGCTAGATATATGAGGTGAGACAATAAAGTAATGAGACTGATGTAAAAAAACAATGTTGCTTACCGTTTTAGTCAAACTTAGTGTTGTCTCCTTCAGTGTAGTTCTATTCTGATTGCACACACTTTTTCCAGCGCTTCTGACACTGATGGTAACATTTCTAGATCTCATCTTCTGTAATATCCTATCAAAAGCTAAAGAATGTAATTCTTTGTTTTTGGATACCGCAGGAGAGCTAGATATATGAGGTGAGACAATAAAGTAATGAGACTGATGTAAAAAAACAATGTTGCTTACCGTTTTAGTCAAACTTAGTGTTGTCTCCTTCAGAGTAGTTCTATTCTGATTGCACACACTTTTTCCAGCGCTTCTGACACTGATGGTAACATTTCTAGAACTCATCTTCTGTAATATCCTATCAAAAGCTGAAGAATGTAATTCTTTGTTTTTGGATACCACAGGAGAGCTAGATATATGACGTGAGACAATAAAGTAATGAGACTGATGTGAAAAAGCAATGTTGCTTACCGTTTTAGTCAAACTTTGTGTTGTCTCCTTCAGAGTAGTTCCCTTCTGATTGCACACACTTTTTCCAGCGCTTCTGCCTCTGATGGTAACATTTCTGGAACTCATCTTCTGTAATATCCTATCAAAAGCTAAAGAATGTAATTCTTTGTTTTTGGATACCACAGGAGAGCTAGATATATGAGGTGAGACAATAAAGTAATGAGACTGATGTGAAAAAACAATGTTGCTTACCGTTGTAGTCAAACTTAGTGTTGTCTCCTTCAGAGTAGTTCCCTTCTGATTGCACACACTTTTTCCAGCGCTTCTGCCACTGATGGTAACATTTCTAGAACTCATCTTCTGCAATATCCTATCAAAAGCTAAAGAATGTTATTCTTTGTTTTTGGATACCACAGGAGAGCTAGATATATGAGGTGAGACAGTAAAGTAATGAGACTGATGTGAAAAAACAATGTTGCTTACCGTTTAAGTCAAACTTAGTGTTGTCTCCTTCAGACTAGTTCCCTTCTGATTGCACACACTTTTTCCAGCGCTTCTGCCACTGATGCTAACATTTCTAGAACTCATCTTCTGTAATATCCTATCAAAAGCTAAAGAATGTAATTCTTTGTTTTTGGATACCACAGGAGAGCTAGATATATGAGGTGAGACAATAAAGTAATGAGACTGATGTGAAAAAACAATGTTACTTACCGTTTTAGTCAAACTTAGTGTTGTCTCCTTCAGGCTAGTTCCCTTCTGATTGCACACACTTTTTCCAGCGCTTCTGCCACTGATGGTAACATTTCTGGAACTCTTCTTCTGTAATATACTATCAAAAGCTAAAGAATGTAATTCTTTGTTTTTGGATACCACAGGAGAGCTAGATATATGACGTGAGACAATAAAGTAATGAGACTGATGTGAAAAAGCAATGTTGCTTACCGTTTTAGTCAAACTTTGTGTTGTCTCCTTCAGAGTAGTTCCCTTCTGATTGCACACACTTTTTCCAGCGCTTCTGCCTCTGATGGTAACATTTCTGGAACTCATCTTCTGTAATATCCTATCAAAAGCTAAAGAATGTAATTCTTTGTTTTTGGATACCACAGGAGAGCTAGATATATGAGGTGAGACAATAAAGTAATGAGACTGATGTGAAAAAACAATGTTGCTTACCGTTTTTGTCAAACTTAGTGTTGTCTCCTTCAGAGTAGTTCCCTTCTGATTGCACACACTTTTTCCAGCGCTTCTGCCACTGATGGTAACATTTCTCGAACTCATCTTCTGTAATATCCTATCAAAAGCTAAAGAATGTAATTCTTTGTTTTTGTATACCACAGGAGAGCTAGATATACGAGGTGAGTAAATAAAGTAATGAGACTGATGTGAAAAAACAATGTTGCTTACCGTTTTAGTCAAACTTAGTGTTGTCTCCTTCAGAGTAGTTCCCTTCTGATTGCACGCACTTTTTCCAGCGCTTCTGCCACTGATGGTAACATTTCTCGAACTCATCTTCTGCAATATCCTATCAAAAGCTAAAGAATGTAATTCTTTGTTTTTGAATACCACAGGAGAGCTAGATATATGAGGTGAGACAATAAAGTAATGAGACTGATGTGAAAAAACAATGTTGCTTACCGTTTTAGTCAAACTTAGTGTTGTCTCCTTCAGAGTAGTTCCCTTCTGATTGCACACACTTTTTCCAGCGCTTCTGCCACTGATGGTAACATTTCTGGAACTCATCTTCTGTAATATCCTATCAAAAGCTAAAGAATGTAATTCTTTGTTTTTGGATACCACAGGAGAGCTAGATATATGAGGTGAGACAATAAAGTAATGAGACTGATGTGAAAAAACAATTTTGCTTACCGTTTTAGTCATACTTAGTGTTGTCTCCTTCAGAGTAGTTCCCTTCTGATTGCACACTCTTTTTCCAGCGCTTCTGCCACTGATGGTAACATTTCTAGAACTCATCTTCTGTAATATACTATCAAAAGCTAAAGAATGTAATTCTTTTTTTTTTGGATACCACAGGAGAGCTAGATATATGAGGTGAGACAATAAAGTAATGAGACTGATGTGAAAAAACAATGTTGCTTACCGTTTTTGTCAAACTTAGTGTTGTCTCCTTCAGAGTAGTTCCCTTCTGATTGCACACACTTTTTCCAGCGCTTCTGCCACTGATGGTAACATTTATCGAACTCATCTTCTGTAATATCCTATCAAAAGCTAAAGAATGTAATTATTTGTTTTTGGATACCACAGGAGAGCTAGATATACGAGGTGAGACAATAAAGTAATGAGACTGATGTGAAAAAACAATGTTGCTTACCGTTTTAGTCAAACTTAGTGTTGTCTCCTTCAGAGTAGTTCCCTTCTGATTGCACGCACTTTTTCCAGCGCTTCTGCCACTGATGGTAACATTTCTCGAACTCATCTTCTGCAATATCCTATCAAAAGCTAAAGAATGTAATTCTTTGTTTTTGGATACCACAGGAGAGCTAGATATATGAGGTGAGACAATAAAGTAATGAGACTGATGTGAAAAAACAATGTTGCTTACCGTTTTAGTCAAACTTAGTGTTGTCTCCTTCAGAGTAGTTCATTTCTGATTGCACACTCTTTTTCCAGCGCTTCTGCCACTGATGGTAACATTTCTAGAACTCATCTTCTGCAATATCCTGTCAAAAGCTAGAGAATGTAATTCTTTGTTTTTGGATACCACAGGAGAGCTAGATATATGAGGTGAGACAATAAAGTAATGAGACTGATGTGAAAAAACAATGTTGCTTACCGTTTTAGTCAAACTTAGTGTTGTCTCCTTCAGAGTAGTTCCCTTCTGATTGCACACACTTTTTCCAGCGCTTCTGCCACTGATGGTAACATTTCTAGAACTCATCTTCTGTAATATCCTATCAAAAGCTAAAGAATGTAATTCTTTGTTTTTGGATACCACAGGAGAGCTAGATATATGACGTGAGACAATAAAGTAATGAGACTGATGTGAAAAAACAATGTTGCTTACCGTTTTAGTCAAACTTAGTGTTGTCTCCTTCAGACTAGTTCCCTTCTGATTGCACACACTTTTTCCAGCGCTTCTGCCACTGATGGTAACATTTCTGGAACTCTTCTTCTGTAATATACTATCAAAAGCTAAAGAATGTAATTCTTTGTTTTTGGATACCACAGGAGAGCTAGATATATGAGGTGAGACAATAAAGTAATGAGATTGATGTGAAAAAGCAATGTTGCTTACCGTTTTAGTCAAACTTTGTGTTGTCTCCTTCAGAGTAGTTCCCTTCTGATTGCACACACTTTTTCCAGCGCTTCTGCCTCTGATGGTAACATTTCTGGAACTCATCTTCTGTAATATCCTATCAAAAGCTAAAGAATGTAATTCTTTGTTTTTGGATACCACAGGAGAGCTAGATATATGAGGTGAGACAATAAAGTAATGAGACTGATGTGAAAAAACAATGTTGCTTACCGTTTTTGTCAAACTTAGTGTTGTCTCCTTCAGAGTAGTTCCCTTCTGATTGCACACACTTTTTCCAGCGCTTCTGCCACTGATGGTAACATTTCTAGAACTCATCTTCTGTAATATCCTATCAAAAGCTAAAGAATGTAATTCTTTGTTTTTGGATACCACAGGAGAGCTAGATATATGAGACAGTAAAGTAATGAGACTGATGTGAAAAAACAATGTTGCTTACCGTTTTAGTCAAACTTAGTGTTGTCTCCTTCAGAGTAGTTCCCTTCTGATTGCACGCACTTTTTCCAGCGCTTCTGCCACTGATGGTAACATTTCTCGAACTCATCTTCTGTAATATCCTATCAAAAGCTAAAGAATGTAATTCTTTGTTTTTGAATACCACAGGATAGCTAGATATATGAGGTGAGACAATAAAGTAATGAGACTGATGTGAAAAAACAATGTTGCTTACCGTTTTTGTCAAACTTAGTGTTGTCTCCTTCAGACTAGTTCCCTTCTGATTGCACACACTTTTTCCAGCGCTTCTGCCCTTGATGGTTACATTTCTAGAACTCATCTTCTGTAATATCCTATCAAAAGCTAAAGAATGTAATTCTTTGTTTTTGGATACCACAGGAGAGCTAGACATATGAGGTGAGACAATAAAGTAATGAGACTGATGTGAAAAAACAATGTTGCCTACCGTTTTAGTCAAACTTAGTGTTGTCTCCTTCAGAGTAGTTCCCTTCTGATTGCACACTCTTTTTCCAGCGCTTCTGCCACTGATGGTAACATTTCTAGAACTCATCTTCTGTAATATACTAACAAAAGCTAAAGAATGTAATTCTTTTTTTTTGGATACCACAGGAGAGCTAGATATATGAGGTGAGACAATAAAGTAATGAGACTGATGTGAAAAAACAATGTTGCTTACCGTTTTTGTCAAACTTAGTGTTGTCTCCTTCAGAGTAGTTCCCTTCTGATTGCACACACTTTTTCCAGCGCTTCTGCCTCTGATGGTAACATTTATCGAACTCATCTTCTGTAATATCCTATCAAAAGCTAAAGAATGTAATTATTTGTTTTTGGATACCACAGGAGAGCTAGATATACGAGGTGAGACAATAAAGTAATGAGACTGATGTGAAAAAACAATGTTGCTTACCGTTTTAGTCAAACTTAGTGTTGTCTCCTTCAGAGTAGTTCCCTTCTGATTGCACGCACTTTTTCCAGCGCTTCTGCCACTGATGGTAACATTTCTCGAACTCATCTTCTGCAATATCCTATCAAAAGCTAAAGAATGTAATTCTTTGTTTTTGGATACCACAGGAGAGCTAGATATACGAGGTGAGACAATAAAGTAATGAGACTGATGTGAAAAAACAATGTTGCTTACCGTTTTAGTCAAACTTAGTGTTGTCTCCTTCAGAGTAGTTCCCTTCTGATTGCACGCACTTTTTCCAGCGCTTCTGCCACTGATGGTAACATTTATCGAACTCATCTTCTGTAATAACCTATCAAAAGCTAAAGAATGTAATTCTTTGTTTTTGGATACCACAGGAGAGCTAGATATATGAGGTGAGACAATAAAGTAATGAGACTGATGTGAAAAAACAATGTTGCTTACCGTTTTAGTCAAACTTAGTGTTGTCTCCTTCAGAGTAGTTCCCTTCTGATTGCACACACTTTTTCCAGCGCTTCTGCCACTGATGGTAACATTTCTGGAACTCATCTTCTGTAATATCCTATCAAAAGCTAAAGAATGTAATTCTTTGTTTTTGAATACCACAGGATAGCTAGATATATGAGGTGAGACAATAAAGTAATGAGACTGATGTGAAAAAACAATGTTGCTTACCGTTTTTGTCAAACTTAGTGTTGTCTCCTTCAGACTAGTTCCCTTCTGATTGCACACACTTTTTCCAGCGCTTCTGCCCTTGATGGTTACATTTCTAGAACTCATCTTCTGTAATATCCTATCAAAAGCTAAAGAATGTAATTCTTTGTTTTTGGATACCACAGGAGAGCTAGACATATGAGGTGAGACAATAAAGTAATGAGACTGATGTGAAAAAACAATGTTGCCTACCGTTTTAGTCAAACTTAGTGTTGTCTCCTTCAGAGTAGTTCCCTTCTGATTGCACACTCTTTTTCCAGCGCTTCTGCCACTGATGGTAACATTTCTAGAACTCATCTTCTGTAATATACTAACAAAAGCTAAAGAATGTAATTCTTTTTTTTTGGATACCACAGGAGAGCTAGATATATGAGGTGAGACAATAAAGTAATGAGACTGATGTGAAAAAACAATGTTGCTTACCGTTTTTGTCAAACTTAGTGTTGTCTCCTTCAGAGTAGTTCCCTTCTGATTGCACACACTTTTTCCAGCGCTTCTGCCACTGATGGTAACATTTATCGAACTCATCTTCTGTAATATCCTATCAAAAGCTAAAGAATGTAATTATTTGTTTTTGGATACCACAGGAGAGCTAGATATACGAGGTGAGACAATAAAGTAATGAGACTGATGTGAAAAAACAATGTTGCTTACCGTTTTAGTCAAACTTAGTGTTGTCTCCTTCAGAGTAGTTCCCTTCTGATTGCACGCACTTTTTCCAGCGCTTCTGCCACTGATGGTAACATTTCTCGAACTCATCTTCTGCAATATCCTATCAAAAGCTAAAGAATGTAATTCTTTGTTTTTGGATACCACAGGAGAGCTAGATATATGAGGTGAGACAATAAAGTAATGAGACTGATGTGAAAAAACAATGTTGCTTACCGTTTTAGTCAAACTTAGTGTTGTCTCCTTCAGAGTAGTTCATTTCTGATTGCACACTCTTTTTCCAGCGCTTCTGCCACTGATGGTAACATTTCTAGAACTCATCTTCTGCAATATCCTATCAAAAGCTAGAGAATGTAATTCTTTGTTTTTGGATACCACAGGAGAGCTAGATATATGAGGTGAGACAATAAAGTAATGAGACTGATGTGAAAAAACAATGTTGCTTACCGTTTTAGTCAAACTTTGTGTTGTCTCCTTCAGAGTAGTTCCCTTCTGATTGCACACACTTTTTCCAGCGCTTCTGCCACTGATGGTAACATTTCTAGAACTCATCTTCTGTAATATCCTATCAAAAGCTAAAGAATGTAATTCTTTGTTTTTGGATACCACAGGAGAGCTAGATATATGACGTGAGACAATAAAGTAATGAGACTGATGTGAAAAAACAATGTTGCTTACCGTTTTAGTCAAACTTAGTGTTGTCTCCTTCAGACTAGTTCCCTTCTGATTGCACACACTTTTTCCAGCGCTTCTGCCACTGATGGTAACATTTCTGGAACTCTTCTTCTGTAATATACTATCAAAAGCTAAAGAATGTAATTCTTTGTTTTTGGATACCACAGGAGAGCTAGATATATGAGGTGAGACAATAAAGTAATGAGACTGATGTGAAAAAGCAATGTTGCTTACCGTTTTAGTCAAACTTTGTGTTGTCTCCTTCAGAGTAGTTCCCTTCTGATTGCACACACTTTTTCCAGCGCTTCTGCCTCTGATGGTAACATTTCTGGAACTCATCTTCTGTAATATCCTATCAAAAGCTAAAGAATGTAATTCTTTGTTTTTGGATACCACAGGAGAGCTAGATATATGAGGTGAGACAATAAAGTAATGAGACTGATGTGAAAAAACAATGTTGCTTACCGTTTTTGTCAAACTTAGTGTTGTCTCCTTCAGAGTAGTTCCCTTCTGATTGCACACACTTTTTCCAGCGCTTCTGCCACTGATGGTAACATTTCTAGAACTCATCTTCTGTAATATCCTATCAAAAGCTAAAGAATGTAATTCTTTGTTTTTGGATACCACAGGAGAGCTAGATATATGAGACAGTAAAGTAATGAGACTGATGTGAAAAAACAATGTTGCTTACCGTTTTAGTCAAACTTAGTGTTGTCTCCTTCAGAGTAGTTCCCTTCTGATTGCACGCACTTTTTCCAGCGCTTCTGCCACTGATGGTAACATTTCTCGAACTCATCTTCTGCAATATCCTATCAAAAGCTAAAGAATGTAATTCTTTTTTTTTGGATACCACAGGAGAGCTAGATATATGAGGTGAGACAATAAAGTAATGAGACTGATGTGAAAAAACAATGTTGCTTACCGTTTTAGTCAAACTTAGTGTTGTCTCCTTCAGAGTAGTTCCCTTCTGATTGCACACACTTTTTCCAGCGCTTCTGACACTGATGGTAACATTTCTAGAACTCATCTTCTGTAATATCCTATCAAAAGCTAAAGAATGTAATTCTTTGTTTTTGGATACCACAGGAGAGCTAGATATATGACGTGAGACAATAAAGTAATGAGACTGATGTGAAAAAACAATGTTGCTTACCGTTTTAGTCAAACTTAGTGTTGTCTCCTTCAGACTAGTTCCCTTCTGATTGCACACACTTTTTCCAGCGCTTCTGACACTGATGGTAACATTTCTGGAACTCTTCTTCTGTAATATACTATCAAAAGCTAAAGAATGTAATTCTTTGTTTTTGGATACCACAGGAGAGCTAGATATATGAGGTGAGACAATAAAGTAATGAGACTGATGTGAAAAAGCAATGTTGCTTACCGTTTTAGTCAAACTTTGTGTTGTCTCCTTCAGAGTAGTTCCCTTCTGATTGCACACACTTTTTCCAGCGCTTCTGCCTCCGATGGTAACATTTCTGGAACTCATCTTCTGTAATATCCTATCAAAAGCTAAAGAATGTAATTCTTTGTTTTTGGATACCACAGGAGAGCTAGATATATGAGGTGAGACAATAAAGTAATGAGACTGATGTGAAAAAACAATGTTGCTTACCGTTTTTGTCAAACCTAGTGTTGTCTCCTTCAGAGTAGTTCCCTTCTGATTGCACACACTTTTTCCAGCGCTTCTGCCACTGATGGTAACATTTCTCGAACTCATCTTCTGTAATATCCTATCAAAAGCTAAAGAATGTAATTCTTTGTTTTTGGATACTACAGGAGAGCTAGATATACGAGGTGAGACAATAAAGTAATGAGACTGATGTGAAAAAACAATGTTGCTTACCGTTTTAGTCAAACTTAGTGTTGTCTCCTTCAGAGTAGTTCCCTTCTGATTGCACGCACTTTTTCCAGCGCTTCTGCCACTGATGGTAACATTTCTCGAACTCATCTTCTGCATAATCCTATCAAAAGCTAAAGAATGTAATTCTTTGTTTTTGGATACCACAGGAGAGCTAGATATATGAGGTGAGACAATAAAGTAATGAGACTGATGTGAAAAAACAATGTTGCTTACCGTTTTAGTCAAACTTAGTGTTGTCTCCTTCAGAGTAGTTCCCTTCTGATTGCACACACTTTTTCCAGCGCTTCTGCCACTGATGGTAACATTTCTGGAACTCATCTTCTGTAATATCCTATCAAAAGCTAAAGAATGTAATTCTTTGTTTTTGGATACCACAGGAGAGCTAGATATATAAGGTGAGACAATAAAGTAATGAGACTGATGTGAAAAAACAATTTTGCTTACCGTTTTAGTCATACTTAGTGTTGTCTCCTTCAGAGTAGTTCCCTTCTGATTGCACACTCTTTTTCCAGCGCTTCTGCCACTGATGGTAACATTTCTGGAACACTTCTTCTGTAATATCCTATCAAAAGCTAAAGAATGTAATTCTTTGTTTTTGGATACCACAGGAGAGCTAGATATATGAGGTGAGACAATAAAGTAATGAGACTGACGTGAAAAAACAATGTTGCTTACCGTTTTTGTCAAACTTAGTGTTGTCTCCTTCAGAGTAGTTCCCTTCTGATTGCACACACTTTTTCCAGCGCTTCTGCCACTGATGGTAACATTTATCGAACTCATCTACTGTTATATCCTATCAAAAGCTAAAGAATGTAATTCTTTGTTTTTGGATACCACAGGAGAGCTAGATATACGAGGTGAGACAATAAAGTAATGAGACTGATGTGAAAAAACAATGTTGCTTACCGTTTTAGTCAAACTTAGTGTTGTCTCCTTCAGAGTAGTTCCCTTCTGATTGCACGCACTTTTTCCAGCGCTTCTGCCACTGATGGTAACATTTATCGAACTCATCTTCTGTAATAACCTATCAAAAGCTAAAGAATGTAATTCTTTGTTTTTGGATACCACAGGAGAGCTAGATATATGAGGTGAGACAATAAAGTAATGAGACTGATGTGAAAAAACAATGTTGCTTACCGTTTTAGTCAAACTTAGTGTTGTCTCCTTCAGAGTAGTTCCCTTCTGATTGCACACACTTTTTCCAGCGCTTCTGCCACTGATGGTAACATTTCTGGAACTCATCTTCTGTAATATCCTATCAAAAGCTAAAGAATGTAATTCTTTGTTTTTGAATACCACAGGATAGCTAGATATATGAGGTGAGACAATAAAGTAATGAGACTGATGTGAAAAAACAATGTTGCTTACCGTTTTTGTCAAACTTAGTGTTGTCTCCTTCAGACTAGTTCCCTTCTGATTGCACACACTTTTTCCAGCGCTTCTGCCCTTGATGGTTACATTTCTAGAACTCATCTTCTGTAATATCCTATCAAAAGCTAAAGAATGTAATTCTTTGTTTTTGGATACCACAGGAGAGCTAGACATATGAGGTGAGACAATAAAGTAATGAGACTGATGTGAAAAAACAATGTTGCCTACCGTTTTAGTCAAACTTAGTGTTGTCTCCTTCAGAGTAGTTCCCTTCTGATTGCACACACTTTTTCCAGCGCTTCTGCCACTGATGGTAACATTTCATGAAATCATCTTCTGTAATATCCTATCAAAAGCTAAAGAATGTAATTCTTTGTTTTTGGATACCATAGTAGAGCTAGATATATGAGGTGAGACAATAAAGCAATGAGACGGATGTAAAAAACAATGTTGCTTACCGTTTTAGTCAAACTTAGTGTTGTCTCCTTCAGAGTAGTTCCCTTCTGATTGCACACACTTTTTCCAGGGCTTCTGCCACTGATGGTAACATTTCTGGAACTCATCTTCTGTAATATCCTATCAAAAGCTAAAGAATGTAATTCTTTGTTTTTGGATACCACAGGAGAGCTAGATATATGAGGTGAGACAATAAAGTAATGAGACTGATGTGAAAAAACAATGTTGCTTACCGTTTTTGTCAAACTTAGTGTTGTCTCCTTCAGACTAGTTCCCTTCTGATTGCACACACTTTTTCCAGCGCTGCTGCCACTGATGGTAACATTTCTGGAACTCATCTTCTGTAATATCCTATCAAAAGCTGATGAATGTAATTCTTTGTTTTTGGATACCACAGGAGAGCTAGATATATGAGGTGAGACAATAAAGTAATGAGACTGATGTGAAAAAACAATGTTGCTTACCGTTTTCGTCAAACTTAGTGTTGTCTCCTTCAGAGCAGTTCCCTTCTGATTGCACAACTTTTTCCAGCGCTTCTGCCACTGATGGTAACATTTCTAGAACTCATCTTCTGTAATATCCTATCAAAAGCTAAAGAATGTAATTCTTTGTTTTTGGATACCACAGGAGAGCTAGATATATGAGGTGAGACAATAAAGTAATGAGACTGATGTGAAAAAACAATGTTGCTTACCGTTTTAGTCAAACTTAGTGTTGTCTCCTTCAGAGTAGTTCCCTTCTGATTGCACACACTTTTTCCAGCGCTTCTGCCACTGATGGTAACATTACTCGAACTCATCTTCTGCAATATCCTATCAAAAGCAAAAGAATGTAATTCTTTGTTTTTGGATACCACAGGAGAGCTAGATATATGAGGTGAGACAATAAAGTAATGAGACTGATGTGAAAAAACAATGTTGCTTACCGTTTTAGTCAAACTTAGTGTTGTCTCCTTCAGAGTAGTTCCCTTCTGATTGCACACACTTTTTCCAGCGCTTCTGCCACTGATGGTAACATTTCTGGAACTCATCTTCTGTAATATCCTATCAAAAGCTAAAAAATGTAATTCTTTGTTTTTGGATACCACAGGAGAGCTAGATATATGACGTGAGACAATAAAGTAATGAGACTGATGTGAAAAAACAATGTTGCTTACCGTTTTAGTCAAACTTAGTGTTGTCTCCTTCAGAGCAGTTCCCTTCTGATTGCACACACTTTTTCCAGCGCTTCTGCCACTGATGGGAACATTTCTGGAACTCATCTTTTGTAATATCCTATCAAAAGCTAAGGAATGTAATTCTTTGTTTTTGGATACCACAGGAGAGCTAGATATATGAGGTGAGACAATAAAGTAATGAGACTGATGTGAAAAAACAATGTTGCTTACCGTTGTAGTCAAACTTAGTGTTGTCTCCTTCAGAGTAGTTCCCTTCTGATTGCACACACTTTTTCCAGCGCTTCTGCCACTGATGGTAAGATTTCTCGAACTCTTCTTCTGTAATATCCTATCAAAAGCTAAAGAATGTAATTCTTTGTTTTTGGATACCACAGGAGAGCTAGATATATGAGGTGAGACAATAAAGTAATGGGACTGATGTGAAAAAACAATGTTGCTTACTGTTTTAGTCAAACTTAGTGTTGTCTCCTTCAGAGTAGTTCCCTTCTGATTGCACACACTTTTTCCAGCGCTTCTGCCACTGATGGTAACATTTCTGGAACTCATCTTCTGTAATATCCTATCAAAAGCTAAAGAATGTAATTCTTTGTTTTTGGATACCACAGGAGAGCTAGATATATGAGGTGAGACAATAAAGTAATGAGACTGATGTGAAAAAACAATGTTGCTTACCGTTTTCGTCAAACTTAGTGTTGTCTCCTTCAGAGCAGTTCCCTTCTGAATGCACACACTTTTTCCAGCGCTTCTGCCACTGATGGTAACATTTCTCGAACTCATCTTCTGTAATATCCTATCAAAAGCTAAAGAATGTAATTCTTTGTTTTTGGATACCACAGGAGAGCTAGATATATGAGGTGAGACAATAAAGTAATGAGACTGATGTGAAAAAACAATGTTGCTTACCGTTTTAGTCAAACTTTGTGTTGTCTCCTTCAGAGTAGTTCCCTTCTGATTGCACACACTTTTTCCAGCGCTTCTGCCACTGATGGTAACATTTCTAGAACTCATCTTCTGAAATATCCTATCAAAAGCTAAAGGATGTAATTCTTTGTTTTTGGATACCACAGGAGAGCTAGATATATGAGGTGAGACAATAAAGTAATGAGACTGATGTGAAAAAACAATGTTGCTTACCGTTTTAGTCAAACTTAGTGTTGTCTCCTTCAGAGTAGTTCCCTTCTGATTGCACACACTTTTTCCAGCGCTTCTGCCACTGATGGTAACATTTCTGGAACTCATCTTCTGTAATATCCTATCAAAAGCTAAAGAATGTAATTCTTTGTTTTTGGATACCACAGGCGAGCTAGATATATGAGGTGAGACAATAAAGTAATGAGACTGATGTGAAAAAACAATGTTGCTTACCGTTTTAGTCAAACTTAGTGTTGTCTCCTTCAGAGCAGTTCCCTTCTGATTGCACACACTTTTTCCAGCGCTTCTGCCACTGATGGGAACATTTCTGGAACTCATCTTCTGTAATATCCTATCAAAAGCTAAGGAATGTAATTCTTTGTTTTTGGATACCACAGGATAGCTAGATATATGAGGTGAGACAATAAAGTAATGAGACTGATGTGAAAAAACAAAGTTGCTTACCGTTGTAGTCAAACTTAGTGTTGTCTCCTTCAGAGTAGTTCCCTTCTGATTGCACACACTTTTTCCAGCGCTTCTGCCACTGATGGTAAGATTTCTCGAACTCTTCTTCTGTAATATCCTATCAAAAGCTAAAGAATGTAATTCTTTGTTTTTGGATACCACAGGAGAGCTAGATATATGAGGTGAGACAATAAAGTAATGAGACTGATGTGAAAAAACAATGTTGCTTACCGTTTTCGTCAAACTTAGTGTTGTCTCCTTCAGAGCAGTTCCCTTCTGAATGCACACACTTTTTCCAACGCTTCTGCCAGTGATGGTAACATTTCTCGAACTCATCTTCTGTAATATCCTATCAAAAGCTAAAGAATGTAATTCTTTGTTTTTGGATACCACAGGAGAGCTAGATATATGAGGTGAGACAATAAAGTAATGAGACTGATGTGAAAAAACAATGTTGCTTACCGTTTTAGTCAAACTTTGTGTTGTCTCCTTCAGAGTAGTTCCCTTCTGATTGCACACACTTTTTCCAGCGCTTCTGCCACTGATGGTAACATTTCTAGAACTCATCTTCTGAAATATCCTATCAAAAGCTAAAGGATGTAATTCTTTGTTTTTGGATACCACAGGAGAGCTAGATATATGAGGTGAGACAATAAAGTAATGAGACTGATGTGAAAAAACAATGTTGCTTACCGTTTTAGTCAAACTTACTGTTGTCTCCTTCAGAGTAGTTCCCTTCTGATGGCACACACTTTTTCCAGCGCTTCTGCCACTGATGGTAACATTTCTGGAACTCATCTTCTGTAATATCCTATCAAAAGCTAAAGAATGTAATTCTTTGTTTTTGGATACCACAGGCGAGCTAGATATATGAGGTGAGACAATAAAGTAATGAGACTGATGTGAAAAAACAATGTTGCTTACCGTTTTAGTCAAACTTAGTGTTGTCTCCTTCAGAGCAGTTCCCTTCTGATTGCACACACTTTTTCCAGCGCTTCTGCCACTGATGGGAACAGTTCTGGAACTCATCTTCTGTAATATCCTATCAAAAGCTAAGGAATGTAATTCTTTGTTTTTGGATACCACAGGATAGCTAGATATATGAGGTGAGACAATAAAGTAATGAGACTGATGTGAAAAAACAATGTTGCTTACCGTTGTAGTCAAACTTAGTGTTGTCTCCTTCAGAGTAGTTCCCTTCTGATTGCACACACTTCTTCCAGCGCTTCTGATACTGATGGTAAGATTTCTCGAACTCTTCTTCTGTAATATCCTATCAAAAGCTAAAGAATGTAATTCTTTGTTTTTGGATACCACAGGAGAGCTAGATATATGAGGTGAGACAATAAAGTAATGGGACTGATGTGAAAAAACAATGTTGCTTACTGTTTTAGTCAAAGTTAGTGTTGTCTCCTTCAGAGTAGTTCCCTTCTGATTGCACACACTTTTTCCAGCGCTTCTGCCACTGATGGTAACATTTCTGGAACTCATCTTCTGTAATATCCTATCAAAAGCTAAGGAATGTAATTCTTTGTTTTTGGATACCACAGGAGAGCTAGATATATGAGGTGAGACAATAAAGTAATGAGACTGATGTGAAAAAACAATGTTGCTTACCGTTTTCGTCAAACTTAGTGTTGTCTCCTTCAGAGCAGTTCCCTTCTGATTGCACACACTTTTTCCAGCGCTTCTGCCACTGATGGTAACATTTCTCGAACTTATCTTCTGTAATATCCTATCAAAAGCTAAAGAATGTGATTCTTTGTTTTTGGATACCACAGGAGAGCTAGATATATGAGGTGAGACAATAAAATAATGAGACTGATGTGAAAAAACAATGTTGCTTACCATTTTAGTCAAACTTAGTGTTGTCTCCTTCAGAGTAGTTCCCTTCTGATGGCACACACTTTTTCCAGCGCTTCTGAAACTGATGGTAACATTTCTGGAACTCTTCTTCTGTAATATCCTATCAAAAGCTAAAGAATGTAATTATTTGTTTTTGGATACCACAGGAGAGCTAGATATATGAGGTGAGACAATAAAGTAATGAGACTGATGTGAAAAAACAATGTTGCTTACCGTTTTAGTCAAACTTAGTGTTGTCTCCTTCAGAGTAGTTCCCTTCTGATTGCACACACTTTTTCCAGCGCTTCTGCCACTGATGGTAACATTTCTAGAACTCATCTTCTGAAATATCCTATCAAAAGCTAAAGGATGTAATTCTTTGTTTTTGGATACCACAGGAGAGCTAGATATATGAGGTGAGACAATAAAGTAATGAGACTGATGTGAAAAAACAATGTTGCTTACCGTTTTAGTCAAACTTAGTGTTGTCTCCTTCAGAGTAGTTCCCTTCTGATTGCACACACTTTTTCCAGCGCTTCTGCCACTGATGGTAACATTTCTGGAACTCATCTTCTGTAATATCCTATCAAAAGCTAAAGAATGTAATTCTTTGTTTTTGGATACCACAGGAGAGCTAGATATATGACGTGAGACAATAAAGTAATGAGACTGATGTGAAAAAACGATGTTGCTTACCGTTTTAGTCAAACTTAGTGTTGTCTCCTTCAGAGCAGTTCCCTTCTGATTGCACACACTTTTTCCAGCGCTTCTGCCACTGATGGGAACATTTCTGGAACTCATCTTTTGTAATATCCTATCAAAAGCTAAGGAATGTAATTCTTTGTTTTTGGATACCACAGGATAGCTAGATATATGAGGTGAGACAATAAAGTAATGAGACTGATGTGAAAAAACAATGTTGCTTACCGTTGTAGTCAAACTTAGTGTTGTCTCCTTCAGAGTAGTTCCCTTCTGATTGCACACACTTTTTCCAGCGCTTCTGCCACTGATGGTAAGATTTCTCGAACTCTTCTTCTGTAATATCCTATCAAAAGCTAAAGAATGTAATTCTTTGTTTTTGGATACCACAGGAGAGCTAGATATATGAGGTGAGACAATAAAGTAATGGGACTGATGTGAAAAAACAATGTTGCTTACTGTTTTAGTCAAACTTAGTGTTGTCTCCTTCAGAGTAGTTCCCTTCTGATTGCACACACTTTTTCCAGCGCTTCTGCCACTGATGGTAACATTTCTGGAACTCATCTTCTGTAATATCCTATCAAAAGCTAAAGAATGTAATTCTTTGTTTTTGGATACCACAGGAGAGCTAGATATATGAGGTGAGACAATAAAGTAATGAGACTGATGTGAAAAAACAATGTTGCTTACCGTTTTCGTCAAACTTAGTGTTGTCTCCTTCAGAGCAGTTCCCTTCTGAATGCACACACTTTTTCCAGCGCTTCTGCCACTGATGGTAACATTTCTGGAACTCATCTTCTGTAATATCCTATCAAAAGCTAAAGAATGTAATTCTTTGTTTTTGGATACCACAGGAGAGCTAGATATATGAGGTGAGACAATAAAGTAATGAGACTGATGTGAAAAAACAATGTTGCTTACCGTTTTAGTCAAACTTTGTGTTGTCTCCTTCAGAGTAGTTCCCTTCTGATTGCACACACTTTTTCCAGCGCTTCTGCCACTGATGGTAACATTTCTAGAACTCATCTTCTGAAATATCCTATCAAAAGCTAAAGGATGTAATTCTTTGTTTTTGGATACCACAGGAGAGCTAGATATATGAGGTGAGACAATAAAGTAATGAGACTGATGTGAAAAAACAATGTTGCTTACCGTTTTAGTCAAACTTAGTGTTGTCTCCTTCAGAGTAGTTCCCTTCTGATTGCACACACTTTTTCCAGCGCTTCTGCCACTGATGGTAACATTTCTGGAACTCATCTTCTGTAATATCCTATCAAAAGCTAAAGAATGTAATTCTTTGTTTTTGGATACCACAGGCGAGCTAGATATATGAGGTGAGACAATAAAGTAATGAGACTGATGTGAAAAAACAATGTTGCTTACCGTTTTAGTCAAACTTAGTGTTGTCTCCTTCAGAGCAGTTCCCTTCTGATTGCACACACTTTTTCCAGCGCTTCTGCCACTGATGGGAACATTTCTGGAACTCATCTTCTGTAATATCCTATCAAAAGCTAAGGAATGTAATTCTTTGTTTTTGGATACCACAGGATAGCTAGATATATGAGGTGAGACAATAAAGTAATGAGACTGATGTGAAAAAACAATGTTGCTTACCGTTGTAGTCAAACTTAGTGTTGTCTCCTTCAGAGTAGTTCCCTTCTGATTGCACACACTTTTTCCAGCGCTTCTGCCACTGATGGTAAGATTTCTCGAACTCTTCTTCTGTAATATCCTATCAAAAGCTAAAGAATGTAATTCTTTGTTTTTGGATACCACAGGAGAGCTAGATATATGAGGTGAGACAATAAAATAATGAGACTGATGTGAAAAAACAATGTTGCTTACCGTTTTCGTCAAACTTAGTGTTGTCTCCTTCAGAGCAGTTCCCTTCTGAATGCACACACTTTTTCCAACGCTTCTGCCAGTGATGGTAACATTTCTCGAACTCATCTTCTGTAATATCCTATCAAAAGCTAAAGAATGTAATTCTTTGTTTTTGGATACCACAGGAGAGCTAGATATATGAGGTGAGACAATAAAGTAATGAGACTGATGTGAAAAAACAATGTTGCTTACCGTTTTAGTCAAACTTAGTGTTGTCTCCTTCAGAGCAGTTCCCTTCTGATTGCACACACTTTTTCCAGCGCTTCTGCCACTGATGGTAACATTTCTGGAACTCATCTTCTGTAATATCCTATCAAAAGCTAAAGAATGTAATTCTTTGTTTTTGGATACCACAGGAGAGCTAGATATATGAGGTGAGACAATAAAGTAATGAGACTGATGTGAAAAAACAATGTTGCTTACCGTTTTCGTCAAACTTAGTGTTGTCTCCTTCAGAGCAGTTCCCTTCTGAATGCACACACTTTTTCCAGCGCTTCTGCCACTGATGGTAACATTTCTCGAACTCATCTTCTGTAATATCCTATCAAAAGCTAAAGAATGTAATTCTTTGTTTTTGGATACCACAGGAGAGCTAGATATATGAGGTGAGACAATAAAGTAATGAGACTGATGTGAAAAAACAATGTTGCTTACCGTTTTAGTCAAACTTTGTGTTGTCTCCTTCAGAGTAGTTCCCTTCTGATTGCACACACTTTTTCCAGCGCTTCTGCCACTGATGGTAACATTTCTAGAACTCATCTTCTGAAATATCCTATCAAAAGCTAAAGGATGTAATTCTTTGTTTTTGGATACCACAGGAGAGCTAGATATATGAGGTGAGACAATAAAGTAATGAGACTGATGTGAAAAAACAATGTTGCTTACCGTTTTAGTCAAACTTAGTGTTGTCTCCTTCAGAGTAGTTCCCTTCTGATTGCACACACTTTTTCCAGCGCTTCTGCCACTGATGGTAACATTTCTGGAACTCATCTTCTGTAATATCCTATCAAAAGCTAAAGAATGTAATTCTTTGTTTTTGGATACCACAGGCGAGCTAGATATATGAGGTGAGACAATAAAGTAATGAGACTGATGTGAAAAAACAATGTTGCTTACCGTTTTAGTCAAACTTAGTGTTGTCTCCTTCAGAGCAGTTCCCTTCTGATTGCACACACTTTTTCCAGCGCTTCTGCCACTGATGGGAACATTTCTGGAACTCATCTTCTGTAATATCCTATCAAAAGCTAAGGAATGTAATTCTTTGTTTTTGGATACCACAGGATAGCTAGATATATGAGGTGAGACAATAAAGTAATGAGACTGATGTGAAAAAACAATGTTGCTTACCGTTGTAGTCAAACTTAGTGTTGTCTCCTTCAGAGTAGTTCCCTTCTGATTGCACACACTTTTTCCAGCGCTTCTGCCACTGATGGTAAGATTTCTCGAACTCTTCTTCTGTAATATCCTATCAAAAGCTAAAGAATGTAATTCTTTGTTTTTGGATACCACAGGAGAGCTAGATATATGAGGTGAGACAATAAAGTAATGAGACTGATGTGAAAAAACAATGTTGCTTACCGTTTTCGTCAAACTTAGTGTTGTCTCCTTCAGAGCAGTTCCCTTCTGAATGCACACACTTTCTCCAACGCTTCTGCCAGTGATGGTAACATTTCTCGAACTCATCTTCTGTAATATCCTATCAAAAGCTAAAGAATGTAATTCTTTGTTTTTGGATACCACAGGAGAGCTAGATATATGAGGTGAGACAATAAAGTAATGAGACTGATGTGAAAAAACAATGTTGCTTACCGTTTTAGTCAAACTTTGTGTTGTCTCCTTCAGAGTAGTTCCCTTCTGATTGCACACACTTTTTCCAGCGCTTCTGCCACTGATGGTAACATTTCTAGAACTCATCTTCTGAAATATCCTATCAAAAGCTAAAGGATGTAATTCTTTGTTTTTGGATACCACAGGAGAGCTAGATATATGAGGTGAGACAATAAAGTAATGAGACTGATGTGAAAAAACAATGTTGCTTACCATTTTAGTCAAACTTAGTGTTGTCTCCTTCAGAGTAGTTCCCTTCTGATGGCACACACTTTTTCCAGCGCTTCTGCCACTGATGGTAACATTTCTGGAACTCATCTTCTGTAATATCCTATCAAAAGCTAAAGAATGTAATTCTTTGTTTTTGGATACCACAGGCGAGCTAGATATATGAGGTGAGACAATAAAGTAATGAGACTGATGTGAAAAAACAATGTTGCTTACCGTTTTAGTCAAACTTAGTGTTGTCTCCTTCAGAGCAGTTCCCTTCTGATTGCACACACTTTTTCCAGCGCTTCTGCCACTGATGGGAACAGTTCTGGAACTCATCTTCTGTAATATCCTATCAAAAGCTAAGGAATGTAATTCTTTGTTTTTGGATACCACAGGATAGCTAGATATATGAGGTGAGACAATAAAGTAATGAGACTGATGTGAAAAAACAATGTTGCTTACCGTTGTAGTCAAACTTAGTGTTGTCTCCTTCAGAGTAGTTCCCTTCTGATTGCACACACTTCTTCCAGCGCTTCTGATACTGATGGTAAGATTTCTCGAACTCTTCTTCTGTAATATCCTATCAAAAGCTAAAGAATGTAATTCTTTGTTTTTGGATACCACAGGAGAGCTAGATATATGAGGTGAGACAATAAAGTAATGGGACTGATGTGAAAAAACAATGTTGCTTACTGTTTTAGTCAAAGTTAGTGTTGTCTCCTTCAGAGTAGTTCCCTTCTGATTGCACACACTTTTTCCAGCGCTTCTGCCACTGATGGTAACATTTCTGGAACTCATCTTCTGTAATATCCTATCAAAAGCTAAGGAATGTAATTCTTTGTTTTTGGATACCACAGGAGAGCTAGATATATGAGGTGAGACAATAAAGTAATGAGACTGATGTGAAAAAACAATGTTGCTTACCGTTTTCGTCAAACTTAGTGTTGTCTCCTTCAGAGCAGTTCCCTTCTGATTGCACACACTTTTTCCAGCGCTTCTGCCACTGATGGTAACATTTCTCGAACTTATCTTCTGTAATATCCTATCAAAAGCTAAAGAATGTGATTCTTTGTTTTTGGATACCACAGGAGAGCTAGATATATGAGGTGAGACAATAAAATAATGAGACTGATGTGAAAAAACAATGTTGCTTACCATTTTAGTCAAACTTAGTGTTGTCTCCTTCAGAGTAGTTCCCTTCTGATGGCACACACTTTTTCCAGCGCTTCTGAAACTGATGGTAACATTTCTGGAACTCTTCTTCTGTAATATCCTATCAAAAGCTAAAGAATGTAATTATTTGTTTTTGGATACCACAGGAGAGCTAGATATATGAGGTGAGACAATAAAGTAATGAGACTGATGTGAAAAAACAATGTTGCTTACCGTTTTCGTCAAACTTAGTGTTGTCTCCTTCAGAGCAGTTCCCTTCTGATTGTACACACTTTTTCCAGCGCTTCTGCCACTGATGGTAACATGTCTAGAACTCATCTTCTGTAATATCCTATCAAAAGCTAAAGAATGTAATTCTTTGTTTTTGGATACCATAGGCGAGCTAGATATATGAGGTGAGACAATAAAGCAATGAGACTGATGTGAAAAAACAATGTTGCTTACCGTTTTAGTCAAACTTACTGTCGTCTCCTTCAGAGTAGTTCACTTCTGATTGCACACACTTTTTCCAGCGCTTCTGCGACTGATGGTAACATTTCTGGAATTCTTCTTCTGTAATATCCTATCAAAAGCTAAAGAAAGTAATTCTTTGTTTTTGGATACCACAGGAGATCTAGATATATGAGGTGAGACAACAAAGTAACGAGACTGATGTGAAAAAACAATGTTGCTTACCGTTTTAGTCAAACTTAGTGTTGTCTCCTTCAGAGTAGTTCCCTTCTGATTGCACACACTTTTTCCAGCGCTTCTGCCACTGATGGTAACATTTCTCGAACTCATCTTCTGTAATATCCTATCAAAAGCTAAAGAATGTAATTCTTTGTTTTTGGATACCACAGGAGAGCTAGATATATGAGGTGAGACAATAAAGTAATGAGACTGATGTGAAAAAACAATGTTGCTTACCGTTTTCGTCAAACTTAGTGTTGTCTCCTTCAGAGTAGTTCCCTTCTGATTGCAGACACTTTTTCCAGCGCTTCTGCCACTGATGGTAACATTTCTAGAACTCATCTTCTGTAATATCCTATCAAAAACTAAAGAATGTAATTCTTTGTTTTTGGATACCACAGGAGAGCTAGATATATGAGGTGAGACAATAAAGCAATGAGACTGATGTGAAAAAGCAATGTTGCTTACGGTTTTTGTCAAACTTAGTGTTGTCTCCTTCAGAGTAGTTCCCTTCTGATTGCACACAATTTTCCCAGCGCTTCTGCAACTGATGGTAACATTTCTAGAACTCATCTTCTGTAATATCCTATCAAAAGCTAAAGAATGTAATTCTTTGTTTTTGGATACCACAGGAGAGTTAGACATATGAGGTGAGACACTAAAGTAATGAGACTGATGTGAAAAAACAATGTTGCTTACCGTTTTAGTCAAACTTAGTGTTGTCTCCATCAGAGTAGTTCCCTTCTGATGGCACACACTTTTTCCAGCGCTTTTGCCACTGATGGTATCATTTCTCGAACTCATCTTCTGTAATATCCTATCAAAAGCTAAAGAATGTAATTCTTTGTTTTTGGATACCACAGGAGAGCTAGATATATGAGGTGAGACAATAAAGTAATGAGACTGATGAGAAAAAACAATGTTGCTTACCGTTTTAGTCAAACTTAGTGTTGTCTCCTTCAGAGTAATTCCCTTCTGATTGCACACACTTTTTCCAGCGCTTCTGCCACTGATGGTAACATTTCTGGAACTCTTCTTCTGTAATATCCTATCAAAAGCTAAGGAATGTAATTCTTTGTTTTTGGAAACCACAGGAGAGCTAGATATATGAGGTGAGACAATAAAGTAATGAGACTGATGTGAAAAAACAATGTTGCTTACCGTTTTAGTCAAACTTACTGTTGTCTCCTTCAGAGAAGTTCCCTTCAGATTGCACACACTTTTCCCAGCGCTTCTGCCACTGATGGTAACATTTCTCGAACTCATCTTCTGTAATATCCAATCAAAAGCTAAAGAATGTAATTCTCTGTTTTTGGATACCACAGGAGAGCTAGATATATGAGGTGACACAATAAAGTAATGAGACTGATGTGAAAAAACAATGTTGCTTACCGTTTTAGTCAAACTTAGTGTTGTCTCCTTCAGAGTAGTTCCCTTCTGATTGCACACACTTTTTCCAGCGCTTCTGCCACTGATGGTAACATTTCTGGAACTCTTCTTCTGTAATATCCTATCAAAAGCTAAAGAATGTAATTATTTGTTTTTGAATACCACAGGAGAGCTAGATATATGAGGTATGACAATAAAGTAATGAGACTGATGTGAAAAAACAATGTTGCTTACCATTTTCGTCAAACTTAGTGTTGTTTCCTTCAGAGCAGTTCCCTTCTGATTGCACACACTTTTTCCAGCGCTTCTGCCACTGATGGTAACATTTCTAGAACTCATCTTCTGTAATATCCAATCAAAAGCTAAAGAATGTAATTCTCTGTTTTTGGATACCATAGTAGAGCTAGATATATGAGGTGAGACAATAAAGTAATGAGACTGATGTGAAAAAACAATAATGCTTACCGTTTTAGTCAAACTTAGTGTTGTCTCCTTCAGAGTAGTTCCATTCTGATGGCACACACTTTTTCCAGCGCTTCTGCCACTGATGGTAACATTTCTGGAACTCTTCTTCTGTAATATCCTATCAAAAGCTAAAGAATGTAATTCTTTGTTTTTGGATACCATAGGAGAGCTACATATATGAGGTGAGACAATAAAGCAATGAGGCTGATCTGAAAAAACAATGTTGCTTACCGTTTTAGTCAAACTTACTGTTGCCCCCTTCAGAGTAGTTCCCTTCTGATTCCACACACTTTTTCCAGCGCTTCTAGCACTGATGGTAACATTTCTGGAACTCTTCTTCTGTAATATCCTATCAAAAGCTAAAGAAGGTAATTCTTTGTTTTTGGATACCACAGGAGAGCTAGATATATGAGGTGAGACAATAAAGTAATTAGACTGATGTGAAAAAACAATGTTGCTTACCGTTTTTGTCAAACTTAGTGTTGTCTCCTTCAGAGTAGTTCCCTTCTGATTGCACACACTTTATCCAGCGCTTCTGCCACTGATGGTAACATTTCTGGAACACTTCTTCTGTAATATCCTATCAAAAGCTAAGGAATGTAATTCTTTGTTTTTGGATACCACAGGAGAGCTAGATATATGAGGTGAGACAATAAAGTAATGAGACTGATGTGAAAAAACAATGTTGCTTACCGTTTTAGTCAAACTTAGTGTTGTCTCCTTCAGAGTAGTTCCCTTCTGATTGCACACACTTTTTCCAGCGCTTCTGCCACTGATGGTAACATTTCTCGAACTCATCTTCTGTAATATCCAATCAAAAGCTAAAGAATGTAATTCTCTGTTTTTGGATACCACAGGAGAGCTTGATATATGAGGTGAGACAATAAAGTAATGAGACTGATGTGAAAAAACAATGTTGCTTACCGTTTTAGTCAAACTTAGTGTTGTCTCCTTCAGAGTAGTTCCCTTCTGATTGCACACACTTCTTCCAGCGTTTCTGCCACTGATGGTAACATTTCTGGAACTCTTCATCTGTAATATCCTATCAAAAGCTAAAGAATGTAATCATTTGTTTTGGATACCACAGGAGAGCTAGATATATGAGGTATGACAATAAAGTAATGAGACTGATTTGTAAAAACAATGTTGCTTACCGTTTTCGTCAAACTTAGTGTTGTTTCCTTCAGAGCAGTTCCCTTCTGATTGCACACACTTTTTCCAGCGCTTCTGCCACTGATGGTAACATTTCTAGAACTCATCTTCTGTAATATCCAATCAAAAGCTAAGGAATGTAATTCTCTGTTTTTGGATACCACAGGAGAGCTAGATATATGAGGTGAGACAATAAAGTAATGAGACTGATGTGAAAAAACAATGTTGCTTACCGTTTTAGTCAAACTTAGTGTTGTCTCCTTCAGAGTAGTTCCCTTCTGATGGCACACACTTTTTCCAGCGCTTCTGCCACTGATGGTAACATTTCTGGAACTCTTCTTCTGTAATATCCTATCAAAAGCTAAAGAATGTAATTATTTGTTTTTGGATACCACAGGAGAGCTACATATATGAGGTGAGACAATAAAGTAATGAGACTGATGTGAAAAAACAATGTTGCTTACCGTTTTCGTCAAACTTAGTGTTGTCTTCTTCAGAGTAGTTCCCTTCTGATGGCACAAACTTTTTCCAGCGCTTCTGCCACTGATGGTAACATTTCTGGAACTCATCTTCTGTAATATCCTATCAAAAGCTAAAGAATGTAATTCTTTGTTTTTGGATACCACAGGAGAGCTAGATATATGAGGTGAGACAATAAAGTAATGAGACTGATGTGAAAAAACAATGTTGCTTACCGTTTTAGTCAAACTTAGTGTTGTCTCCTTCAGAGTAGTTCCCTTCTGATGGCACACACTTTTTCCAACGCTTCTGCCACTGATGGTAACATTTCTGGAACTCATCTTCTGTAATATCCTATAAAAAGCTAAAGAATGTAATTCTTTGTTAATGCATACCACAGGAGAGCTAGATATATGATGTGAGACAATAAAGTAATGTGACTGATGTGAAAAAACAATGTTGCTTACCGTTCTCGTCAAACTTAGTGTTGTTTCCTTCAGAGCAGTTCCCTTCTGATTGCACACACTTTTTCCAGCGCTTCTGCCACTGATGGTAGCATTTCTAGAACTCATCTTCTGTAATATCCTATCAAAAGCCAAAGAATGTAATTCTTTGTTTTTGGATACCATAGTAGAGCTAGATATATGAGGTGAGACAATAAAGCAATGAGGCTGATGTGAAAAAACAATGTTGCTTTCCGTTTTAGTCAAACTTACTGTTGTCTCCTTCAGAGTAGTTCCCTTCTGATTGCATACACTTTTTCCAGCGCTTCTGCCACTGATGGTAACATTTCTGGAACTCTTCTTTTGTAATATCCTATCAAAAGCTAAAGAAGGTAATTCTTTGTTTTTGGATACCACAGGAGAGCTAGATATATGAGGTGAGACAATAAAGTAATGAGACTCATGTGAAAAAACAATGTTGCTTACCGTTTTCGTCAAACTTAGTGTTGTTTCCTTCAGAGCAGTTCCCTTCTGATTGCACACACTTTTTCCAGCGCTTCTGCCACTGATGGTAGCATTTCTAGAACTCATCTTCTGTAATATCCTATCAAAAGCTAAAGAATGTAATTCTTTGTTTTTGGATACCATAGTAGAGCTAGATATATGAGGTGAGACAATAAAGCAATGAGGCTGATGTGAAAAAACAATGTTGCTTACCGTTTTAGTCAAACTTAGTGTTTTCTCCTTCAGAGCAGTTCCCTTCTGATTGCACACACTTTTTCCAGCGCTTCTGCCATTGATGGTAGCATTTCTAGAACTCATCTTCTGTAATATCCTATCAAAAGCTAAAGAATGTAATTCTTTGTTTTTGGATACCATAGTAGAGCTAGATATATGAGGTGAGACAATAAAGCAATGAGGCTGATGTGAAAAAACAATGTTGCTTACCGTTTTAGTCAAACTTACTGTTGTCTCCTTCAGAGCAGTTCCCTTCTGATTGCACACACTTTTTCCAGCGCTTCTGCCACTGATGGTAACATTTCTAGAACTCATCTTCTGTAATATCCAATCAAAAGCTACAGAATGTAATTCTCTGTTTTTGGATACCACAGGAGAGCTAGATATATGAGGTGAGACAATAAAGTAATGAGACTGATGTGAAAAAACAATGTTGCTTACCGTTTTAGTCAAACTTCGTGTTGTCTCCTTCAGAGTAGTTCCCTTCTGATGGCACACACTTTTTCCAGCGCTTCTGCCACTGATGGTAACATTTCTGGAACTCTTCTTCTGTAATATCCTATCAAAAGCTAAAGAATGTAATTATTTGTTTTTGGATACCACAGGAGAGCTAGATATATGAGGTGAGACAATAAAGTAATGGGACTGATGTGAAAAAACAATATTGCTTACCGTTTTCGTCAAACTTAGTGTTGTTTCCTTCAGAGCAGTTCCCTTCTGATGGCACACACTTTTTCCAGCGCTTCTGCCACTGATGGTAACATTTCTGGAACTCTTCTTCTGTAATATCCTATCAAAAGCTAAAGAATGTAATTATTTGTTTTTGGATACCACAGGAGAGCTAGATATATGAGGTGAGACAATAAGGTAATGAGACTGATGTGAAAAAACAATGTTGCTTACCGTTTTAGTCAAACTTAGCTGTTGTCTCCTTCAGAGTAGTTCCATTCTGATTGCACACACTTTTCCAGCGCTTCTGCCACTGATGGTAACATTTCTAGAACTCATCTTCTGTAATATCCTATCAAAAGCTAAAGAATGTAATTCTTTGTTTTTGGATACCACAGGAGAGCTAGATATATGAGACAGTAAAGTAATGAGACTGATGTGAAAAAACAATGTTGCTTACCGTTTTAGTCAAACTTAGTGTTGTCTCCTTCAGAGTAGTTCCCTTCTGATTGCACACACTTTTTCCAGCGCTTCTGCCACTGATGGTTACATTTCTAGAACTCATCTTCTGTAATATCCTAAAAAGGTAAAGAATGTAATTCTTTGTTTTTGGATACCACAGGAGAGCTAGATATATGAGGTGAGACAATAAAGTAATGAGACTGATGTGAAAAAACAATGTTGCTTACCGTTTTAGTCAAACTTAGTGTTGTCTCCTTCAGAGTAGTTCCCTTCTGATTGCACACACTTTTTCCAGCGCTTCTGCCACTGATGGTAACATTTCTGGAACTCATCTTCTGTAATATCCTATCAAATTCTAAAGAATGTAATTCTTTGTTTTTGGATACCACAGGAAAGCTGGATATATGAGGTGAGACAATAAAGTAATGAGACTGATGTGAAAAAACAATGTTGCCTACCGTTTTAGTCAAACTTAGTGTTGTCTCCCTCAGATAGTTCCTTTCTGATTGCACACACTTTTTCCAGCGCTTCTGCCACTGATGGTAACATTACTCGAACTCATCTTCTGTAATATCCTATCAAAAGCTAAAGAATGTAATTCTTTGTTTTTGGATACCTCAGGAGAGCTAGATATATGAGGTGAGACAATAAAGTAATGAGACTGATGTGAAAAAACAATGTTGCTTACCGTTTTAGTCAAACTTAGTGTTGTCTTCTTCAGAGTAGTTCCCTTCTGATGGCACACACTTTTTCCAGCGCTTCTGCCACTGATGGTAACATTTCTGGAACTCATCTTCTGTAATATCCTATCAAAAGCTAAACAATGTAATTCTTTGTTTTTGGATACCACAGGAGAGCTAGATATATGAGGTGAGACAATAAAGTAATGAGACTGATGTGAAAAAACAATATTGCTTACCGTTTTAGTCAAACTTAGTGTTGTTTCCTTCAGAGCAGTTCCCTTCTGATTGCACACACTTTTTCCAGCGCTTCTGCCACTGATGGTAGCATTTCTAGAACTCATCTTCTGTAATATCCTATCAAAAGCTAAAGAATGTAATTCTTTGTTTTTGGATACCACAGGAGAGCTAGATATATGAGACAGTAAAGTAATGAGACTGATGTGAAAAAACAATGTTGCTTACCGTTTTAGTCAAACTTAGTGTTGTCTCCTTCAGAGTAGTTCCCTTCTGATTGCACACACTTTTTCCAGCGCTTCTGCCACTGATGGTTACATTTCTAGAACTCATCTTCTGTAATATCCTAAAAAGGTAAAGAATGTAATTCTTTGTTTTTGGATACCACAGGAGAGCTAGATATATGAGGTGAGACAATAAAGTAATGAGACTGATGTGAAAAAACAATGTTGCTTACCGTTTTAGTCAAACTTAGTGTTGTCTCCTTCAGAGTAGTTCCCTTCTGATTGCACACACTTTTTCCAGCGCTTCTGCCACTGATGGTAACATTTCTGGAACTCATCTTCTGTAATATCCTATCAAATTCTAAAGAATGTAATTCTTTGTTTTTGGATACCACAGGAAAGCTGGATATATGAAGTGAGACAATAAAGTAATGAGACTGATGTGAAAAAACAATGTTGCCTACCGTTTTAGTCAAACTTAGTGTTGTCTCCCTCAGATAGTTCCTTTCTGATTGCACACACTTTTTCCAGCGCTTCTGCCACTGATGGTAACATTACTCGAACTCATCTTCTGTAATATCCTATCAAAAGCTAAAGAATGTAATTCTTTGTTTTTGGATACCTCAGGAGAGCTAGATATATGAGGTGAGACAATAAAGTAATGAGACTGATGTGAAAAAACAATGTTGCTTACCGTTTTAGTCAAACTTAGTGTTGTCTTCTTCAGAGTAGTTCCCTTCTGATGGCACACACTTTTTCCAGCGCTTCTGCCACTGATGGTAACATTTCTGGAACTCATCTTCTGTAATATCCTATCAAAAGCTAAACAATGTAATTCTTTGTTTTTGGATACCACAGGAGAGCTAGATATATGAGGTGAGACAATAAAGTAATGAGACTGATGTGAAAAAACAATGTTGCTTACCGTTTTAGTCAAACTTAGTGTTGTTTCCTTCAGAGCAGTTCCCTTCTGATTGCACACACTTTTTCCAGCGCTTCTGCCACTGATGGTAGCATTTCTAGAACTCATCTTCTGTAATATCCTATCAAAAGCCAAAGAATGTAATTCTTTGTTTTTGGATACCATAGTAGAGCTAGATATATGAGGTGAGACAATAAAGCAATGAGGCTGATGTGAAAAAACAATGTTGCTTACCGTTTTAGTCAAACTTACTGTTGTCTCCTTCAGAGTAGTTCCCTTCTGATTGCATACACTTTTTCCAGCGCTTCTGCCACTGATGGTAACATATCTGGAACTCTTCTTCTGTAATATCCTATCAAAAGCTAAAGAAGGTAATTCTTTGTTTTTGGATACCACAGGAGAGCTAGATATATGAGGTGAGACAATAAAGTAATGAGACTGATGTGAAAAAACAATGTTGCTTACCGTTTTAGTCAAACTTAGTGTTGTCTCCTTCAGAGTAGTTCCCTTCTGATTGCACACACTTTCTCCAGCGCTTCTGCCACTGATGGTAACATTTCTGGAACTCATCTTCTGTAATATCCTATCAAAAGCTAAAGAATGTAATTCTTTGTTTTTGGATACCACAGGAAAGCTGGATATATGTGGTGAGACAATAAAGTAATGAGACTGATGTGAAAAAACAATGTTGCCTACCGTTTTAGTCAAACTTAGTGTTGTCTCCCTCAGAGTAGTTCCTTTCTGATTGCACACACTTTTTCGAGCGCTTCTGCCACTGATGGTAACAGGTCTCGAACTCATCTTCTGTAATATCCTAAAAAGGTAAAGAATGTAATTCTTTCTTTTTGGATACCACAGGAGGGCTAGATATATGAGGTGAGACAATAAAGTAATGAGACTGATGTGAAAAAACAATGTTGCTTACCGTTTTAGTCAAACTTAGTGTTGTCTCCTTCAGAGTAGTTCCCTTCTGATTGCACACACTTTTTCCAGCGCTTCTGCCACTGATGGTAACATTTCTGGAACTCATCTTCTGTAATATCCTATCAAATTCTAAAGAATGTAATTCTTTGTTTTTGGATACCACAGGAAAGCTGGATATATGAGGTGAGACAATAAAGTAATGAGACTGATGTGAAAAAACAATTTTGCCTACCGTTTTAGTCAAACTTAGTGTTGTCTCCCTCAGATAGTTCCTTTCTGATTGCACACACTTTTTCCAGCGCTTCTGCCACTGATGGTAACATTACTCGAACTCATCTTCTGTAATATCCTATCAAAAGCTAAAGAATGTAATTCTTTGTTTTTGGATACCTCAGGAGAGCTAGATATATGAGGTGAGACAATAAAGTAATGAGACTGATGTGAAAAAACAATGTTGCTTACCGTTTTAGTCAAACTTAGAGTTGTCTTCTTCAGAGTAGTTCCCTTCTGATGGCACACACTTTTTCCAGCGCTTCTGCCACTGATGGTAACATTTCTGGAACTCATCTTCTGTAATATCCTATCAAAAGCTAAACAATGTAATTCTTTGTTTTTGGATACCACAGGAGAGCTAGATATATGAGGTGAGACAATAAAGTAATGAGACTGATGTGAAAAAACAATGTTGCTTACCGTTTTAGTCAAACTTAGTGTTGTCTCCTTCAGAGTAGTTCCCTTCTGATGGCACACACTTTTTCCAACGCTTCTGCCACTGATGGTAACATTTCTGGAACTCATCTTCTGTAATATCCTATCAAAAGCTAAAGAATGTAATTATTTGTTTTTAGATACCACAGGAGAGCTAGATATATGAGGTGAGACAATAAAGTAATGAGACTGATGTGAAAAAACAATGTTGCTTACCGTGTTCGTCAAACTTAGTGTTGTTTCCTTCAGAGCAGTTCCCTTCTGATTGCACACACTTTTTCCAGCGCTTCTGCCACTGATGGTAGCATTTCTAGAACTCATCTTCTGTAATATCCTATCAAAAGCCAAAGAATGTAATTCTTCGTTTTTGGATACCATAGTAGAGCTAGATATATGAGGTGAGACAATAAAGCAATGAGGCTGATGTGAAAAAACAATGTTGCTTACCGTTTTAGTCAAACTTATTGTTGTCTCCTTCAGAGTAGTTCCCTTCTGATTGCATACACTTTTTCCAGCGCTTCTGCCACTGATGGTAACATTTCTGGAACTCTTCTTCTGTAATATCCTATCAAAAGCTAAAGAAGGTAATTCTTTGTTTTTGGATACCACAGGAGAGCTAGATATATGAGGTGAGACAATAAAGTAATGAGACTGATGTGAAAAAACAATGTTGCTTACCGTTTTCGTCAAACTTAGTGTTGTTTCCTTCAGAGCAGTTCCCTTCTGATTGCACACACTTTTTCCAGCGCTTCTGCCACTGATGGTAGCATTTCTAGAACTCATCTTCTGTAATATCCTATCAAAAGCTAAAGAATGTAATTCTTTGTTTTTGGATACCATAGTAGAGCTAGATATATGAGGTGAGACAATAAAGCAATGAGGGTGATGTGAAAAAACAAGGTTGCTTACCGTTTTAGTCAAACTTAGTGTTGTTTCCTTCAGAGCAGTTCCCTTCTGATTGCACACACTTTTTCCAGCGCTTCTGCCATTGATGGTAGCATTTCTAGAACTCATCTTCTGTAATATCCTATCAAAAGCTAAAGAATGTAATTATTTGTTTTTGGATACCATAGTAGAGCTAGATATATGAGGTGCGACAATAAAGCAATGAGGCTGATGTGAAAAAACAATGTTGCTTACCGTTTTAGTCAAACTTACTGTTGTCTCCTTCAGAGCAGTTCCCTTCTGATTGCACACACTTTTTCCAGCGCTTCTGCCACTGATGGTAACATTTCTAGAACTCATCTTCTGTAATATCCAATCAAAAGCTACAGAATGTAATTCTCTGTTTTTGGATACCACAGGAGAGCTAGATATATGAGGTGAGACAATAAAGTAATGAGACTGATATGAAAAAACAATGTTGCTTACCGTTTTAGTCAAACTTAGTGTTGTCTCCTTCAGAGTAGTTCCCTTCTGATGGCACACACTTTTTCCAGCGCTTCTGCCACTGATGGTAACATTTCTGGAACTCTTCTTCTGTAATATCCTATCAAAAGCTAAAGAATGTAATTATTTGTTTTTGGATACCACAGGAGAACTAGATATATGAGGTGAGACAATAAAGTAATGAGACTGATGTGAAAAAACAATATTGCTTACCGTTTTCGTCAAACTTAGTGTTGTTTCCTTCAGAGCAGTTCCCTTCTGATGGCACACACTTTTTCCAGCGCTTCTGCCACTGATGGTAACATTTCTGGAACTCTTCTTCTGTAATATCCTATCAAAAGCTAAAGAATGTAATTATTTGTTTTTGGATACCACAGGAGAGCTAGATATATGAGGCGAGACAATAAAGTAATGAGACTGATGTGAAAAAACAATGTTGCTTACCGTTTTAGTCAAACTTAGCTGTTGTCTCCTTCAGAGTAGTTCCCTTCTGATTGCACACACTTTTTCCAGCGCTTCTGCCACTGATGGTAACATTTCTAGAACTCATCTTCTGTAATATCCTATCAAAAGCTAAAGAATGTAATTCTTTGTTTTTGGATACCACAGGAGAGCTAGATATATGAGACAGTAAAGTAATGAGACTGATGTGAAAAAACAATGTTGCTTACCGTTTTAGTCAAACTTAGTGTTGTCTCCTTCAGAGTAGTTCCCTTCTGATTGCACACACTTTTTCCAGCGCTTCTGCCACTGATGGTAACATTTCTAGAACTCATCTTCTGTAATATCCTAAAAAGGTAAAGAATGTAATTCTTTGTTTTTGGATACCACAGGAGAGCTAGATATATGAGGTGAGACAATAAAGTAATGAGACTGATGTGAAAAAACAATGTTGCTTACCGTTTTCGTCAAACTTAGTGTTGTCTCCTTCAGAGCAGGTCCCTTCTGATTGCACACACTTTTTCCAGCGCTTCTGCCACTGATGGTAACATTTCTGGAACTCATCTTCTGTAATATCCTATCAAAAGCTAAGGAATGTAATTCTTTGTTTTTGGATACCACAGGAGAGCTAGATATATGAGGTGAGACAATAAAGTAATGAGACTGATGTGAAAAAACAATGTTGCTTACCGTTTTAGTCAAACTTAGTGTTGTCTCCTTCAGAGTAGTTCCTTTCTGATTGCACACACTTTTTCCAGCGCTTCTGCCACTGATGGTAACATTACTCGAACTCATCTTCTGTAATATCCTAACAAAAGCTAAAGAATGTAATTCTTTGTTTTTGGATACCATAGTAGAGCTAGATATATGAGGTGAGACAATAAAGCAATGAGGGTGATGTGAAAAAACAATGTTGCTTACCGTTTTAGTCAAACTTAGTGTTGTCTTCTTCAGAGTAGTTCCCTTCTGATGGCACACACTTTTTCCAGCGCTTCTGCCACTGATGGTAACATTTCTGGAACTCATCTTCTGTAATATCCTATCAAAAGCTAAACAATGTAATTCTTTGTTTTTGGATACCACAGGAGAGCTAGATATATGAGGTGAGACAATAAAGTAATGAGACTGATGTGAAAAAACAATGTTGCTTACCGTTTTAGTCAAACTTAGTGTTGTCTCCTTCAGAGTAGTTCCCTTCTGATGGCACACACTTTTTCCAACGCTTCTGCCACTGATGGTCACATTTCTGGAACTCATCTTCTGTAATATCCTATCAAAAGCTAAAGAATGTAATTATTTGTTTTTGGATACCACAGGAGAGCTAGATATATGAGGTGAGACAATAAAGTAATGAGACTGATGTGAAAAAACAATGTTGCTTACCGTTTTCGTCAAACTTAGTGTTGTTTCCTTCAGAGCAGTTCCCTTCTGATTGCACACACTTTTTCCTGCGCTTCTGCCACTGATGGTAGCATTTCTAGAACTCATCTTCTGTAATATCCTATCAAAAGCCAAAGAATGTAATTCTTTGTTTTTGGATACCATAGTAGAGCTAGATATATGAGGTGAGACAATAAAGCAATGAGGCTGATGTGAAAAAACAATGTTGCTTACCGTTTTAGTCAAACTTACTGTTGTCTCCTTCAGAGTAGTTCCCTTCTGATTGCATACACTTTTTCCAGCGCTTCTGCCACTGATGGTAACATATCTGGAACTCTTCTTCTGTAATATCCTATCAAAAGCTAAAGAAGGTAATTCTTTGTTTTTGGATACCACAGGAGAGCTAGATATATGAGGTGAGACAATAAAGTAATGAGACTGATGTGAAAAAACAATGTTGCTAACCGTTTTAGTCAAACTTAGTGTTGTCTCCTTCAGAGTAGTTCCCTTCTGATTGCACACACTTTTTCCAGCGCTTCTGCCACTGATGGTAACATTTCTGGAACTCATCTTCTGTAATATCCTATCAAAAGCTAAAGAATGTAATTCTTTGTTTTTGGATACCACAGGAAAGCTGGATATATGAGGTGAGACAATAAAGTAATGAGACTGATGTGAAAAAACAATGTTGCCTACCGTTTTAGTCAAACTTAGTGTTGTCTCCCTCAGAGTAGTTCCTTTCTGATTGCACACACTTTTTCCTGCGCTTCTGCCACTGATGGTAACAGTTCTCGAACTCATCTTCTGTAATATCCTATCAAAAGCTAAAGAATCTAATTCTTTGTTTTTGGATACCTCAGGAGAGCTAGATATATGAGGTGAGACAACAAAGTAATGAGACTGATGTGAAAAACAATGTTGCTTACCGTTTTAGTCAAACTTAGTGTTGTCTCCTTCAGAGTAGTTCCCTTCTGATGGCACACACTTTTTCGAGCGCTACTGCCACTGATGGTAACATTTCTAGAACTCATCTTCTGTAATATCCTATCAAAAGCTAAAGAATGTAATTCTCTGTTTTTGGTTACCACAGGAGAGCTAGATATATGAGGTATGACAATAAAGTAATGAGACTGATGTGAAAAAACAATGTTGCTTACCGTTTTAGTCAAACTTAGTGTTGTCTCCTTCAGAGTAGTTCCCTTCTGATTGCGCACACTTTTTCCAGCGCTTCTGCCACTGATGGTAACATTTCTAGAACTCATCTTCTGTTGTATCCTAAAAAGATAAAAAATGTAATTCTTTGTTTTTCGATGCCACAGGAGAGCTAGATATATGAGGTGAGACAATAAAGTAATGAGACTGATGTGAAAAAACAATGTTGCTTACCGTTTAAGTCAAACTTAGTGTTGTCTCCTTCAGAGTAGTTCCCTTCTGATTGCACACACTTTTTCCAGCGCTTCTGACACTGATGGTAACATTTCTAGAACTCATGTTCTGTAATATCCTAAAAAGCTAACGAATGTAATTCTTTGTTTTTGGATACCACAGGAGAGCTAGATATATGAGGTGACACAATAAAGTAATGAGACTGATGTGAAAAAACAATGTTGCTTACCGTTTTAGTCAAACTGAGTGTAGTCTCCTTCAGAGTAGTTCCCTTCTGATTGCACACACTTTTTCCAGTGCTTCTGCCACTGATGGTAACATTTCTGAAACTCATCCTCTGTAATATCGTATCAAAAGCTAAAGAATGTAATTCTTTATTTTTGGATACCACAGGAGAGCTAGATATATTAGGTGAATTAATAAAGTAATGAGACTGATGTGAAAAAACAATGTTGCTCTCGTTTTAGTCAAACTTAGTGTTGTCTCCTTCAGAGTAGTTCCCTTCTGATTGCACACACTTTTTTTAGCGCTTCTGCCACTGATGGTAACATTTCTAGAACTCATCTTCTGTTATATCCTAAAAAGATAAAAAATGTAATTCTTTGTTTTTCGATGCCAAAGGAGAGCTAGATATATGAGGTGAGACAATAAAGTAATGAGACTGATGTGAAAAAACAATGTTGCTTACCGTTTTAGTCAAACTTAGTGTTGTCTCCTTCAGAAGAGTTCCCTTCTGATTGCACACACTTTCTCCAGCGCTTCTGCCACTGATGGTAACACTTCTGGTACTCTTCTTCTGTAATATCCTATCAAAAGCTAATGAATGTAATGCTTTGTTTTTGGATACCACAGGAGAGCTAGATATATGAGGTGAGACAATAAAGTAATGAGACTGATGTGAAGAAACAATGTTGCTTAACGTTTTAGTCAAACTTAGTGTTGTCTCCTTCAGAGTAGTTCCCTTCTGATTGCACACACTTTTTCCAGCGCTTCTGCCACTGATGGTAATATTTCTGGAACTCATCTTCTGTAATATCCTATCAAAAGCTAAAGAATGTAATTCTTTGTTTTTGGATACCACAGGAGAGCTAGATATATGAGGTGAGACAATGAAGTAATGAGACTGATGTGAAAAAACAATGTTGCTAACCGTTTTAGTCAAACTTAGTGTTGTCTCCTTCAGAGTAGTTCCCTTCTGATTGCACACACTTTTTTTAGCGCTTCTGCCACTGATGGTAACATTTCTAGAACTCATCTTCTGTAATATCCTAAAAAGATAAAGAATGTAATTCCTTGTTTTTGGATACCACAGGAGAGCTAGATATATGAGGTGAGACAATAAAGTAATGAGACTGATGTGAAAAAACAATGTTGCTTACCGTTTTCGTCAAACTTAGTGTTGTTTCCTTCAGAGCAGTTCCCTTCTGATTGCACACACTTTTTCCAGCGCTTCTGCCACTGATGGTAGCATTTCTAGAACTCATCTTCTGTAATATCCTATCAAAAGCTAAAGAATGTAATTCTTTGTTTTTGGATACCATAGTAGAGCTAGATATATGAGGTGAGACAATAAAGCAATGAGGGTGATGTGAAAAAACAATGTTGCTTACCGTTTTAGTCAAACTTAGTGTTGTTTCCTTCAGAGCAGTTCCCTTCTGATTGCACACACTTTTTCCAGCGCTTCTGCCATTGATGGTAGCATTTCTAGAACTCATCTTCTGTAATATCCTATCAAAAGCTAAAGAATGTAATTCTTTGTTTTTGGACACCACAGGAGAGCTAGATATATGAGGTGAGACAATAAAGTAATGAGACTGATGTGAAAAAACAATATTGCTTACCGTTTTCGTCAAACTTAGTGTTGTTTCCTTCAGAGCAGTTCCCTTCTGATGGCACACACTCTTTCCAGCGCTTCTGCCACTGATGGTAACATTTCTGGAACTCTTCTTTTGTAATATCCTATCAAAAGCTAAAGAATGTAATTATTTGTTTTTGGATACCACAGGAGAGCTAGATATATGAGGTGAGACAATAAAGTAATGAGACTGATGTGAAAAAACAATGTTGCTTACCGTTTTAGTCAAACTTAGCTGTTGTCTCCTTCAGAGTAGTTCCCTTCTGATTGCACACACTTTTTCCAGCGCTTCTGCCACTGATGGTAACATTTCTAGAACTCATCTTCTGTAATATCCTATCAAAAGCTAAAGAATGTAATTCTTTGTTTTTGGATACCACAGGAGAGCTAGATATATGAGACAGTAAAGTAATAAGACTGATGTGAAAAAACAATGTTGCTTACCGTTTTAGTCAAACTTAGTGTTGTCTCCTTCAGAGTAGTTCCCTTCTGATTGCACACACTTTTTCCAGCGCTTCTGCCACTGATGGTAACATTTCTAGAACTCATCTTCTGTAATATCCTAAAAAGGTAAAGAATGTAATTCTTTGTTTTTGGATACCACAGGAGAGCTAGATATATGAGGTGAGACAATAAAGTAATGAGACTGATGTGAAAAAACAATGTTGATTACCGTTTTCGTCAAACTTAGTGTTGTCTCCTTCAGAGCAGGTCCCTTCTGATTGCACACACTTTTTCCAGCGCTTCTGCCACTGATAGTAACATTTCTGGAACTCATCTTCTGTAATATCCTATCAAAAGCTAAGGAATGTAATTCTTTGTTTTTGGATACCACAGGAGAGCTAGATATATGAGGTGAGACAATAAAGTAATGAGACTGATGTGAAAAAACAATGTTGCTTACCGTTTTAGTCAAACTTAGTGTTGTCTCCTTCAGAGTAGTTCCTTTCTGATTGCACACACTTTTTCCAGCGCTTCTGCCACTGATGGTAACATTACTCGAACTCATCTTCTGTAATATCCTATCAAAAGCTAAAGAATGTAATTCTTTGTTTTTGGATACCATAGTAGAGCTAGATATATGAGGTGAGACAATAAAGCAATGAGGGTGATGTGAAAAAACAATGTTGCTTACCGTTTTAGTCAAACTTAGTGTTGTCTTCTTCAGAGTAGTTCCCTTCTGATGGCACACACTTATTCCAGCGCTTCTGCCACTGATGGTAACATTTCTGGAACTCATCTTCTGTAATATCCTATCAAAAGCTAAACAATGTAATTCTTTGTTTTTGGATACCACAGGAGAGCTAGATATATGAGGTGAGACAATAAAGTAATGAGACTGATGTGAAAAAACAATGTTGCTTACCGTTTTAGTCAAACTTAGTGTTGTCTCCTTCAGAGTAGTTCCCTTCTGATGGCACACACTTTTTCCAACGCTTCTGCCACTGATGGTAACATTTCTGGAACTCATCTTCTGTAATATCCTATCAAAAGCTAAAGAATGTAATTATTTGTTTTTGGATACCACAGGAGAGCTAGATATATGAGGTGAGACAATAAAGTAATGAGACTGATGTGAAAAAACAATGTTGCTTACCGTTTTCGTCAAACTTAGTGTTGTTTCCTTCAGAGCAGTTCCCTTCTGATTGCACACACTTTTTCCAGCGCTTCTGCCACTGATGGTAGCAGTTCTAGAACTCGTCTTCTGTAATATCCTATCAAAAGCCAAAGAATGTAATTCTTTGTTTTTGGATACCATAGTAGAGCTAGATATATGAGGTGAGACAATAAAGCAATGAGGCTGATGTGAAAAAACAATGTTCCTTACCGTTTTAGTCAAACTTACTGTTGTCTCCTTCAGAGTAGTTCCCTTCTGATTGCATACACTTTTTCCAGCGCTTCTGCCACTGATGGTAACATATCTGGAACTCTTCTTCTGTAATATCCTATCAAAAGCTAAAGAAGGTAATTCTTTGTTTTTGGATACCACAGGAGAGCTAGATATATGAGGTGGGACAATAAAGTAATGAGACTGATGTGAAAAAACAATGTTGCTTACCGTTTTAGTCAAACTTAGTGTTGTCTCCTTCAGAGTAGTTCCCTTCTGATTGCACACACTTTTTCCAGCGCTTCTGCCACTGATGGTAACATTTCTGGAACTCATCTTCTGTAATATCCTATCAAAAGCTAAAGAATGTAATTCTTTGTTTTTGGATACCACAGGAAAGCTGGATATATGAGGTGAGACAATAAAGTAATGAGACTGATGTGAAAAAACAATGTTGCCTACCGTTTTAGTCAAACTTAGTGTTGTCTCCCTCAGAGTAGTTCCTTTCTGATTGCACACACTTTTTCCAGCGCTTCTGCCACTGATGGTAACAGTTCTCGAACTCATCTTCTGTAATATCCTATCAAAAGCTAAAGAATCTAATTCTTTGTTTTTGGATACCTCAGGAGAGCTAGATATATAAGGTGAGACAACAAAGTAATGAGACTGATGTGAAAAACAATGTTGCTTACCGTTTTAGTCAAACTTAGTGTTGTCTCCTTCAGAGTAGTTCCCTTCAGATGGCACACACTTTTTCGAGCGCTACTGCCACTGATGGTAACATTTCTAGAACTCATCTTCTGTAATATCCTATCAAAAGCTAAAGAATGTAATTCTCTGTTTTTGGATACCACAGGAGAGCTAGATATATGAGGTATGACAATAAAGTAATGAGACTGATGTGAAAAAACAATGTTGCTTACCGTTTTAGTCAAACTTAGTGTTGTCTCCTTCAGAGTAGTTCCCTTCTGATTGCGCACACTTTTTCCAGCGCTTCTGCCACTGATGGTAACATTTCTAGAACTCATCTTCTGTTATATCCTAAAAAGATAAAAAATGTAATTCTTTGTTTTTCGATGCCACAGGAGAGCTAGATATATGAGGTGAGACAATAAAGTAATGAGACTGATGTGAAAAAACAATGTTGCTTACCGTTTAAGTCAAACTTAGTGTTGTCTCCTTCAGAGTAGTTCCCTTCTGATTGCACACACTTTTTCCAGCGCTTCTGCCACTGATGGTAACATTTCTAGAACTCATGTTCTGTAATATCCTAAAAAGCTAACGAATGTAATTCTTTGTTTTTGGATACCACAGGAGAGCTAGATATATGAGGTGAGACAATAAAGTAATGAGACTGATGTGAAAAAACAATGTTGCTTACCGTTTTAGTCAAACTGAGTGTAGTCTCCTTCAGAGTAGTTCCCTTCTGATTGCACACACTTTTTCCAGTGCTTCTGCCACTGATGGTAACATTTCTGAAACTCATCCTCTGTAATATCCTATCAAAAGCTAAAGAATGTAATTCTTTGTTTTTGGATACCACAGGAGAGCTAGATATATTAGGTGAATTAATAAAGTAATGAGACTGATGTGAAAAAACAATGTTGCTATCGTTTTAGTCAAACTTAGTGTTGTCTCCTTCAGAGTAGTTCCCTTCTGATTGCACACACTTTTTTTAGCGCTTCTGCCACTGATGGTAACATTTCTAGAACTCATCTTCTGTTATATCCTAAAAAGATAAAAAATGTAATTCTTTGTTTTTCGATGCCACAGGAGAGCTAGATATATGAGGTGAGACAATAAAGTAATGAGACTGATGTGAAAAAACAATGTTGCTTACCGTTTTAGTCAAACTTAGTGTTGTCTCCTTCAGAAGAGTTCCCTTCTGATTGCACACACTTTCTCCAGCGCTTCTGCCACTGATGGTAACACTTCTGGTACTCTTCTTCTGTAATATCCTATCAAAAGCTAATGAATGTAATGCTTTGTTTTTGGATACCACAGGAGAGCTAGATATATGAGGTGAGACAATAAAGTAATGAGACTGACGTCAAAAAACAGGGTTGCTTACCGTTTTAGTCAATCTTAGTGTTGTCTCCTTCAGAGTAGTTCCCTTCTGATTGCACACACTTTTTCCAACGCTTCTGCCACTGATGGTAACATTTCTAGAACTCATCTTCTGTAATATCCTATCAAAAGCTAAAGAATGTAATTCTTTGTTTTTGGATACCACAGGAAAGCTAGATATATGAAGTGAGACAATAAAGTAAAGAGACTGATGTGAAAAAACAATGTTGCTTACCGTTTTAGTCAAACTTAGTGTTGTCTCCTTCAGAGTAGTTCCCTTCTGATTGCACACACTTTTTCCAGCGCTTCTGCCACTGATTGTAACATTTCTGGATCTCATCTTCTGTAATATCCTATCAAAAGTTAAAGAATGTAATTCTTTGTTTTTGGATACCACAGGAAAGCTGGATATATGAGGTTAGACAATAAAGTAATCAGACTGATGTGAAAAAACTATGTTGCTTACCGTTTACGTCAAACTTAGTGTTGTCTCCTTCAGAGCAGTTTGCTTCTGATTGCACACACTTTTTCCAGCGCTTCTGCCACTGATGGTAACATTTCTGGAACTCATCTTCTGTAATATCCTATCAAAAGCTAAGGAATGTAATTCTTTGTTTTTGGATACCACAGGAGAGCTAGATATATGAGGTGAGACAATAAAGTAATGAGACTGATGTGAAAAAACAATGTTGCTTACCGTTTTAGTCAAACTTAGTGTTGTCTCCTTCAGACTAGTTCCCTTCTGATTGCACACACTTTTTCCAGCGCTTCTGCCACTGTTGGTAACATTTCTGGAACTCATCTTCTGTAATATCCTATCAAAAGCTAAAGAATGTAATTCTTTGTTTTTGGATACCACAGGAGAGCTAGGTATATGAGGTGAGACAATAAAGTAATGAGACTGATGTGAAAAAACGATGTTGCTTACCGTTTTAGTCAAACTTAGTGTTGTCTCCTTCAGAGTAGTTCCCTTCTGATTGCACACACTTTTTCCAGCGCTTCTGCCACTGATGGTAACATTTCTGGAACTCTTCTTCTGTAATATGCTATCAAAAGCTAAAGAATGTAATTCTTTGTTTTTGGATACCACAGGAGAGCTAGATATATGAGGTGAGACAATAAAGTAATGAGACTGATGTGAAAAAACAATGTTGCTTACCGTTTTAGTCAAACTTAGTGTTGTCTCCTTCAGAGTAGTTCCCTTCTGATTGCACACACTTTTTCCAGCGCTTCTACCACTGATGGTAACATTTCTAGAACTCATCTTCTGTAATATCCTAAAAAGATAAAGAATGTAATTCTTTGTTTTTGGATACCACAGAAGAGCTAGATATATGAGGTGAGAAAATAAAGTAATGAGACTGATGTGAAAAAACAATGTTGCTTACCGTTTTAGTCAAACTTAGTGTTGTCTCCTTCAGAGTAATTCCCTTCTGATTGCACACACTTTTTCCAGCGCTTCTGCCACTGATGGTAACATTTCTAGAACTCATCTTCTGTAATATCCTAAAAAGATAAAGAATGTAATTCTTTGTTTTTGGATACCACAGGAGAGCTGAGACAATAAAGTAATGAGACTGATGTGAAAAAACAATGTTGCTTACCGTTTTAGTCAATCTTAGTGTTGTCTCCTTCAGAGTAGTTCCCTTCTGATTGCACACACGTTTTCCAACGCTTCTGCCACTGATGGTAACATTTCTAGAACTCATCTTCTGTAATATCCTATCAAAAGCTAAAGAATGTAATTCTTTGTTTTTGGATACCACAGGAGAACTAGATATATGAGGTGAGACAATAAAGTAAAGAGACTGATGTGAAAAAACAATGTTGCTTACCGTTTAAGTCAAACTTAGTGTTGTCTCCTTCAGAGTAGTTCCCTTCTGATTGCACACACTTTTTCCAGCGCTTCTGCCACTGATTGTAACATTACTGGAACTCATCTTCTGTAATATCCTATCAAAAGCTAAGGAATGTAATTCTTTGTTTTTGGATACCACAGGAGAGCTAGATATATGAGGTGAGACAATAAAGTAATGAGACTGATGTGAAAAAACAATGTTGCTTACCGTTTTAGTCAAACTTAGTGTTGTCTCCGTCAGAGTAGTTCCCTTCTGATTGCACACACTTTTTCCAGCGCTTCTGCCACTGATGGTAACATTTCTGGAACTCATCTTCTGTAATATCCTATCAAAAGCTAAAGAATGTAATTCTTTGTTTTTGGATACCACAGGAGAGCTAGATATAAGAGGTGAGACAATAAAGTAATGAGACTGATGTGAAAAAACAATGTTGCTTACCGTTTTAGTCAAACTTAGTGTTGTCTCCTTCAGAGTAGTTCCCTTCTGATTGCACACACTTTTTCCAGCGCTTCTGCCACTGATGGTAACATTTCTAAAACCCATCTTCTGTAATATCCTATCATAAGCTAAAGAATGTAATTCTTTGTTTTTGGATACCACAGGAGAGCTAGATATATGAAGTGAGACAATAAAGTAATGAGACTGATGTGGAAAAACAATGTTGCTCACCGTTTTAGTCAAACTTAGTGTTGTCTCCTTCAGAGTAGTTCCCTTCTGATTGCACACACTTTTTCCAGCGCTTCTGACACTGATGGTAATATTTCCAGAACTCATCTTCTGTAATATCCTATCAAAAGCTAAAGAATGTAATTCTTTGTTTTTGGATACCACAGGAGAGCTAGATATATGAGGTGAGACAATAAAGTAATGAGACTGATATGAAAAAACAATGTTGCTTACCGTTTTAGTCAAACTTAGTGTTGTCTCCTTCAGAGTAGTTCCCTTCTGATTGCACACACTTTTTCCAGCGCTTCTGCCACTGATGGTAACATTTCTAGAACTCATCTTCTGTAATATACTATCAAAAGCTAAAGAATGTAATTCTTTGTTTTTGGATACCACAGGAGAGCTAGATATATGAGGTGAGACAATAAAGTAATGAGACTGACGTGAATAATCAGTGTTGCTTACCGTTTTAGTCAAACTTAATGTTGTCTCCTTCAGCGTAATTCCCTTCTGATTGCACACACTTTTTCCAGCGCTTCTGCCACTGATGGTAACATTTCTAGAACTCATCTTCAGTAATATCCTAAAAAGATAAAGAATGTAACCCTTTGTTTTTTTATACCATAGGAGAGCTAGATATATGAGGTGAGACAATAAAGTAATGAGACTGATGTGAAAAAACAATGTTGCTCACCGTTTTAGTCAAACTTAGTGTTGTCTCCTTCAGAGCAGTTCCCTTCTGATTGCACACACTTTTCCCAGCGCTTCTGCCACTGATGGTAACATTTCTAGAACTTATCTTCTGTAATATCCTATCAAAAGCTAAAGAATGTAATTCTTTGTTTTTGGATACCACAGGAGAGCTAGATATATGAGGTGAGACAATAAAGTAATGAGACTGATGTGAAAAAACAATGTTGCTTACCGTTTTAGTCAAACTAAGTGTTGTCTCCTTCAGAGTAGTTCCCTTCTGATTGCACACACTTTTTCCAGGGCTTCTGCCACTGATGGTAACATTTCTAAAACCCATCTTCTGTAATATCCTATCAAAAGCTAAAGAATGTAATTCTTTGTTTTTGGATACCACAGGAGAGCTAGATATATGAGGTGAGACAATAAAGTAATGAGACTGATGTGGAAAAACAAAGTTGCTCACCGTTTTAGTCAAACTTAGTGTTGTCTCCTTCAGAGTAGTTCCCTTCTGATTGCACACACTTTTTCCAGCGCTTCTGACACTGATGGTAATATTTCTGGAACTCATCTTCTGTAATATCCTATCAAAAGCTAAAGAATGTAATTCTTTGTTTTTGGATACCACAGGAGAGCTAGATATATGAGGTGAGACAATAAAGTAATGAGACTGATATGAAAAAACAATGTTGCTTACCGTTTTAGTCAAACTTAGTGTTGTCTCCTTCAGAGTAGTTCCCTTCTGATTGCACACACTTTTTCCAGCGCTTCTGCCACTGATGGTAACATTTCTAGAACTCATCTTCTGTAATATACTATCAAAAGCTAAAGAATGTAATTCTTTGTTTTTGGATACCACAGGAGAGCTAGATATATGAGGTGAGACAATAAAGTAATGAGACTGATGTGAAAAAACAATGTTGCTTACCGTTTTAGTCAAACTTAATGTTGTCTCCTTCAGAGTAATTCCCTTCTGATTGCACACACTTTTTCCAGCGCTTCTGCCACTGATGGTAACATTTCTAGAACTCATCTTCTGTAATATCCTAAAAAGATAAAGAATGTAATTCTTTGTTTTTTTATACCATAGGAGAGCTAGATATATGAGGTGAGACAATAAAGTAATGAGACTGATGTGAAAAAACAATGTTGCTCACCGTTTTAGTCAAACTTAGTGTTGTCTCCTTCAGAGCAGTTCCCTTCTGATTGCACACACTTTTCCCAGCGCTTCTGCCACTGATGGTAACATTTCTAGAACTCATCTTCTGTAATATCCTATCAAAAGCTAAAAAATGTAATTCTTTGTTTTTGGATACCACAGGAGAGCTAGATATATGAGGTGAGACAATAAAGTAATGAGACTGATGTGAAAAAACAATGTTGCTTACCGTTTTAGTCAAACTAAGTGTTGTCTCCTTCAGAGTAGTTCCCTTCTGATTGCACACACTTTTTCCAGCGCTTCTGCCACTGATGGTAACATTTCTGAAACTCATCTTCTGTAATATCCTATCAAAAGCTAAAGAATGTAATTCTTTGTTTTTGGATACCACAGGAGAGCTAGATATATGAGGTGAGACAATAAAGTAATGAGACTGACGTGAAAAAACAATGTTGCTACCGTTTTAGTCAAACTTAGTGTTGTCTCCTTCAGAGTAGTTCCCTTCTGATTGCACACACTTTTTCCAGCGCTTCTGCCACTGATGGTAACATTTCTAGAACTCATCTTCAGTAATATCTCATCAAAAGCTAAAGAATGTAATTCTTTGTTTTTGGATACCACAGGAGAGCTAGATATATGAGGTGAGACAATAAAGTAATGAGACTGATGTGAAAAAACAATGTTGCTTACCGTTTTCGTCAAACTTAGTGTTGTCTCCTTCAGAGTAGTTCCCTTCTGATTGCACACACTTTTTCCAGCGCTTCTGCCACTGATAGTAACATTTCTGGAACTCATCTTCTGTAATATCCTATCAAAAGCTAAGGAATGTAATTCTTTGTTTTTGGATACCACAGGAGAGCTAGATATATGAGGTGAGACAATAAAGTAATGAGACTGATGTGAAAAAACAATGTTGCTTACCGTTTTAGTCAAACTTAGTGTTGTCTCCTTCAGAGTAGTTCCCTTCTGATTGCACACACTTTTTCCAGCGCTTCTGCCACTGATGGTAACATTTCTCGAACTCATCTTCTGTAATATCCTATCAAAAGCTAAAGAATGTAATTCTTTGTTTTTGGATACCACAGGAGAGCTAGATATATGAGGTGAGACAATAAAGTAATGAGACTGATGTGAAAAAACAATGTTGCTAACCGTTTTAGTCAAACTTAGTGTTGTCTCCTTCAGAGTAGTTCCCTTCTGATTGCACACACTTTTTCCAGCGCTTCTTCCACTGATGGTAACATTTCTGGAACACTTCTTCTGTAATGTCCTATCAAAAGCTAAAGAATGTAATGCTTTGTTTTTGGATACCACAGGAGAGCTAGATATATGAGGTGAGACAATAAAGTAATGAGACTGATGTGAAGAAACAATGTTGCTTAACGTTTTAGTCAAACTTAGTGTTGTCTCCTTCAGAGTAGTTCCCTTCTGATTGCACACACTTTTTCCAGCGCTTCTGCCACTGATGGTAACATTTCTAGAACTCATCTTCTGTAATATCCTATCAAAAGCTAAAGAATCTAATTCTTTGTTTTTGGATACCTCAGAAGAGCTAGATATATGAGGTGAGACAATAAAGTAATGAGACTGATGTGAAAAAACAATGTTGCTTACCGTTTTAGTCAAACTTAGTGTTGTCTCCTTCAGAGTAATTCCCTTCTGATTGCACACACTTTTTCCAGCGCTTCTGCCACTGAAGGTAACATTTCCAGAACTCATCTTCTGTATATCCTAAAAAGATAAAGAATGTAATTCTTTGTTTTTGGATACCACAGGAGAGCTAGATATATGAGGTGAGACAATAAAGTAATGAGACTGACGTGAAAAAACAGTGTTGCTTACCGTTTTAGTCAATCTTAGTGTTGTCTCCTTCAGAGTAGTTCCCTTCTGATTGCACACACTTTTTCCAGCGCTTCTGCCACTGATGGTAACATTTCTGGAACTCTTCTTCTGTAATATCCTATCAAAAGCTAAAGAATGTAATTCTTTGTTTTTGGATACCACAGGAGAACTAGATATATGAGTTGAGACAATAAAGTAATGAGACTGATGTGAAAAAACAATGTTGCTTACCGTTTTAGTCAAACTTAGTGTTGTCTCCTTCAGAGTAGTTCCCTTCTGATTGCACACACTTTTTCCAGCGCGTCTGCCACTGATTGTAACATTTCTGGAACTCATCTTCTGTAATATCCTATCAAAAGCTAAAGAATGTAATTCTTTGTTTTTGGATACCACAGGAGAGCTGGATATATGAGGTGAGACAATAAAGTAATGAGACTGATGTGAAAAAACAATGTTGCTTACCGTTTTAGTCAAACTTAGTGTTGTCTCCTTCAGAGTAGTTCCCTTCTGATTGCACACACTTTTTCCAGCGCTTCTGCCACTGATGGTAACATTTCTGGAACTCTTCTTCTGTAATATCCTATCAAAACCTAAAGAAAGTAATTCTTTGTTTTTGGATACCACAGGAGAGCTAGATATATGAGGTGAGACAAAAAAGTAATGAGACTGATGTGAAAAAACAATGTTGCTTACCGTTTTAGTCAAACTTAGTGTTGTCTCCTTCAGAGTAGTTCCCTTCTGATGGCACACACTTTTTCCAGCGTTTCTGCCACTGATGGTAACATTTCTAGAACTCATCTTCTGTAATATCCTATCAAAAGCTAAAGAACGTAATTCTTTGTTTTTGGATACCACAGGAGAGCTAGATATATGAGGTGAGACAATAAAGTAATGAGACTGATGTGAAAAAACAATGTTGCTTACCGTTTTAGTCAAACTTAGTGTTGTCCCCTTCAGAGTAGTTCCCTTCTGATTGCACACACTTTCTCCAGCGCTTCTGCCACTGATGGCAACATTTCTAGAACTCATCTTCTGTAATATCCTAAAAAGATAAAGAATGTAATTCTTTGTTTTTGGATACCACAGGAGAGCTAGATATATGAGGTGAGACAATAAAGTAATGAGACTGATGTGAAAAAACAATGTTGCTTACCGTTTTAGTCAAACTAAGTGTTGTCTCCTTCAGAGTAGTTCCCTTCTGATTGCACACACTTTTTCCAGCGCTTCTGCCACTGATGGTAACATTTCTGAAACTCATCTTCTGTAATATCCTATCAAAAGCTAAAGAATGTAATTCTTTGTTTTTGGATGCCACAGGAGAGCTAGATATATGAGGTGAGACAATAAAGTAATGAGACTGACGTGAAAAAACTATGTTGCTACCGTTTTAGTCAAACTTAGTGTTGTCTCCTTCAGAATAGTTCCCTTCTGATTGCACACACTTTTTCCAGCGCTTCTGCCACTGATGGTAACATTTCTAGAACTCATCTTCTGTAATATCTCATCAAAAGCTAAAGAATGTAATTCTTTGTTTTTGGATACCACAGGAGAGCTAGATATATGAGGTGAGACAATAAAGTAATGAGACTGATGTGAAAAAACAATGTTGCTTACCGTTTTCGTCAAACTTAGTGTTGTCTCCTTCAGAGCAGTTCCCTTCTGATTGCACACACTTTTTCCAGCGCTTCTGCCACTGATAGTAACATTTCTGGAACTCATCTTCTGTAATATCCTATCAAAAGCTAAGGAATGTAAATCTTTGTTTTTGGATACCACAGGACAGCTAGATATATGAGGTGAGACAATAAAGTAATGAGACTGATGTGAAAAAACAATGTTGCTTACCGTTTTAGTCAAACTTAGTGTTGTCTCCTTCAGAGTAGTTCCCTTCTGATTGCACGCACTTTTTCCAGCGCTTCTGCCACTGATGGTAACATTTCTCGAACTCATCTTCTGTAATATCCTATCAAAAGCTAAAGAATGTAATTCTTTGTTTTTGGATACCACAGGAGAGCTAGATATATGAGGTGAGACAATAAAGTAATGAGACTGATGTGAAAAAACAATGTTGCTAACCGTTTTAGTCAAACTTAGTGTTGTCTCCTTCAGAGTAGTTCCCTTCTGATTGCACACACTTTTTCCAGCGCTTCTTCCACTGATGGTAACATTTCTGGAACACTTCTTCTGTAATGTCCTATCAAAAGCTAAAGAATGTAATGCTTTGTTTTTGGATACCACAGGAGAGCTAGATATATGAGGTGAGACAATAAAGTAATGAGACTGATGTGAAGAAACAATGTTGCTTAACGTTTTAGTCAAACTTAGTGTTGTCTCCTTCAGAGTAGTTCCCTTCTGATTGCACACACTTTTTCCAGCGCTTCTGCCACTGATGGTAACATTTCTAGAACTCATCTTCTGTAATATCCTATCAAAAGCTAAAGAATCTAATTCTTTGTTTTTGGATACCTCAGAAGAGCTAGATATATGAGGTGAGACAATAAAGTAATGAGACTGATGTGAAAAAACAATGTTGCTTACCGTTTTAGTCAAACTTAGTGTTGTCTCCTTAAGAGTAATTCCCTTCTGATTGCACACACTTTTTCCAGCGCTTCTGCCACTGAAGGTAACATTTCCAGAACTCATCTTCTGTATATCCTAAAAAGATAAAGAATGTAATTCTTTGTTTTTGGATACCACAGGAGAGCTAGATATATGAGGTGAGACAATAAAGTAATGAGACTGACGTGAAAAAACAGTGTTGCTTACCGTTTTAGTCAATCTTAGTGTTGTCTCCTTCAGAGTAGTTCCCTTCTGATTGCACACACTTTTTCCAGCGCTTCTGCCACTGATGGTAACATTTCTGGAACTCTTCTTCTGTAATATCCTATCAAAAGCTAAAGAATGTAATTCTTTGTTTTTGGATACCACAGGAGAACTAGATATATGAGTTGAGACAATAAAGTAATGAGACTGATGTGAAAAAACAATGTTGCTTACCGTTTTAGTCAAACTTAGTGTTGTCTCCTTCAGAGTAGTTCCCTTCTGATTGCACACACTTTTTCCAGCGCGTCTGCCACTGATTGTAACATTTCTGGAACTCATCTTCTGTAATATCCTATCAAAAGCTAAAGAATGTAATTCTTTGTTTTTGGATACCACAGGAGAGCTGGATATATGAGGTGAGACAATAAAGTAATGAGACTGATGTGAAAAAACAATGTTGCTTACCGTTTTAGTCAAACTTAGTGTTGTCTCCTTCAGAGTAGTTCCCTTCTGATTGCACACACTTTTTCCATCGCTTCTGCCACTGATGGTAACATTTCTGGAACTCTTCTTCTGTAATATCCTATCAAAACCTAAAGAAAGTAATTCTTTGTTTTTGGATACCACAGGAGAGCTAGATAGATGAGGTGAGACAAAAAAGTAATGAGACTGATGTGAAAAAACAATGTTGCTTACCGTTTTAGTCAAACTTAGTGTTGTCTCCTTCAGAGTAGTTCCCTTCTGATGGCACACACTTTTTCCAGCGTTTCTGCCACTGATGGTAACATTTCTAGAACTCATCTTCTGTAATATCCTATCAAAAGCTAAAGAACGTAATTCTTTGTTTTTGGATACCACAGGAGAGCTAGATATATGAGGTGAGACAATAAAGTAATGAGACTGATGTGAAAAAACAATGTTGCTTACCGTTTTAGTCAAACTTAGTGTTGTCCCCTTCAGAGTAGTTCCCTTCTGATTGCACACACTTTCTCCAGCGCTTCTGCCACTGATGGCAACATTTCTAGAACTCATCTTCTGTAATATCCTAAAAAGATAAAGAATGTAATTCTTTGTTTTTGGATACCACAGGAGAGCTAGATATATGAGGTGAGACAATAAAGTAATGAGACTGATGTGAAAAAACAATGTTGCTTACCGTTTTAGTCAAACTAAGTGTTGTCTCCTTCAGAGTAGTTCCCTTCTGATTGCACACACTTTTTCCAGCGCTTCTGCCACTGATGGTAACATTTCTGAAACTCATCTTCTGTAATATCCTATCAAAAGCTAAAGAATGTAATTCTTTGTTTTTGGATGCCACAGGAGAGCTAGATATATGAGGTGAGACAATAAAGTAATGAGACTGACGTGAAAAAACTATGTTGCTACCGTTTTAGTCAAACTTAGTGTTGTCTCCTTCAGAATAGTTCCCTTCTGATTGCACACACTTTTTCCAGCGCTTCTGCCACTGATGGTAACATTTCTAGAACTCATCTTCTGTAATATCTCATCAAAAGCTAAAGATGTAATTCTTTGTTTTTGGATACCACAGGAGAGCTAGATATATGAGGTGAGACAATAAAGTAATGAGACTGATGTGAAAAAACAATGTTGCTTACCGTTTTCGTCAAACTTAGTGTTGTCTCCTTCAGAGCAGTTCCCTTCTGATTGCACACACTTTTTCCAGCGCTTCTGCCACTGATAGTAACATTTCTGGAACTCATCTTCTGTAATATCCTATCAAAAGCTAAGGAATGTAATTCTTTGTTTTTGGATACCACAGGACAGCTAGATATATGAGGTGAGACAATAAAGTAATGAGACTGATGTGAAAAAACAATGTTGCTTACCGTTTTAGTCAAACTTAGTGTTGTCTCCTTCAGAGTAGTTCCCTTCTGATTGCACGCACTTTTTCCAGCGCTTCTGCCACTGATGGTAACATTTCTCGAACTCATCTTCTGTAATATCCTATCAAAAGCTAAAGAATGTAATTCTTTGTTTTTGGATACCACAGGAGAGCTAGATATATGAGGTGAGACAATAAAGTAATGAGACTGATGTGAAAAAAAAATGTTGCTAACCGTTTTAGTCAAACTTAGTGTTGTCTCCTTCAGAGTAGTTCCCTTCTGATTGCACACACTTTTTCCAGCGCTTCTTCCACTGATGGTAACATTTCTGGAACTCTTCTTCTGTAATGTCCTATCAAAAGCTAAAGAATGTAATTCATTGTTTTTGGATACCACAGGAGAGCTAGATATATGAGGTGAGACAATAAAGTAATGAGACTGATGTGAAGAAACAATGTTGCTTAACGTTTTAGTCAAACTTAGTGTTGTCTCCTTCAGAGTAGTTCCCTTCTGATTGCACACACTTTTTCCAGCGCTTCTGCCACTGATGGTAACATTTCTAGAACTCATCTTCTGTAATATCCTATCAAAAGCTAAAGAATCTAATTCTTTGTTTTTGGATACCTCAGAAGAGCTAGATATATGAGGTGAGACAATAAAGTAATGAGACTGATGTGAAAAAACAATGTTGCTTACCGTTTTAGTCAAACTTAGTGTTGTCTCCTTCAGAGTAATTCCCTTCTGATTGCACACACTTTTTCCAGCGCTTCTGCCACTGAAGGTAACATTTCCAGAACTCATCTTCTGTATATCCTAAAAAGATAAAGAATGTAATTCTTTGTTTTTGGATACCACAGGAGAGCTGGATATATGAGGTGAGACAATAAAGTAATGAGACTGATGTGAAAAAACAATGTTGCTTACCGTTTTAGTCAAACTTAGTGTTGTCTCCTTCAGAGTAGTTCCCTTCTGATTGCACACACTTTTTCCAGCGCTTCTGCCACTGATGGTAACATTTCTGGAACTCTTCTTCTGTAATATCCTATCAAAACCTAAAGAAAGTAATTCTTTGTTTTTGGATACCACAGGAGAGCTAGATATATGAGGTGAGACAAAAAAGTAATGAGACTGATGTGAAAAAACAATGTTGCTTACCGTTTTAGTCAAACTTAGTGTTGTCTCCTTCAGAGTAGTTCCCTTCTGATGGCACACACTTTTTCCAGCGTTTCTGCCACTGATGGTAACATTTCTAGAACTCATCTTCTGTAATATCCTATCAAAAGCTAAAGAACGTAATTCTTTGTTTTTGGATACCACAGGAGAGCTAGATATATGAGGTGAGACAATAAAGTAATGAGACTGATGTGAAAAAACAATGTTGCTTACCGTTTTAGTCAAACTTAGTGTTGTCCCCTTCAGAGTAGTTCCCTTCTGATTGCACACACTTTCTCCAGCGCTTCTGCCACTGATGGCAACATTTCTAGAACTCATCTTCTGTAATATCCTAAAAAGATAAAGAATGTAATTCTTTGTTTTTGGATACCACAGGAGAGCTAGATATATGAGGTGAGACAATAAAGTAATGAGACTGATGCGAAAAAACAATGTTCTTTACCGTTTTAGTCAAACTTTGTGTTGTCTCCTTCAGAGTCGTTCCCTTCTGATGGCACACACTTTTTCCAGCGTTTCTGCCACTGATGGTAACATTTCTAGAACTCATCTTCTGTAATATCTCATCAAAAGCTAAAGAATGTAATTCTTTAATTTTGGATACCACAGGAGAGCTAGATATATGAGGTGAGACAATAAAGTAATGAGACTGATGTGAAAAAACAATGTTGCTTACCGTTTTCGTCAAACTTAGTGTTGTTTCCTTCAGAGCAGTTCCCTTCTGATTGCACACACTTTTTCCAGCGCTTCTGCCACTGATAGTAACATTTCTGGAACTCATCTTCTGTAATATCCTATCAAAAGCTAAGGAATGTAATTCTTTGTTTTTGGATACCACAGGAGAGCTCGATATATGAGGTGAGACAATAAAGTAATGAGACTGATGTGAAAAAACAATGTTGCTTACCGTTTTAGTCAAACTTAGTGTTGTCTCCTTCAGAGTAGTTCCCTTCTGATTGCACACACTTTTTCCAGCGCTTCTGCCACTGATGGTAACATTTCTCGAACTCATCTTCTGTAATATCCTATCAAAAGCTAAAGAATGTAATTCTTTGTTTTTGGATACCACAGGAGAGCTAGATATATGAGGTGAGACAATAAAGTAATGAGACTGATGTGAAGAAACAATGTTGCTTAATGTTTTAGTCAAACTTAGTGTTGTCTCCTTCAGAGTAGTTCCCTTCTGATTGCACACACTTTTTCCAGCGCTTCTGCCACTGATGGTAACATTTCTAGAACTCATCTTCTGTAATATCCTATCAAAAGCTAAAGAATCTAATTCTTTGTTTTTGGATACCTCAGAAGAGCTAGATATATGAGGTGAGACAATAAAGTAATGAGACTGATGTGAAAAAACAATGTTGCTTACCGTTTTAGTCAAACTTAGTGTTGTCTCCTGCAGAGTAATTCCCTTCTGATTGCACACACTTTTTCCAGCGCTTCTGCCACTGAAGGTAACATTTCTAGAACTCATCTTCTGTATATCCTAAAAAGATAAAGAATGTAATTCTTTGTTTTTGGATACCACAGGAGAGCTAGATATATGAGGTGAGACAATAAAGTAATGAGACTAACGTGAAAAAACAGTGTTGCTTACCGTTTTAGTCAATCTTAGTGTTGTCTCCTTCAGAGTAGTTCCCTTCTGATTGCACACACTTTTTCCAGCGCTTCTGCCACTGATGGTAACATTTCTGGAACTCTTCTTCTGTAATATCCTATCAAAAGCTAAAGAATGTAATTCTTTGTTTTTGGATACCACAGGAGAACTAGATATATGAGTTGAGACAATAAAGTAAAGAGACTGATGTGAAAAAACAATGTTGCTTACCGTTTTAGTCAAACTTAGTGTTGTCTCCTTCAGAGTAGTTCCCTTCTGATTGCACACACTTTTTCCAGCGCTTCTGCCACTGATTGTAACATTTCTGGAACTCATCTTCTGTAATATCCTATCAAAAGCTAAAGAATGTAATTCTTTGTTTTTGGATACCACAGGAGAGCTGGATATATGAGGTGAGACAATAAAGTAATGAGACTGATGTGAAAAAACAATGTTGCTTACCGTTTTAGTCAAACTTAGTGTTGTCTCCTTCAGAGTAGTTCCCTTCTGATTGCACACACTTTTTCCAGCGCTTCTGCCACTGATGGTAACATTTCTGGAACTCTTCTTCTGTAATATCCTATCAAAACCTAAAGAAAGTAATTCTTTGTTTTTGGATACCACAGGAGAGCTAGATATATGAGGTGAGACAAAAAAGTAATGAGACTGATGTGAAAAAACAATGTTGCTTACCGTTTTAGTCAAACTTAGTGTTGTCTCCTTCAGAGTAGTTCCCTTCTGATGGCACACACTTTTTCCAGCGTTTCTACCACTGATGGTAACATTTCTAGAACTCATCTTCTGTAATATCCTATCAAAAGCTAAGGAACGTAATTCTTTGTTTTTGGATACCACAGGAGAGCTAGATATATGAGGTGAGACAATAAAGTAATGAGACTGATGTGAGAAAACAATGTTGCTTACCGTTTTAGTCAAACTTAGTGTTGTCCCCTTCAGCGTAGTTCCCTTCTGATTGCACACACTTTCTCCAGCGCTTCTGCCACTGATGGCATCATTTCTAGAAGTCATCTTCTGTAATATCCTAAAAAGATAAAGAATGTAATTCTTTGTTTTTGGATACCACAGGAGAGCTAGATATATGAGGTGAGACAATAAAGTAATGAGACTGATGCGAAAAAACAATGTTCTTTACCATTTTAGTCAAACTTAGTGTTGTCTCCTTCAGAGTAGTTCCCTTCTGATGGCACACACTTTTTCCAGCGCTTCTGCCACTGATGGTAACATTTCTAGAACTCATCTACTGTAATATCCTAAAAAGATAAAGAATGTAATTTTTTGTTTTTGGATACCATAGGAGAGCTAGATATATGAGCTGAGACAATAAAGTAATGAGACTGATGTGAAAAAACAATGTTGCTCACCGTTTTAGTCAAACTTAGTGTTGTCTCCTTCAGAGCAGTTCCCTTCTGATTGCACACACTTTTTCCAGCGCTTCTGCCACTGATGGTAACATTTCTAGAACTCATCTTCTGTAATATCCTATCAAAAGCTAAAGAATGTAATTCTTTGTTTTTGGATACCACAGGAGAGCTAGATATATGAGGTGAGACAATAAAGTAATGAGACTGATGTGAAAAAACAATGTTGCTTACCGTTTTAGTCAAACTAAGTGTTGTCTCCTTCAGAGTAGTTCCCTTCTGATTGCACACACTTTTTCCAGCGCTTCTGCCACTGATGGTAACATTTCTGAAACTCATCTTCTGTAATATCCTATCAAAAGCTAAAGAATGTAATTCTTTGTTTTTGGATACCACAGGAGAGCTAGATATATGAGGTGAGACAATAAAGTAATGAGACTGATGTGAAAAAACAATGTTGCTTACCGTTTTAGTCAAACTTAGTGTTGTCTCCTTCAGAGTAGTTCCCTTCTGATTGCACACACTTTTTCCAGCGTTCCTGCCGCTAATGGTAATATTTCTCGAACTCATCTTCTGTAATATCCTATCAAAAGCTAAAGAATGTAATTCTTTGTTTTTGGATACCACAGGAGAGCTAGATATATGAGGTGAGACAATAAAGTAATGAGACTGATGTGAAAAAACAATGTTGCTTACCGTTTTAGTCAAACTTAGTGTTGTCTCCTTCAGAGTAGTTCCCTTCTGATTGCACACACTTTTTCCAGCGTTCCTGCCGCTAATGGTAATATTTCTCGAACTCATCTTCTGTAATATCCTATCAAAAGCTAAAGAATGTAATTCTTTGTTTTTGGATACCACAGGAGAGCTAGATATATGAGGTGAGACAATAAAGTAAAGAGACTGATGTGAAAAAACAATGTTGCTAACCGTTTTCGTCAAACTTAGTGTTGTCTCCTTCAGAGTAGTTCCCTTCTGATTGCACACACTTTTTCCAGCGCTTCTTCCACTGATGGTAACATTTCTGGAACTCTTCTTCTGTAATGTCCTATCAAAAGCTAAAGAATGTAATTCTTTGTTTTTGGATACCACAGGAGAACTAGATATATGAGTTGAGACAATAAAGTAAAGAGACTGATGTGAAAAAACAATGTTGCTCACCGTTTCAGTCAAACTTACTGTTGTCTCCTTCAGAGTAGTTCTCTTCTGATTGCACACACTTTTTCCAGCGCTTCTGCCACTGATGGTAACATTTCTACAACTCATCTTCTGTAATATCCTATCAAAAGCTAAAGAATGTAATTCTTTGTTTTTGGATACCTCAGAAGAGCTAGATATATGAGGTGAGACAATAAAGTAATGAGAGTGATGTGAAAAAACAATGTTGTTTACCGTTTTAGTCAAACTTAGTGTTGTCAACTTCAGAGTAATTCCCTTCTGATTGCACACACTTTTTCCAGCGCTTCTGCCACTGATGGTAACATTTCTAGAACTCATGTTCTGTATATCCTAAAAAGATAAAGAATGTAATTCTTTGTTTTTGGATACCACAGGAGAGCTAGATATATGAGATGAGACATTAAAGTAATGAGACTGATGTGAAAAATCACTGTTGCTTACCGTTTTAGTCAATCTTAGTGTTGTCTACTTCAGAGTAGTTCCCTTCTGATTGCACACACTTTTTCCAGCGATTCTGCCACTGATGGTAACATTTCTGGAACTCTTCTTCTGTAATATCCTATCAAAAGCTAAAGAATGTAATTCTTTGTTTTTGGATACCACAGGAGAACTAGATATATGAGGTGAGACAATAAAGTAAAGAGACTGATGTGAAAAAACAATGTTGCTTACCGTTTTAGTCAAACTTAGTGTTGTCTCCTTCAGAGTAGTTCCCTTCTGATTGCACACACTTTTTCCAGCGCTTCTGCCACTGATTGTAACATTTCTGGAACTCATCTTCTGTAATATCCTATCAAAAGCTAAAGAATGTAATTCTTTGTTTTTGGATACCACAGGAGAGCTGGATATATGAGGTGAGACAATAAAGTAATGAGACTGATGTGAAAAAACAATGTTTCTTACCGTTTTAGTCAAACTTAGTGTTGTCTCCTTCAGAGTAGTGCCCTTCTGATTGCACACACTTTTTCCAGGGCTTCTGCCACTGATGGTAACATTTCTGGAACTCTTCTTCTGTAATATCCTATCAAAACCTAAATAAAGTAATTCTTTGTTTTTGCATACCACAGGAGAGCTAGATATATGACGTGAGACAAAAAAGTAATGAGACTGATGTGAAAAAACAATGTTGCTTACCGTTTTAGTCAAACTTAGTGTTGTCTCCTTCAGAGTAGTTCCCTTCTGATGGCACACACTTTTTCCAGCGTTTCTGATACTGATGGTAAAATTTCTAGAACTCATCTTCTGTAATATCCTATCAAAAGCTAAAGAACGTAATTATTTGTTTTTGGATACCACAGGAGAGCTAGATATATGAGGTGAGACAATAAAGTAATGAGACTGATGTGAAAAAACAATGTTGCTTACCGTTTTAGTCAAACTTAGTGTTGTCCCCTTCAGAGTAGTTCCCTTCTGATTGCACACACTATCTCCAGCGCTTCTGCCACTGATGGTAACATTTCTAGAACTCATCTTCTGTAATATCCTAAAAAGATAAAGAATGTAATTCTTTGTTTTTGGATACCACAGGAGAGCTAGATATATGAGGTGAGACAATAAAGTAATGCGACTGATGCGAAAAAACAATGTTGCTTACCGTTTTAGTCAAACTTAGTGTTGTCTCCTTCAGAGTAGTTCCCTTCTGATGGCACACACTTTTTCCAGCGTTTGTGCCACTGATGGTAACATTTCTAGAACTCATCTTCTATAACATCCTATCAAAAGCTAAAGAACGTAATTCTTTGTTTTTGGATACCACAGGAGAGCTAGATATATGAGGTGAGACAATAAAGTAATGAGACTGATGTGAAAAAACAATGTTGCTTACCGTTTTAGTCAAACTTAGTGTTGTCCCCTTCAGAGTAGCTCCCTTCTGATTGCACACACTTTTTCCAGCGCTTCTGCCGCTGATGGTAACATTTCTAGAACTCATCTTCTGTAATATCCTAACAAAAGCTAAAGAATGTAATTCTTTGTTTTTGGATACCACAGGAGAGCTAGATATATGAGGTGAGACAGTAAAGTAATGAGACTGATGTGAAAAAACAATGTTTCTTACCGTTTTAGTCAAACTTAGTGTTGTCTCCTTCAGAGTAGTTCCCTTCTGATTGCACACACTTTTTCCAGCGCTTCTGCCACTGATGGTAACATTTCTAGAACTCATCTTCTGTAATATCCTATCAAAAGCTAAAGAATGTAATTCTTTGTTTTTGGATACCACAGGAGAGCTAGATATATGAGGTGAGACAATAAAGTAATGAGACTGATGTGAAAAAACAATGTTGCTTACCGTTTTAGCCAAACTTAGTGTTGTCTCCTTCAGAGTAGTTCCCTTCCGATTGCACACACTTTCTCCAGCGCTTCTGCCACTGATGGTAACATTTCTGGAACTGATCTTCTGTAATATCCTATCAAAAGCTAAGGAATGTAATTCTATCTTTTTGGATACCACAGGAGAGCTAGATATATGAGGTGAGACAATAAAGTAATGAGACTGATGTGAAAAAACAATGTTGCTTACCGTTTTAGTCAAACTTACTGTTGTCTCCTTCAGAGTAGTTCCCTTCTGATTGCACACACTTTTTTTAGCGCTTCTGCCACTGATGGTAACATTTCTGGAACTCATCTTCTGTAATATCCTATCAAAAGCTAAAGAATGTAATTCTTTGTTTTTGGATACCACAGGAGATCTAGATATATGAGGTGAGACAATAAAGTAATGAGACTGATGTGAAAAAACAATGTTGCTCACCGTTTTAGTCAAACTTAGTGTTGTCTCCTTCAGAGTAGTTCCCTTCTGATTGCACACACTTTTTCCAGCGCTTCTGACACTGATGGTAATATTTCTGGAACTCATCTTCTGTAATATCCTATCAAAAGCTAAAGAATGTAATTCTTTGTTTTTGGATACCACAGGAGAGCTAGATATATGAGGTGAGACAATAAAGTAATGAGACTGATATGAAAAAACAATGTTGCATACCGTTTTAGTCAAACTTAGTGTTGTCTCCTTCAGAGTAATTTCCTTCTGATTGCACACACTTTTTCCAGCGCTTCTGCCACTGATGGTAACATTTCTAGAACTCATCTTCTGTAATATCCTAAAAAGATAAAGAATGTAATTCTTTGTTTTTGGATACCATAGGAGTGCTAGATATATGAGGTGAGACAATAAAGTAATGAGACTGATGTGAAAAAACAATGTTGCTCACCGTTTTAGTCAAACTTAGTGTTGTCTCCTTCAGAGTAGTTCCCTTCTGATTGCACACACTTTTTCCAGCGCTTCTGCCACTGATGGTAACATTTCTGGAACTCATCATCTGTAATATCCTATCAAAAGCTAGAGAATGTAATTCTTTGTTTTTGGATACCACAGGAGAGCTAGATATATGAGGTGAGACAATAAAGTAATGAGACTGATGTGAAAAAACAATGTTGCTTACCGTTTTAGTCAAACTAAGTGTTGTCTCCTTCAGAGTAGTTCCCTTCTGATTGCATACACTTTTTCCAGCGCTTCTGCCACTGATGGTAACATTTCTGAAACTCATCTTCTGTAATATCCTATCAAAAGCTAAAGAATGTAATTCTTTGTTTTTGGATACCACAGGAGAGCTAGATATATGAGGTGAGACAATAAAGTAATGAGACTGATGTGAAAAAACAATGTTGCTACCGTTTTAGTCAAACTTAGTGTTGTCTCCTTCAGAGTAGTTCCCTTCTGATTGCACACACTTTTTCCAGGGCTTCTGCCACTGATGGTAACATTTCTAGAACTCATCTTCTGTAATAACTCATCAAAAGCTAAAGAATGTAATTCTTTGTTTTTGGATACCACAGGAGAGCTAGATATATGAGGTGAGACAATAAAGTAATGAGACTGATGTGAAAAAACAATGTTGCTTACCGTTTTAGTCAAACTTAGTGTTGTCTCCTTCAGAGCAGTTCCCTTCTGATTGCACACACTTTTTCCAGCGCTTCTGCCACTGATAGTAACATTTCTGGAACTCATCTTCTGTAATATCCTATCAAAAGCTAAGGAATGTAATTCTTTGTTTTTGGATACCACAGGAGAGCTAGATATATGAGGTGAGACAATAAAGTAATGAGACTGATGTGAAAAAACAATGTTGCTTACCGTTTTAGTCAAACTTAGTGTTGTCTCCTTCAGAGTAGTTCCCTTCTGATGGCACACACTTTTTATAGCGCTTCTGCCACTGATGGTAACATTTCTCGAACTCATCTTCTGTAATATCCTATCAAAAGCTAAAGAATGTAATTCTTTGTTTTTGGATACCACAGGAGAGCTAGGTAGATGAGGTGAGACAATAAAGTAATGAGACTGATGTGTAAAAACAATGTTGCTAACCGTTTTCGTCAAACTTAGTGTTGTCTCCTTCAGAGTAGTTCCCTTCTGATTGCAACACACTTTTTCCAGCGCTTCTTCCACTTATGGTAACATTTCTGGAACTCTTCTTCTGTAATGTCCTATCAAAAGCTAAAGAATGTAATTCTTTGTTTTTGGATACCACAGGAGAGCTAGATATATGAGGTGAGACAATAAAGTAATGAGACTGATGTGAAAAAACAATGTTGCTCACCGTTTTAGTCAAACTTAGTGTTGTCTCCTTCAGAGCAGTTCCCTTCTGATTGCACACACTTTTTCCAGCGCTTCTGCCAGTGATGGTAACATTTCTGGAACTCATCATCTGTAATATCCTATCAAAAGCTAAAGAATGTAATTCTTTGTTTTTGGATACCACAGGAGAGCTAGATATATGAGGTGAGACAGTAAAGTAATGAGACTGATGTGAAAAAACAATGTTGCTTACCGTTTTAGTCAAACTTAGTGTTGCCTCCTTCAGAGTAGTTCCCTTCTGATTGCATACAGTTTTTCCAGCGCTTCTGCCACTGATGGTAACATTTCTGAAACTCATCTGCTGTAATATCCTATCAAAAGCTAAAGAATGTAATTCTTTGTTTTTGGATACCACAGGAGAGCTAGATATATGAGGTGAGACAATAAAGTAATGAGACTGATGTGAAAAAACAATGTTGCTACCGTTTTAGTCAAACTTAGTGTTGTCTCCTTCAGAGTAGTTCCCTTCTGATTGCACACACTTTTTCCAGCGCTTCTGCCACTGATGGTAACATTTCTAGAACTCATCTTCTGTAATAACTCATCAAAAGCTAAGGAATGTAATTCTTTGTTTTTGGATACCACAGGAGAGCTAGATATATGAGGTGAGACAATAAAGTAATGAGACTGATGTGAAAAAACAATGTTGCTTACCGTTTTAGTCAAACTTAGTGTTGTCTCCTTCAGAGCAGTTCCCTTCTGATTGCACACACTTTTTCCAGCGCTTCTGCCACTGATAGTAACATTTCTGGAACTTATCTTCTGTAATATCCTATCAAAAGCTAAGGAATGTAATTCTTTGTTTTTGGATACCACAGGAGAGCTAGATATATGATGTGAGACAATAAAGTAAAGAGACTGATGTAAAAAAACAATGTTGCTAACCGTTTTCGTCAAACTTAGTGTTGTCTCCTTCAGAGTAGTTCCCTTCTGATTGCACACACTTTTTCCAGCGCTTCTTCCACTTATGGTAACATTTCTGGAACTCTTCTTCTGTAATGTCCTATCAAAAGCTAAAGAATGTAATGCTTTGTTTTTGGATACCACAGGAGAGCTAGATATATGAGGTGAGACAATAAAGTAATGAGACTGATGTGAAGAAACAATGTTGCTTAACGTTTTAGTCAAACTTAGTGTTGTCTCCTTCAGAGTAGTTCCCTTCTTATTGCACACACTTTTTCCAGCGCTTCTGCCACTGATGGTAATATTTCTGGAACTCATCTTCTGTAATATCCTATCAAAAGCTAAAGAATGTAATTCTTTGTTTTTGGATACCACAGGAGAGCTAGATAGATGAGGTGAGACAATAAAGTAATGAGACTGATGTGAAAAAACAATGTTGCTTACCGTTTTAGTCAAACTTAGTGTTGTCTCCTTCAGAGTAATTCCCTTCTGATTGCACACACTTTTTCCAGCGCTTCTGCCACTGATGGTAACATTTCTAGAACTCATCTTCTGTATATCCTAAAAATATAAAGAATGTAATTCTTTGTTTTTGGATACCACAGGAGAGCTAGATATATGAGGTGAGACAATAAAGTAATGAGACTGACGTGAAAAACAGTGTTGCTTACCGCTTTAGTCAATCTTAGTGTTGTCTCCTTCAGAGTAGTTCCCTTCTGATTGCACACACTTTTTCCAGCGCTTCTGCCACTGATTGTAACATTTCTGGAACTCATCTTCTGTAATATCCTATCAAAAGCTAAAGAATGTAATTCTTTGTTTTTGGATACCACAGGAGAGCTGGATATATGAGGTGAGACAATAAAGTAATGAGACTGATGTGAAAAAACAATGTTGCTTACCGTTTTAGTCAAACTTAGTGTTGTCTCCTTCAGAGTAGTTCCCTTCTGATTGCACAAACTTTTTCCAGCGCTTCTGCCACTGATGGTAACATTTCTGGAACTCTTCTTCTGTAATATCCTATCATAACCTAAAGAAAGTAATTCTTTGTTTTTGAATACCACAGGAGAGCTAGATATATGAGGTGAGACAAAAAAGTAATGAGACTGATGTGAAAAAACAATGTTGCTTACCGTTTTAGTCAAACTTAGTGTTGTCTCCTTCAGAGTAGTTCCCTTCTGATGGCACACACTTTTTCCAGCGTTTCTGCGACTGATGGTAACATTTCTAGAACTCATCTTCTGTAATATCCTATCAAAAGCTAAAGAACGTAATTCTTTGTTTTTGGATACCACAGGAGAGCTAGATATATGAGGTGAGACAATAAAGTAATGAGACTGATGTCAAAAAACAATGTTGCTTACCGTTTTAGTCAAACTTAGTGTTGTCCCCTTCAGAGTAGTTCCCTTCTGATTGCACATACTTTCTCCAGCGCTTCTGCCACTGATGGTAACATTAGTAGAACTCATCTTCTCTAATATCCTAAAAAGATAAAGAATGTAATTCTTTGTTTTTGGATACCACAGGAGAGCTAGATATATGAGGTGAGACAATAAAGTAATGAGACTGATGTGAAAAAACAATGTTGCTTACCTTTTAGTCAAACTTAGTGTTGTCTCCTTCAGAGTAGTTCCCTTCTGATTGCACACACTTTTTCCAGCGCTTCTGCCACTGATGGTAACATTTCTAGAACTCATCTTCTGTAATATCATAAAAATATAAAGAATGTAATTCTTTGTTTTTGGATACCACACGGAGAGCTAGATATATGAGGTGAGACAATAAAGTAATGCGACTGATGTGAAAAAACAATGTTGCTTACCGTTTTAGTCAAACTTAGTGTTGTCTCCTTCAGAGTAGTTCCCTTCTGATTGCACACACTTTTTCCAGCGCTTCTGCCACTGATGGCAACATTTCTAGAACTCATCTTCTGTAACATCCTAAAAAGATAAAGAATGTGATTCCTTGTTTTTGGATACCACAGGAGAGCTAGATATGTGAGGTGAGACAATAAAGTAATGAGACTGATGTGAAAAAACAATGTTGCTTACCGTTTTAGTCAAACTTAGTGTTGTCTCCTTCAGAGTAGTTCCCTTCTGATTGCACACACTTTTTCCAGCGCTACTGCCACTGATGGTAACATTTCTAGAACTCATCTTCTGTAATACCCTATCAAAAGCAAAAGAATGTAATTCTTTGTTTTTGGATACCACAGGAGAGCTAGATATATGAGGTGAGACAATAAAGTAATGAGACTGATGTGAAAAAACAATGTTGCTTACCGTTTTAGTCAAACTTAGTGTTGTCTCCTTCAGAGTAGTTCCCTTCTGATTGCACACACTTTTTCCAGCGCTACTGCCACTGATGGTAACATTTCTGGATCTCTTCTTCTGTAATATCCTATCAAAAGCTAAAGAATGAAATTCTTTATTTTTGGATACCACAGGAGAGCTAGATATATGAGGTGAGACAATAAAGTAATGAGACTAATGTGAAAAAACAATGTTGCTTGCCGTTTTAGTCAAACTTAGTGTTGTCTCCTTCAGAGTACTTCCCTTCTGATTGCACACACTTTTTCCAGCGCTTCTGCCACTGATGGTAACATTTCTAGAATTCATCTTCTGTAATATCCTAAAAAGATAAAGAATGTAATTCTTTGTTTTTGGATACCACAGGAGAGCTAGATAGATGAGGTGAGACAATAAAGTAATGAGACTGATGTGAAAAAACAATGTTGCTAACCGTTTTAGTCAAACTTAGTGTTGTCTCCTTCAGAGTAGTTCCCTTCTGATTGCACACACTTTTTCCAGCGCTTCTGCCACTGATGGTAACATTTCGGGAACTCATCTTCTGTAATATCCTATCAAAAACTAAGGAATGTAATTCTTTGTTTTTGGATACCACAGGAGAGCTAGATATATGAGGTGAGACAATAAAGTAATGAGACTGATGTGAAAAAACAATGTTGCTTACCGTTTTAGTCAAACTTAGTGTTGTCTCCTTCAGAATAGTTCCCTTCTGATTGCACACACTTTTTCCAGCGCTTCTGCCAGTGATGGTAACATTTCTGGAACTCATCTTCTGTAATATCCTATCAAAAGCTAAAGAATGTAATTCTTTGTTTTTGGATACCACAGGAGAGCTAGATATATGAGGTGAGACAATAAAGTAATTGGACTGATGTGAAAAAACAATGTTGCTTACCGTTTTAGTCAAACTTAGTGTTGTCTCCTTCAGAGTAGATCCCTTCTGATTGCACACACTTTTTCAAGCGCTTCTGCCACTGATGGTAACATTTCTTTAACTCATCTTCTGTAATATCCTATCAAAAGCTAAAGAATGTAATTCTTTGTTTTTGGATACCACAGGAGAGCTAGATGTATGAGGTGAGACAATAAAGTTATGAGACTGATGTGAAAAAACAATGTTGCTTACCGTTTTAGTCAAACTTAGTGTTGTCTCCTTCAGAGTAGTTCCCTTCTGATTGCACACACTTTTTCCAGCGCTTCTGCCACTGATGGTAACATTTCTAGAACTCATCTTCTGTAATATCCTATCAAAAGCTAAAGAATGTAATTCATTGTTTTTGGATACCACAGCAGAGCTAGATATATGAGGTGAGACAGTAAAGTAATGAGACTGATGTGAAAAAACAATGTTGCTTACCTTTTAGTCAAACTTAGTGTTGTCTCCTTCAGAGTAGTTCCCTTCTGATTGCACACACTTTTTCCAGCGCTTCTGCCACTGATGGTAACATTTCTAGAACTCATCTTCTGTAATATCCTATCAAAAGCTAAAGAATGTAATTCTTTGTTTTTGGATACCTCAGAAGAGCTAGATATATGAGGTGAGACAATAAAGTAATGAGACTGATGTGAAAAAACAATGTTGCTTACCGTTTTAGTCAAACTTACTGTTGCCTCCTTCACAGTAGTTCCTTTCTGATGGCACACACTTTTTCCAGCGCTTCTGCCACTGATGGTAACATTTCTGGAACTCATCTTCTGTAATATCCTATCAAAAGCTAAAGAATTAAATTCTTTGTTTTTGAATACCACAGGAGAGCTAGATATATGAGGTGAGACAATAAAGTAATGAGACTGATGTGAAAAAACAATGTTGCTTACCGTTTTAGTCAAACTTAGTGTTGTCTCTTTCAGAGTAGTTCCCTTCTGATTGCACACACTTTTTCCAGCGTTACTGCCACTGATGGTAACATTTCTAGAACTCATCTTGTGTAATACCCTATCAAAAGCAAAAGAATGTAATTCTTTGTTTTTGGATACCACAGGAGAGCTAGATATATGAGGTGAGACAATAAAGTAATGAGACTGATGTGAAAAAACAATGTTGCTTACCGTTTTAGTCAAACTTAGTGTTGTCTCCTTCAGAGTAGTTCCCTTCTGATTGCACACACTTTTTCCAGCGCTTCTGCCACTGATGGTAACATTTCTGGATCTCTTCTTCTGTAATATCCTATCAAAAGCTAAAGAATGAAATTCTTTATTTTTGGATACCACAGGAGAGCTAGATATATGAGGTGAGACAATAAAGTAATGAGACTAATGTGAAAAAACAATGTTGCTTGCCGTTTTAGTCAAACTTAGTGTTGTCTCCTTCAGAGTACTTCCCTTCTGATTGCACACACTTTTTCCAGCGCTTCTGCCACTGATGGTAACATTTCTAGAATTCATCTTCTGTAATATCCTAAAAAGATAAAGAATGTAATTCTTTGTTTTTGGATACCACAGGAGAGCTAGATAGATGAGGTGAGACAATAAAGTAATGAGACTGATGTGAAAAAACAATGTTGCTTACCGTTTTAGTCAAACTTAGTGTTGTCTCCTTCAGAGTAGTTCCCTTCTGATTGCACACACTTTTTCCAGCGCTACTGCCACTGATGGTAACATTTCTAGAACTCAACTTCTGTAATACCCTATCAAAAGCTGAAGAATGTAATTCTTTGTTTTTGGATACCACAGGAGAGCTAGATATATGAGGTGAGACAATAAAGTAATGAGACTGATGTGAAAAAACAATGTTGCTTACCGTTTTAGTCAAACTTAGTGTTGTCTCCTTCAGAGTAGTTCCCTTCTGATTGCACACACTTTTTCCAGCGCTTCTGCCACTGATGGCAACATTTCTATAACTCATCTTCTGTAATATCCTAAAAAGATAAAGAATGTGATTCCTTGTTTTTGGATACCACAGGAGAGCTAGATATATGAGGTGAGACAATAAAGTAATGAGACTGATGTGAAAAAACAATGTTGCTTACCGTTTTAGTCAAACTTAGTGTTGTCTCCTTCAGAGTAGTTCCCTTCTGATTGCACACACTTTTTCCAGCGCTACTGCCACTGATGGTAACATTTCTAGAACTCATCTTATGTAATACCCTATCAAAAGCAAAAGAATGTAATTCTTTGTTTTTGGATACCACAGGAGAGCTAGATATATGAGGCGAGACAATAAAGTAATGAGACTGATGTGAAAAAACAATGTTGCTTACCGTTTTAGTCAAACTTAGTGTTGTCTCCTTCAGAGTAGTTCCCTTCTGATTGCACACACTTTCTCCAGCGCTTCTGCCACTGATGGTAACATTTCTGGATCTCTTCTTCTGTAATATCCTATCAAAAGCTAAAGAATGTAATTCTTTATTTTTGGATACCACAGGAGAGCTAGATATATGAGGTGAGACAATAAAGTAATGAGACTGATGTGAAAAAACAATGTTGCTTACCGTTTTAGTCAAACTTAGTGTTGTCTCCTTCAGAGTAGTTCCCTTCTGATGTCACACACTTTTTCCAGCGCTTCTGCCACTGATGGTAACATTTCTGGAACTCATCTTCTGTAATATCCTATCAAAAACTAAGGAATGTAATTCTTTGTTTTTGGATACCACAGGAGAGCTAGATATATGAGGTGAGACAATAAAGTAATGAGACTGATGTGAAAAAACAATGTTGCTTACCGTTTTAGTCAAACTTAGTGTTGTCTCCTTCAGAGTAGTTCCCTTCTGATTGCACACACTTTTTCCAGCGCTTCTGCCACTGATGGTAACATTTCTAGAATTCATCTTCTGTAATATCCTAAAAAGATAAAGAATGTAATTCTTTGTTTTTGGATACCACAGGAGAGCTAGGTAGATGAGGTGAGACAATAAAGTAATGAGACTGATGTGAAAAAACAATGTTGCTTACCGTTTTAGTCAAACTTAGTGTTGTCTCCTTCAGAGTAGTTCCCTTCTGATGTCACACACTTTTTCCAGCGCTTCTGCCACTGATGGTAACATTTCTGGAACTCATCTTCTGTAATATCCTATCAAAAACTAAGGAATGTAATTCTTTGTTTTTGGATACCACAGGAGAGCTAGATATATGAGGTGAGACAATAAAGTAATGAGACTGATGTGAAAAAACAATGTTGCTTACCGTTTTAGACAAACTTAGTGTTGTCTCCTTCAGAGTAGTTCCCTTCTGATTGCACACACTTTTTCCAGCGCTTCTGCCAGTGATGGTAACATTTCTGGAACTCATCTACTGTAATATCCTATCAAAAGCTAAAGAATGTAATTCTTTGTTTTTGGATACCACAGGAGAGCTAGATATATGAGGTGAGACAATAAAGTAATTGGACTGATGTGAAAAAACAATGTTGCTTACCGTTTTAGTCAAACTTAGTGTTGTCTCCTTCAGAGTAGATCCCTTCTGATTGCACACACTTTTTCAAGCGCTTCTGCCACTGATGGTAACATTTCTTTAACTCATCTTCTGTAATATCCTATCAAAAGCTAAAGAATGTAATTCTTTGTTTTTGGATACCACAGGAGAGCTAGATGTATGAGGTGAGACAATAAAGTTATGAGACTGATGTGAAAAAACAATGTTGCTTACCGTTTTAGTCAAACTTAGTGTTGTCTCCTTCACAGTAGTTCCCTTCTGATTGCACACACTTTTTCCAGCGCTTCTGCCAATGATGGTAACATTTCTAGAACTCATCTTCTGTAATATCCTATCAAAAGCTAAAGAATGTAATTATTTGTTTTTGGATACCACAGGAGAGCTAGATATATGAGGTGAGACAGTAAAGTAATGAGACTGATGTGAAAAAACAATGTTGCTTACCTTTTAGTCAAACTTAGTGTTGTCTCCTTCAGAGTAGTTCCCTTCTGATTGCACACACTTTTTCCAGCGCTTCTGCCACTGATGGTAACATTTCTACAACTCAACTTCTGTAATATCCTAAAAAGATAAAGAATGTGATTCCTTGTTTTTGGATACCACAGGAGAGCTAGATATATGAGGTGAGACAATAAAGTAATGAGAGTGATGTGAAAAAACAATGTTGCTTACCGTTTTAGTCAAACTTAGTGTTTTCTCCTTCAGAGTAGTTCCCTTCTGATTGCACACACTTTTTCCAGCGCTTCTGCCACTGATGGTAACATTTCTAGAATTCATCTTCTGTAATATCCTAAAAAGATAAAGAATGTAATTCTTTGTTTTTGGATACCACAGGAGAGCTAGATAGATGAGGTGAGACAATAAAGTAATGAGACTGATGTGAAAAAACAATGTTGCTTACCGTTTTAGTCAAACTTAGTGTTGTCTCCTTCAGAGTAGTTCCCTTCTGATGTCACACACTTTTTCCAGCGCTTCTGCCACTGATGGTAACATTTCTGGAACTCATCTTCTGTAATATCCTATCAAAAACTAAGGAATGTAATTCTTTGTTTTTGGATACCACAGGAGAGCTAGATATATGAGGTGAGACAATAAAGTAATGAGACTGATGTGAAAAAACAATGTTGCTTACCGTTTTAGTCAAACTTAGTGTTGTCTCCTTCAGAGTAGTTCCCTTCTGATTGCACACACTTTTTCCAGCGCTTCTGCCAGTGATGGTAACATTTCTGGAACTCATCTTCTGTAATATCCTATCAAAGCTAAAGAATGTAATTCTTTGTTTTTGGATACCACAGGAGAGCTAGATATATGAGGTGAGACAATAAAGTAATTGGACTGATGTGAAAAAACAATGTTGCTTACCGTTTTAGTCAAACTTAGTGTTGTCTCCTTCAGAGTAGTTCCCTTCTGATTGCACACACTTTTTCCAGCGCTTCTGCCACTGATGGTAACATTTCTAGAACTCATCTTCTGTAATATCCTAAAAAGATAAAGAATGTGATTCCTTGTTTTTGGATACCACAGGAGAGCTAGATATATGAGGTGAGACAATAAAGTAATTGGACTGATGTGAAAAAACAATGTTGCTTACCGTTTTAGTCAAACTTAGTGTTGTCTCCTTCAGAGTAGTTCCCTTCTGATTGCACACACTTTTTCCAGCGCTTCTGCCACTGATGGTAACATTTCTAGAACTCATCCTCTGTAATATCCTAAAAAGATAAAGAATGTGATTCCTTGTTTTTGGATACCACAGGAGAGCTAGATATATGAGGTGAGACAATAAAGTAATGAGACTGATGTGAAAAAACAATGTTGCTTACCGTTTTAGTCAAACTTAGTGTTTTCTCCTTCAGAGTAGTTCCCTTCTGATTGCACACACTTTTTCCAGCGATTGTTCCACTAATGGTAACATTTCTAGAACTCATCTTCTGTAATACCCTATCAAAAGCAAAAGAATGTAATTCTTTGTTTTTGGATACCACCCGGAGAGCTAGATATATGAGGTGAGACAATAAAGTAATGAGACTGATGTGAAAAAGCAATGTTGCTTACCGTTTTAGTCAAACTTAGTGTTGTCTCCTTCAGAGTAGTTCCCTTCTGATTGCACACACTTTTTCCAGCGCTTCTGCCACTGATGGTAACATTTCTGGATCTCTTCTTCTGTAATATCCTATCAAAAGCTAAAGAATGTAATTCTTTATTTTTGGATACCACAGGAGAGCTAGATATATGAGGTGAGACAATAAAGTAATGAGACTGATGTGAAAAAACAATGTTACTTGCCGTTTTAGTCAAACTTAGTGTTGTCTCCTTCAGAGTACTTCCCTTCTGATTGCACACACTTTTTCCAGCGCTTCTGCCACTGATGGTAACATTTCTCGAACTCATCTTCAGTAATATCCTAAAAAGATAAAGAATGTAATTCTTTGTTTTTGGATACCACAGGAGAGCTAGATAGATGAGGTGAGACAATAAAGTAATGAGACTGATGTGAAAAAACAATGTTGCTTACCGTTTTAGTCTAACTTAGTGTTGTCTCCTTCAGAGTAGTTCCCTTCTGATGTCACACACATTTTCCAGCGCTTCTGCCACTGATGGTAACATTTCTGGAACTCATCTTCTGTAATATCATAAAAAGATAAAGAATGTAATTCTTTGTTTTTGGATACCACAGGAGAGCTAGATAGATGAGGTGAGACAATAAAGTAATGAGACTGATGTGAAAAAACAATGTTGCTTACCGTTTTAGTCAAACTGAGTGTTGTCTCCTTCAGAGTAGTTCCCTTCTGATGTCACACACTTTTTCCAGCGCTTCTGCCACTGATGGTAACATTTCTGGAACTCATCTTCTGTAATATCCTATCAAAAACTAAGGAATGTAATTCTTTGTCTTTGGATACCACAGGAGAGCTAGATACATGAGGTGAGACAATAAAGTAATGAGACTGATGTGAAAAAACAATGTTGCTTACCGTTTTAGTCAAACTTACTGTTGTCTCCTTCAGAGTAGTTCCCTTCTGATTGCACACACTTTTTCCAGTGCTTCTGCCACTGATGGTAACATTTCTGGAACTCATCTTCTGTAATATCCTATCAAAAGCTAAAGAATGTAATTCTTTGTGTTTGGATACCACAGGAGAGCTAGATATATGAGGTGAGACAAAAAAGTAATGAGACTGATGTGAAAAAACAATGTTGCTTACCGTTTTAGTCAAACTTAGTGTTGTCTCCTTCAGAGTAGATCCCTTCTGATTGCACACACTTTTTCAAGCGCTTCTGCCACTGATGGTAACATTTCTGGAACTCATCTTCTGTAATATCCTATCAAAAGCTAAAGAATGTAATTCTTTGTTTTTGGATACCACAGAAGAGCTAGATATATGAGGTGAGACAATAAAGTAATGAGACTGATGAGAAAAAACAATGTTGCTTACCGTTTTAGTCAAACTTAGTGTTGTCTCCTTCAGAGTAGTTCCCTTCTGATTGCTCACACTTTTTCCAGCGCTTCTGCCACTGATGGTAACATTTCTAGAAATCATCTTCTGTAATATCCTAAAAAGATAAAGAATGTAATTCCTTGTTTTTGGATACCACAGAAGAGCTAGATATATGAGGTGAGACAATAAAGTAATGAGACTGATGTGAAAAAACAATGTTGCTTACCGTTTTAGTCAAACTTACTGTTGTCTCCTTCAGAGTAGTTCCCTTCTGATTGCACACACTTTTTCCAGTGCTTCTGCCACTGATGGTAACATTTCTGGAACTCATCTTCTGTAATATCCTATCAAAAGCTAAAGAATGTAATTCTTTGTGTTTGGATACCACAGGAGAGCTAGATATATGAGGTGAGACAAAAAAGTAATGAGACTGATGTGAAAAAACAATGTTGCTTACCGTTTTAGTCAAACTTAGTGTTGTCTCCTTCAGAGTAGTTCCCTTCTGATTGCACACACTTTTTCCAGCGCTACTGCCACTGATGGTAACATTTCTAGAACTCATCTTCTGTAATACCCTATCAAAAGCAAAAGAATGTAATTCTTTGTTTTTGGATACCACAGGAGAGCTAGATATATGAGGTGAGACAATAAAGTAATGAGACTGATGTGAAAAAACAATGTTGCTTACCGTTTTAGTCAAACTTAGTGTTTTCTCCTTCAGAGTAGTTCCCTTCTGATTGCACACACTTTTTCCAGCGCTACTGCCACTGATGGTAACATTTCTAGAACTCATCTTCTGTAATACCCTATCAAAAGCAAAAGAATGTAATTCTTTGTTTTTGGATACCACAGGAGAGCTAGATATATGAGGTGAGACAATAAAGTAATGAGACTGATGTGAAAAAACAATGTTGCTTACCGTTTTAGTCAAACTTAGTGTTGTCTCCTTCAGAGTAGTTCCCTTCTGATGTCACACACTTTTTCCAGCGCTTCTGCCACTGATGGTAACATTTCTGGAACTCATCTTCTGTAATATCCTATCAAAAACTAAGGAATGTAATTCTTTGTTTTTGGATACCACAGGAGAGCTAGATATATGAGGTGAGACAATAAAGTAATGAGACTGATGTGAAAAAACAATGTTGCTTACCGTTTTAGTCAAACTTTGTGTTGTCTCCTTCAGAGTAGTTCCCTTCTGATTGCACACACTTTTTCCAGCGCTTCTGCCAGTGATGGTAACATTTCTGGAACTCATCTTCTGTAATATCCTATCAAAAGCTAAAGAATGTAATTCTTTGTTTTTGGATACCACAGGAGAGCTAGATATATGAGGTGAGACAATAAAGTAATTGGACTGATGTGAAAAAACAATGTTGCTTACCGTTTTAGTCAAACTTAGTGTTGTCTCCTTCAGAGTAGTTCCCTTCTGATTGCACACACTTTTTCCAGCGCTTCTGCCACTGATGGTAACATTTCTAGAACTCATCTTCTGTAATATCCTAAAAAGATAAAGAATGTGATTCCTTGTTTTTGGATACCACAGGAGAGCTAGATATATGAGGTGAGACAATAAAGTAATGAGACTGATGTGAAAAAACAATGTTGCTTACCGTTTTAGTCAAACTTAGTGTTTTCTCCTTCAGAGTAGTTCCCTTCTGATTGCACACACTTTTTCCAGCGATTGTTCCACTAATGGTAACATTTCTAGAACTCATCTTCTGTAATACCCTATCAAAAGCAAAAGAATGTAATTCTTTGTTTTTGGATGCCACCCGGAGAGCTAGATATATGAGGTGAGACAATAAAGTAATGAGACTGATGTGAAAAAGCAATGTTGCTTACCGTTTTAGTCAAACTTAGTGTTGTCTCCTTCACAGTAGTTCCCTTCTGATTGCACACACTTTTTCCAGCGCTTCTGCCACTGATGGTAACATTTCTGGATCTCTTCTTCTGTAATATCCTATCAAAAGCTAAAGAATGTAATTCTTTATTTTTGGATACCACAGGAGAGCTAGATATATGAGGTGAGACAATAAAGTAATGAGACTGATGTGAAAAAACAATGTTACTTGCCGTTTTAGTCAAACTTAGTGTTGTCTCCTTCAGAGTACTTCCCTTCTGATTGCACACACTTTTTCCAGCGCTTCTGCCACTGATGGTAACATTTCTCGAACTCATCTTCAGTAATATCCTAAAAAGATAAAGAATGTAATTCTTTGTTTTTGGATACCACAGGAGAGCTAGATAGATGAGGTGAGACAATAAAGTAATGAGACTGATGTGAAAAAACAATGTTGCTTACCGTTTTAGTCTAACTTAGTGTTGTCTCCTTCAGAGTAGTTCCCTTCTGATGTCACACACATTTTCCAGCGCTTCTGCCACTGATGGTAACATTTCTGGAACTCATCTTCTGTAATATCATAAAAAGATAAAGAATGTAATTCTTTGTTTTTGGATACCACAGGAGAGCTAGATAGATGAGGTGAGACAATAAAGTAATGAGACTGATGTGAAAAAACAATGTTGCTTACCGTTTTAGTCAAACTGAGTGTTGTCTCCTTCAGAGTAGTTCCCTTCTGATGTCACACACTTTTTCCAGCGCTTCTGCCACTGATGGTAACATTTCTGGAACTCATCTTCTGTAATATCCTATCAAAAACTAAGGAATGTAATTCTTTGTTTTTGGATACCACAGGAGAGCTAGATACATGAGGTGAGACAATAAAGTAATGAGACTGATGTGAAAAAACAATGTTGCTTACCGTTTTAGTCAAACTTACTGTTGTCTCCTTCAGAGTAGTTCCCTTCTGATTGCACACACTTTTTCCAGTGCTTCTGCCACTGATGGTAACATTTCTGGAACTCATCTCCTGTAATATCCTATCAAAAGCTAAAGAATGTAATTCTTTGTGTTTGGATACCACAGGAGAGCTAGATATATGAGGTGAGACAAAAAAGTAATGAGACTGATGTGAAAAAACAATGTTGCTTACCGTTTTAGTCAAACTTAGTGTTGTCTCCTTCAGAGTAGATCCCTTCTGATTGCACACACTTTTTCAAGCGCTTCTGCCACTGATGGTAACATTTCTGGAACTCATCTTCTGTAATATCCTATCAAAAGCTAAAGAATGTAATTCTTTGTTTTTGGATACCACAGAAGAGCTAGATATATGAGGTGAGACAATAAAGTAATGAGACTGATGAGAAAAAACAATGTTGCTTACCGTTTTAGTCAAACTTAGTGTTGTCTCCTTCAGAGTAGTTCCCTTCTGATTGCTCACACTTTTTCCAGCGCTTCTGCCACTGATGGTAACATTTCTAGAAATCATCTTCTGTAATATCCTAAAAAGATAAAGAATGTAATTCCTTGTTTTTGGATACCACAGTAGAGCTAGATATATGAGGTGAGACAATAAAGTAATGAGACTGATGTGAAAAAACAATGTTGCTTACCGTTTTAGTCAAACTTACTGTTGTCTCCTTCAGAGTAGTTCCCTTCTGATCGCACACACTTTTTCCAGTGCTTCTGCCACTGATGGTAACATTTCTGGAACTCATCTTCTGTAATATCCTATCAAAAGCTAAAGAATGTAATTCTTTGTGTTTGGATACCACAGGAGAGCTAGATATATGAGGTGAGACAAAAAAGTAATGAGACTGATGTGAAAAAACAATGTTGCTTACCGTTTTAGTCAAACTTAGTGTTGTCTCCTTCAGAGTAGTTCCCTTCTGATTGCACACACTTTTTCCAGCGCTACTGCCACTGATGGTAACATTTCTAGAACTCATCTTCTGTAATACCCTATCAAAAGCAAAAGAATGTAATTCTTTGTTTTTGGATACCACAGGAGAGCTAGATATATGAGGTGAGACAATAAAGTAATGAGACTGATGTGAAAAAACAATGTTGCTTACCGTTTTAGTCAAACTTAGTGTTCTCTCCTTCAGAGTAGTTCCCTTCTGATTGCACACACTTTTTCCAGCGCTTCTGCCACTGATGGTAACATTTCTGTATCTCTTCTTCTGTAATATCCTATCAAAAGCTAAAGAATATAATTCTTTATTTTTGGATACCACAGGAGAGCTAGATATATGAGGTGAGACAATAAAGTAATGAGACTGATGTGAAAAAACAATGTTGCTTGCCGTTTTAGTCAAACTTAGTGTTGTCTCCTTCAGAGTAGTTCCCTTCTGATTGCACACACTTTTTCCAGCGCTTCTGCCACTGATGGTAACATTTCTAGAACTCATCTTCTGTAGTATCCTAAAAAGATAAAGAATGTAATTCTTTGTTTTTGGATACCACAGGAGAGCTAGATAGATGAGGTGAGCCAATAAAGTAATGAGACTGATGTGAAAAAACAATGTTGCTTACCGTTTTAGTCAAACTTAGTGTTGTCTCCTTCAGAGTAGTTCCCTTCTTATGTCACACACTTTTTCCAGCGATTCTGCCACTGATGGTAACATTTCTGGAACTCATCTTCTGTAATATCCTATCAAAAACTAAGGAATGTAATTCTTTGTTTTTGGATACCACAGGAGAGCTAGATATATGAGGTGAGACAATAAAGTAATGAGACTGATGTGAAAAAACAATGTTGCTTACCGTTTTAGTCAAACTTAGTGTTGTCTCCTTCAGAGTAGATCCCTTCTGATTGCACACACTTTTTCAAGCGCTTCTGCCACTGATGGTAACATTTCTGGAACTCATCTTCTGTAATATCCTATCTAAAGCTAATGAATTTAATTCGTTGTTTTTGGATACCACAGGAGAGCTAGATATATGAGGTGAGACAATAAAGTAATGAGACTGATGTGAAAAAACAATGTTGCTACCGTTTTAGTCAAACTTAGTGTTGTCTCCTTCAGAGTAGTTCCCTTCTGATTGCACACACTTTTTCCAGCGCTTCTGCCACTGATGGTAACATTTCTGGAACTCATCTTCTGTAATATCCTATCAAAAACTAAGGAATGTAATTCTTTGTTTTTGGATACCACAGGAGAGCTAGATATATGAGGTGAGACAATAAAGTAATGAGACTGATGTGAAAAAACAATGTTGCTTACCGTTTTAGTCAAACTTACTGTTGTCTCCTTCAGAGTAGTTCCCTTCTGATTGCACACACTTTTTCCAGCGCTTCTGCCACTGATGGTAACATTTCTGGAACTCATCTTCTGTAATATCCTATCAAAAGCTAAAGAATGTAATTTTTTGTTTTTGGATACCACAGGAGAGCTGGATATATGAGGTGAGACAATAAAGTAATGAGACTGATGTGAAAAAACAATGTTGCTTACCGTTTTAGTCAAACTTATTGTTGTCTCCTTCAGAGTAGTTCCCTTCTGATTGCACACACCATTTCCAGCGCTTCTGCCACTGATGGTAACATTTCTAGAACTCATCTTCTGTAATATCCTATCAAAAGCTAAAGAATGTAATTCTTTGCTTTTGGATACCACAGGAGAGCTAGATATATGAGGTGAGACAATAAAGTAATGAGACTGATGTGAACAAACAATGTTGCTTACAGTTTTAGTCAAACTTAGTGTTGTCTCCTTCAGAGTAGTTCCCTTCTGATTGCACACACTTTCTCCAGCGCTTCTACCACTGATGGTAACATTTCTGGAACTTATCTTCTGTAATATCCTATCAAAAGCTAAAGAATGTAATTCTTTGTTTTTGGATACCACAAGAGAGCTAGATATATGAGGTGAGACAATAAAGTAACGAGACTGATGTCAAAAAACAATGTTGCTACAGTTTTAGTCAAACTTAGAGTTGTCTCCTTCAGAGTAGTTCCCTTCTGATTGCACACACTTTTTCCAGCGCTTCTGATACTGATGGTAACATTTCTACAACTCATCTACTGTAATATCCTAAAAAGCTAAAGATTGTAATTCTTGGTTTTTGGATACCACAGGACAGACAGATATATGAGGTGAGACAATAAAGTAATGAGACTGATGTGAAAAACAATGTTGCTTACCGTTTTAGTCAAACTGAGTGTTGTCTCCTTCAGAGTAGTTCCCTTCTGATTGCACACACTTTTTCCAGCGCTTCTGCCACTGATGGTAAGATTTCTCGAACTCATCTTCTGTAATATCCTATCAAAAGCTAAAGAATGTAATTCTTTGTTTTTGGATACCACAGGAGAGCTAGATATATGAGTTGAGACAATAAAGTAATGAGACTGATGTGAAATAACAATGTTGCTTACCGTTTTAGTCAAACTTAGTGTTGTCTCCTTCAGAGTAGTTCCCTTCTGATTGCACACACTTTTTCCAGCGCTTCTCCCACTGATGGTAACATTTCTAGAACTCATCTTCTGTAATATCCTATCAAAAGCCAAAGAATATAATTCTTTGTTTTTGGATACCACAGGAGAGCTAGATATATGAGTTGAGACAATAAAGTAATGAGACTGATGTGAAAAAACAATGTTGCTTACCGTTTTAGTCAAACTTTGTGTTGTCTCGTTCAGAGTAGTTCCCTTCTGATTGCACACACTTTTTCCAGCGCTTCTGCCACTGATGGTAACGTTTCTAGAACTCATCTTCTGTAATATCCAAAAAAGATAGAGAATGTAATTCTTTGTTTTTGGATACCACAGGAGAGCTAGATATATGAGGTGAGACAATAAAGCAATGAGACTGATGTGAAAAAACAATGTTGCTTACCGTTTTAGTCAAACTTAGTGTTATCTCCTTCAGAGTAGTTCCCTTCTGATTGCACACACTTTTTCCAGCGCTTCTGCCACTGATGGTAACATTTCTGGAACTCATCTTCTGTAATATCCTATCAAAAGCTAAAGAACGTAATTCGTTGTTCTTGGATACCACAGGAGAACTAGATATATGAGGTGAGACAATAAAGTAATGAGACTGATGTGAAAAAACAAAGTTGCTTACCGTTTTAGTCAAACTTAGTGTTGTCTCCTTCAGAGTAGTTAACTTCTGATTGCACACACGTTTTCCAGCGCTTCTGCCACTGATGGTAACATTTCTGGAACTCATCTTCTGTAATATCCTATCAAAAGCTAAAGAATGTAATTTTTTGTTTTTGGATACCACAGGAGAGCTGGATATATGAGGTGAGACAATAAGGTAATGAGACTGATGTGAAAAAACAATGTTGCTTACCGTTTTAGTCAAACTTATTGTTGTCTCCTTCAGAGTAGTTCCCTTCTGATTGCACACACTTTTTCCAGCGCTTCTGCCACTGATGGTAACATTTCAAGAACTCATCTTCTGTAATATCCTATCAAAAGCTAAAGAATGTAATTCTTTGCTTTTGGATACCACAGGAGAGCTAGATATATGAGGTGAGACAATAAAGTAATGAGACTGATGTGAACAAACAATGTTGCTTACAGTTTTAGTCAAACTTAGTGTTGTCTCCTTCAGAGTAGTTCCCTTCTGATTGCACACACTTTCTCCAGCGCTTCTACCACTGATGGTAACATTTCTGGAACTTATCTTCTGTAATATCCTATCAAAAGCTAAAGAATGTAATTCTTTGTTTTTGGATACCACAGGAGAGCTAGATATATGAGGTGAGACAATAAAGCAATTGGACTGATGTGAAAAAACAATGTTGCTTACCGTTTTAGTCAAACTTAGTGTTGTCTCCTTCAGAGTAGATCCCTTCTGATTGCACACACTTTTTCAAGCGCTTCTGCCACTGATGGTAACATTTCTTTAACTCATCTTCTGTAATATCCTATCAAAAGCTAAAGAATGTAATTCTTTGTTTTTGGATACCACAGGAGAGCTAGATGTATGAGGTGAGACAATAAAGTTATGAGACTGATGTGAAAAAACAATGTTGCTTACCGTTTTAGTCAAACTTAGTGTTGTCTCCTTCACAGTAGTTCCCTTCTGATTGCACACACTTTTTCCAGCGCTTCTGCCACTGATGGTAACATTTCTAGAACTCATCTTCTGTAATATCCTATCAAAAGCTAAAGAATGTAATTCTTTGTTTTTGGATACCACAGGAGAGCTAGATATATGAGGTGAGACAGTAAAGTAATGAGACTGATGTGAAAAAACAATGTTGCTTACCTTTTAGTCAAACTTAGTGTTGTCTCCTTCAGAGTAGTTCCCTTCTGATTACACACACTTTTTCCAGCGCTTCTGCCACTGATGGTAACATTTCTAGAACTCATCTTCTGTAATATCCTAAAAAGATAAAGAATGTGATTCCTTGTTTTTGGATACCACAGGAGAGCTAGATATATGAGGTGAGACAATAAAGTAATGAGAGTGATGTGAAAAAACAATGTTGCTTACCGTTTTAGTCAAACTTAGTGTTTTCTCCTTCAGAGTAGTTCCCTTCTGATTGCACACACTTTTTCCAGCGCTTCTGCCACTGATGGTAACATTTCTAGAATTCATCTTCTGTAATATCCTAAAAAGATAAAGAATGTAATTCTTTGTTTTTGGATACCACAGGAGAGCTAGATAGATGAGGTGAGACAATAAAGTAATGAGACTGATGTGAAAAAACAATGTTGCTTACCGTTTTAGTCAAACTTAGTGTTGTCTCCTTCAGAGTAGTTCCCTTCTGATGTCACACACTTTTTCCAGCGCTTCTGCCACTGATGGTAACATTTCTGGAACTCTTCTTCTGTAATATCCTATCAAAAACTAAGGAATGTAATTCTTTGTTTTTGGATACCACAGGAGAGCTAGATATATGAGGTGAGACAATAAAGTAATGAGACTGATGTGAAAAAACAATGTTGCTTACCGTTTTAGTCAAACTTAGTGTTGTCTCCTTCAGAGTAGTTCCCTTCTGATTGCACACACTTTTTCCAGCGCTTCTGCCAGTGATGGTAACATTTCTGGAACTCATCTTCTGTAATATCCTATCAAAAGCTAAAGAATGTAATTCTTTGTTTTTGGATACCACAGGAGAGCTAGATATATGAGGTGAGACAATAAAGTAATTGGACTGATGTGAAAAAACAATGTTGCTTACCGTTTTAGTCAAACTTAGTGTTGTCTCCTTCAGAGTAGTTCCCTTCTGATTGCACACACTTTCTCCAGCGCTTCTACCACTGATGGTAACATTTCTGGAACTTATCTTCTGTAATATCCTATCAAAAGCTAAAGAATGTAATTCTTTGTTTTTGGATACCACAGGAGAGCTAGATATATGAGGTGAGACAATAAAGTAATTGGACTGATGTGAAAAAACAATGTTGCTTACCGTTTTAGTCAAACTTAGTGTTTTCTCCTTCAGAGTAGTTCCCTTCTGATTGCACACACTTTTTCCAGCGCTTCTGCCACTGATGGTAACATTTCTAGAACTCATCTTCTGTAATATCCTAAAAAGATAATGAATGTGATTCCTTGTTTTTGGATACCACAGGAGAGCTAGATATATGAGGTGAGACAATAAAGTAATGAGACTGATGTGAAAAAACAATGTTGCTTACCGTTTTAGTCAAACTTAGTGTTTTCTCCTTCAGAGTAGTTCCCTTCTGATTGCACACACTTTTTCCAGCGCTACTGCCACTGATGGTAACATTTCTAGAACTCATCTTCTGTAATACCCTATCAAAAGCAAAAGAATGTAATTCTTTGTTTTTGGATACCACAGGAGAGCTAGATATATGAGGTGAGACAATAAAGTAATGAGACTGATGTGAAAAAACAATGTTGCTTACCGTTTTAGTCAAACTTAGTGTTGTCTCCTTCAGAGTAGTTCCCTTCTGATGTCACACACTTTTTCCAGCGCTTCTGCCACTGATGGTAACATTTCTGGAACTCATCTTCTGTAATATCCTATCAAAAACTAAGGAATGTAATTCTTTGTTTTTGGATACCACAGGAGAGCTAGATATATGAGGTGAGACAATAAAGTAATGAGACTGATGTGAAAAAACAATGTTGCTTACCGTTTTAGTCAAACTTAGTGTTGTCTCCTTCAGAGTAGTTCCCTTCTGATTGCACACACTTTTTCCAGCGCTTCTGCCAGTGATGGTTTCATTTCTGGAACTCATCTTCTGTAATATCCTATCAAAAGCTAAAGAATGTAATTCTTTGTTTTTGGATACCACAGGAGAGCTAGATATATGAGGTGAGACAATAAAGTAATTGGACTGATGTGAAAAAACGATGTTGCTTACCGTTTTAGTCAAACTTAGTGTTGTCTCCTTCAGAGTAGTTCCCTTCTGATTGCACACACTTTTTCCAGCGCTTCTGCCACTGATGGTAACATTTCTAGAACTCATCTTCTGTAATATCCTAAAAAGATAAAGAATGTGATTCCTTGTTTTTGGATACCACAGGAGAGCTAGATATATGAGGTGAGACAATAAAGTAATGAGACTGATGTGAAAAAACAATGTTGCTTACCGTTTTAGTCAAACTTAGTGTTTTCTCCTTCAGAGTAGTTCCCTTCTGATTGCACACACTTTTTCCAGCGATTGTTCCACTAATGGTAACATTTCTAGAACTCATCTTCTGTAATACCCTATCAAAAGCAAAAGAATGTAATTCTTTGTTTTTGGATACCACCCGGAGAGCTAGATATATGAGGTGAGACAATAAAGTAATGAGACTGATGTGAAAAAGCAATGTTGCTTACCGTTTTAGTCAAACTTAGTGTTGTCTCCTTCAGAGTAGTTCCCTTCTGATTGCACACACTTTTTCCAGCGCTTCTGCCACTGATGGTAACATTTCTGGATCTCTTCTTCTGTAATATCCTATCAAAAGCTAAAGAATGTAATTCTTTATTTTTGGATACCACAGGAGAGCTAGATATATGAGGTGAGACAATAAAGTAATGAGACTGATGTGAAAAAACAATGTTACTTGCCGTTTTAGTCAAACTTAGTGTTGTCTCCTTCAGAGTACTTCCCTTCTGATTGCACACACTTTTTCCAGCGCTTCTGCCACTGATGGTAACATTTCTCGAACTCCTCTTCTGTAATATCCTAAAAAGATAAAGAATGTAATTCTTTGTTTTTGGATACCACAGGAGAGCTAGATAGATGAGGTGAGACAATAAAGTAATGAGACTGATGTGAAAAAACAATGTTGCTTACCGTTTTAGTCAAACTTAGTGTTGTCTCCTTCAGAGTAGTTCCCTTCTGATGTCACACTCATTTTCCAGCGCTTCTGCCACTGATGGTAACATTTCTGGAACTCATCTTCTGTAATATCATAAAAAGATAAAGAATGTAATTCTTTGTTTTTGGATACCACAGGAGAGCTAGATAGATGAGGTGAGACAATAAAGTAATGAGACTGATGTGAAAAAACAATGTTGCTTACCGTTTTAGTCAAACTGAGTGTTGTCTCCTTCAGAGTAGTTCCCTTCTGATGTCACACACTTTTTCCAGCGCTTCTGCCACTGATGGTAACATTTCTGGAACTCATCTTCTGTAATATCCTATCAAAAACTAAGGAATGTAATTCTTTGTTTTTGGATACCACAGGAGAGCTAGATACATGAGGTGAGACAATAAAGTAATGAGACTGATGTGAAAAAACAATGTTGCTTACCGTTTTAGTCAAACTTACTGTTGTCTCCTTCAGAGTAGTTCCCTTCTGATTGCACACACTTTTTCCAGTGCTTCTGCCACTGATGGTAACATTTCTGGAACTCATCTTCTGTAATATCCTATCAAAAGCTAAAGAATGTAATTCTTTGTGTTTGGATACCACAGGAGAGCTAGATATATGAGGTGAGACAAAAAAGTAATGAGACTGATGTGAAAAAACAATGTTGCTTACCGTTTTAGTCAAACTTAGTGTTGTCTCCTTCAGAGTAGATCCTTTCTGATTGCACACACTTTTTCAAGCGCTTCTGCCACTGATGGTAACATTTCTGGAACTCATCTTCTGTAATATCCTATCAAAAGCTAAAGAATGTAATTCTTTGTTTTTGGATACCACAGAAGAGCTAGATATATGAGGTGAGACAATAAAGTAATGAGACTGATGAGAAAAAACAATGTTGCTTACCGTTTTAGTCAAACTTAGTGTTGTCTCCTTCAGAGTAGTTCCCTTCTGATTGCTCACACTTTTTCCAGCGCTTCTGCCACTGATGGTAACATTTCTAGAAATCATCTTCTGTAATATCCTAAAAAGATAAAGAATGTAATTCCTTGTTTTTGGATACCACAGTAGAGATAGATATATGAGGTGAGACAGTAAAGTAATGAGACTGATGTGAAAAAACAATGTTGCTTACCGTTTTAGTCAATCTTAGTGTTGTCTCCTTTCAGAGTAGTTCCCTTCTGATTGCACACACTTTTTCCAGCGCTACTGCCACTGATGGTAACATTTCTAGAACTCATCTTCTGTAATACCCTATCAAAAGCAAAAGAATGTAATTCTTTGTTTTTGGATACCACAGGAGAGTTAGATATATGAGGTGAGACAATAAAGTAATGAGACTGATGTGAAAAAACAATGTTGCTTACCGTTTTAGTCAAACTTAGTGTTGTCTCCTTCAGAGTAGTTCCCTTCTGATTGCACACACTTTTTCCAGCGCTTCTGCCACTGATGGTAACATTTCTGTATCTCTTCTTCTGTAATATCCTATCAAAAGCTAAAGAATATAATTCTTTATTTTTGGATACCACAGGAGAGCTAGATATATGAGGTGAGACAATAAAGTAATGAGACTGATGTGAAAAAACAATGTTGCTTGCTGTTTTAGTCAAACTTAGTGTTGTCTCCTTCAGAGTAGTTCCCTTCTGATTGCACACACTTTTTCCAGCGCTTCTGCCACTGATGGTAACATTTCTAGAACTCATCTTCTGTAATATCCTAAAAAGATAAAGAATGTAATTCTTTGTTTTTGGATACCACAGGAGAGCTAGATAGATGAGGTGAGACAATAAAGTAATGAGACTGATGTGAAAAAACAATGTTGCTTACCGTTTTAGTCAAACTTAGTGTTGTCTCCTTCAGAGTAGTTCCCTTCTGATTGCACACACTTTTTCCAGCGATTCTGCCACTGATGGTAACATTTCTGGAACTCATCTTCTGTAATATCCTATCAAAAACTAAGGAATGTAATTCTTTGTTTTTGGATACCACAGGAGAGCTAGATATATGAGGTGAGACAATAAAGTAATGAGACTGATGTGAAAAAACAATGTTGCTTACCGTTTTAGTCAAACTTAGTGTTGTCTCCTTCAGAGTAGATCCCTTCTGATTGCACACACTTTTTCCAGCGCTTCTGCCACTGATGGTAACATTTCTGGAACTCATCTTCTGTAATATCCTATCTAAAGCTAATGAATTTAATTCGTTGTTTTTGGATACCACAGGAGAGCTAGATATATGAGGTGAGACAATAAAGTAATGAGACTGATGTGAAAAAACAATGTTGCTACCGTTTTAGTCAAACTTAGTGTTGTCTCCTTCAGAGTAGTTCCCTTCTGATTGCACACACTTTTTCCAGCGCTTCTGCCACTGATGGTAACATTTCTGGAACTCATCTTCTGTAATATCCTATCAAAAACTAAGGAATGTAATTCTTTGTTTTTGGATACCACAGGAGAGCTAGATATATGAGGTGAGACAATAAAGTAATGAGACTGATGTGAAAAAACAATGTTGCTTACCGTTTTAGTCAAACTTACTGTTGTCTCCTTCAGAGTAGTTCCCTTCTGATTGCACACACTTTTTCCAGCGCTTCTGCCACTGATGGTAACATTTCTGGAACTCATCTTCTGTAATATCCTATCAAAAGCTAAAGAATGTAATTTTTTGTTTTTGGATACCACAGGAGAGCTGGATATATGAGGTGAGACAATAAAGTAATGAGACTGATGTGAAAAAACAATGTTGCTTACCGTTTTAGTCAAACTTATTGTTGTCTCCTTCAGAGTAGTTCCCTTCTGATTGCACACACCATTTCCAGCGCTTCTGCCACTGATGGTAACATTTCTAGAACTCATCTTCTGTAATATCCTATCAAAAGCTAAAGAATGTAATTCTTTGCTTTTGGATACCACAGGAGAGCTAGATATATGAGGTGAGACAATAAAGTAATGAGACTGATGTGAACAAACAATGTTGCTTACAGTTTTAGTCAAACTTAGTGTTGTCTCCTTCAGAGTAGTTCCCTTCTGATTGCACACACTTTCTCCAGCGCTTCTACCACTGATGGTAACATTTCTGGAACTTATCTTCTGTAATATCCTATCAAAAGCTAAAGAATGTAATTCTTTGTTTTTGGATACCACAGGAGAGCTAGATATATGAGGTGAGACAATAAAGTAACGAGACTGATGTCAAAAAACAATGTTGCTACAGTTTTAGTCAAACTTAGAGTTGTCTCCTTCAGAGTAGTTCCCTTCTGATTGCACACACTTTTTCCAGCGCTTCTGCCACTGATGGTAACATTTCTACAACTCATCTACTGTAATATCCTAAAAAGCTAAAGAATGTAATTCTTGGTTTTTGGATACCACAGGACAGACAGATATATGAGGTGAGACAATAAAGTAATGAGACTGATGTGAAAAACAATGTTGCTACAGTTTTAGTCAAACTGAGTGTTGTCTCCTTCAGAGTAGTTCCCTTCTGATTGCACACACTTTTTCCAGCGCTTCTGCCACTGATGGTAAGATTTCTCGAACTCATCTTCTGTAATATCCTATCAAAAGCTAAAGAATGTAATTCTTTGTTTTTGGATACCACAGGAGAGCTAGATATATGAGTTGAGACAATAAAGTAATGAGACTGATGTGAAATAACAATGTTGCTTACCGTTTTATTCAAACTTAGTGTTGTCTCCTTCAGAGTAGTTCCCTTCTGATTGCACACACTTTTTCCAGCGCTTCTCCCACTGATGGTAACATTTCTAGAACTCATCTTCTGTAAAATCCTATCAAAAGCCAAAGAATATAATTCTTTGTTTTTGGATACCACAGGAGAGCTAGATATATGAGTTGAGACAATAAAGTAATGAGACTGATGTGAAAAAACAATGTTGCTTACCGTTTTAGTCAAACTTTGTGTTGTCTCGTTCAGAGTAGTTCCCTTCTGATTGCACACACTTTTTCCAGCGCTTCTGCCACTGATGGTAACGTTTCTAGAACTCATCTTCTGTAATATCCTAAAAAGATAGAGAATGTAATTCTTTGTTTTTGGATACCACAGGAGAGCTAGATATATGAGGTGAGACAATAAAACAATGAGACTGATGTGAAAAAACAATGTTGCTTACCGTTTTAGTCAAACTTAGTGTTATCTCCTTCAGAGTAGTTCCTTCTGATTGCACACACTTTTTCCAGCGCTTCTGCCACTGATGGTAACATTTCTGGAACTCATCTTCTGTAATATCCTATCAAAAGCTAAAGAACGTAATTCGTTGTTTTTGGATACCACAGGAGAACTAGATATATGAGGTGAGACAATAAAGTAATGAGACTGATGTGAAAAAACAATGTTGCTTACCGTTTTAGTCAAACTTAGTGTTGTCTCCTTCAGAGTAGTTAACTTCTGATTGCACACACGTTTTCCAGCGCTTCTGCCACTGATGGTAACATTTCTGGAACTCATCTTCTGTAATATCTTATTAATAGCTAAAGAATGTAATTCTTTGTTTTTTGATATCACAGGAGAGCTAGATATATGAGGTGAGACAATAAAGTAATGAGACTGATGTGAAAAAACAATGTTGCTTACCGTTTTAGTAAAACTTAGTGTTGTCTTCTTCAGAGTAGTTCCCTTCTGATTGCACACACTTTTTCCAGCGCTTCTGCCACTGATGGTAACATTTCTTGAACTCAACTTCTGTAATATCGTATCAAAAGCCAAAGAATGTAATTCTTTGTTTTTGGATACCACAGGAGAGCTAGATATATGAGTTGAGACAATAAAGTAATGAGACTGATGTGAAAAAACAATGTTGCTTACCGTTTTAGTCAAACTTTGTGTTGTCTCCTTCAGAGTAGTTCCCTTCTGATTGCACACACTTTTTCCAGCGCTTCTGCCACTGATGGTAACATTTCTAGAAATCATCTTCTGTAATACCCTATCGAAAGCAAAAGAATGTAATTCTTTGTTTTTGGATACCACAGGAGAGTAGATATATGAGGTGAAACAATAAAGTAATGAGACTGATGTGAAAAAACAATGTTGATTACCGTTTTAGTCAAACTTAGTGTTGTCTCCTTCACAGTAGTTCCCTTCTGATTGCAACACACTTTTTCCAGCGCTTCTGCCACTGATGGTAACATTTCTGGAACTCATCTTCTGTAATATCCTATCAAAAGCTAAAGAATGTAATTCTTTGTTTTTGGATACCACAGGAGAGATAGATATATGAGGTGAGACAATAAAGTAATGAGACTGATGTGAAGAAACAATGTTGCTTACCGTTTTAGTCAAACTTAGTGTTGTCTCCTTCAGAGTAGTTCCCTTCTGATTGCACACACTTTTTCCAGCGCTTCTGCCACTGATGGTAACATTTCTGGAACTCATCTTCTGTAATATCCTATCAAAAACTAAGGAATGTAATTCTTTGTTTTTGGATACCACAGGAGAGCTAGACATATGAGGTGAGACAATAAAGTAATGAGACTGATGTGAAAAAACAATGTTGCTTACCGTTTTAGTCAAACTTACTGTTGTCTCCTTCAGAGTAGTTCCCTTCTGATTGCACACACTTTTTCCAGCGCTTCTGCCACTGATGGTAACATTTCTGGAACTCATCTTCTGTAATATCCTATCAAAAGCTAAAGAATGTAATTTTTTGTTTTTGGATACCACAGGAGAGCTGGATATATGAGGTGAGACAATAAAGTAATGAGACTGATGTGAAAAAACAATGTTGCTTACCGTTTTAGTCAAACTTATTGTTGTCTCCTTCAGAGTAGTTCCCTTCTGATTGCACACACCATTTCCAGCGCTTCTGCCACTGATGGAAACATTTCTAGAACTCATCTTCTGTAATATCCTATCAAAAGCTAAAGAATGTAATTCTTTGCTTTTGGATACCACAGGAGAGCTAGATATATGAGGTGAGACAATAAAGTAATGAGACTGATGTGAACAAACAATGTTGCTTATAGTTTTAGTCAAACTTAGTGTTGTCTCCTTCAGAGTAGTTCCCTTCTGATTGCACACACTTTCTCCAGCGCTTCTACCACTGATGGTAACATTTCTGGAACTTATCTTCTGTAATATCCTATCAAAAGCTAAAGAATGTAATTCTTTGTTTTTGGATACCACAGGAGAGCTAGATATATGAGGTGAGACAATAAAGTAACGAGACTGATGTCAAAAAACAATGTTGCTACAGTTTTAGTCAAACTTAGAGTTGTCTCCTTCAGAGTAGTTCCCTTCTGATTGCACACACTTTTTCCAGCGCTTCTGCCACTGATGGTAACATTTCTACAACTCATCTACTGTAATATCCTAAAAAGCTAAAGAATGTAATTCTTGGTTTTTGGATACCACAGGACAGACAGATATATGAGGTGAGACAATAAAGTAATGAGACTGATGTGAAAAACAATGTTGCTTACCGTTTTAGTCAAACTGAGTGTTGTCTCCTTCAGAGTAGTTCCCTTCTGATTGCACACACTTTTTCCAGCGCTTCTGCCACTGATGGTAAGATTTCTCGAACTCATCTTCTGTAATATCCTATCAAAAGCTAAAGAATGTAATTCTTTGTTTTTGGATACCACAGGAGAGCTAGATATATGAGTTGAGACAATATAGTAATGAGACTGATGTGAAATAACAATGTTGCTTACCGTTTTAGTCAAACTTAGTGTTGTCTCCTTCAGAGTAGTTCCCTTCTGATTGCACACACTTTTTCCAGCGCTTCTCCCACTGATGGTAACATTTCTAGAACTCATCTTCTGTAAAATCCTATCAAAAGCCAAAGAATATAATTCTTTGTTTTTGGATACCACAGGAGAGCTAGATATATGAGTTGAGACAATAAAGTAATGAGACTGATGTGAAAAAACAATGTTGCTTACCGTTTTAGTCAAACTTTGTGTTGTCTCGTTCAGAGTAGTTCCCTTCTGATTGCACACACTTTTTCCAGCGCTTCTGCCACTGATGGTAACGTTTCTAGAACTCATCTTCTGTAATATCCTAAAAAGATAGAGAATGTAATTCTTTGTTTTTGGATACCACAGGAGAGCTAGATATATGAGGTGAAACAATAAAGCAATGAGACTGATGTGAAAAAACAATGTTGCTTACCGTTTTAGTCAAACTTAGTGTTATCTCCTTCAGAGTAGTTCCCTTCTGATTGCACACACTTTTTCCAGCGCTTCTGCCACTGATGGTAACATTTCTGGAACTCATCTTCCGTAATATCCTATCAAAAGCTAAAGAACGTAATTCGTTGATTTTGGATACCACAGGAGAACTAGATATATGAGGTGAGACAATAAAGTAATGAGACTGATGTGAAAAAACAATGTTGCTTACCGTTTTAGTCAAACTTAGTGTTGTCTCCTTCAGAGTAGTTAACTTCTGATTGCACACACGTTTTCCAGCGCTTCTGCCACTGATGGTAACATTTCAGGAACTCATCTTCTGTAATATCTTATTAATAGCTAAAGAATGTAATTCTTTGTTTTTTGATATCACAGGAGAGCTAGATATATGAGGTGAGACAATAAAGTAATGAGACTGATGTGAAAAAACAATGTTGCTTACCGTTTTAGTAAAACTTAGTGTTGTCTTCTTCAGAGTAGTTCCCTTCTGATTGCACACACTTTTTCCAGCGCTTCTGCCACTGATGGTAACATTTCTTGAACTCAACTTCTGTAATATCGTATCAAAAGCCAAAGAATGTAATTCTTTGTTTTTGGATACCACAGGAGAGCTAGATATATGAGTTGAGACAATAAAGTAATGAGACTGATGTGAAAAAACAATGTTGCTTACCGTTTTAGTCAAACTTTGTGTTGTCTCCTTCAGAGTAGTTCCCTTCTGATTGCACACACTTTTTCCAGCGCTTCTGCCACTGATGGTAACATTTCTAGAAATCATCTTCTGTAATACCCTGTCGAAAGCAAAAGAATGTAATTCTTTGTTTTTGGATACCACAGGAGAGTAGATATATGAGGTGAAACAATAAAGTAATGAGACTGATGTGAAAAAACAATGTTGATTACCGTTTTAGTCAGACTTAGTGTTGTCTCCTTCACAGTAGTTCCCTTCTGATTGCAACACACTTTTTCCAGCGCTTCTGCCACTGATGGTAACATTTCTGGAACTCATCTTCTATAATATCCTATCAAAAGCTAAAGAATGTAATTCTTTGTTTTTGGATACCACAGGAGAGATAGATATATGAGGTGAGACAATAAAGTAATGAGACTGATGTGAAGAAACAATGTTGCTTACCGTTTTAGACAAACTTAGTGTTGTCTCCTTCAGAGTAGTTAACTTCTGATTGCACACACTTTTTCCAGCGCTTCTGCCACTGATGGTAACATTTCTGGAACTCATCTTCTGTAATATCTTATTAAAAGCTAAAGAATGTCATTCTTTGTTTTTGGATACCACAGGAGAACTAGATATATGAGGTGAGACAATAAAGTAATGAGACTGATGTGAAAAAATAATGTTGCTTACCGTTTTAGTCAAACTTAGTGTTGTCTCCTTCAGAGTAGTTCCCTTCTGATTGCACACACTTTTTCCAGCGCTTCTGCCACTGATGGTAACATTTCTGGAACTTATCTTCTGTAATATCCTATCAAAAGCTAAAGAATGCAATTCTTTGTTTTTGGATACCACAGGAGAGCTAGATATATGAGGTGAGACAATAAAGTAACGAGACTGATGTCAAAAAACAATGTTGCTACAGTTTTAGTCAAACATAGTGTTGTCTCCTTCAGAGTAGTTCCCTTCTGATTCCACACACTTTTTCCAGCGCTTCTGCCACTGATGGTAACATTTCTGGAACTCATCTTCTGTAATATCCTATCAAAAGCTAAAGAATGTAATTCTTTGTTTTTGGATACCACAGGAGAGCTAGATATATGAGGTGAGACAATAAAGTAATGAGACTGATGTGTAAAAACAATGTTGCTTACCGTTTTAGTCAAACTTAGTGTAGTCTCCTTCAGAGTAGTTCCCTTCTGATTGCACACACTTTTTCCAGCGCTTCTACCACTGATGGTAACATTTCTAGAACTCATCTTCTGTAATATCTTAAAAAGATAAAGAATGTAATTCTTTGTTTTTGGATACTACAGGAGAGCTAGATATATGAGGTGAGACAATAAAGTAACGAGACTGATGTGAAAATACAATGTTGCTTACCGTTTTTGTTAAACTTAGTGTTGTCTCCTTCAGAGTTGTTCCCGTCTGATTGCACACACTAATTCCAGCGCTTCTGCCACTGGTGGTAACATTTCTGGAACTCATCTTCTGTAATATCCTATCAAAAGCTAAAGAATGTAATTCTTTGTTTTTGGATACCACAGGAGAGCTAGATATATGAGGTGAGACAATAAAGCAATGAGACTGATGTGAAAAATAAATGTTGCTTACCGTTTTAGTCAAACTTAGTGTTGTCTCCTTCAGAGTAGTTCCCTTCTGATTGCACACACTTTTTCCAGCGCTTCTGCCACTGATGGTAACATTTCTAGAACTCATCTTCTGTAATATCCTAAAAAGATGAAGAATGTAATTCTTTGTTTTTGGATACCACAGGAGAGCTAGATATATGAGGTGAGACAATAAAGTAATGAGACTGATGTGAAAAAACAATGTTGCTTACCGTTTTAGTCAAACTTAGTGTTGTCTCCTTCAGAGTAGTTCCCTTCTGATTGCATACACTTTTTCCAGCGCTTCTGACACTGATGGTAACATTTCTAGAACTCATCTTCCGTATTATCCTAAAAAGATAAAGAATGTAATTCTTTGTTTTTGGATACCACAGGAGAGCTAGATATATGAGGTGAGACAATAAAGTAATGAGACTAATGTGAAAAAACAATGTTGCTTATGTTTTAGTCAAAATTAGTGTTGTCTCCTTCAGAGTAGTTCCCTTCTGATTGCACACACTTTTTCCAGCGCTTCTGCCACTGATGGTAACATTTCTGGAACTCATCTTCTGTAATATCCTATCAAAAGCTAAAGAATGTAATTATTTGTTTTTGGATACCTCAGGAGAGTTACATATATGAGGCGAGACAATAAAGTAATGAGACTGATGTGAAAAAACAATGTTGCTTACCGTTTTAGTCAAACTGACTGTTGTCTCCTTCAGAATAGTTCATTTCTGATTGCACACACTTTTTCCAGCGCTTCTGCCACTGATGGTAACATTTCTAGAACTCATCTTCTGTAATATCCTAAAAAGATGAAGAATGTAATTCTTTGTTTTTGGCTACCACAGGAGAGCTAGATATATGAGGTGAGACAAAAAAGTAATAAGACTGGTGTGAAAAAACAATGTTGCTTACCGTTTTAGTCAAACTTAGTGTTGTCTCCTTCAGAGTAGTTCCCTTCTGACTGCACACACTTTTTCCAGCGCTTCTGCAACTGTTGGTAACATTACTGGAACGCATCTTCTGTAATATCCTATCAAAAGCTAAAGAATGTAATTTTTTGTTTTTGGATAATACAGGAGAGCTAGATATATGAGGTGAGACAATAAAGTAATGAGACTGATGTGAAAAACAATGTTCCTTACCGTTTCAGTCAAACTAGTGATGTCTCCTTCAGAGTAGTTCCCTTCTGATTCCACACACTTTTTCCAACGCTTCTGCCACTGATGGTAACATTTCCAGAACTCATCTTCTGTAATATCCTATCAAAAGCTAAAGAATGTAATTCTTTGTTTTTGGATACCACAGGAGAGCTAGATATATGAGGTGAGACAATAAGTAATGAGACTGATGTGAAAAAACAATGTTGCTTACAGTTTTAGTCAAACTTAGTGTTGTCTCCTTCAGAGTAGTTCCCTTCTGATTGCACACACTTTTTCCAGCGCTTCTGCCACTGATGGTAACATTTCTAGAACTCATCTTCTGTAATATCCTATCAAAACCTAAAGAATGTAATTCTTTGTTTTTGGATACCACAGGAGAGCTAGATATATGAGGTGAGACAATAAAGTAATGAAACTGATGTGAAAAAACAATGTTGCTTACCGTTTTAGTCAAACTTAGTGTTGCCTCCTTCAGAGTAGTTCCCTTCTGATTGCACACACTTTTTCCAGCGCTTCTGTCACTGATGGTAACATTTCTAGAACTCATCTTCTGTAATATCCAAAAAAGATAAAGAATGTAATTCATTGTTTTTGGATACCACACGAGAGCTAGATATATGAGGTGAGACAATAAAGTAATGAGACTGATGTGAAAAAACAATGTTGCTTACCGTTTTAGTCAAACTTAGTGTTGTCTCCTTCAGAGTAGTTCCCTTCTGATTGCACACACTTTTTCCAGCGCTTCTGCCACTGATGGTAACATTTCTAGAACTCATCTTCTGTAATATCCTACAAAGATAAAGAATGTAATTCTTTGTTTTTGGATACCACAAGAGAGCTAGATATATGAGGTGAGACAATAAAGTAATGAGACTGATGTGAAAAAAACAATGTTGCTTACCGTTTTAGTCAAACTTAGTGTTGTCTCCTTCAGAGTAGTTCCCTTCTGATTGCACACACTTTTTCCAGCGCTTCTGCCACTGATGGTAACATTTCTAGAACTAATCTTCTGTAATATCCTATCATAAGCTAAGGAATGTAATTCTTTGTTTTTGGATACCACAGGAGAGCTAGATGTAAGAGGTGAGACTACAAAGTAATGAGACTGATGTGAACAAATAATGTTGCTTATAGTTTTATTCAAACTTAGTGTTGTCTCCTTCAGAGTAGTTCCCTTCTGATTGCACACACTTTTTCCAGCGCTTCTGCCACTGATGGTAACATTTCTAGAACTCATCTTCTGTAATATCCAAAAAAGATAAAGAATGTAATTCATTGTTTTTGGATACCACACGAGAGCTAGATATATGAGGTGAGACAATAAAGTAATGAGACTGATGTGAAAAAACAATGTTGCTTACCGTTTTAGTCAAACTTAGTGTTGTCTCCTTCAGAGTAGTTCCCTTCTGATTGCACACACTTTTTCCAGCGCTTCTGCCACTGATGGTAACATTTCTAGAACTCATCTTCTGTAATATCCTACAAAGATAAAGAATGTAATTCTTTGTTTTTGGATACCACAAGAGAGCTAGATATATGAGGTGAGACAATAAAGTAATGAGACTGATGTGAAAAAAACAATGTTGCTTACCGTTTTAGTCAAACTTAGTGTTGTCTCCTTCAGAGTAGTTCCCTTCTGATTGCACACACTTTTTCCAGCGCTTCTGCCACTGATGGTAACATTTCTAGAACTAATCTTCTGTAATATCCTATCATAAGCTAAGGAATGTAATTCTTTGTTTTTGGATACCACAGGAGAGCTAGATATATGAGGTGAGACGATAAAGTAATGAGACTGATGTGAAAAACCAATGTTGCTTACCGTTTTAGTCAAACTTAGTGTTGTCTCCTTCAGAGTAGTTCAATTCTGATTGCACACACTATTTCCTGCGCTTCTGCATCTGATGGTAACATTTCTAGAACTCATCTTCTGTAAAATCCTAAAAAGATGAAGAATGTAATTCTTTGTTTTTCGATACCACAGGAGAGCTAGATATCAGGGGTGAGACAATAAAGTAATAAGACTGATGTGAAAAAACAATGTTGCTTACCGTTTTAGTCAAACATAGTGTTGTCTCCTTCAGAGTAGTTTCCTTATGATTGCATACACTTTTTCCAGCGCTTCTGCCACTGATGGTAACATTTCTAGAACTCATCTTCTGTAATATCTTATTAAAAGCTAAAGAAAGTAATTCTTTGTTTTTGGATACCACAGGAGAGCTAGATATATGAGGTGAGACAATAAAGTAATGAGACTGATGTGAAAAAACAATGTTGCTTACCGTTTTAGTCAAACTTAGTGTTGTCTCCTTCAGAGTAGTTCCCTTCTGATTGCACACACTTTTTCCAGCGCTTCTGCCACTGATGGTAGAAATTCTAGAACTCATCTTCTGTAATATCCTATCAAAAGCTAAAGAATGTAATTCTTTGTTTTTGGATACCACAGGAGAGCTAGATATATGAGGTGAAACAATAAAGTAATGAGACTGATGTGAAAAAAAATTGTTGCTTACCGTTTTAGTCAAACTTAGTGTTGTCTCCTTCAGAGTAGTTCCCTTCTGATTGCACACACTTTTTCCAGCGCTTCTGTCACTGATGGTAACATTTCTAGAACTCATCTTCTGTAATATCCAGAAAAGATAAAGAATGTAATTCTTTGTTTTTGGATACCACAGGAGAGTTAGATATATGAGGTGAGACAATAAAGTAATGAGAGAGATGTGAAAAAACAATGTTGCTTACCGTTTTAGTCAAACTTAGTGTTGTCTCCTTCAGAGTAGTTCCCTTCTGATTGCACACACTTTTTCCAGCGCTTCTGCCACTGATGGTAACATTTCTAGAACTCATCTTCTGTAATATCCTATCAAAAGCTAAAGAATGTAATTCTTTGTTTTTGGATACCACAGGAGAGCTAGATATATGAGGTGAGACAATAAAGTAATGAGAGTGATGTGAAAAAACAATGTTGCTTACCGTTTTAGTCAAACTTAGTGTTGTCTCCTTCAGAGTAGTTCCCTTCTGATTGCACACACTTTTTTGGCGCTTCTGCCACTGATGGTAACATTTCTAGAACTCATCTTCTGTAATATCCTATCAAAAGCTAAAGAATGTAATTCTTTGTTTTTGGATACCACAGGAGAGCTAGATATATGAGGTGAGACAATAAAGTAATCAGACTGATGTGAAAAAACAATGTTGCTTACCGTTTTAGTCAAACTTAGTGTTGTCTCCTTCAGAGTAGTTCCCTTCTGATTGCACACACTTTTTCCAGCGCTTCTGCCACTGATGGTAGAAATTCTAGATCTCATCTTCTGTAATATCCTATCAAAAGCTAAAGAATGTAATTCTTTGTTTTTGGATACCACAGGAGAGCTAGATATATGAGGTGAAACAATAAAGTAATGAGACTGATGTGAAAAAAAATTTTTGCTTACCGTTTTAGTCAAACTTAGTGTTGTCTCCTTCAGAGTAGTTCCCTTCTGATTGCACACACTTTTTTGGCGCCTCTGCCACTGATGGTAACATTTCTAGAACTCATCTTCTGTAATATCCTATCAAAAGCTAAAGAATGTAATACTTTGTTTTTGGATACCACAGGAGAGCTAGATATATGAGGTGAGACAATAAAGTAATCAGACTGATGTGAAAAAACAATGTTGCTTACCGTTTTAGTCAAACTTAGTGTTGTCTCATTCAGAGTTGTTCCCTTCTGATTGCACACACTTTTTCCAGCGCTTCTGCCACTGATGGTAACATTTCTGGAACTCACCTTCTGTAATATCCTATCAAAAGCTAAAGAATGTAATACTTTGTTTTTGGATACCACAGGAGAGCTAGATATATGAGGTATGACAATAAAGTAATGAGACTGATGTGAAATAACAATGTTGCTTACCGTTTTAGTCAAACTTAGTGTTGTCTCCTTCAGAGTAGTTCCCTTCTGATTGCACACACTTTTTCCAGCGCTTCTGCCACTGATGGTAACATTTCTAGAACTCATCTTCTGTAATATCCTAAAAAGATAAAGAATGTAATTCTTAGTTTTTGGATACCACAGGGGAGCTAGATATATGAGGTGAGACAATAAAGTAATGAAACTGATGTGAAAAAAAAATGTTGCTTACCATTTTAGTCAAACTTACTGTTGTCTCCATCAGAGTAGTTCCCTTCTGATTGCACACACTTTTTCCAGCGCTTCTGCGACTGATGGTAATATTTCTAGAACTCATCTTCTGTAATATCCTATCAAAAGCTAAAGAATGTAATTCTTTGTTTTTGGATACCACAGGAGAGCTAGATATATGAGGTGAGACAATAAAGTAATGAAACTGATGTGAAAAAAAAATGTTGCTTACCATTTTAGTCAAACTTACTGTTGTCTCCTTCAGAGTAGTTCCCTTCTGATTGCACACACTTTTTCCAGCGCTTCTGCGACTGATGGTAACATTTCTAGAACTCATCTTCTGTAATATCCTATCAAAAGCTAAAGAATGTAATTCTTTGTTTTTGGATACCACAGGAGAGCTAGATATATGAGGTGAGACAATAAAGTAATGAGACTGATGTGAAAAAACAATGTTACTTACCGTTTTAGTCTAACTTAGTGTTGTCTCCTTCAGAGTAGTTCCCTTCTGATTGCACACACTTTTTCCAGCGCATCTGCCACTGTTGGTAACATTTCTGGAACTCATCTTCTGTAATATCCTAAAAAGATAAAGAATGTAATTCTTTGTTTTTGGATACCACAGGAGAGCTAGATATATGAGGTGAGACAATAAAGTAATGAGACTGATGTGAAAAAACAATGTTGCCTGCCGTTTTATTCAAACTTAGTGTTGCCTCCCCTCAGAGTAGTTCCCTTCTGATTGCACACACCATTTCCAGCGCTTCTGCCACTGATGGTAACATTTCTAGAACTCATCTTCTGTAATATCCTAAAAAGATAAAGAATGTAATTCTTTGTTTTTGGATACCACAGGAGAGCTAGATATATGAGGTGAGACAATAAAGTAATAAGACTGATGTGAAAAAACAATGTTGCTTACCGTTTTAATCAAACTTAGTGTTGTCCCCTTAAGAGTAGTTCCCTTCTGATTGCACACACTTTTTCCAGCGCATCTGCCACTGATGGTAACATTTCTAGAACTCATCTCCTTTAATATCCTAAAAAGATAAAGAGTGTAATTCTTTCTTTTTGGATACCACAGGAGAGCTAGATATATGAGGTGAGACAATAAAGTAATGAGACTGATGTGAAAAAACAATGTTCCTTACCGTTTTTGTCAAACTTAGTGTTGTCTCCTTCAGAGTAGTTCCCTTCTGATTGCACACACTTTTTCCAGCGCTTCTGCCACTGATGGTAACATTTCTGGAACTCATCTTCTGAAATATCCTATCTAAAGCTAAAGAATGTAATTCTTTGTTTTTGGATACCACAGGAGAGCTAGATATATGAGGTGAGATAATAAAGTAATGAGACAGATGTGAAAAAACAATGTTGCTTACCGTTTTAGTCAAACTTAGTGTTGTCTCCTTCATGGTAGTTCTCTTCTGTTTGCACACACTTTTTCCAGCGCTTCTGCCACTGATGGTAACATTTCTAGAAATCATCTTCTGTAATATCCTAAAAAGATAAAGAATGTAATTCTTTGTTTTTGGATACCACAGGAGAGCTAGATATATGAGGTGAGACAATAAAGTAATAAGACTGATGTGAAAAAACAATGTTGCTTACCGTTTTAGTCAAACTTAGTGTTGTCTCCTTCAGAGTAGTTCCCTTCTGATTGCACACACTTTTTCCAGCGCATCTGCCACTGATGGTAACATTTCTAGAACTCATCTTCTGTAATATCCTAACAAAACCTAAAGAATGTAATTCTTTATTTTTGGATACCACAGGAGAGCTAGATATATGAGGTGAGACATTAAAGTAATGAGACTGATGTGAAAAAACAATGTTGCTTACCGTTTTAGTCAAACTTAGTGTTGTCTCCTTCAGAGTAGTTCCCTTCTGATTGCACACACTTTTTCCAGCGCTTCTGCCACTGATGGTAATATTTCTAGAACTCATCTTCTATAATATCCTATCAAAAGCTAAAGAATGTAATTCTTTGTTTTTGGATACCACAGGAGAGCTAGATATATGAGGTGAGACAATAAAGTAAAGAGACTGATGTGAAAAAACAATGTTGCTTACCGTTTTAGTCAAACTTTGTGTTGTCTCCTTCAGAGTAGTTCCCTTCTGATTGCACACACTTTTTCCAGCGCTTCTGCAACTGTTGGTAACGTTTCTCGAACTCATCTTCTGTAATATCCTATCAAAAGCTAAAGAATGTAATTCTTAGTTTTTGGATACCACAGGAGAGCTAGATATATGAGGTGAGACAATAAAGTAATGAGACTGATGTGAAAAAACAATGTTGCTTACCGTTTTAGTCAAACTTAGTTTTGTCTCCTTCAGAGTATTTCCCTTCTGATTGCACACACTTTTTCCAGCGCTTCTGCCACTGATGGTAACATTTCTAGAACTCATCTTCTGTAATATCCTAAAGAGATAAAGAATGTAATTCTTTGTTTTTGGATACCACAGGAGAGCTAGATATATGAGGTGAGACAATAAAGTAATAAGACTGATGTGAAAAAACAATGTTGCTTACCGTTTTAGTCAAACTTTGTTTAGTCTCCTTCAGAGTATTTCCCTTCTGATTGCACACACTTTTTCCAGCGCTTCTGCCACTGATGGTAACATTTCTAGAACTCATCTTCTGTAATATCCTATCAAAAGCTAAAGAATGTAATTCTTAGTTTTTGGATACCACAGGAGAGCTAGATAAATGAGGTGAGACAATGAAGTAATGAGACTGATGTGAAAAAACAATGTTGCTTACCGTTTTAGTCATACTTAGTGTTGTCTCATTCAGAGTAGTTCCCTTCTGATTGCACACACTTTTTCCAGCGCTTCTGCCACTTATGGTAACATTTCTAAAACTCATCCTCTGTAATATCCTAAAAAGATAAAGAATGAAATTCTTTGTTTTTGGATACCACAGGAGAGCTAGATATATGAGGTGAGACAATAAAGTAATGAGACTGATGTGAAAAAACAATGTTCATTACCGTTTTAGTCAAACTTAGTATTGTCTCCTTCAGAGTAGTTCCCTTCTGATTGCACACCCTTTTTCCAGCGCTTCTGCCACTGATGGTAACATTTCTGGAACTCATCTTCTGTAATATCCTAAAAAGATGAAGAATGTAATTCTTTCTTTTTGGATACCACAGGAGAGCTAGATATATGAGGTGAGCCAATAAAGTAATGAGACTGAAGTGAAGAAACAATGTTGCTTACCGTTTTATTCAAACTTAGTGTTGTCTCCATCAGAGTAGTTCCCTCCTGATTGCACACACTTTTTCCAGCGCTTCTGCCACTGATGGTAACATTTCTAGAACTCATCTTCTATAATATCCTATCAAAAGCTAAAGAATGTAATTCTTAGTTTTTGGATACCACAGGAGAGCTAGATATATGAGGTGAGACAATAAAGTAATGAGACTGATGTGAAAAAACAATGTTGCTTACCGTTTTAGTCAAACTTAGTGTTGTCTCCTTCAGAGTAGTTCTCTTCTGATTGCACACACTTTTTCCAACGCTTCTGCCACTGATGGTAACATTTCTGGATCTCTTCTTCTGTAATATCCTATCAAAAGCTAAAGAATGTAATTCTTTATTTTTGGATACCACAGGAGAGCTAGATATATGAGGTGAGACAATAAAGTAATGAGACTGATGTGAAAAAACAATGTTGCTTGCCGTTTTAGTAAAACTTAGTGTTGTCTCCTTCAGAGTAGTTCCCTTCTGATTGCACACACTTTTTCCAGCGCTTCTGCCACTGATGGTAACATTTCTGGAACTCATCTCCTGTAATATCCTATCAAAAGCTAAAGAATGTAATTCTTTGTTTTTGGATACCACAGGAGAGCTAGATATATGAGGTAAGACAATAAAGTAATGAGACTGATGTGAAAAAACAATGTTGCTTACCGTTTTAGTCAAACTTAGTGTTGTCTCATTCAGAGTTATTCCCTTCCGATTGCACACACTTTTTCCAGCGCTTCTGCCACTGATGGTAACATTTCTGGAACTCATCTTCTGTAATATCCTATTAAAAGCTAAAGAATGTAATTCTTTGTTTTTGGATACCACAGGAGAGCTGGATATATGAGGTGAGACAATAAAGTAATGAGACTGATGTGAAAAAACAATGTTGCTTACCGGTTTAGTCAAACTTAGTGTTGTCTCCTTCAGAGTAGTTCCCTTCTGATTGCACACACCATTTCCAGCGCTTCTGCCACTGATGGTAATATTTCTAGAACTCATCTCCTGTAATATCCTATCAAAAGCTAAAGAATGTAATTCTTTGTTTTTGGATACCACAGGAGAGCTTGATATATGAGGTGAGAGAATAAAGTAATGAGACTGATGTGAACAAACAATGTTGCTTACAGTTTTAGTCAAACTTAGTGTTGTCTCCTTCAGAGTAGTTCCCTTCTGATTGCACACACTTTCTCCAGCGCTTCTGCCACTGATGGTAACATTTCTGGAACTTATCTTCTGTAATATCCTATCAAAAGCTAAAGAATGTAATTCTTTGTTTTTGGATACCACAGGAGAGCTAGATATATGAGGTGAGACAATAAAGTAACGAGACTGATGTCAAAAAACAATGTTGCTTACCGCTTTAGTCAAACTTAGTGTTGTCTCCTTCAGAGTAGTTCCCTTCTGATTGCACACACTCTTTCCAGCGCTTCTGCCACTGATGGTAACATTTCTAGAACACATCTACTGTAATATCCTAAAAAGCTAAAGAATGGAATTCTTTGTTTTTGGATACCACAGGACAGACAGATATATATTAGGTGAGACAATAAAGTAATGAGACTGATGTGAAAAACAATGTTGCTTACCGTTTTAGTCAAACTGAGTGTTGTCTCGTTCAGAGTATTTCCCTTCTGATTGCACACACTTTTTCCAGCGCTTCTGCCACTGATGGTAACATTTCTAGAACTCATCTTCTGTAATATCCTAAAGAGAAAAAGAATGTAATTCTTTGTTTTTGGATACCACAGGAGAGCTAGATATATGAGGTGAGACAATAAAGTAATAAGACTGATGTGAAAAAACAATGTTGCTTACCGTTTTAGTCAAACTTTGTTTAGTCTCCTTCAGAGTAGTTCCCTTCTGATTGCACACACTTTTTCCAGCGCTTCTGCCACTGATGGTAACATTTCTGGAACTCATCTTCTGTAATATCCTATCAAAAGCTAAAGAATGTAATTCTTAGTTTTTGGATACCACAGGAGAGCTAGATATATGAGGTGAGACAATGAAGTAATGAGACTGATGTGAAAAAACAATGTTGCTTACCGTTTTAGTCATACTTAGTGTTGTCTCCTTCAGAGTAGTTCCCTTCTGATTGCACACACTTTTTCCAGCGCTTCTGCCACTGATGGTAACATTTCTAAAACTCATCCTCTGTAATATCCTAAAAATATAAAGAATGAAATTCTTTGTTTTTGGATACCACAGGAGAGCTAGATATATGAGGTGAGACAATAAAGTAAGGAGACTGATGTGAAAAAACAATGTTGCTTACCGTTTAGTCAAACTTAGTATTGTCTCCTTCAGAGTAGTTCCCTTCTGATTGCACACACTTTTTCCAGCGCTTCTGCCACTGATGGTAACATTTCTGGAACTCATCTTCTGTAATATCCTAAAAAGATGAAGAATGTAATTCTTTCTTTTTGGATACCACAGGACAGACAGATATATGAGGTGAGACAATAAAGTAATGAGACTGATGTGAAAAACAATGTTGCTTACCGTTTTAGTCAAACTGAGTGTTGTCTCGTTCAGAGTTGTTCCCTTCTGATTGCACACACCATTTCCAGCGCATCTGCCACTGATGGTAACATTTGTAGAACTCATCTTCTGTAATATCCTATCAAAAGCTAAAGAATGTAATTCTTTGTTTTTGGATACCACAGGAGAGCTAGATATATGAGGTGAGACAATAAAGTAATGAGACTGATGTGAACAAACAATGTTGCTTACAGTTTTTGTCAAACTTAGTGTTGTCTCCTTTAGAGTAGTTCCCTTCCGATTGCACACACTTTCTCCAGCGCTTCTGCCACTGATGGTAACATTTCTGGAACTTATCTTCTGTAATATCCTATCAAACGCTAAAGAATGTAATTCTTTACTTTTGGATACCACAGGAGAGCTAGATATATGAGGTGAGACAATAAAGTAACGAGACTGATGTCAAAAAACAATGTTGCTTACCGTTTTAGTCAAACTTAGTGTTGTCTCCTTCAGAGTAGTTCCCTTCTGATTGCACACACTTTTTCCAGCGCTCCTGCCACTGATGGTAACATTTCTAGAACACATCTACTGTAATATCCTAAAAAGAAAAAGAATGTAATTCCTTGTTTTTGGATACCACAGGAGAGCTAGATGTAAGAGGTGAGACAATAAAGTAATGAGACTGATGTGAAATAACAATGTTGCTTACCGTTTTAGTCAAACTTAGTGTTGTCTCCTTCAGAGTAGTTCCCTTCTGATTGCACACACTTTTTCCAGTGCTTATGCCACTGATGGTAACATTTCTAGAACTCATCTTCTATAATATCGTATCAAAAGCCAAAGAATGTAATTCTTTGTTTTTGGATACCACAGGAGAGCTAGATATGTGAGTTGTGACAATAAAGTAATGAAACTGATGTGGAAAAACAATGTTGCTTACCGTTTTAGTCAAACTTAGTGTTGTCTCCTTCAGAGTAGTTCCCTTCTGATTGCACACACTTTTTCCAGCGCTTCTGCCACTGATGGTAACATTTCTAGAACTCATCTTCTGTAATATCCTAAAAAGATAAAGAATGTAATTCTTTGTTTTTGGATACCACAGGAGAGCTAGATATATGAGGTGAGACAATAAAGTAATGAGACTGATGTGAAAAAACAATGTTGCTTACCGTTTTAGTCAAACTTAGTGTTGTCTCCTTCAGAGTAGTTCCCTTCTGATTGCACACACTTTTTCCAGCGCTTCTGCCTCTGATGGTAACATTTCTAGAACTCATCTTCTGTAATATCCTAAAAAGATAAAGAATGTAATTCTTTGTTTTTGGATACCACAGGAGAGCTAGATATATGAGGTGAGACAATAAAGTAATGAGACTAATGTGAAAAAACAATGTTGCTTATGTTTTAGTCAAAATTAGTGTTGTCTCCTTCAGAGTAGTTCCCTTCTGATTGCACACACTTTTTCCAGCGCTTCTGCCACTGATGGTAACATTTCTGGAACTCATCTTCTGTAATATCCTATGAAAAGCTAAAGAATGTAATTCTTTGTTTTTGGATACAACAGGAGAGCTACATATATGAGGCGAGACAATAAAGTAATGAGACTGATGTGACAAAACAATGTTGCTTACAGTTTTAGTCAAACTTAGTGTTGTCTCCTTCAGAGTAGTTCCCTTCTGATTGCACACACTTTCTCCAGCGCTTCTGCCACTGATGGTAACATTTCTGGAACTTATCTTCTGTAATATCCTATCAAAAGCTAAAGAATGTAATTCTTTGTTTTTGGATACCACACGAGAGCTAGATATATGAGGTGATTCAATAAAGTAACGAGACTGATGTCAGAAAACAATGTTGCTACAGTTTTAGTCAAACTTAGTGTTGTCTCCTTCAGAGTAGTTCCCTTCTGATTGCACACACTTTTTCCAGCGCTTCTGCCACTGATGGTAACATTTCTAGAACACATCTACTGTAATATCCTAAAAAGCTAAAGAATGTAATTCTTTGTTTTTGGATACCACAGCACAGACAGATATATGAGGTGAGACAATAAAGTAATGAGACTGATGTGAAATAACAATGTTGCTTACCGTTTTAGTCAAACTTAGTGTTGTCTCCTTCAGAGGAGTTCCCTTCTGATTGCACACACTTTTTCCAGCGCTTCTGCCACTGATGGTAACATTTCTAGAACTCATCATTCTGTAATATCGTATCAAAAGCCAAAGAATGTAATTCTTTGTTTTTGGATACCACAGGAGAGCTAGATATGTAAGTTGAGACAATAAAGTAATGAAACTGATGTGAAAAAACAATGTTGCTTACCGTTTTAGTCAAACTTTGTGTTGTCTCCTTCAGAGTAGTTCCCTTCTGATTCCACACACTTTTTGCAGCGCCTCTGCCACTGATGGTAACATTTCTAGAACTCATCTTCTGTAATATCCTAAAAAGATAAAGAATGTAATTCTTTGTCTTTGGATACCACAGGAGAGCTAGATATATGAGGTGAGACAATAAAGCAATGAGACTGATGTGAAAAAACAATGTTGCTTACCGTTTTAGTCAAACTTAGTGTTGTCTCCTTCAGAGTAGTTCCCTTCTGATTGCACACACTTTTTCCAGTGCTTCTGCCACTGATGGTAACATTTCTGGAACTCATCTTCTGTAATATCCTATCAAAAGCTAAAGAATGTAACTCTTTGTTTTTGGATACCACAGGAGAGCTAGATATATGAGGTGAGACACTAAAGTAATGAGACTGATGTGAAAAAACAATGTTGCTTACCGTTTTAGTCAAACTTAGTGTTGTCTCCTTCAGAGTAGTTCCCTTCTGATTGCACACACTTTTTCCAGCGCTTCTGCCACTGATGGTAACATTTTTAGAACTCATCTTCTGTAATATCCTAAAAAGATGAAGAATGTAATTCTTTGTTTTTGGATACCACAGGAGAGCTAGATATATGAGGTGAGACAATAAAGTAATGAGACTGATGTGAAAAAACAATGTTGCTTACCGTTTTAGTCAAACTTAGTGTTGTCTCCTTCAGAGTAGTTCCCTTCTGATTGCACACACTTTTTCCAGCGCTTCTGCCAGTGAAGGTAACATTTCTAGAACTCATCTTCTGTAATATCCTAAAAAGATAAAGAATGTAATTCTTTGTTTTTGGATACCACAGGAGAGCTAGATATATGAGGTGAGACAATAAAGTAATGAGACTAATGTGAAAAAACAATGTTGCTTATGTTTTCTTCAAAATTACTGTTGTCTCCTTCAGAGTAGTTCCCTTCTGATTGCACACACTTTTTCAAGCGCTTCTGCCACTGATGGTAACATTTCTGGAACTCATCTTCTGTAATATCCTATCAAAAGCTAAAGAATGTAATTCTTTGTTTTTGGATACCACAGGAGAGCTAGATATATGAGGTGAGACAATAAAGTAACGACACTGATGTCAAAAAACAATGTTGCTACAGTTTTAGTCAAACTTAGTGTTGTCTCCTTCAGAGTAGTTCCCTTCGGATTGCACACACTTTTTCCAGCGCTTCTGCCACTGATGGTTACATTTCTAGAACTCATCTTCTGTAATATCCAAAAATGATAAAGAATGTAATTCTTTGTTTTTGGATACCACAGGAGAGCTAGATATATGAGGTGAGACAATAAAGTAATGAGACTGATGTGAAAAAACAATGTTGCTTACCGTTTTAGTCAAACTTAGTGTAGTCTCCTTCAGAGTAGTTCCCTTGTGATTGCACACACTTTTTCCAGCCCTTCTGCCACTGATGGTAACATTTTTAGAACTCATCTTCTGTAATATCCTAAAAAGATGAAGAATGTAATTCTTTGTTTTTGGATACCACCGGAGAGCTAGATATATGAGGTGAGACAATAAAGTAATGAGACTGATGTGAAAAAACAATGTTGCTTACCGTTTTAGTCAAACTTAGTGTTGTCTCCTTCAGAGTAGTTCCCTTCTGATTGCACACACTTTTTCCAGCGCTTCTGCCAGTGAAGGTAACATTTCTAGAACTCATCTTCTGTAATATCCTAAAAAGATAAAGAATGTAATTCTTTGTTTTTGGATACCACAGGAGAGCTAGATATATGAGGTGAGACAATAAAGTAATGAGACTAATGTGAAAAAACAATGTTGCTTATGTTTTCTTCAAAATTACTGTTGTCTCCTTCAGAGTAGTTCCCTTCTGATTGCACACACTTTTTCAAGCGCTTCTGCCACTGATGGTAACATTTCTGGAACTCATCTTCTGTAATATCCTATCAAAAGCTAAAGAATGTAATTCTTTGTTTTTGGATACCACAGGAGAGCTACATATATGAGGCGAGACAATAAAGTAATGAGACTGATGTGAAAATCAATGTTGCTTACCGTTTTAGTCAAACTTAGTGTTGTCTCCTTCAGAGTAGTTCGCTTCTGATTCCACACACTTTTTCCAACGCTTCTGCCACTGATGGTAACATTTCTAGAACTCATCTTCTGTAATATCCTATCAAAAGCTAAAGAATGTAATTCTTTGTTTTTGGATACCACAGCAGAGCTAGATATATGAGGTGAGACAATAAGTAATGAGACTGATGTGAAAAAACAATGTTGCTTACCGTTTTAGTCAAACTTACTGTTGTCTCCTTCAGAGTAGTTCCCTTCTGATTGCACACACTTTTTCCAGCGCTTCTGTCACTGATGGTAACATTTCTAGAACTCATCTTCTGTAATATCCTATCAAAACCAAAAGAATGTAATTCTTTGTTTTTGGATACCACAGGAGAGCTAGATATATGAGGTGAGACAATAAAGTAATGAGACTGATGTGAAAAAACCATGTTGCTTACTGTTTTAGTCAAACTTAGTGTTGCCTCCTTCAGAGTAGTTCCCTTCTGATTGCACACAGTTTTTCCAGCGCTTCTGTTACTGATGGTAACATTTCTAGAACTCATCTTCTGTAATATCCAAAAATGATAAAGAATGTAATTCTTTGTTTTTGGATACCACAGGAGAGCTAGATATATGAGGTGAGACAATAAAGTAATGAGAGTGATGTGAAAAAACAATGTTATTACCGTTTTAGTCAAACTTAGTGTTGTCTCCTTCAGAGTGGTTCCCTTCTGATTGCACACACTTTTTCCAGCGCTTCTGCCACTGATGGTAACATTACTGGAACGCATCTTCTGTAATATCCTATCAAAGGCTAAAGAATGTAATTTTTTGTTTTTGGATAATACAGGAGAGCTAGATATATGAGGTGAGACAATAAAGTAATGAGACTGATGTGAAGAAACAATGTTGCTTACCGTTTTAGTCAAACTTAGTGTTGTCTCCTTCAGAGTAGTTCCCTTCTGATTGCACACATTTTTTCCAGCGCTTCTGCCACTAATGGTAACATTTCTAGAACTCATCTTCTGTAATATCCTATCAAAAGCTAAAGAATGTAATTCTTTGTTTTTGGATACCACAGGAGAGCTAGATATATGAGGTGAGACAATAAAGTAATGAGACTGATGTGAAAAAACAATGTTGCTTACCGTTTTAGTTAAACTTAGTGTTGTCTCCTTCAGAGTAGTTCCCTTCTGATTGCACACACTTTTTCCAGCGCTTCTGTCACTGATGGTAACATTTCTAGAACTCATCTTCTGTAATATCCAAAAAAGATAAAGAATGTAATTCTTTGCTTTTGGATACCACAGGAGAGCTAGATATATGAGGTGAGACAATAAAGTAATGAGAGTGATGTGAAAAAACAATGTTGCTTACCGTTTTAGTCAATTTTAGTGTTGTCTCCTTCAGAGTAGTTCCCTTCTGATTGCACACATTTTTTCCAGCGCTTCTGCCACTAATGGTAACATTTCTAGAACTCATCTTCTGTAATATCCTATCAAAAGCTAAAGAATGTAATTCTTTGTTTTTGGATACCACAGGAGAGCTAGATATATGAGGTGAGACAATAAAGTAATGAGACTGATGTGAAAAAACAATGTTGCTTACCGTTTTAGTTAAACTTAGTGTTGTCTCCTTCAGAGTAGTTCCCTTCTGATTGCACACACTTTTTCCAGCGCTTCTGCCACTGATGGTAACATTTCTAGAACTCATCTTCTGTAATATCCTAAGAAGATAAAGAATGTAATTCTTTGTTTTTGGATACCACAGGAGAGCTAGATATATGAGGTGAGACAATAAAGTAATGAGACTGATGTGAAAAAACAATGTTGCTTACCGTTTTAGTCAAACTTAGTGTTGTCTCCTTCAGAGTAGTTCCCTTCTGATTGCACACACTTTTTCCAGCGCTCCTGCCACTGATGGTAACATTTCTAGAACTCATCTTCTGTAATATCCTAAAAAGATGAAAAATGTAATTCTCTGTTTTTGGATACCACAGGAGAGCTAGATATATGGGGTGAGACAATAAAGTAATGAGACTGATGTGAAAAAACAATGTTGCTTACCGTTTTAGTCAAACTTAGTGTTGTCTCCTTCAGAGTAATTCCCTTCTGATTGCACACACTTTTTCCAGCGCTTATGCCACTGATGGTAAAATTTCTAGAACTCATCTTTCGTAATATCCTAAAAAATAAAGAATGTAATTCTTTGTTTTTGGATACCACAGGAGAGCTAGATATATGAGGTGAGACAATAAAGTAATGAGACTGATGTGAAAAAACAATGTTGCTTACCGTTTTAGTCAAACTTAGTGTTGTCTCCTTCAGAGTAGTTCCCTTCTGATTGCACACACTTTTTCCAGCGCTTCTGTCACTGATGGTAACATTTCTAGAACTCATCTTCTGTAATATCCTATCAAAAGCTGATGAATGTAATTCTTTGTTTTTGGATACCACAGGAGAGCTAGATATATGAGGTGAGACAATAAAGTAGTGAGGTTGATGTGAAAAAACAATGTTGCTTACCGTTTTAGTCAAACTTAGTGTTGTCTCCTTCAGAGTAGTTCCCTTCTGATTGCACACACTTTTTTTGACGCTTCTGCCACTGATGGTAATATTTCTAGAACTCATCTTCTGTAATATCCTATCAAAAGCTAAAGAATGTAATTCTTTGTTTTTGGATACCACAGGAGAGCTAGATATATGAGGTGAGACAATAAAGTAATGAAACTGATGTGAAAAAACAATGTTGCTTACCGTTTTAGTCAAACTTTGTGTTGTCTCCTTCAGAGTAGTTCCCTTCTGATTGCACACACTCTTTTTCTAGCGCTTCTGCCACTGATGGTAACATTTCTAGAACTCATCTTCTGTAATATCCTATCAAAAGCTAAGAATGTAATTCTTTGTTTTTGGATACCACAGGAGAGCTAGATATATGAGGTGAGACAATAAAGTAATGAAACTGATGTGAAAAAACAATGTTACTTACCGTTTTAGTCAAACTTCGTGTTGTCTCCTTCAGAGTAGTTCCCTTCTGATTCCACACACTTTTTCCAGCGCTTCTGCCACTGATGGTAACATTACTGGAACTCATCTTCTTTAATATCCTATCAAAAGCTAAAGAATGTAATTCTTTGTTTTTGGATACCACAGGAGAGCTAGATATAAGAGGTGAGACAATAAAGTAATGAGACTGATGTGAAGAAACAATGTTGCTTACCGTTTTAGTCAAACTTAGTGTTGTCTCCTTCAGAGAAGTTCCCTTCTGATTGCACACACTTTTTCCAGCGCTTCTGCCACTGATGGTAACATTTCTAGAACTCATCTTCTGTAATATCCTAACAAGATGAAAAATGTAATTCTTTGTTTTTGGATACCACAGAGGAGCTAGATATATGAGGTGAGACAATAAAGTAATGAGACTGATGTGAAAAAACAATGTTGCTTACCGTTTTAGTCAAACTTAGTGTTGTCTCCTTCAGAGTAGTTCCCTTCTGATTGCACACACTTTTTCCAGCGCTTATGCCACTGATGGTAAAATTTCTAGAACTCATCTTTCGTAATATCCTAAAAATATAAAGAATGTAATTCTTTGTTTTTGGATACCACAGGAGAGCTAGATATATGAGGTGAGACAATAAAGTAATGAGACTGATGTGAAAAAACAACGTTGCTTACCGTTTTAGTCAAACTTTGTGTTGTCTCCTTCAGAGTAGTTCCCTTCTGATTGCACACACTTTTTCCAGCGCTTCTGCCACTGATGGTAACATTTTTAGAACTCATCTTCTGTAATATCCTAAAAAGATGAGGAATGTAATTCTTTGTTTTTGGATACCACATGAGAGCTAGATATATGAGGTGAGACAATAAAGTAATGAGACTGAAGTGAAAAAACAATGTTGCTTACCGTTTTAGTCAAACTTAGTGTTGTCTCCTTCAGAGTAGTTCCCTTCTGATTGCACACACTTTTTCCAGCGCTTCTGCCACTGAAGGTAACATTTCTAGAACTCATCTTCTGTAATATCCTAAAAAGATAAAGAATGTAATTCTTTGTTTTTGGATACCACAGGAGAGCTAGATATATGAGGTGAGACAATAAAGTAATGAGACTAATGTGAAAAAACAATGTTGCTTATGTTTCAGTCAAAATTACTGTTGTCTCCTTCAGAGTAGTTCCCTTCTGATTGCACACACTTTTTCCAGCGCTTCTGCCACTGATGGTAACATTTCTGGAACTCATCTTCTATAATATCCTATCAAAAGCTAAAGAATGTAATTCTTTGTTTTTGGATACCACAGGAGAGCTACATATATGAGGCGAGACAATAAAGTAATGAGACTGATGTGAAAAAACAATGTTGCTTACCGTTTTAGTCAAACTTAGTGTTGTCTCCTTCAGAGCAGTTCCCTTCTGATTGCACACACTTTTTCCAACGCTTCTGCCACTGATGGTAACATTTCTAGAACTCATCTTCTGTAATATCCTATCAAAAGCTAAAGAATGTAATTCTTTGTTTTTGGATACCACAGGAGAGCTAGATATATGAGGTGAGACAATAAGTAATGAGACTGATGTGAAAAAACAATGTTGCTTACCGTTTTAGTCAAACTTAGTGTTGTCTCCTTCAGAGTAGTTCCCGTCTGATTGCACACACTTTTTCCAGCGCTTCTGCCACTGATGGTAACATTTCTAAAACTCATCTTCTGTAATATCCTATCAAAACCAAAAGAATGTAATTCTTTGTTTTTGGATACCACAGGAGAGCTAGATATATGAGGTGAGACAATAAAGTAATGAGACTGATGTGAAAAAACAATGTTGCTTACCGTTTTAGTCAAACTTAGTGTTGCCTCCTTCAGAGTAGTTCCCTTCTGATTGCACACAGTTTTTCCAGCGCTTCTGTTACTGATGGTAACATTTCTAGAACTCATCTTCTGTAATATCCAAAAATGAAAAAGAATGTAATTCTTTGTTTTTGGATACCACAGGAGAGCTAGTTATATGAGGTGAGACAATAAAGTAATGAGAGTGATGTGAAAAAGCAATGTTGCTTACCGTTTTAGTCAAACTTAGTGTTGTCTCCTTCAGAGTGGTTCCCTTCTGATTGCACACACTTTTTCCAGCGCTTCTGCCACTGATGGTAACATTACTGGAACGCATCTTCTGTAATATCCTATCAAAAGCTAAAGAATGTAATTTTTTGTTTTTGGATAATACAGGAGAGCTAGATATATGAGGTGAGACAATAAAGAAATGAGACTGATGTGAAGAAACAATGTTGCTTACCGTTTTAGTCAAACTTAGTGTTGTCTCCTTCAGAGTAGTTCCCTTCTGATTCCACACACTTTTTCCAACGCTTCTGCCACTGATGGTAACATTTCTAGAACTCATCTTCTGTAATATCCTATCAAAAGCTAAAGAATGTAATTTTTTGTTTTTGGATAATACAGGAGAGCTAGATATATGAGGTGAGACAATAAAGTAATGAGACTGATGTGAAGAAACTATGTTTCTTACCGTTTTAGTCAAACTTAGTGTTGTCTCCTTCAGAGTAGTTCCCTTCTGATTCCACACACTTTTTCCAACGCTTCTGCCACTGATGGTAACATTTCTAGAACTCATCTTCTGTAATATCCTATCAAAAGCTAAAGAATGTAATTCTTTGTTTTTGGATACATCAGGAGAGCTAGATATATGAGGTGAGACAATAAGTAATGAGACTGATGTGAAAAAACAATGTTGCTTACCGTTTTAGTCAAACTTAGTGTTGTCTCCTTCAGAGTAGTTCCCCTCTGATTGCACACACTTTTTCCAGCGCTTCTGCCACTGATGGTAACATTTCTAGAACTCATCTTCTGTAATATCCTATCAAAACCTAAAGAATGTAATTCTTTGTTTTTGGATACCACAGGAGAGCTAGATATATGAGGTGAGACAATAAAGTAATGAGACTGATGTGAAAAAACAATGTTGCTTACCGTTTTAGTCAAACTTAGTGTTGCCTCCCCTCAGAGTAGTTCCCTTCTGATTGCACACACTTTTTCCAGCGCTTCTGTCACTGATGGTAACATTTCTAGAACTCATCTTCTGTAATATCCAAAAAAGATAAAGAATGTAATTCTTTGTTTTTGGATACCACAGGAGAGCTAGATATATGAGGTGAGACAATAAAGTAATGAGAGTGATGTGAAAAAACAATGTTGCTTACCGTTTTAGTCAATTTTAGTGTTGTCTCGTTCAGAGTAGTTCCCTTCTGATTGCACACATTTTTTCCAGCGCTTCTGCCACTAATTATAACATTTCTAGAACTCATCTTCTGTAATATCCTATCAAAAGCTAAAGAATGTAATTCTTTGTTTTTGGATACCACAGGAGAGCTAGATATATGAGGTGAGACAATAAAGTAATGAGACTGATGTGAAAAAACAATGTTGCTTACCGTTTTAGTTAAACTTAGTGTTGTCTCCTTCAGAGTAGTTCCCTTCTGATTGCACACACTTTTTCCAGCGCTTCTGCCACTGATGGTAACATTTCTAGAACTCATCTTCTGTAATATCCTAAGAAGATAAAGAATAAAATTCTTTGTTTTTGGATACCACAGGAGAGCTAGATATATGAGGTGAGACAATAAAGTAATGAGACTGATGTGAAAAAACAATGTTGCTTACCGTTTTAGTCAAACTTAGTGTTGTCTCCTTCAGAGTAGTTCCCTTCTGATTGCACACACTTTTTCCAGCGCTTCTGCCACTGATGGTAACATTTCTAGAACTCATCTTCTGTAAAATCCTAAAAAGATGAAAAATGTAATTCTTTGTTTTTGGATACCACAGGAGAGCTAGATATATGAGGTGAGACAATAAAGTAATGAGACAGATGTGAAAAAACAATGTTGCTTACCGTTATAGTCAAACTTAGTGTTGTCTCCTTCAGAGTAATTCCCTTCTGATTGCACACACTTTTTCCAGCGCTTATGCCACTGATGGTAAAATTTCTAGAACTCATCTTTCGTAATATCCTAAAAATATAAAGAATGTAATTCTTTGTTTTTGGATACCACAGGAGAGCTAGATATATGAGGTGAGACAATAAAGTAATGAGACTGATGTGAAAAAACAATGTTGCTTACCGTTTTAGTCAAACTTAGTGTTGTCTCCTTCAGAGTAGTTCCCTTCTGATTGCACACACTTTTTCCAGCGCTTCTGTCACTGATGGTAACATTTCTAGAACTCATCTTCTGTAATATCCTATCAAAAGCTGATGAATGTAATTCTTTGTTTTTGGACACCACAGGAGAGCTAGATATATGAGGTGAGACAATAAAGTAATGAGGTTGATGTGAAAAAACAATGTTGCTTACCGTTTTAGTCAAACTTAGTGTTGTCTCCTTCAGAGTAGTTCCCTTCTGATTGCACACACTTTTTTTGGCGCTTCTGCCACTGATGGTAATATTTCTAGAACTCATCTTCTGTAATGTCCTATCAAAAGCTAAAGAATGTAATTCTTTGTTTTTGGATATCACAGGAGAGCTAGATATATGAGGTGAGACAATAAAGTAATGAAACTGATGTGAAAAAACAATGTTGCTTACCGTTTTAGTCAAACTTTGTGTTGTCTCCTTCAGAGTAGTTCCCTTCTGATTGCACACACTCTTTTTCTAGCGCTTCTGCCACTGATGGTAACATTTCTAGAACTCATCTTCTGTAATATCCTATCAAAAGCTAAGAATGTAATTCTTTGTTTTTAGATACCACAGGAGAGCTAGATATATGAGGTGAGACAATAAAGTAATGAAACTGATGTGAAAAAACAATGTTACTTACCGTTTTAGTCAAACTTTGTGTTGTCTCCTTCAGAGTAGTTCCCTTCTGATTGCACACACTTTTTCCAGCGCTTCTGCCACTGATGGTAACATTACTGGAACTCATCTTCTTTAATATCCTATCAAAAGCTAAAGAATGTAATTCTTTGTTTTTGGATACCACAGGAGAGCTAGATATATGAGGTGAGACAATAAAGTAATGAGACTGATGTGAAGAAACAATGTTGCTTACCGTTTTAGTCAAACTTAGTGTTGTCTCCTTCAGAGTAGTTCCCTTCTGATTGCACACACTTTTTCCAGCGCTTCTGCCACTGATGGTAACATTTCGAGAACTCATCTTCTGTAATATCCTAACAAGATGAAAAATGTAATTCTTTGTTTTTGGATACCACAGAAGAGCTAGATATATGAGGTGAGACAATAAAGTAATGAGACTGATGTGAAAAAACAATGTTGCTTACCGTTTTAGTCAAACTTAGTGTTGTCTCCTTCAGAGTAGTTCCCTTCTGATTGCACACACTTTTTCCAGCGCTTCTGCCACTGATGGTAAGATTTCGCGAAATCATCTTCTGTAATATCCTATCAAAAGCTAAAGAATGTAATTCTTTGTTTTTGGATACCACAGGAGAGCTAGATATATGAGGTGAGACAATAAAGTAATGAGACTGATGTGAAAAAACAATGTTGCTTACCGTTTTAGTCAAACTTTGTGTTGTCTCCTTCTGAGTAGTTCCCTTCTGATTGCACATACTTTTTCCAGCGCTTCTGCCACTGATGGTAACATTTCTAGAACTCATCTTCTGTAATATCCTATCATAAGCTAAGGAATGTAATTCTTTGTTTTTGGATACCACAGGAGAGCTAGATATATGAGGTGAGACAATAAAGTAATGAGACAGATATGAAGAAACAATGTTGCTTACCGTTTTAGTCAAACTTAGTATTGTCTCCTTCAGAGTAGTTCCCTTCTGATTGCACACACTTTTTCCAGCGCTTCTGCCACTGATGGTAACATTTCTAGAACTCATCTTCTGTAATATCCTATTAAAAGCTAAAGAATGTAATTCTTTGTTTTTGGATACCACAGGAGAGCTAGATATATGAGGTGAGACAATAAAGTAATGAAACTGATGTGAAAAACAATGTTGCTTACGGTTTTAGTCAAACTTTGTGTTGTCTCCTTCAGAGTAGTTCCCTTCTGATTGCCCACACTTTTTCCAGCGCTTCTGTCACTGATGGTAACATTTCTAGAACTCATCTTCTGTAATATCCTATCAAAACCTAAAGAATGTAATTCTTTGTTTTTGGATACCACAGGAGAGCTAGATATATGAGGTGAGACAATAATGTAATGAGACTGATGTGAAAAAACAATGTTGCTTACCGTTTTAGTCAAACTTAGTGTTGCCTCCTTCAGAGTAGTTCCCTTCTGATTGCACACACTTTTTCCAGCGCTTCTGTCACTGATGGTAACATTTCTAGAACTCATCTTCTGTAATATCCTAAAAAGATAAAGAATGTAATTCTTTGTTTTTGGATACCACAGGAGAGTTAGATATATGAGGTGAGACAATAAAGTAATGAGAGTGATGTGAAAAAACAATGTTGCTTACCGTTTTAGTCAAACATAGTGTTGTCTCCTTCAGAGTAGTTCCCTTCTGATTGCACACACTTTTTCCAGCGCTTCTGCCACTGATGGTAACATTTCTCGAACTCATCTTCTGTAATACCCTATCAAAAGCTAAAGAATGTAATTCTTTGTTTTTGGATACCACAAGAGAGCTAGATATATGAGGTGAGACAATAAAGTAATGAGACTGATGTGAAAAAACAATGTTGCTTACCGTTTTAGTCATACTTAGTGTTGTCTGCTTCAGAGTAGTTCCCTTCTGATTGCACACACTTTTTCCAGCGCTTCTGCCACTGATGGTAACATTTCTGGAGCTCTTCTTCTGTAGTATCCTATCAAAAGCTAAAGAATGTAATGCTTTGTTTTTGGATACCACAGGAGAGCTAGGTATATGAGATGAGACAGTAAAGTAATGAGACTGATGTGAAAAAACAATGTTGCTTACCGTTTTAGTCAAACTTAGTGTTGTCTCCTTCAGAGTAGTTCCGTTCTGATTGCACACACTTTTTCCAGCGCTTCTGCCACTGATGGTAACATTTCTAGAACTCATCTTCTGTAATATCCTAAAAAGATAAAGAATGTAATTCTTTGTTTTTGGATACCACAGGAGAGCTAGATATATGAGGTGAGACAATAAAGTAATGAGACTGATGTGAAAAAACAATGTTGCTTACCGTTTTAGTCAAACTTAGTGTTGTCTCCTTCAGAGTAGTTCCCTTCTGATTGCACACACTTTTTCCAGCGTTTATACCACGGATGGTAACATTTCTAGAACTCATCTTTCGTAATATCCTAAAAATATAAAGAATGTAATTCTTTGTTTTTGGATACCACAGGAGAGCTAGATATATGAGGTGAGACAATAAAGTAATGAGACTGATGTGAAAAAACAATGTTGCTTACCGTTTTAGTCAAACTTAGTGTTGTCTCCTTCAGAGTAGTTCCCTTCTGATTGCACACACTTTTTCCAGCGCTTCTGCCACTGATGGTAAGATTTCGCGAAATCATCTTCTGTAATATCCTATCAAAAGCTAAAGAATGTAATTCTTTGTTTTTGGATACCACAGGAGAGCTAGATATATGAGGTGAGACAATAAAGTAATGAGACTGATGTGAAAAAACAATGTTGCTTACCGTTTTAGTCAAACTTTGTGTTGTCTCCTTCAGAGTAGTTCCCTTCTGATTGCACATACTTTTTCCAGCGCTTCTGCCACTGATGGTAACATTTCTAGAACTCATCTTCTGTAATATCCTATCATAAGCTAAGGAATGTAATTCTTTGTTTTTGGATACCACAGGAGAGCTAGATATATGAGGTGAGACAATAAAGTAATGAGACAGATGTGAAGAAACAATGTTGCTTACCGTTTTAGTCAAACTTAGTGTTGTCTCCTTCAGAGTAGTTCCCTTCTGATTGCACACACTTTTTCCAGCGCTTCTGCCACTGATGGTAACATTTCTAGAACTCATCTTCTGTAATATACTATTAAAAGCTAAAGAATGTAATTCTTTGTTTTTGGATACCACAGGAGAGCTAGATATATGAGGTGAGACAATAAAGTAATGAAACTGATGTGAAAAACAATGTTGCTTACGGTTTTAGTCAAACTTTGTGTTGTCTCCTTCAGAGTAGTTCCCTTCTGATTGCCCACACTTTTTCCAGCGCTTCTGCCACTGATGGTAACATTTGTAGAACTCATCTTCTGTAACATCCTATCAAAAGCTAAAGAATGTAATTCTTTGTTTTTGGATACTACAGGAGAGCTAGATATATGAGGTGAGACAATAAAGTAATGAGACTGATGTGAAAAAACAATGTTGCTTACCGTTTTAGTCAAACTTAGTGTTGTCTCCTTCAGAGTAGTTCCCTTCTGATTGCACACACTTGTTCCAGCGCTTCTGTCACTGATGGTAACATTTCTAGAACTCATCTTCTGTAATATCCTATCAAAACCTAAAGAATGTAATTCTTTGTTTTTGGATACCACAGGAGAGCTAGATATATGAGGTGAGACAATAATGTAATGAGACTGATGTGAAAAAACAATGTTGCTTACCGTTTTAGTCAAACTTAGTGTTGCCTCCTTCAGAGTAGTTCCCTTCTGATTGCACACACTTTTTCCAGCGCTTCTGTCACTGATGGTAACATTTCTAGAACTCATCTTCTGTAATATCCTAAAAAGATAAAGAATGTAATTCTTTGTTTTTGGATACCACAGGAGAGTTAGATATATGAGGTGAGACAATAAAGTCATGAGAGTGATGTGAAAAAACAATGTTGCTTACCGTTTTAGTCAAACATAGTGTTGTCTCCTTCAGAGTAGTTCCCTTCTGATTGCACCCACTTTTTCCAGCGCTTCTGCCACTGATGGTAACATTTCTCGAACTCATCTTCTGTAATACCCTATCAAAAGCTAAAGAATGTAATTCTTTGTTTTTGGATACCACAAGAGAGCTAGATATATGAGGTGAGACAATAAAGTAATGAGACTGATGTGAAAAAACAATGTTGCTTACCGTTTTAGTTAAACTTAGTGTTGTCTCCTTCAGAGTAGTTCCCTTCTGATTGCACACACTTTTTCCAGCGCTTCTGCCACTGATGGTAACATTTCTGGAACTCTTCTTCTGTAGTATCCTATCAAAAGCTAAAGAATGTAATGCTTTGTTTTTGGATACCACAGGAGAGCTAGGTATATGAGATGAGACAGTAAAGTAATGAGACTGATGTGAAAAAACAATGTTGCTTACCGTTTTAGTCAAACTTAGTGTTGTCTCCTTCAGAGTAGTTCCCTTCTGATTGCACACACTTTTTCCAGCGCTTCTGCCACTGATGGTAACATTTCTAGAACTCATCTTCTGTAATATCCTAAAAAGATAAAGAATGTAATTCTTTGTTTTTGGATACCACAGGAGAGCTAGATATATGAGGTGAGACAATAAAGTAATGAGACTGATGTGAAAAAACAATGTTGCTTACCGTTTTAGTCAAACTTAGTGTTGTCTCCTTCAGAGTAGTTCCCTTCTGATTGCACACACTTTTTCCAGCGTTTATACCACGGATGGTAACATTTCTAGAACTCATCTTTCGTAATATCCTAAAAATATAAAGAATGTAATTCTTTGTTTTTGGATACCACAGGAGAGCTAGATATATGAGGTGAGACAATAAAGTAATGAGACTGATGTGAAAAAACAATGTTGCTTACCGTTTTAGTCAAACTTAGTGTTGTCTCCTTCAGAGTAGTTCCCTTCTGATTGCACACACTTTTTCCAGCGCTTCTGCCACTGATGGTAACATTTCTAGAACTCATCTTCTGTAATATCCAAAAAAGATAAAGAATGTAATTCTTTGTTTTTGGATACCACAGGAGAGCTAGATATATGAGGTGAGACAATAAAGTAATGAGACTGATGTGAAAAAACAATGTTGCTTGCCGTTTAAGTCAAACTTAGTGTTGTCTCCTTCAGAGTAGTTCCCTTCTGATTGCACACACTTTTTTTGGCGCTTCTGCCACTGATGGTAACATTTCTAGAACTCATCATCTATAATATCCTATCAAAAGCTAAAGAATGTAATTCTTTGTTTTTGGATACCACAGGAGAGCTAGATATATGAGGTGAGACAATAAAGTAATGAAACTGATGTGAAAAAACAATGTTGCTTACCATTTTAGTTAAACTTTGTGTTGTCTCCTTCAGAGTAGTTCCCTTCTGATTGCACACACTTTTTCCAGCGCTTCTGCCACTGATGGTAACATTTCTAGAACTCATCTTCTGTAATATCCTATCAAAAGCTAAAGAATGTAATTCTTTGTTTTTGGATACCACAGGAGAGCTAGATATATGAGGTGAGACAATAAAGTAAAGAGACTGATGTGAAAAAACAATGTTGCTTACCGTTTTAGTCAAACTTAGTGTTGTCTCCTTCAGAGTAGTTCCCTTCGGATTGCACACACTTTTTCCAGCGCTTCTGCCACTGACGGTAACATTTCTAGAACTCATCTTCTGTAATATCCTATCAAAAGCTAAAGAATGTAATTCTTTGTTTTTGGATACCACAGGAGAGCTAGATATATGAGGTGAGACAATAAAGTAATGAGACTGATGTGAAAAAACAATGTTGCTTACCGTTTTAGTTAAACTTAGTGTTGTCTCCTTCAGAGTAGTTCCCTTCTGATTGCACACACTTTTTCCAGCGCTTCTGCCACTGATGGTAACATTTCTAGAACTCATCTTCTGTAATATCCTAAGAAGATAAAGAATGTAATTCTTTGTTTTTGGATACCACAGGAGAGCTAGATGTATGAGGTGAGACAATAAAGTAATGAGACAGATGTGAAAAAACAATGTTGCTTACCGTTTTAGTCAAACTTAGTGTTGTCTCCTTCAGAGTAGTTCCCTTCTGATTGCACACACTTTTTCCAGCGCTTCTGCCACTGATGGTAACATTTCTAGAACTCATCTTCTGTAATATCCTAAAAAGATGAAAAATGTAATTCTTTGTTTTTGGATACCACAGGAGAGCTAGATATATGAGGTGAGACAATAAAGTAATGAGACTGATGTGAAAAAACAATGTTGCTTACCGTTTTAGTCATACTTAGTGTTGTCTCCTTCAGAGTAGTTCCCTTCTGATTGCACACACTTTTTCCAGCGCTTCTGCCACTGATGGTAACATTTCTAGAACTCATCTTCTGTAATATCCTAAAAAGATAAAGAATGCAATTCTTTGTTTTTGGATACCACAGAAGAGCTAGATATATGAGGTGAGACAATAAAGTAATAGGACTGATGTGAAAAAACAATGTTGCTTACCGTTTTAGTCAAACTTAGTGTTGTCTCCTTCAGAGTAGTTCCCTTCTGATTGCACGCACTTTTTCCAGCGCTTCTGCCACTGATGGTAACATTTCTAGAACTCATCTCCTGTAATATCCTATCAAAAGCTAAACAATGTAATTCTGTGTTTTTGGATACCACAGGACAGCGAGATATATGAGGTGAGACAATAAAGTAATGAGACTGATGTGAAAAAACAATGTTGCTTACCGTTTTAGTCAAACTTAGTGTTGTCTCCTTCAGAGTAGTTCCCTTCTGATTGCACACATCTTTTCCAGCGCTTCTGCCACTGATGGTAACATTTCTAGAACTCATCTTCTGTAATATCCTATCAAAAGCTAAAGAATGTAATTCTTTGTTTTTGGATCCCACAGGAGAGCTAGATATATGAGGTGAGACAATAAAGTAAAGAGACTGATGTGAAAAAACAATGTTGCTTACCGTTTTAGTCAAACTTAGTGTTGTCTCCTTCAGAGTAGTTCCCTTCTGATTGCACACACTTTTTCCAGCGCTTCTGCCACTGATGGTAACATTTCTAGAACTCATCTTCTGTAATATCCTATCAAAAGCTAAAGAATGTAATTCTTTGTTTTTGGATACCACAGGAGAGCTAGATATATGAGGTGAGACAATAAAGTAAAGAGACTGATGTGAAAAAACAATGTTGCTTACCGTTTTAGTCAAACTTAGTGTTGTCTCCTTCAGAGTAGTTCCCTTCGGATTGCACACACTTTTTCCAGCGCTTCTGCCACTGACGGTAACATTTCTAGAACTCATCTTCTGTAATATCCTATCAAAAGCTAAAGAATGTAATTCTTTGTTTTTGGATACCACAGGAGAGCTAGATATATGAGGTGAGACAATAAAGTAATGAGACTGATGTGAAAAAACAATGTTGCTCACCGTTTTAGTTAAACTTAGTGTTGTCTCCTTCAGAGTAGTTCCCTTCTGATTGCACACAATTTTTCCAGCGCTTCTGCCACTGATGGTAACATTTCTAGAACTCATCCTCTGTAATATCCTAAGAAGATAAAGAATGTAATTCTTTGTTTTTGGATACAACAGGAGAGCTACATATATGAGGTGAGACAATAAAGTAATGAGACTGATGTGAAAAAACAATGTTGCTTACCGTTTTAGTCAAACTTAGTGTTGTCTCCTTCAGAGTAGTTCCCTTCTGATTGCACACACTTTTTCCAGCGCTTCTGCCACTGATGGTAACATTTCTAGCACTCATCTTCTGTAATATCCTAAAAAGATGAAAAATGTAATTCTTTGTTTTTGGATACCACAGGAGAGCTAGATATATGAGGTGAGACAATAAAGTAATGAGACTGATGTGAAAAAACAATGTTGCTTACCGTTTTAGTCATACTTAGTGTTGTCTCCTTCAGAGTAGTTCCCTTCTGATTGCACACACTTTTTCCAGCGCTTATGCCACTGATGGTAACATTTCTAGAACTTATCTTCTGTAATATCCTAAAAAGATAAAGAATGCAATTCTTTGTTTTTGGATACCACAGAAGAGCTAGATATATGAGGTGAGACAATAAAGTAATAAGACTGATGTGAAAAAACAATGTTGCTTACCGTTTTAGTCAAACTTAGTGTTGTCTCCTTCAGAGTAGTTCCCTTCTGATTGCACGCACTTTTTCCAGCGCTTCTGCCACTGATGGTAACATTTCTAGAACTCATCTCCTGTAATATCCTATCAAAAGCTAAACAATGTAATTCTTTGTTTTTGGATACCACAGGACAGCGAGATATATGAGGTGAGACAATAAAGTAATGAGACTGATGTGAAAAAACAATGTTGCTTACCGTTTTAGTCAAACTTAGTGGTGCCTCCTTCAGAGTAGTTCCCTTCTGATTGCACACATCTTTTCCAGCGCTTCTGCCACTGATGGTAACATTTCTAGAACTCATCTTCTGTAATATCCTATCAAAAGCTAAAGAATGTAATTATTTGTTTTTGGATCCCACAGGAGAGCTAGATATATGAGGTGAGACAATAAAGTAAAGAGACTGATGTGAAAAAACAATGTTGCTTACCGTTTTAGTCAATCTTAGTGTTGTCTCCTTCAGAGTAGTTCCCTTCTGATTGCACACACTTTTTTTTAGCGCTTCTGCCGCTGATGGTAACATTTCTAGAACTCATCTTCTGTAATATCCCATCAAAAGCTAAAGAATGTATTTCTTAGTTTTTGGATACCACAGGAGAGCTAGATATATGAGGTGAGACAATAAAGTAATGAGACTGATGTGAAAAAACAATGTTGTTTACCGTTTTAGTCAAATTTAGTGTTGTCTCCTTCAGAGTAGTTCCCTTCTGATTGCACACACTTTTTCCAGCGCTTCTGCCACTGATGGTAACATTTCTGGAACTCATCTTCTGTAATATAATAAAAAGATAAAGAATGTAATTCTTTGTTTTTGGATACCACAGGAGAGCTAGATATATGAGGTGAGACAATAAAGTAATGAGACTGATGTGAAAAAACAATGTTGCTTACCGTTTTAGTCAAACTTAGTGTTGTCTCCTTCAGAGCAGTTCCCTTCTGATTGCACACACTTTTTCCAGCGCTTCTGCCACTGATGGTAACATTTCTAGAACTCATCTTCTGTAATATAATATCAAAAGCTCAAGAATGTAATTCTTTGTTTTTGGATACCACAGGAGAGCTAGATATATGAGGTGAGACAATAAAGTAATGAGACTGATGTGAAAAAACAATGTTGGTTACCGTTCTAGACAAACTTAGTGTTGTCTCCTTCAGAGTAGTTTCCTTCTGATTGCACACACCTCTTCCAGCGCTTCTGCCACTGATGGTAACATTTCTGGAACTCATCTTCTGTAATATCCTAAAAAGATAAAGAATGTAATTCTTTGTTTTTGGATACCACAGGAGAGCTAGATATATGAGGTGAGACAATAAAGTAATGAGACTGATGTAAAAAAACAATGATGCTTACCGTTTTAGTCAAACTTAGTGTTGTCTCCTTCAGAGTAGTTCCCTTCTGTTTGCACACACTTTTTCCAGCGCTTCTGCCACTGATGGTAACATTTCTAGAACTCATCTCCTGTAATATCCTATTAAAAGCTAAAGAATGTAATTCTTTGTTTTTGGATACCACAGGAGAGCTAGATATATGAGGTGAGACAATAAAGTAATGAGACTGATGTGAAAAAACGATGTTGCTTACCGTTTTAGTCAAACTTAGTGTTGTGTCCTTCAGAGTAGATCCCTTCTGATTGCACACACTTTTTTTGGCGCTTCTGCCACTGATGGTAACATTTCTAGAACTCATCTTCTGTAATATCCAATCAAAAGCTAAAGAAATTAATTCTTTGTTTTTGGATACCACAGGAGAGCTAGATATATCAGGTGAGACAATAAAGTAATGAGACTGATGTGAAAAAACAATGTTGCTTACCGTTTTAGTCAAACTTAGTGTTGTCTCCTTCAGAGTAGTTACCTTCTGATTGCACACACTTTTTTCCAGCGCTTCTGCCACTGATGGTAACATTTGTAGAACTCATCTTCTGTAATATCCCATCAAAAGTTAAAGAATGTAATTCTTAGTTTTTGGATACCACAGGATGGCTAGATATATGAGGTGAGACAATAAAGTAATGAGACTGATGTGAAAAAACAATGTTGTTTACCGTTTTTGTCAAACTTAGTGTTGTCTCCTTCAGAGTAGTTCCTTCTGATTGCACACACTTTTTCCAGCGCTTCTGCCACTGATGGTAACATTTCTAGAACTAATCTTCTATAATATCCTATCAAAAGCTAAAGAATGTAATTCTTTGTTTTTGGATACCACAGGAGAACTAGATATATGAGGTGAGACAATAAAGTAATAAGACTGATGTGAAAAAACAATGTTGCTTACCGTTTTAGTCAAACTTAGTGTTGTCTTCTTCAGAGCAGTTCCCTTCTGATTGCATACACTTTTTCCAGCGCTTCTGCCACTGATGGTAACATTTCTAGAACTCATCTTCTGTAATATCCTAAAAAGATAAAGAATGTAATTCTTTGTTTTTGAATACCACAGGAGAGGTAGATATATGAGGTGACACAATAAAGTAATGAGACTGATGTGAAAAAACAATGTTGCTTACCGTTTTAGTCAAACTTAGTGTTGTCTCCTTCAGAGTAGTTCCCTTCTGATTGCACACACTTTTTCCAGCGCTTCTGCCACTGATGGTAACATTTCTAGAACTCATCTTCTGTAATATCCTAAAAGGATAAGGAATGTAATTCTTTGTTTTTGGATACCACAGGAGAGCTAGATATATGAGGTGAGACAATAAAGTATGAGACTGATGTGAAAAAACAATGTTGCTTACCTTTTTAGTCAAACTTAGTGTTGTCTCCTTCAGAGTAGTTCCCTTCCGATTCCACACACTTTTTCCAGCGCTTCTGCCACTGATGGTAACATTTCTAAAACCTATCATCTGTAATATCCTATCAAAAGCTAAAGAATGTAATTCTTTGTTTTTGGATACCACAGGAGAGCTAGATATATGAGGTGAGACAATAAAGTATGAAACTGATGTGAAAAAACAATGTTGCTTACCATTTTAGTCAAACTAAGTGTTGTCTCCTTCAGAGTAGTTCCCTTCTGATTGCACACACTTTTTCCAGCGCTTCTGAAACTAATGGTAACATTTCTGGAACTCATCTTCCGTAATATCCTATCAAATGCTTAAGAATGTTATTATTAGTTTTTGGATACCACAGGAGAGCTAGATATATGAGGTGAGACAATAAAGTAATGAGACTGATGTGAAAAACCAATGTTGCTTACCGTTTTAGTCAAACTTAGTGTTGTCTCCTTCAGAGTAGTTCCTTCTGATTGCACACACTTTTTCCAGCGCTTCTGCCACTGATGGTAACATTTCTAGAACTAATCTTCTATAATATCCTATCAAAAGCTAAAGAATGTAATTCTTTGTTTTTGGATACAACAGGAGAGCTAGATATATGAGGTGAGACAATAAAGTAATGAGACTGATGTGAAAAAACAATGTTGTTTACCGTTTTAGTCAAACTTAGTGTTGTATCCTTCAGTGTAGTTCCCTTCTGATTGCACCCAATTTTTCCAGCGCTTCTGCCACTGATGGTAACATTTCTCGAACTCATCTTCTGTATTATGCTATCAAAAGCTAAAGAATGTAATTCTTTGTTTTTGGATACCACAGGAGAGCTAGATATATGAGGTGAGACAATAAAGTAATGAGATTGATGTGAAAAAACAATGTTGCTTACCGTTTTATTCAAACTTAGTGTTGTCTCCTTCAGAGTAGTTCAATTCTGATTGCACACACTTTTTCCTGCGCTTCTGCCACTGATGGTAACATTTCTAGAACTCATCTTCTGTAATATCTTATTAAAAGCTAAGGAATGTAATTCTTTGTTTTTGGATACCACAGGAGAGCTAGATATATGAGGTGAGACAATAAAGTAATGAGACTGATGTGAAAAAACAATGTTGCTTACCGTTTTAGTCAAACTTAGTGTTGCCTCCTACAGAGTAGTTCCCTTCTGATTGCACACACTTTTTCCAGCGCTTCTGCCACTGATGGTAACATTTCTGGAACTCATCTTCTGTAATATCCTAAAAATATAAAGAATGTAATTCTTTGTTTTTCGATACCACAGGAGAGCTAGATATATGAGGTGAGACAATAAAGTAATAAGACTGATGTGAAAAACAATGTTGCTTACCGTTTTAGTCAAACTTAGTGTTGTCTTCTTTAGAGCAGTTCCCTTCTGATTGCATACACTTTTCCCAGCGCTTCTGCCACTGATGGTAACATTTCTAGAACTCATCTTCTGTAATATCCTAAAAAGATAAAGAATGTGATTCTTTGTTTTTGAATACCACAAGAGAGGTAGATATATGAGGTGACACAATAAAGTAATGAGACTGATGTGAAAAAACAATGTTGCTTACCATTTTAGTCAAACTTAGTGTTGTCTCCTTCAGAGTAGTTCCCTTCTGATTGCACACACTTTTTCCAGCGCTTCTGCCACTGATGGTAACATTTCTAGAACTCATCTTCTGTAATATCCTAAAAAGATAAAGAATGTAATTCTTTGTTTTTGGATACCACAGGAGAGCTAGATATATGAGGTGAGACAATAAAGTATGAGACTGATGTGAAAAAACAATGTTGCTTACCATTTTAGTCAAACTTAGTGTTGTCTCCTTCAGAGTAGTTCCCTTCCGATTCCACACACTTTTTCCAGCGCTTCTGAAACTGATGGTAACATTTCTCGAACTCATCTTCTGTAATATCCTATCAAAAGCTAAAGAATGTAATTCTTTGTTTTTGGATACCACAAGAGAGCTAGATATATGAGGTGACACAATAAAGTAATGAGACTGATGTGAGAAAACAATGTTGCTTACCGTTTTAGTCAAACTTAGTGTTGTCTCCTTCAGAGTAGTTCCCTTCTGATTGCACACACTTTTTCCAGCGCTTCTGCCACTGATGGTAACATTTCTAGAACTCATCTTCTATAATATCCTATCAAAAGCTAAAGAATGTAATTCTTTGTTTTTGGATACCACAGGAGAGCTAGATATATGAGGTGACACAATAAAGTAATGATACTGATGTGAAAAAACAATGTTGCTTACCGTTTTATTCAAACTTAGTGTTGTCTCCTTCAGGGTAGTTGCCTTCTGATTGCACACACTTTTTCCAGCGCTTCTGCCACTGATGGTAACATTTCTAAAACCCATCATCTGTAATATCCTATCAAAAGCTAAAGAATGTAATTCTTTGTTTTTGGATACCACAGGAGAGCTAGATATATGAGGTGAGACAATAAAGTATGAAACTGATGTGAAAAAACAATGTTGCTTACCATTTTAGTCAAACTAAGTGTTGTCTCCTTCAGAGTAGTTCCCTTCTGATTGCACACACTTTTTCCAGCGCTTCTGAAACTAATGGTAACATTTCTGGAACTCTTCTTCCGTAATATCCTATCAAAAGCTAAAGAATGTTATTATTAGTTTTTGGATACCACAGGAGAGCTAGATATATGAGGTGAGACGATAAAGTAATGAGACTGATGTGAAAAACCAATGTTGCTTACCGTTTTAGTCAAACTTAGTGTTGTCTCCTTCAGAGTAGTTCAATTCTGATTGCACACACTATTTCCTGCGCTTCTGCATCTGATGGTAACATTTCTAGAACTCATCTTCTGTAAAATCCTAAAAAGATGAAGAATGTAATTCTTTGTTTTTCGATACCACAGGAGAGCTAGATATCAGAGGTGAGACAATAAAGTAATAAGACTGATGTGAAAAAACAATGTTGCTTACCGTTTTAGTCAAACATAGTGTTGTCTCCTTCAGAGTAGTTTCCTTATGATTGCATACACTTTTTCCAGCGCTTCTGCCACTGATGGTAACATTTCTAGAACTCATCTTCTGTAATATCTTATTAAAAGCTAAAGAAAGTAATTCTTTGTTTTTGGATACCACAGGAGAGCTAGATATATGAGGTGAGACAATAAAGTAATGAGACTGATGTGTAAAAGCAATGTTGCTTACCATTTTAGTCAAACTTAGGGTTGTCTCCTTCAGAGTAGTTACCTTCTGATTGCACACACTTTTTCCAGCGCTTCTGCCACTGATGGTCACATTTCTAGAACTCATCTTCTGTAATATCCTAAAAATATAAAGTATGTAAATCTTTGTTTTTGGACACCACAGGAGAGCTAGATATATGAGGTGAGACAATAAAGTAATAAGACTGATGTGAAAAAACAATGTTGCTTACCGTTTTAGTCAAACTTAGTGTTGTCTCCTTCAGAGCAGTTCCCTTCTGATTGCATACACTTTTTCCAGCGCTTCTGCCACTGATGGTAACATTTCTGGAACTCATCTTCTGTAATATCCTAAAAAGATAAAGAATGTAATTCTTTGTTTTTCGATACCACAGGAGAGCTAGATATATGAGGTGAGACAATAAAGTAATAAGACTGATGTGAAAAAACAATGTTGCTTACCGTTTTAGTCAAACTTAGTGTTGTCTTCTTCAGAGCAGTTCCCTTCTGATTGCATACACTTTTTCCAGCGCTTCTGCCACTGATGGTAACATTTCTAGAACTCATCTTCTGTAATATCCTAAAAAGATAAAGAATGTAATTCTTTGTTTTTGAATACCACAGGAGAGGTAGATATATGAGGTGACACAATAAAGTAATGAGACTGATGTGAAAAAACAATGTTGCTTACCGTTTTAGTCAAACTTAGTGTTGTCTCCTTCAGAGTAGTTCCCTTCTGATTGCACACACTTTTTCCAGCGCTTCTGCCACTGATGGTAACATTTCTAGAACTCATCTTCTGTAATATCCTATCAAAAGCTAAAGAATGTAATTCTTTGTTTTTGGATACCACAGGAGAGCTAGATATATGAGGTGACACAATAAAGTAATGAGACTGATGTGAAAAACCAATGTTGCTTACCGTTTTAGTCAAACTTAGTGTTGTCTCCTTCAGAGTAGTTCCCTTCTGATTGCACACTTTTTCCAGCGCTTCTGCCACTGATGGTAACATTTCTGGAACTCATCTTCTGTAATATCCTAAAAATATAAAGAATGTAATTCTTTGTTTTTCGATACCACAGGAGAGCTAGATATATGAGGTGAGACAATAAAGTAATAAGACTGATGTGAAAAAACAATGTTGCTTACCGTTTTAGTCAAACTTAGTGTTGTCTTCTTCAGAGCAGTTCCCTTCTGATTGCATACACTTTTTCCAGCGCTTCTGCCACTGATGGTAACATTTCTAGAACTCATCTTCTGTAATATCCTAAAAAGATAAAGAATGTAATTCTTTGTTTTTGAATACCACAAGAGAGGTAGATATATGAGGTGACACAATAAAGTAATGAGACTGATGTGAAAAAACAATGTTGCTTACCGTTTTAGTCAAACTTAGTGTTGTCTCCTTCAGAGTAGTTCCCTTCCGATTCCACACACTTTTTCCAGCGCTTCTGCCACTGATGGTAACATTTCTAAAACCTATCATCTGTAATATCCTATCAAAAGCTAAAGAATGTAATTCTTTGTTTTTGGATACCACAGGAGAGCTAGATATATGAGGTGAGACAATAAAGTATGAAACTGATGTGAAAAAACAATGTTGCTTACCATTTTAGTCAAACTAAGTGTTGTCTCCTTCAGAGTAGTTCCCTTCTGATTGCACACACTTTTTCCAGCGCTTCTGAAACTAATGGTAACATTTCTGGAACTCATCTTCCGTAATATCCTATCAAATGCTTAAGAATGTTATTATTAGTTTTTGGATACCACAGGAGAGCTAGATATATGAGGTGAGACAATAAAGTAATGAGACTGATGTGAAAAACCAATGTTGCTTACCGTTTTAGTCAAACTTAGTGTTGTCTCCTTCAGAGTAGTTCCTTCTGATTGCACACACTTTTTCCAGCGCTTCTGCCACTGATGGTAACATTTCTAGAACTAATCTTCTATAATATCCTATCAAAAGCTAAAGAATGTAATTCTTTGTTTTTGGATACAACAGGAGAGCTAGATATATGAGGTGAGACAATAAAGTAATGAGACTGATGTGAAAAAACAATGTTGTTTACCGTTTTAGTCAAACTTAGTGTTGTATCCTTCAGTGTAGTTCCCTTCTGATTGCACCCAATTTTTCCAGCGCTTCTGCCACTGATGGTAACATTTCTCGAACTCATGTTCTGTATTATGCTATCAAAAGCTAAAGAATGTAATTCTTTGTTTTTGGATACCACAGGAGAGCTAGATATATGAGGTGAGACAATAAAGTAATGAGATTGATGTGAAAAAACAATGTTGCTTACCGTTTTATTCAAACTTAGTGTTGTCTCCTTCAGAGTAGTTCAATTCTGATTGCACACACTTTTTCCTGCGCTTCTGCCACTGATGGTAACATTTCTAGAACTCATCTTCTGTAATATCTTATTAAAAGCTAAGGAATGTAATTCTTTGTTTTTGGATACCACAGGAGAGCTAGATATATGAGGTGAAACAATAAAGTAATGAGACTGATGTGAAAAAACAATGTTGCTTACCGTTTTAGTCAAACTTAGTGTTGCCTCCTACAGAGTAGTTCCCTTCTGATTGCACACACTTTTTCCAGCGCTTCTGCCACTAATGGTAACATTTCTGGAACTCATCTTCTGTAATATCCTAAAAATATAAAGAATGTAATTCTTTGTTTTTCTATACCACAGGAGAGCTAGATATATGAGGTGAGACAATAAAGTAATAAGACTGATGTGAAAAAACAATGTTGCTTACCGTTTTAGTCAAACTTAGTGTTGTCTTCTTCAGAGCAGTTCCCTTCTGATTGCATACACTTTTTCCAGCGCTTCTGCCACTGATGGTAACATTTCTAGAACTCATCTTCTGTAATATCCTAAAAAGATAAAGAATGTAATTCTTTGTTTTTGAATACCACAGGAGAGGTAGATATATGAGGTGAGACAATAAAGTAATGAGACTGATGTGAAAAAACAATGTTGCTTACCGTTTTAGTCAAACTTAGTGTTGTCTCCTTCAGAGTAGTTCCCTTCTGATTGCACACACTTTTTCCAGCGCTTCTGCCACTGATGGTAACATTTCTAGAACTCATCTTCTGTAATATCCTATCAAAAGCTAAAGAATGTAATTCTTTGTTTTTGGATACCACAGGAGAGCTAGATATATGAGGTGACACAATAAAGTAATGAGACTGATGTGAAAAACCAATGTTGCTTACCGTTTTAGTCAAACTTAGTGTTGTCTCCTTCAGAGTAGTTCCCTTCTGATTGCACACACTTTTTCCAGCGCTTCTGCCACTGATGGTAACATTTCTGGAACTCATCTTCTGTAATATCCTAAAAATATAAAGAATGTAATTCTTTGTTTTTCGATACCACAGGAGAGCTAGATATATGAGGTGAGACAATAAAGTAATAAGACTGATGTGAAAAACAATGTTGCTTACCGTTTTAGTCAAACTTAGTGTTGTCTTCTTCAGAGCAGTTCCCTTCTGATTGCATACACTTTTCCCAGCGCTTCTGCCACTGATGGTAACATTTCTAGAACTCATCTTCTGTAATATCCTAAAAAGATAAAGAATGTGATTCTTTGTTTTTGAATACCACAAGAGAGGTAGATATATGAGGTGACACAATAAAGTAATGAGACTGATGTGAAAAAACAATGTTGCTTACCATTTTAGTCAAACTTAGTGTTGTCTCCTTCAGAGTAGTTCCCTTCTGATTGCACACACTTTTTCCAGCGCTTCTGCCACTGATGGTAACATTTCTAGAACTCATCTTCTGTAATATCCTAAAAAGATAAAGAATGTAATTCTTTGTTTTTGGATACCACAGGAGAGCTAGATATATGAGGTGAGACAATAAAGTATGAGACTGATGTGAAAAAACAATGTTGCTTACCATTTTAGTCAAACTTAGTGTTGTCTCCTTCAGAGTAGTTCCCTTCCGATTCCACACACTTTTTCCAGCGCTTCTGAAACTGATGGTAACATTTCTCGAACTCATCTTCTGTAATATCCTATCAAAAGCTAAAGAATGTAATTCTTTGTTTTTGGATACCACAAGAGAGCTAGATATATGAGGTGACACAATAAAGTAATGAGACTGATGTGAGAAAACAATGTTGCTTACCGTTTTAGTCAAGCTTAGTGTTGTCTCCTTCAGAGTAGTTCCCTTCTGATTGCACACACTTTTTCCAGCGCTTCTGCCACTGATGGTAACATTTCTAGAACTCATCTTCTATAATATCCTATCAAAAGCTAAAGAATGTAATTCTTTGTTTTTGGATACCACAGGAGAGCTAGATATATGAGGTGACACAATAAAGTAATGATACTGATGTGAAAAAACAATGTTGCTTACCGTTTTATTCAAACTTAGTGTTGTCTCCTTCAGGGTAGTTGCCTTCTGATTGCACACACTTTTTCCAGCGCTTCTGCCACTGATGGTAACATTTCTAAAACCCATCATCTGTAATATCCTATCAAAAGCTAAAGAATGTAATTCTTTGTTTTTGGATACCACAGGAGAGCTAGATATATGAGGTGAGACAATAAAGTATGAAACTGATGTGTAAAAGCAATGTTGCTTACCATTTTAGTCAAACTTAGGGTTGTCTCCTTCAGAGTAGTTACCTTCTGATTGCACACACTTTTTCCAGCGCTTCTGCCACTGATGGTCACATTTCTAGAACTCATCTTCTGTAATATCCTAAAAATATAAAGTATGTAAATCTTTGTTTTTGGACACCACAGGAGAGCTAGATATATGAGGTGAGACAATAAAGTAATAAGACTGATGTGAAAAAACAATGTTGCTTACCGTTTTAGTCAAACTTAGTGTTGTCTCCTTCAGAGCAGTTCCCTTCTGATTGCATACACTTTTTCCAGCGCTTCTGCCACTGATGGTAACATTTCTGGAACTCATCTTCTGTAATATCCTAAAAAGATAAAGAATGTAATTCTTTGTTTTTCGATACCACAGGAGAGCTAGATATATGAGGTGAGACAATAAAGTAATAAGACTGATGTGAAAAAACAATGTTGCTTACCGTTTTAGTCAAACTTAGTGTTGTCTTCTTCAGAGCAGTTCCCTTCTGATTGCATACACTTTTTCCAGCGCTTCTGCCACTGATGGTAACATTTCTAGAACTCATCTTCTGTAATATCCTAAAAAGATAAAGAATGTAATTCTTTGTTTTTGAATACCACAGGAGAGGTAGATATATGAGGTGACACAATAAAGTAATGAGACTGATGTGAAAAAACAATGTTGCTTACCGTTTTAGTCAAACTTAGTGTTGTCTCCTTCAGAGTAGTTCCCTTCTGATTGCACACACTTTTTCCAGCGCTTCTGCCACTGATGGTAACATTTCTAGAACTCATCTTCTGTAATATCCTATCAAAAGCTAAAGAATGTAATTCTTTGTTTTTGGATACCACAGGAGAGCTAGATATATGAGGTGACACAATAAAGTAATGAGACTGATGTGAAAAACCAATGTTGCTTACCGTTTTAGTCAAACTTAGTGTTGTCTCCTTCAGAGTAGTTCCCTTCTGATTGCACACTTTTTCCAGCGCTTCTGCCACTGATGGTAACATTTCTGGAACTCATCTTCTGTAATATCCTAAAAATATAAAGAATGTAATTCTTTGTTTTTCGATACCACAGGAGAGCTAGATATATGAGGTGAGACAATAAAGTAATAAGACTGATGTGAAAAAACAATGTTGCTTACCGTTTTAGTCAAACTTAGTGTTGTCTTCTTCAGAGCAGTTCCCTTCTGATTGCATACACTTTTTCCAGCGCTTCTGCCACTGATGGTAACATTTCTAGAACTCATCTTCTGTAATATCCTAAAAAGATAAAGAATGTAATTCTTTGTTTTTGAATACCACAAGAGAGGTAGATATATGAGGTGACACAATAAAGTAATGAGACTGATGTGAAAAAACAATGTTGCTTACCGTTTTAGTCAAACTTAGTGTTGTCTCCTTCAGAGTAGTTCCCTTCTGATTGCACACACTTTTTCCAGCGCTTCTGCCACTGATGGTAACATTTCTAGAACTCATCTTCTGTAATATCCTAAAAAGATAAAGAATGTAATTCTTTGTTTTTGGATACCACAGCAGAGCTAGATATATGAGGTGAGACAATAAAGTATGAGACTGATGTGAAAAAACAATGTTGCTTACCATTTTAGTCAAACTTAGTGTTGTCTCCTTCAGACTAGTTCCCTTCCGATTCCACACACTTTTTCCAGCGCTTCTGAAACTGATGGTAACATTTCTCGAACTCATCTTCTGTAATATCCTATCAAAAGCTAAAGAATGTAATTCTTTGTTTCTGGATACCACAAGAGAGCTAGATATATGAGGTGACACAATAAAGTAATGAGACTGATGTGAAAAAACAATGTTGCTTACCGTTTTAGTCAAACTTAGTGTTGTCTCCTTTAGAGTAGATCCCTTCTGATTGCACACACTTTTTCCAGCGCTTCTGCCACTGATGGTAACATTTCTAGAACTCATCTTCTATAATATCCTATCAAAAGCTAAAGAATGTAATTCTTTGTTTTTGGATACCACAGGAGAGCTAGATATATGAGGTGACACAATAAAGTAATGATACTGATGTGAAAAAACAATGTTGCTTACCGTTTTATTCAAACTTAGTGTTGTCTCCTTCAGGGTAGTTGCCTTCTGATTGCACACACTTTTTCCAGCGCTTCTGCCACTGATGGTAACATTTCTAAAACCCATCATCTGTAATATCCTATCAAAAGCTAAAGAATGTAATTCTTTGTTTTTGGATACCACAGGAGAGCTAGATATATGAGGTGAGACAATAAAGTATGAAACTGATGTGAAAAAACAATGTTGCTTACCATTTTAGTCAAACTAAGTGTTGTCTCCTTCAGAGTAGTTCCCTTCTGATTGCACACACTTTTTCCAGCGCTTCTGAAACTAATGGTAACATTTCTGGAACTCATCTTCCGTAATAACCTATCAAAAGCTAAAGAATGTTATTATTAGTTTTTGGATACCACAGGAGAGCTAGATATATGAGGTGAGACGATAAAGTAATGAGACTGATGTGAAAAACCAATGTTGCTTACCGTTTTAGTCAAACTTAGTGTTGTCTCCTTCAGAGTAGTTCAATTCTGATTGCACACACTATTTCCTGCGCTTCTGCATCTGATGGTAACATTTCTAGAACTCATCTTCTGTAAAATCCTAAAAAGATGAAGAATGTAATTCTTTGTTTTTCGATACCACAGGAGAGCTAGATATAAGAGGTGAGACAATAAAGTAATAAGACTGATGTGAAAAAACAATGTTGCTTACCGTTTTAGTCAAACATAGTGTTGTCTCCCTCAGAGTAGTTCCCTTATGATTGCATACACTTTTTCCAGCGCTTCTGCCACTGCTGGTAACATTTCTAGAACTCATCTTCTGTAATATCTTATTAAAAGGTAAAGAAAGTAATTCTTTGTTTTTGGATACCACAGGAGAGCTAGATATATGAGGTGAGACAATAAAGTAATGAGACTGATGTGAAAAAGCAATGTTGCTTACCATTTTAGTCAAAATTAGGGTTGTCTCCTTCAGAGTAGTTACCTTCTGATTGCACACACTTTTTCCAGCGCTTCTGCCACTGATGGTAACATTTCTAGAACTCATCTTCTGTAATATCCTAAAAAAATAAAGAATGTAATTCTTTTTCTTTGGATACCACAGGAGAGCTAGATATATGAGGTGAGACAATAAAGTATGAGACTGATGTGAAAAAACAATGTTGCTTACCATTTTAGTCAAATTTAGTGTTGTCTCATTCAGAGTAGTTCCCTTCTGATTCCACACACTTTTTCCAGCGCTTCTGAAACTGATGGTAACATTTCTAGAACTCATCTTCTGTAATATCCTATCAAAAGCTAAAGAATATAATTCTTTGTTTTTGGATACCACAGGAGAGCTAGATATATGAGGTGACACAATACAGTAATGAGACTGATGTGAAAAAACAATGTTGCCTACCATTTTCGTCAAACTTAGTGTTGTTTCCTTCAGAGCAGTTCCCTTCTGATTGCACACACTTTTTCCAGCGCTTCTGCCACTGATGGTAGCATTTCTAGAACTCATGTTATGTAATATCCTAAAAAGATAAAGAATGTAATTCTTTGCTTTTGGATACCACAGGAGAGCTAGATATATGAGGTGAGACAATAAAGTAATGAGACTGATGTGAAAAAACAATGTTGCCTACCGTTTTAGACAAACTTAGTGTTGTCTCCTTCAGAGTAGTTCCCTTCTGATTGCACACACTTTTTCCAGCGCTTCTGCCACTGATGGTAACATTTCTAGAACTCATCTTCTGTAATATAATATCAAAAGCTAAAGAATGTAATTCTTTGTTTTTGGATACCACAGGAGAGCTAGATATATGAGGTGAGACAATAAAGTAATGAGACTGATGTGAAAAAACAATGTTGCTTACCGTTCTAGACAAACTTAGTGTTGTCTCCTTTAGGGTAGTTACCTTCTCATTGCACACACTTTTTCCAGCGCTTCTGCCACTGATGGTAACATTTCTAGAACTCATCTTCTGTAATATCCCATCAAAAGCTAAAGAATGTAATTCTTAGTTTTTGGATACCACAGGATGGCTAGATATATGAGGTGAGACAATAAAGTAATGAGACTGATGTGAAAAAACAATGTTGTTTACCGTTTTAGTCAAACTTAGTGTTGTCTCCTTCAGAGTAGTTCCCTTCTGATTGCACACACTTTTTCCAGCGCTTCTGCCACTGATGGTAACATTTCTAGAACTAGTGTTCTATAATATCCTATCAAAAGCTAAAGAATGAAATTCTTTGTTTTTGGATACAACAGGAGAGCTAGATATATGAGGTGAGACAATAAAGTAATGAAACTGATGTGAAAAAACAATGTTGTTTTCCGTTTTAGTCAAACTTAGTGTTGTATTCTTCAGAGTAGTTCCCTTCTGATTGCACCCAATTTTTCCAGCGCTTCTGCCACTGATGGTAACATTTCTCGAACTCATCTTCTGTAATATCCTATCAAAAGCTAAAGAATGTAATTCTTTGTTTTTGGATACCACAGGAGAGCTAGATATATGAGGTGAGACAATAAAGTAATGAGACTGATGTGAAAAAACAATGTTGCTTACCGTTTTAGTCAAACTTAATGTTGTCTCCTTCAGAGTAGTTCCCTTCTGATTGCACACACTTTTTCCAGCGCTTCTGCCACTGATGGTAACATTTCTAGAACTCATCTTCTGTAATATCCAAAAAAGATGAAGAATGTAATTCTTTGTTTTTGGATACCACAGGAGAGCTAGATATATGAGGTGAGACAATAAAGTAATGAGACTGATGTGAAAAAACAATGTTGCTTGCCGTTTTAGTCAAACTTAGTGTTGTCTCCTTCAGAGTAGTTCCCTTCTGATTGCACACACTTTTTTTGGCGTTTCTGCCACTGATGGTAACATTTCTAGAACTCATCATCTGTAATATCCTATCAAAAGCTAAAGAATGTAATTCTTTGTTTTTGGGTACCACAGGAGAGCTAGATATATGAGGTGAGACAATAAAGTAATGAAACTGATGTGAAAAAACAATGTTGCTTACCATTTTAGTTAAACTTTGTGTTGTCTCCTTCAGAGTAGTTCCCTTCTGATTGCACACACTTTTTCCAGCGCTTCTGCCACTGATGGTAACATTTCTAGAACTCGTCTTCTGTAATATCCTATCAAAAGCTAAAGAATGTAATTCTTTGTTTTTGGATACCACAGGAGAGCTAGAAATATGAGGTGAGACAATAAAGTAAAGAGACTGATGTGAAAAAACAATGTTGCTAACCGTTTTAGTCAAACTTAGTGTTGTCTCCTTCAGAGTAGTTCCCTTCTGATTGCACACACTTTTTCCAGCGCTTCTGCCACTGATGGTAACATTTCTAGAACTCATCTTCTGTAATATCCTAAAAATATAAAGAATGTAATTCTTTGTTTTTCGATACCACAGGAGAGCTAGATATATGAGGTGAGACAATAAAGTAATAAGACTGATGTGAAAAAACAATGTTGCTTACCGTTTTAGTCAAACTTAGTGTTGTCTCCTTCAGAGCAGTTCCCTTCTGATTGCATACACTTTTTCCAGCGCTTCTGCCACTGATGGTAACATTTCAAGAACTCATCTTCTGTAATATCCTAAAAAGATAAAGAATGTAATTCTTTGTTTTTGAATACCACAGGAGAGCTAGATATATGAGGTAACACAATAAAGTAATGATACTGATGTGAAAATCCAATGTTTCTTACCGTTTTATTCAAACTTAGTGTTGTCTCCTTCAGAGTAGTTGCCTTCTGATTGCACACACTATTTCCAGCGCTTCTGCCACTGATGGTAACATTTCTAAAACCCATCTTCTGTAATATCCTATCAAAAGCTAAAGAATGTAATTCTTTGTTTTTGGATACCACAGGAGAGCTAGATATATGAGGTGACACAATAAAGTAATGAGACTGATGTGAAAAAACAATGTTGCTTACCGTTTTAGTCAAACTTAGTGTTGTCTCCTTCAGAGTAGTTCCCTTCTGATTGCACCCACTTTTTCCAGCGCTTCTGCCACTGATGGTAACATTTCTAGAACTCATCTTCTATAATATCCTCTCAAAAGCTAAAGAATGTAATTCTTTGTTTTTGGATACCACAGGAGAGCTAGATATATGAGGTGAGACAATAAAGTAATGAGACTGATGTGAAAAAACAATGTTGCTTACCGTTTTAGTCAAACTTAGTGTTGTCTCCTTCAGAGTAGTTCCCTTCTGATTGCACACACTTTTTCCAGCGCTTCTGCCACTGATGGTAACATTTCTAGTACTCACCTTCTATAATATCCTATCAAAAGCTAAGGAATGTAATTCTTTGTTTTTGGATACCACAGGAGAGCTAGATATATGAGGTGACACAATAAAGTAATGATACTGATGTGAAAAAACAATGTTGCTTACCGTTTTATTCAAACTTAGTGTTGTCTCCTTCAGGGTAGTTGCCTTCTGATTGCACACACTTTTTCCAGCGCTTCTGCCACTGATGGTAACATTTCTAAAACCCATCATCTGTAATATCCTATCAAAAGCTAAAGAATGTAATTCTTTGTTTTTGGATACCACAGGAGAGCTAGATATATGAGGTGAGACAATAAAGTATGAAACTGATGTGAAAAAACAATGTTGCTTACCATTTTAGTCAAACTAAGTGTTGTCTCCTTCAGAGTAGTTCCCTTCTGATTGCACACACTTTTTCCAGCGCTTCTGAAACTGATGGTAACATTTCTGGAACTCATCTTCTGTAATATCCTATCAAAAGCTAAAGAATGTTATTATTACTTTTTGGATACCACAGGGGAGCTAGATATATGAGGTGAGACAATAAAGTAATGAGACTGATGTGAAAAACCAATGTTGCTTACCGTTTTAGTCAAACTTAGTGTTGTCTCCTTCAGAGTAGTTCAATTCTGATTGCACACACTTTTTTCTGCGCTTCTGCCACTGATGGAAACATTTCTAGAACTCATCTTCTGTAAAATCCTAAAAAGATGAAGAATGCAACTCTTTGTTTTTCGATACCATAGGAGAGCTAGATATATGAGGTGAGACAATAAAGTAATAAGACTGATGTGAAAAAACAATGTTGCTTACCGTTTTAGTCAAACATGGTGTTGTCTCCTTCAGAGTAGTTCCCTTCTGATTGCATACACTTTTTCCAGCGCTTCTGCCACTGATGGTAACATTTCTAGAACTCATCTTCTGTAATATCCTAAAAAGATAAAGAATGTAATTCTTTGTTTTTGGATACCACAGGAGAGCTAGATATATGAGGTGAGACAATAAAGTAATGAGACTGATGTGAAAAAACAATGTTGCTTACCGTTTTAGTCAAACTTACTGTTGTCTCCTTCAGAGTAGTTCCCTTTTGATTGCACACACTTTTTCCAGCGCTTCTGCCACTGATGGTAACATTTCTAGAACTCATCTTCTGTAATATCCTAAAAATATAAAGAATGTAATTCTTTGTTTTTGGATACCACAGGAGAGCTAGATATATGAGGTGAGACAATAAAGTAATAAGACTGATGTGAAAAAACAATGTTGCTTACTGTTTTAGTCAAACTTAGTGTTGTCTCCTTCAGAGCAGTTCCCTTCTGATTGCATACACTTTTTCCAGCGCTTCTGCCACTGATGGTAACATTTCTAGAACTCATCTTCTGTAATATCCTAAAAAGATAAAGAATGTAATTCTTTGTTTTTGAATACCACAGGAGAGCTAGATATATGAGGTGACACAATACAGTAATGAGACTGATGTGAAAAAACAATGTTGCTTACCGTTTTAGTCAAACTTAGTGTTGTCTCCTTCAGAGTAGTTCCCTTCTGATTGCACACACTTTTTCCAGCGCTTCTGCCACTGATGGTAACATTTCTAGAAATCATGTTCTGTAATATCCTAAAAAGATAAAGAATGTAATTCTTTGTTTTTGGATACCACAGGAGAGCTAGATATATGAGGTGAGACAATAAAGTATGAGACTGATGTGAAAAAACAATGTTGCTTACCATTTTAGTCAAACTTAGTGTTGTCTCCTTCAGAGTAGTTCCCTTCTGATTCCACACACTTTTTCCAGCGCTTCTGAAACTGATGGTAACATTTCTGGAACTCATCTTCTGTAATATCCTATCAAAAGCTAAAGAATGTAATTCTTTGTTTTTGGATACCACAGGAGAGCTAGATATATGAGGTGACACAATAAAGTAATGAGACTGATGTGAAAAAACAATGTTGCTTACCGTTTTAGTCAAACTTAGTGTTGTCTCCTTCAGAGTAGTTCCCTTCTGATTACACACACTTTTTCCAGCGCTTCTGCCACTGATGGTAACATTTCTAGAACTCATGTTCTGTAATATCCTAAAAAGATAAAGAATGTAATTCTTTGTTTTTGGATACCACAGGAGAGCTAGATATATGAGGTGAGACAATAAAGTATGAGACTGATGTGAAAAAAAAATGTTGCTTACCATTTTAGTCAAACTTAGTGTTGTCTCCTTCAGAGTAGTTCCCTTCTGATTGCACACACTTTTTCCAGCGCTTCTGAAACTGATGGTAACATTTCTAGAACACATCTTCTGTAATATCCTATCAAAAGCTAAAGAATGTAATTCTTTGTTTTTGGATACCACAGGAGAGCTAGATATATGAGGTGAGACAATAAAGTAATGAGACTGATGTGAAAAAACAATGTTGCTTACCGTTTTAGTCAAACTTAGTGTTGTCTCCTTCAGAGTAGTTCCCTTCTGATTGCACACACCTTTTCCATCGCTTCTGCCACTGATGGTAAAATTTCTAGAACTCATCTTCTGGAATATCCTAAAAAGATAAAGAATGTAATTCTTTGTTTTTGGATACCACAGGAGAGCTAGATATATGAGGTGAGACAATAAAGTAATGAGACCGATGTGAAAAAACAATGTTGCTTACCGTTTTAGTCAAACTTAGTGTTGTCTCCTTCATTGTAGTTCCCTTCTGATTGCACACACTTTTTTAGCGCTTCTGCCACTGATGGTAACAATAGTAGAACTCATCTTCTGTAATATATTATCAAAAGCTAAAGAATGTAATTCTTTGTTTTTGGATACCACAGGAGAGCTAGATATATGAGGTGAGACAATAAAGTAAAGAGACTGATGGGAAAAAAAATGTTGCTTACCGTTTTAGTCAAACTTAGTGTTGTCTCCTTCATTGTAGTTCCCTTCTGATTGCACACACCTTTTTAGCGCTTCTGCCACTGATGGCAACAATTGAAGAACTCATCTTCTGTAATATCCTATCAAAAGCTAAAGAATGTAATTCTTTGTTTTTGGATACCACAGGAGAGCTAGATGTATGAGGTGAGACAATAAAGTAATGGGACTGATGTGAAAAAACAATGTTGCTTACCGTTTTAGTCAAACTTAGTGTTGTCTCCTTCAGAGTAGTTCCCTTCTGATTGCACACACTTTTTCCAGCGCTTCTGCCACTGATGGTAACATTTCTGGAACTCATCTTCTGTAATATCCTATCAAAAGCTAAAGAATGTAATTCTTTGTTTTTGGATACCACAGGAGAGCAAGATATATGAGGTGAGACAGTAAAGTAATGAGACTGATGTGAAAAAACAATGTTGCTTACCGTTTTAGTCAAACTTAGTGTTGTCTCCTTCAGAGTAGTTCCCTTCTGATTGCACACACTTTTTCCAGCGCTTCTTCCACTGATGGTAACATTTCTGGAACTCATCTTCTGTAATATCCTATCAAAAGCTAAAGAATGTAATTCTTTGTTTTTGGATACCACAGGAGAGCAAGATATATGAGGTGAGACAGTAAAGTAATGAGACTGATGTGAAAAAACAATGTTGCTTACCGTTTTAGTCAAACTTAGTGTTGTCTCCTTCAGAGTAGTTCCCTTCTGATTGCACACACTTTTTCCAGCGCTTCTGCCACTGATGGTAACATTTCTGGAACTCATCTTCTGTAATATCCTATCAAAAGCTAAAGAATATAATTTTTTGTTTTTGGATACCACAGGAGAGCTAGATGTATGAGGTGAGACAATAAAGTAATGGGACTGATGTCAAATAACAATGTTGCTTACCGTTTTAGTCAAACTTAGTGTTGTCTCCTTCAGAGTAGTTCCCTTCTGATTGCACCCACTTTTTCCAGCGCTTCTGCAACTGATGGTAACAATTCTAGAACTCATCTTCTGTAATATCCTATCAAAAGCTAAAGAATGTAATTCTTTGTTTTTGGATACCACAGGAGAGCTAGATATATGAGGTGAGACAGTAAAGTAATGAGACTGATGTGAAAAAACAATGTTGCTTACCGTTTTAGTCAAACGTAGTGTTGTCTCCTTCAGAGTAATTCCCTTCTGATTGCACACACTTTTTCCAGCGCTTCTTCCACTGATGGTAACATTTCTGGAACTCATCTTCTGTAATATCCTATCAAAAGCTAAAGAATGTAATTTTTTGTTTTTGGATACCACAGGAGAGCTAGATATATGAGGTGAGACAATAAAGTAATGAGACTGATGTGAAAAAACAATGTTGCTTTCCGTTTTAGTCAATCTTAGTGTTGTCTCCTTCAGAGTAGTTCCCTTCTGATTGCACACACTTTTTCCAGCGCTTCTGGCACTCATGGTAACATTTCTGGAACTCATCTTCTGTAATATCCTATCAAAAGCTAAAGAATGTAATTCTTTGTTTTTGGATACCACAGGAGAGCAAGATATATGAGGTGAGACAGTAAAGTAATGAGACTGATGTGAAAAAACAATGTTGCTTACCGTTTTAGTCAAACTTAGTGTTGTCTCCTTCAGAGTAGTTCCCTTCTGATTGCACACACTTTTTCCAGCGCTTCTGCCACTGATGGTAACATTTCTGGAACTCATCTTCTGTAATATCCTATCAAAAGCTAAAGAATGTAATTCTTTGTTTTTGGATACCACAGGAGAGCTAGATGTATGAGGTGAGACAATAAAGTAATGGGACTGATGTGAAAAAACAATGTTGCTTACCGTTTTAGTCAAACTTAGTGTTGTCTCCTTCAGAGTAGTTCCCTTCTGATTGCACACACTTTTTCCAGCGCTTCTGCCACTGATGGTAACATTTCTAGAACTCATCTTCTGTAATATCCTATCAAAAGCTAAAGAATGTAATTCTTTGTTTTTGGATACCACAGGAGAGCTAGATATATGAGGTGAGACAGTAAAGTAATGAGACTGATGTGAAAAAACAATGTTGCTTACCGTTTTAGTCAAACTTAGTGTTGTCTCCTTCAGAGTAGTTCCCTTCTGATTGCACACACTTTTTCCAGCGCTTCTTCCACTGATGGTAACATTTCTGGAACTCATCTTCTGTAATATCCTATCAAAAGCTAAAGAATGTAATTCTTTGTTTTTGGATACCACAGGAGAGCTAGATATATGAGGTGACACAATAAAGTAATGAGACTGATGTGAAAAAACAATGTTGCTTACCGTTTTAGTCAAACTTAGTGTTGTCTCCTTCAGAGTAGTTCCCTTCTGATTACACACACTTTTTCCAGCGCTTCTGCCACTGATGGTAACATTTCTAGAACTCATGTTCTGTAATATCCTAAAAAGATAAAGAATGTAATTCTTTGTTTTTGGATACCACAGGAGAGCTAGATATATGAGGTGAGACAATAAAGTATGAGACTGATGTGAAAAAACAATGTTGCTTACCATTTTAGTCAAACTTAGTGTTGTCTCCTTCAGAGTAGTTCCCTTCTGATTGCACACACTTTTTCCAGCGCTTCTGAAACTGATGGTAACATTTCTAGAACACATCTTCTGCAATATCCTATTAAAAGCTAAAGAATGTAATTCTTTGCTTTTGGATACCACAGGAGAGCTGGATATATGAGGTAAGACAATAAAGTAATGAGACTGATGTGAAAAAACAATGTTGCTTACCGTTTTAGTCTTACTTAGTGTTGTCTCCTTCAGAGTAGTTCCCTTCTGATTGCTCACACTTTTTCCAGCGCTTCTGCCACTGATGGTAACATTTCTGGAACTCATCTTCTGTAATATCCTCTCAAAATCTAAAGAATGTAATTCTTTGTTTTTGGATACCACAGGAGACCTAGATATATGAGGTGAGACAATAAAGTAATGAAACCGATGTGAGAAAACAATGTTGCTTACCGTTTTAGTCAAACTTAGTGTTGTCTCCTTCAGAGTAGTTCCCTTCTGATTGCACACATTTTTTTTGTCGCTTCTGCCACTGATGGTAACATTTCTAGAACTCATCTTCTATAATATCCTCTCAAAAGCTAAAGAATGTAATTCTTTGTTTTTGGATACCACAGGAGAGCTAGATATATGAGGTGAGACAATAAAGTAATGAGACTGATGTGAAAAAACAATGTTGCTTACCGTTTTAGTCAAACTTAGTGTTGTCTCCTTCAGAGTAGTTCCCTTCTGATTGCACACACCTTTTCCATCGCTTCTGCCACTGATGGTAACATTTCTAGAACTCATCTTCTGGAATATCCTAAAAAGATAAAGAATGTAATTCTTTGTTTTTGGATACCACAGGAGAGCTAGATATATGAGGTGAGACAATAAAGTAATGAGACCGATGTGAAAAAACAATGTTGCTTACCGTTTTAGTCAAACTTAGTGTTGTCTCCTTCATTGTAGTTCCCTTCTGATTGCACACACTTTTTTAGCGCTTCTGCCACTGAAGGTAACAATAGTAGAAATCATCTTCTGTAATATATTATCAAAAGCTAAAGAATGTAATTCTTTGTTTTTGGATACCACAGGAGAGCTAGATATATGAGGTGAGACAATAAAGTAAAGAGACTGATGGGAAAAAAAATGTTGCTTACCGTTTTAGTCAAACTTAGTGTTGTCTCCTTCATTGTAGTTCCCTTCTGATTGCACACACCTTTTTAGCGCTTCTGCCACTGATGGCAACAATTGAAGAACTCATCTTCTGTAATATCCTATCAAAAGCTAAAGAATGTAATTCTTTGTTTTTGGATACCACAGGAGAGCTAGATGTATGAGGTGAGACAATAAAGTAATGGGACTGATGTGAAAAAACAATGTTGCTTACCGTTTTAGTCAAACTTAGTGTTGTCTCCTTCAGAGTAGTTCCCTTCTGATTGCACACACTTTTTCCAGCGCTTCTGCCACTGATGGTAACATTTCTGGAACTCATCTTCTGTAATATCCTATCAAAAGCTAAAGAATGTAATTCTTTGTTTTTGGATACCACAGGAGAGCAAGATATATGAGGTGAGACAGTAAAGTAATGAGACTGATGTGAAAAAACAATGTTGCTTACCGTTTTAGTCAAACTTAGTGTTGTCTCCTTCAGAGTAGTTCCCTTCTGATTGCACACACTTTTTCCAGCGCTTCTTCCGCTGATGGTAACATTTCTGGAACTCATCTTCTGTAATATCCTATCAAAAGCTAAAGAATGTAATTCTTTGTTTTTGGATACCACAGGAGAGCAAGATATATGAGGTGAGACAGTAAAGTAATGAGACTGATGTGAAAAAACAATGTTGCTTACCGTTTTAGTCAAACTTAGTGTTGTCTCCTTCAGAGTAGTTCCCTTCTGATTGCACACACTTTTTCCAGCGCTTCTGCCACTGATGGTAACATTTCTGGAACTCATCTTCTGTAATATCCTATCAAAAGCTAAAGAATATAATTCTTTGTTTTTGGATACCACAGGAGAGCTAGATGTATGAGGTGAGACAATAAAGTAATGGGACTGATGTCAAATAACAATGTTGCTTACCGTTTTAGTCAAACTTAGTGTTGTCTCCTTCAGAGTAGTTCCCTTCTGATTGCACCCACTTTTTCCAGCGCTTCTGCAACTGATGGTAACAATTCTAGAACTCATCTTCTGTAATATCCTATCAAAAGCTAAAGAATGTAATTCTTTGTTTTTGGATACCACAGGAGAGCAAGATATATGAGGTGAGACAGTAAAGTAATGAGACTGATGTGAAAAAACAATGTTGCTTACCGTTTTAGTCAAACGTAGTGTTGTCTCCTTCAGAGTAATTCCCTTCTGATTGCACACACTTTTTCCAGCGCTTCTTCCACTGATGGTAACATTTCTGGAACTCATCTTCTGTAATATCCTATCAAAAGCTAAAGAATGTAATTCTTTGTTTTTGGATACCACAGGAGAGCTAGATATATGAGGTGAGACAGTAAAGTAATGAGACTGATGTGAAAAAACAATGTTGCTTACCGTTTTAGTCAAACTTAGTGTTGTCTCCTTCAGAGTAGTTCCCTTCTGATTGCACACACTTTTTCCAGCGCTTCTGCCACTGATGGTAACATTTCTGGAACTCATCTTCTGTAATATCCTATCAAAAGCTAAAGAATGTAATTCTTTGTTTTTGGATACCACAGGAGAGCTAGATGTATGAGGTGAGACAATAAAGTAATGGGACTGATGTGAAAAAACAATGTTGCTTACCGTTTTAGTCAAACTTAGTGTTGTCTCCTTCAGAGTAGTTCCCTTCTGATTGCACACACTTTTTCCAGCGCTTCTGCCACTGATGGTAACATTTCTAGAACTCATCTTCTGTAATATCCTATCAAAAGCTAAAGAATGTAATTCTTTGTTTTTGGATACCACAGGAGAGCTAGATATATGAGGTGAGACAGTAAAGTAATGAGACTGATGTGAAAAAACAATGTTGCTTACCGTTTTAGTCAAACTTAGTGTTGTCTCCTTCAGAGTAGTTCCCTTCTGATTGCACACACTTTTTCCAGCGCTTCTTCCACTGATGGTAACATTTCTGGAACTCATCTTCTGTAACATCCTATCAAAAGCTAAAGAATGTAATTCTTTGTTTTTGGATACCACAGGAGAGCAAGATATATGAGGTGAGACAGTAAAGTAATGAGACTGATGTGAAAAAACAATGTTGCTTACCGTTTTAGTCAAACTTAGTGTTGTCTCCTTCAGAGTAGTTCCCTTCTGATTGCACACACTTTTTCCAGCGCTTCTGCCACTGATGGTAACATTTCTGGAACTCATCTTCTGTAATATCCTATCAAAAGCTAAAGAATGTAATTCTTTGTTTTTGGATACCACAGGAGAGCTAGATGTATGAGGTGAGACAATAAAGTAATGGGACTGATGTGATAAAACAATGTTGCTTACCGTTTTAGTCAAACTTAGTGTTGTCTCCTTCAGAGTAGTTCCCTTCTGATTGCACACACTTTTTCCAGCGCTTCTGCCACTGATGGTAACATTTCTAGAACTCATCTTCTGTAATTTCCCATCAAAAGCTAAAGAATGTAATTCTTTGTTTTTGGATACCACAGGAGAGCTAGATATATGAGGTGAGACAGTAAAGTAATGAGACTGATGTGAAAAAACAATGTTGCTTACCGTTTTAGTCAAACGTAGTGTTGTCTCCTTCAGAGTAATTCCCTTCTGATTGCACACACTTTTTCCAGCGCTTCTTCCACTGATGGTAACATTTCTGGAACTCATCTTCTGTAATATCCTATCAAACGCTAAAGAATGTAATTCTTTGTTTTTGGATACCACAGGAGAGCTAGATATATGAGGTGAGACAATAAAGTAATGAGACTGATGTGAAAAAACAATGTTGCTTACCGTTTTAGTCAAACTTAGTGTTGTCTCCTTCAGAGTAGTTCCCTTCTGATTGCACCCACTTTTTCCAGCGCTTCTGCCACTGATGGTAACATTTCTGGAACTCATATTCTGTAATATCCTATCAAAAGCTAAAGAATGTAATTCTTTGTTTTTGGATACCACAGGAGAGCTAGATATATGAGGTGAGACAATAAAGTAATGAGACTGATGTGAAAAAACAATGTTGCTTACCGTTTTAGTCAAACTTAGTGTTGTCTCCTTCAGAGCAGTTCCCTTCTGATTGCACACACTTTTCCAGCGCTTCTGCCACTGATGGTAACATTTCTCGAACTCATCTTCTGTAATATCCTAAAAAGATAAAGAATGTAAATCTTTGTTTTTGGATACCACAGGAGAGCTATATATATGAGGTGAGACAATAAAGTAATGAGACTGATGTGAAGAAACAATGTTGCTTACCGTTTTAGTCAAACTTAGTGTTGTCTCCTTCAGAGTAGTTCCCTTCTGATTGCACCCACTTTTTCCAGCGCTTCTGCCACTGATGGTAACATTTCTAGAACTCATCTTCTGTAATATCCTATCAAAAGCTAAAGAATGTAATTCTTTGTTTTTGGTTACCACAGGAGAACTAGATACATAAGGTGAGACAATAAAGTAATGAGACTGATGTGAAAAAACAATGTTGCTTACCGGTTTAGTCAAACTTAGTGTTGTCTCCTTCAGAGTAGTTCCTTCTGATTGCACACGCTTTTTCCAACGCTTCTGCCACTGATGGTAACATTTCTGGAACTCATCTTCTGTAATATCCTATCAAAAGCTAAAGAATGTAATTCTTTGTTTTTGGATACCACAGGAGAGCTAGATATATGAGGTGAGACAATAAAGTAATGAGACTGATGTGAAAAAACAATGTTGCTTACCGTTTTAGTCAAACTTAATGTTGTCTCCTTCAGAGCAGTTCCCTTCTGATTGCACACACTTTTTCCAGCGCTTCTGCCACTGATGGTAACATTTCTGGAACTCATCTTCTGTAATATCCTAAAAAGATAAAGAATGTAAATCTTTGTTTTTGGATACCACAGGAGAGCTATATATATGAGGTGAGACAATAAAGTAATGAGACTGATGTGAAGAAACAATGTTGCTTACCGTTTTAGTCAAACTTAGTGTTGTCTCCTTCAGAGTAGTTCCCTTCTGATTGCACACACTTTTTCCAGCGCTTCTGCCACTGATGGTAACATTTCTAGAACTCATCTTCTGTAATATCCTATCAAAAGCTAAAGAATGTAATTCTTTGTTTTTGGATACCACAGGAGAGCTAGATATATGAGGTGAGACAGTAAAGTAATGAGACTGATGTGAAAAAACAATGTTGCTTACCGTTTTAGTCAAACTTAGTGTTGTCTCCTTCAGAGTAGTTCCCTTCTGATTGCACACACTTTTTCCAGCGCTTCTTCCACTGATGGTAACATTTCTGGAACTCATCTTCTGTAATATCCTATCAAAAGCTAAAGAATGTAATTCTTTGTTTTTGGATACCACAGGAGAGCAAGATATATGAGGTGAGACAGTAAAGTAATGAGACTGATGTGAAAAAACAATGTTGCTTACCGTTTTAGTCAAACTTAGTGTTGTCTCCTTCAGAGTAGTTCCCTTCTGATTGCACACACTTTTTCCAGCGCTTCTGCCACTGATGGTAACATTTCTGGAACTCATCTTCTGTAATATCCTATCAAAAGCTAAAGAATGTAATTCTTTGTTTTTGGATACCACAGGAGAGCTAGATGTATGAGGTGAGACAATAAAGTAATGGGACTGATGTGATAAAACAATGTTGCTTACCGTTTTAGTCAAACTTAGTGTTGTCTCCTTCAGAGTAGTTCCCTTCTGATTGCACACACTTTTTACAGCGCTTCTGCCACTGATGGTAACATTTCTAGAACTCATCTTCTGTAATTTCCTATCAAAAGCTAAAGAATGTAATTCTTTGTTTTTGGATACCACAGGAGAGCTAGATATATGAGGTGAGACAGTAAAGTAATGAGACTGATGTGAAAAAACAATGTTGCTTACCGTTTTAGTCAAACGTAGTGTTGTCTCCTTCAGAGTAATTCCCTTCTGATTGCACACACTTTTTCCAGCGCTTCTTCCACTGATGGTAACATTTCTGGAACTCATCTTCTGTAATATCCTATCAAACGCTAAAGAATGTAATTCTTTGTTTTTGGATACCACAGGAGAGCTAGATATATGAGGTGAGACAATAAAGTAATGAGACTGATGTGAAAAAACAATGTTGCTTACCGTTTTAGTCAAACTTAGTGTTGTCTCCTTCAGAGTAGTTCCCTTCTGATTGCACCCACTTTTTCCAGCGCTTCTGCCACTGATGGTAACATTTCTGGAACTCATATTCTGTAATATCCTATCAAAAGCTAAAGAATGTAATTCTTTGTTTTTGGATACCACAGGAGAGCTAGATATATGAGGTGAGACAATAAAGTAATGAGACTGATGTGAAAAAACAATGTTGCTTACCGTTTTAGTCAAACTTAGTGTTGTCTCCTTCAGAGCAGTTCCCTTCTGATTGCACACACTTTTCCAGCGCTTCTGCCACTGATGGTAACATTTCTGGAACTCATCTTCTGTAATATCCTAAAAAGATAAAGAATGTAAGTCTTTGTTTTTGGATACCACAGGAGAGCTATATATATGAGGTGAGACAATAAAGTAATGAGACTGATGTGAAGAAACAATGTTGCTTACCGTTTTAGTCAAACTTAGTGTTGTCTCCTTCAGAGTAGTTCCCTTCTGATTGCACCCACTTTTTCCAGCGCTTCTGCCACTGATGGTAACATTTCTAGAACTCATCTTCTGTAATATCCTATCAAAAGCTAAAGAATGTAATTCTTTGTTTTTGGTTACCACAGGAGAGCTAGATACATAAGGTGAGACAATAAAGTAATGAGACTGATGTGAAAAAACAATGTTGCTTACCGGTTTAGTCAAACTTAGTGTTGTCTCCTTCAGAGTAGTTCCTTCTGATTGCACACGCTTTTTCCAACGCTTCTGCCACTGATGGTAACATTTCTGGAACTCATCTTCTGTAATATCCTATCAAAAGCTAAAGAATGTAATTCTTTGTTTTTGGATACCACAGGAGAGCTAGATATATGAGGTGAGACAATAAAGTAATGAGACTGATGTGAAAAAACAATGTTGCTTACCGTTTTAGTCAAACTTAATGTTGTCTCCTTCAGAGCAGTTCCCTTCTGATTGCACACACTTTTTCCAGCGCTTCTGCCACTGATGGTAACATTTCTGGAACTCATCTTCTGTAATATCCTAAAAAGATAAAGAATGTAAATCTTTGTTTTTGGATACCACAGGAGAGCTATATATATGAGGTGAGACAATAAAGTAATGAGACTGATGTGAAGAAACAATGTTGCTTACCGTTTTAGTCAAACTTAGTGTTGTCTCCTTCAGAGTAGTTCCCTTCTGATTGCACACACTTTTTCCAGCGCTTCTGCCACTGATGGTAACATTTCTAGAACTCATCTTCTGTAATATCCTATCAAAAGCTAAAGAATGTAATTCTTTGTTTTTGGTTACCACAGGAGAGCTAGATATATAAGGTGAGACAATAAAGTAATGAGACTGATGTGAAAAAACAATGTTGCTTACCGTTTTAGTCAAACTTAGTGTTGTCTCCTTCAGAGTAGTTCCTTCTGATTGCACACGCTTTTTCCAACGCTTCTGCCACTGATGGTAACATTTCTGGAACTCATCTTCTGTAATATCCTATCAAAAGCTAAAGAATGTAATTCTTTGTTTTTGGATACCACAGGAGAGCTAGATACATGACGTGAGACAATAAAGTAATGAGACTGATGTGAAAAAACAATGTTGCTTACCGTTTTAGTCAAACTTAGTGTTGTCTCCTTCAGAGTAGTTCCCTTCTGATTGCACGCACTTTTTCCAGCGCTTCTGCCACTGATGGTAACATTTCCGGAACTCATCTTCTGTAATATCCTATCAAAAGCTAAAGAATGTAATTCTTTGTTTTTGGATACCACAGGAGAGCTAGATATATGAGGTGGGACAATAAAGTAATGAGACTGATGTGAGAAAACAATGTTGCTTACCGTTTTAGTCAAACTTAGTGTTGTCTCCTTCAGAGTAGTTCCCTTCTGATTGCACACACTTTTTCCAGCGCTTCTGCCACTGATGGTAACATTTCTAGAACTCATCTTCTGTAATATCCTAAACAGATAAAGAATGTAATTCTTTGTTTTTGGATACCACAGGAGAGCTAGATATTTGAGGTGAGACAATAAAGTAATGAGACTGATGTGAAAAAACAATGTTGCTTACCGTTTTAGTCAAACTTAGTGTTGTCTCCTTCAGAGTAGTTCCCTTCTGATTGCACACACTTTTTCCAGCGCTTCTGCCACTGATGGTAACATTTCTAGAACTCATCTTCTGTAATATCTTATCAAAAGCTAAAGAATGTAATTCTTTGTTTTTGGATACCACAGGAGAGCTAGATATATGAGGTGAGACAGTAAAGTAATGAGACTGATGTGAAAAAACAATGTTGCTTACCGTTTTAGTCAAACTTAGTGTTGTCTCCTTCAGAGTAATTCCCTTCTGATTGCACACACTTATTCCAGCGCTTCTTCCACTGATGGTAACATTTCTGGAACTCATCTTCTGTAATATCCTATCAAAAGCTAAAGAATGTAATTCTTTGTTTTTGGATACCACAGGAGAGCTAGATATATGAGGTGAGACAATAAAGTAATGAGACTGATGTGAAAAAACAATGTTGCTTACCGTTTTAGTCAAACTTAGTGTTGTCTCCTTCAGAGTAGTTCCCTTCTGATTGCACCCACTTTTTCCAGCGCTTCTGCCACTGATGGTAACATTTCTGGAACTCATCTTCTGTAATATCCTATCTAAAGCTAAAGAATGTAATTCTTTGTTTTTGGATACCACAGGAGAGCTAGATATATGAGGTGAGACAATAAAGTAATGAGACTGATGTGAAAAAACAATGTTGCTTACCGTTTTAGTCAAACTTAGTGTTGTCTCCTTCAGAGCAGTTCCCTTCTGATTGCACACACTTTTTCCAGCGCTTCTGCCACTGATGGTAACATTTCTGGAACTCATCTTCTGTAATATCCTAAAAAGATAAAGAATGTAAATCTTTGTTTTTGGATACCACAGGAGAGCTATATATATGAGGAGAGACAATAAAGTAATGAGACTGATGTGAAGAAACAATGTTGCTTACCGTTTTAGTCAAACTTAGTGTTGTCTCCTTCAGAGTAGTTCCCTTCTGATTGCACACACTTTTTCCAGCGCTTCTGCCACTGATGGTAACATTTCTGGAACTCATCTTCTGTAATATCCTATCAAAAGCTAAAGAATGTAATTCTTTGTTTTTGGATACCACAGGAGAGCTAGATATATGAGGTGAAACAATAAAGTAATGAGACTTATGTGAAACAACAATGTTGCTTACCGTTTTAGTCAAATTTAGTGTCGTCTCCTTCAGTGTAGTTCCCTTCTGATTGCACACACTTTTTCCAGCGCTTCTGCCACTGATGGTAACATTTCTAGAACTCATCTTCTGTAATATCCTATCAAAAGCTAAAGAATGTAATTCTTTGTATTTGGTTACCACAGGAGAGCTAGATATATGAGGTGAGACAATAAAGTAATGAGACTGATGTGAAAAAACAATGTTGCTTACCGTATTAATCAAACTTAGTGTTGTCTCCTTCAGAGTAGTTCCCTTCTGATTGCACACACTTTTTCCAGCGCTTCTGCCACTGATGGTAACATTTCTAGAACTCATCTTCTGTAATATCCTAAAAAGATAAAGAATTTAATTCTTTGTTTTTGGATACCACAGGAGAGCTAGATACATGAGGTGAGACAATAAAGTAATGAGACTGATGTGAAGAAACAATGTTGCTTACCGTTTTAGTCAAACTTAGTGTTGTCTCCTTCAGAGTAGTTCCCTTCTGATTGCACCCACTTTTTCCAGCGCTTCTGCCACTGATGGTAACATTTCTAGAACTCATCTTCTGTAATATCCTATCAAAAGCTAAAGAATGTAATTCTTTGTTTTTGGATACCACAGGAGAGCTAGATATATGAGGTGAGACAATAAAGTAATGAGACTGATGTGAAAAAACAATGTTGCTTACCGTTTTAGTCAAACTTAGTGTTGTCTCCTTCAGAGTAGTTCCCTTCTGATTGCACACACTTTTTCCAGCGCTTCTGCCACTGATGGTAACATTTCTAGAACTCATCTTCTGTAATATCCTATCAAAAGCTAAAGAATGTAATTCTTTGTTTTTGGATACCACAGGAGAACTAGATATATGAGGTGAGACAGTAAAGTAATGAGACTGAAGTGAAAAAACAGTGTTTCTTACCGTTTTAGTCAAACTTAATGTTGTCTCCTTCAGAGCAGTTCCCTTCTGATTGCACACACTTTTTCCAGCGCTTCTGCCACTGATGGTAACATTTCTGGAACTCATCTTCTGTAATATCCTAAAAAGATAAAGAATGTAAATCTTTGTTTTTGGATACCACAGGAGAGCTATATATATGAGGTGAGACAATAAAGTAATGAGACTGATGTGAAGAAACAATGTTGCTTACCGTTTTAGTCAAACTTAGTGTTGTCTCCTTCAGAGTAGTTCCCTTCTGATTGCACCCACTTTTTCCAGCGCTTCTGCCACTGATGGTAACATTTCTAGAACTCATCTTCTGTAATATCCTATCAAAAGCTAAAGAATGTAATTCTTTGTTTTTGGTTACCACAGGAGAGCTAGATATATAAGGTGAGACAATAAAGTAATGAGACTGATGTGAAAAAACAATGTTGCTTACCGTTTTAGTCAAACTTAGTGTTGTCTCCTTCAGAGTAGTTCCTTCTGATTGCACACGCTTTTTCCAACGCTTCTGCCACTGATGGTAACATTTCTGGAACTCATCTTCTGTAATATCCTATCAAAAGCTAAAGAATGTAATTCTTTGTTTTTGGATACCACAGGAGAGCTAGATACATGACGAGAGACAATAAAGTAATGAGACTGATGTGAAAAAACAATGTTGCTTACCGTTTTAGTCAAACTTAGTGTTGTCTCCTTCAGAGTAGTTCCCTTCTGATTGCACGCACTTTTTCCAGCGCTTCTGCCACTGATGGTAACATTTCCGGAACTCATCTTCTGTAATATCCTATCAAAAGCTAAAGAATGTAATTCTTTGTTTTTGGATACCACAGGAGAGCTAGATATATGAGGTGGGACAATAAAGTAATGAGACTGATGTGAGAAAACAATGTTGCTTACCGTTTTAGTCAAACTTAGTGTTGTCTCCTTCAGAGTAGTTCCCTTCTGATTGCACACACTTTTTCCAGCGCTTCTGCCACTGATGGTAACATTTCTAGAACTCATCTTCTGTAATATCCTAAACAGATAAAGAATGTAATTCTTTGTTTTTGGATACCACAGGAGAGCTAGATATTTGAGGTGAGACAATAAAGTAATGAGACTGATGTGAAAAAACAATGTTGCTTACCGTTTTAGTCAAACTTAGTGTTGTCTCCTTCAGAGTAGTTCCCTTCTGATTGCACACACTTTTTCCAGCGCTTCTGCCACTGATGGTAACATTTCTAGAATTCATCTTCTGTAATATCTTATCAAAAGCTAAAGAATGTAATTCTTTGTTTTTGGATACCACAGGAGAGCTAGATATATGAGGTGAGACAGTAAAGTAATGAGACTGATGTGAAAAAACAATGTTGCTTACCGTTTTAGTCAAACTTAGTGTTGTCTCCTTCAGAGTAATTCCCTTCTGATTGCACACACTTATTCCAGCGCTTCTTCCACTGATGGTAACATTTCTGGAACTCATCTTCTGTAATATCCTATCAAAAGCTAAAGAATGTAATTCTTTGTTTTTGGATACCACAGGAGAGCTAGATATATGAGGTGAGACAATAAAGTAATGAGACTGATGTGAAAAAACAATGTTGCTTACCGTTTTAGTCAAACTTAGTGTTGTCTCCTTCAGAGTAGTTCCCTTCTGATTGCACCCACTTTTTCCAGCGCTTCTGCCACTGATGGTAACATTTCTGGAACTCATCTTCTGTAATATCCTATCTAAAGCTAAAGAATGTAATTCTTTGTTTTTGGATACCACAGGAGAGCTAGATATATGAGGTGAGACAATAAAGTAATGAGACTGATGTGAAAAAACAATGTTGCTTACCGTTTTAGTCAAACTTAGTGTTGTCTCCTTCAGAGCAGTTCCCTTCTGATTGCACACACTTTTTCCAGCGCTTCTGCCACTGATGGTAACATTTCTGGAACTCATCTTCTGTAATATCCTAAAAAGATAAAGAATGTAAATCTTTGTTTTTGGATACCACAGGAGAGCTATATATATGAGGAGAGACAATAAAGTAATGAGACTGATGTGAAGAAACAATGTTGCTTACCGTTTTAGTCAAACTTAGTGTTGTCTCCTTCAGAGTAGTTCCCTTCTGATTGCACACACTTTTTCCAGCGCTTCTGCCACTGATGGTAACATTTCTGGAACTCATCTTCTGTAATATCCTATCAAAAGCTAAAGAATGTAATTCTTTGTTTTTGGATACCACAGGAGAGCTAGATATATGAGGTGAGGCAATAAAGTAATGAGACTGATGTGAAAAAACAATGTTGCTTACCGTTTTAGTCAAACTTAGTGTTGTCTCCTTCAGAGTAGTTCCCTTCTGATTGCACACACTTTTTCCAGCGCTTCTGCCACTGATGGTAACATTTCTAGAACTCGTCTTCTGTAATATCCTATCAAAAGCAAAAGAATGTAATTCTTTGTTTTTGGATACCACAGGAGAGCTAGATATATGAGGTGAAACAATAAAGTAATGAGACTTATGTGAAACAACAATGTTGCTTACCGTTTTAGTCAAATTTAGTGTCGTCTCCTTCAGTGTAGTTCCCTTCTGATTGCACCCACTTTTTCCAGCGCTTCTGCCACTGATGGTAACATTTCTAGAACTCATCTTCTGTAATATCCTATCAAAAGCTAAAGAATGTAATTCTTTGTATTTGGTTACCACAGGAGAGCTAGATATATGAGGTGAGACAATAAAGTAATGAGACTGATGTGAAAAAACAATGTTGCTTACCGTATTAATCAAACTTAGTGTTGTCTCCTTCAGAGTAGTTCCCTTCTGATTGCACACACTTTTTCCAGCGCTTCTGCCACTGATGGTAACATTTCTAGAACTCATCTTCTGTAATATCCTAAAAAGATAAAGAATGTAATTCTTTGTTTTTGGATACCACAGGAGAGCTAGATACATGAGGTGAGACAATAAAGTAATGAGACTGATGTGAAGAAACAATGTTGCTTACCGTTTTAGTCAAACTTAGTGTTGTCTCCTTCAGAGTAGTTCCCTTCTGATTGCACCCACTTTTTCCAGCGCTTCTGCCACTGATGGTAACATTTCTAGAACTCATCTTCTGTAATATCCTATCAAAAGCTAAAGAATGTAATTCTTTGTTTTTGGATACCACAGGAGAGCTAGATATATGAGGTGAGACAATAAAGTAATGAGACTGATGTGAAAAAACAATGTTGCTTACCGTTTTAGTCAAACTTAGTGTTGTCTCCTTCAGAGTAGTTCCCTTCTGATTGCACACACTTTTTCCAGCGCTTCTGCCACTGATGGTAACATTTCTAGAACTCATCTTCTGTAATATCCTATCAAAAGCTAAAGAATGTAATTCTTTGTTTTTGGATACCACAGGAGAGCTAGATATATGAGGTGAGACAATAAAGTAATGAGACTGATGTGAAAAAACAATGTTGCTTACCGTTTTAGTCAAACTTAGTGTTGTCTCCTTCAGAGTAGTTCCCTTCTGATTGCACACACTTTTTCCAGCGCTTCTGCCACTGATGGTAACATTTCCGGAACTCCTCTTCTGTAATATCCTATCAAAAGCTAAAGAATGTAATTCTTTGTTTTTGGATACCACAGGAGAGCTAGATATATGAGGTGGGACAATAAAGTAATGAGACTGATGTGAGAAAACAATGTTGCTTACCGTTTTAGTCAAACTTAGTGTTGTCTCCTTCAGAGTAGTTCCCTTCTGATTGCACACACTTTTTCCAGCGCTTCTGCCACTGATCGTAACATTTCTGGAACTCATCTTCTGTTATATCCTAAACAGATAAAGAATGTAATTCTTTGTTTTTGGATACCACAGGAGAGCTAGATATATGAGGTGAGACAATAAAGTAATGAGACTGATGTGAAGAAACAGTGTTGCTTACCGTTTTAGTCAAACTTTGAGTTGTCTCCTTCAGAGTAGTTCCCTTCTGATTGCACACACTTTTTCCAGCGTATCTGCCACTGATGGTAACATTTCTGGAACTCATCTTCTGTAATATCCTATCAAAAGCTAAAGAATATAATTCTTTGTTTTTGGATACCACAGGAGAGCTAGATATATGAGGTGAGACAATAAAGTAATGAGACTGATGTGAAGAAACAATGTTGCTTACCGTTTTAGTCAAACTTAATGTTGTCTCCTTCAGAGTAGTTCCCTTCTGATTGCACCCACTTTTTCCAGCGCTTCTGCCACTGATGGTGACATTTCTCGAACTCATCTTCTGTAATATCCTATCAAAAGCTAAAGAATGTAATTCTTTGTTTTTGGATACCACAGGAGAGCTAGATACATAAGGTGAGACAATAAAGTAATGAGACTGATGTGAAAAAACAATGTTGCTTACCGCTTTAGTCAAACTTAGTGTTGTCTCCTTCAGAGTAGTTCCTTCTGATTGCACACGCTTTTTCCAACGCTTCTGCCACTGATGGTAACATTTCTGGAACTCATCTTCTGTAATATCCTATCAAAAGCTAAAGAATGTAATTCTTTGTTTTTGGATACCACAGGAGAGCTAGATATATGAGGTGAGACAATAAAGTAATGAGACTGATGTGAAAAAACAATGTTGCTTACCGTTTTAGTCAAACTTAGTGTTGTCTCCTTCAGAGTAGTTCCCTTCTCATTGCACACACTTTTTCCAGCGCTTCTGCCACTGATGGTAACATTTCCGGAATTCCTCGTCCGTAATATCCTATCAAAAGCTAAAGAATGTAATTCTTTGTTTTTGGATACCACAGGAGAGCTAGATATATGAGGTGGGACAATAAAGTAATGAGACTGATGTGAGAAAACAATGTTGCTTACCGTTTTAGTCAAACTTTGAGTTGTCTCCTTCAGAGTAGTTCCCTTCTGATTGCACACACTTTTTCCAGCGCATCTGCCACTGATGGTAACATTTCTGGAACTCATCTTCTGTAATATCCTATCAAAAGCTAAAGAATGTAATTCTTTGTTTTTGGATACCACAGGAGAGCTAGATATATGAGGTGAGACAATAAAGTAATGAGACTGATGTGAAGAAACAATGTTGCTTACCGTTTTAGTCAAACTTAGTGTTGTCTCCTTCAGAGTAGTTCCCTTCTGATTGCACCCACTTTTACCAGCGCTTCTGCCACTGATGGTGACATTTCTCGAACTCATCTTCTGTAATATCCTATCAAAAGCTAAAGAATGTAATTCTTTGTTTTTGGATACCACAGGAGATCTAGATATATGAGGTGAGACAATAAAGTAATGAGACTGATGTGAAAAAACAATGTTGCTTACCGTTTTAGTCAAACTTTGAGTTGTCTCCTTCAGAGTAGTTCCCTTCTGATGGCATCCACTTTTTCCAGCGCTTCTGCCACTGATGGTAACATTTCTGGAACTCATCTTCTGTAATATCCTAAAAAGATAAAGAATGTAATTCTTTGTTTTTGGATACCACAGGAGAACTAGATATATGAGGTGAGACAATAAAGTAATGAGACTGATGTGAAAAAACAATGTTGCTTACCGTTTTAGTCAAACTTAGTGTTGTCTCCTTCAGAGTAGTTCCCTTCTGATTGCACCCACTTTTTCCAGCGCTTCTGCCACTGATGGTAACATTTCTGGAACTCATATTCTGTAATATCCTATCAAAAGCTTAAGAATGTAATTCTTTGTTTTTGGATACCACAGGAGAGCTAGATATATGAGGTGAGACAATAAAGTAATGAGACTGATGTGAAAAAACAATGTTGCTTACCGTTTTAGTCAAACTTAGTGTTGTCTCCTTCAGAGCAGTTCCCTTCTGATTGCACACACTTTTTCCAGCGCTTCTGCCACTGATGGTAACATTTCTGGAACTCATCTTCTGTAATATCCTAAAAAGATAAAGAATGTAAATCTTTGTTTTTGGATACCATAGAAGAGCTATATATATGAGGTGAGACAATAAAGTAATGAGACTGATGTGAAGAAACAATGTTGCTTACCGTTTTAATCAAACTTAGTGTTGTCTCCTTCAGAGTAGTTCCCTTCCGATTGCACCCACTTTTTCCAGCGCTTCTGCCACTGATGGTAACAATTCTAGAACTCATCTTCTGTAATATCCTATCAAAAGCTAAAGAATGTAATTCTTTGTTTTTGGATACCACAGGAGAGCTAGATACATAAGGTGAGACAATAAAGTAATGAGACTGATGTGAAAAAACAATGTTGCTTACCGTTTTAGTCAAACTTAGTGTTGTCTCCTTCAGAGTAGTTCCTTCTGATTGCACACGCTTTTTCCAACGCTTCTGCCAATGATGGTAACATTTCTGGAACTCATCTTCTGTAATATCCTATAAAAAGCTAAAGAATGTAATTCTTTGTTTTTGGATACAACAGGAGAGCTAGATATATGAGGTGAGACAATAAAGTAATGAGACTGATGTGAAAAAACAATGTTGCTTACCGTTTTAGTCAAACTTAGTGTTGTCTCCTTCAGAGTAGTTCCCTTCTGATTGCACACACTTTTTCCAGCGCTTCTGCCACTGATGGTAACATTTCCGGAACTCCTCTTCTGTAATATCCTATCAAAAGCTAAAGAATGTAATTCTTTGTTTTTGGATACCACAGGAGAGCTAGATATATGAGGTGGGACAATAAAGTAATGAGACTGATGTGAGAAAACAATGTTGCTTACCGTTTTAGTCAAACTTAGTGTTGTCTCCTTCAGAGTAGTTCCCTTCTGATTGCACACACTTTTTCCAGCGCTTCTGCCACTGATCGTAACATTTCTGGAACTCATCTTCTGTTATATCCTAAACAGATAAAGAATGTAATTCTTTGTTTTTGGATACCACAGGAGAGCTAGATATATGAGGTGAGACAATAAAGTAATGAGACTGATGTGAAGAAACAGTGTTGCTTACCGTTTTAGTCAAACTTTGAGTTGTCTCCTTCAGAGTAGTTCCCTTCTGATTGCACACACTTTTTCCAGCGCATCTGCCACTGATGGTAACATTTCTGGAACTCATCTTCTGTAATATCCTATCAAAAGCTAAAGAATGTAATTCTTTGTTTTTGGATACCACAGGAGAGCTAGATATATGAGGTGAGACAATAAAGTAATGAGACTTATGTGAAACAACAATGTTGCTTACCGTTTTAGTCAAACTTAATGTTGTCTCCTTCAGAGTAGTTCCCTTCTGATTGCACCCACTTTTTCCAGCGCTTCTGCCACTGATGGTGACATTTCTCGAACTCATCTTCTGTAATATCCTATCAAAAGCTAAAGAATGTAATTCTTTGTTTTTGGATACCACAGGAGAGCTAGATACATAAGGTGACACAATAAAGTAATGAGACTGATGTGAAAAAACAATGTTGCTTACCGCTTTAGTCAAACTTAGTGTTGTCTCCTTCAGAGTAGTTCCTTCTGATTGCACACGCTTTTTCCAACGCTTCTGCCACTGATGGTAACATTTCTGGAACTCATCTTCTGTAATATCCTATCAAAAGCTAAAGAATGTAATTCTTTGTTTTTGGATACCACAGGAGAGCTAGATATATGAGGTGAGACAATAAAGTAATGAGACTGATGTGAAAAAACAATGTTGCTTACCGTTTTAGTCAAACTTAGTGTTGTCTCCTTCAGAGTAGTTCCCTTCTGATTGCACACACTTTTTCCGGCGCTTCTGCCACTGATGGTAACATTTCCGGAATTCCTCTTCTGTAATATCCTATCAAAAGCTAAAGAATGTAATTCTTTGTTTTTGGATACCACAGGAGAGCTAGATATATGAGGTGGGACAATAAAGTAATGAGACTGATGTGAGAAAACAATGTTGCTTACCGTTTTAGTCAAACTTAGTGTTGTCTCCTTCAGAGTAGTTCCCTTCTGATTGCACACACTTTTTCCAGCGCTTCTGCCACTGATCGTAACATTTCTGGAACTCATCTTCTGTTATATCCTAAACAGATAAAGAATGTAATTCTTTGTTTTTGGATACCACAGGAGAGCTAGATATATGAGGTGAGACAATAAAGTAATGAGACTGATGTGAAGAAACAGTGTTGCATACCGTTTTAGTCAAACTTTGAGTTGTCTCCTTCAGAGTAGTTCCCTTCTGATTGCACACACTTTTTCCAGCGCATCTGCCACTGATGGTAACATTTCTGGAACTCATCTTCTGTAATATCCTATCAAAAGCTAAAGAATGTAATTCTTTGTTTTTGGATACCACAGGAGATCTAGATATATGAGGTGAGACAATAAAGTAATGAGACTGATGTGAAAAAACAATGTTGCTTACCGTTTTAGTCAAACTTTGAGTTGTCTCCTTCAGAGTAGTTCCCTTCTGATGGCATCCACTTTTTCCAGCGCTTCTGCCACTGATGGTAACATTTCTGGAACTCATCTTCTGTAATATCCTAAAAAGATAAAGAATGTAATTCTTTGTTTTTGGATACCACAGGAGAGCTAGATATATGAGGTGAGACAATAAAGTAAAGAGACTGATGGGAAGAAAATGTTGCTTACCGTTTTAGTCAAACTTAGTGTTGTCTCCTTCATTGTAGTTCCCTTCTGATTGCACACACCTTTTTAGCGCTTCTGCCACTGATGGTAACAATTGTAGAACTCATCTTCTGTAATATCCTATCAAAAGCTAAAGAATGTAATTCTTTGTTTTTGGATACCACACGAGAGATCGATATATATGAGGTGAGACAATAAAGTAATGAGACTGATGTGAAAAAACAATGTTGCTTACCGTTTTAGTCAAACTTAGTGTTGTCTCCTTCAGAGTAGTTCCCTTCTGATTGTACACACTTTTTCCAGCGCTTCTGCCACTGATGGTAACATTTCTAGAACTCATCTTCGGTAATATCCTATCAAAAGCTAAAGAATGTAATTCTTTGTTTTTGGATACCACAGGAGAGCTAGATATATGAGGTGAGACAATAAAGTAATGAGACTGATGTGAAAAAACAATGTTGCTTACCGTTTTAGTCAAACTTAGTGTTGTCTCCTTCAGAGTAGTTCCCTTCTGATTGCACACACTTTTTCCAGCGCTTCTGCCACTGATGGTAACATTTCTAGAACTCATCTTCTGTAATATCCTATCAAAAGCTAAAGAATGTAATTCTTTGTTTTTGGATACCACAGGAGAACTAGATATATGAGGTGAGACAGTAAAGTAATGAGACTGAAGTGAAAAAACAATGTTTCTTAACGTTTTATTCAAACTTAGTGTTGTCTCCTTCAGAGTAATTCCCTTCTGATTGCACACACTTTTTCCAGCGCTTCTTCCACTGATAGTAACATTTCTGGAACTCATCTTCTGTAATATCCTATCAAAAGCTAAAGAATGTAATTCTTTGTTTTTGGATACCACAGGAGAGCTAGATATATGAGGTGAGACAATAAAGTAATGAGACTGATGTGAAAAAACAATGTTGCTTACCGTTTTAGTCAAACTTAGTGTTGTCTCCTTCAGAGTAGTTCCCTTCTGATTGCACCCACTTTTTCCAGCGCTTCTGCCACTGATGGTAACATTTCTGGAACTCATATTCTGTAATATCCTATCAAAAGCTTAAGAATGTAATTCTTTGTTTTTGGATACCACAGGAGAGCTAGATATATGAGGTGAGACAATAAAGTAATGAGACTGATGTGAAAAAACAATGTTGCTTACCGTTTTAGTCAAACTTAGTGTTGTCTCCTTCAGAGCAGTTCCCTTCTGATTGCACACACTTTTTCCAGCGCTTCTGCCACTGATGGTAACATTTCTGGAACTCATCTTCTGTAATATCCTAAAAAGATAAAGAATGTAAATCTTTGTTTTTGGATACCACAGGAGAGCTAGATATATGAGGTGAGACAATAAAGTAATGAGACTGATGTGAAGAAACAATGTTGCTTACCGTTTTAGTCAAACTTAGTGTTGTCTCCTTCAGAGTAGTTCCCTTCTGATTGCACACACTTTTTCCAGCGCTTCTGCCACTGATCGTAACATTTCTGGAACTCATCTTCTGTTATATCCTAAACAGATAAAGAATGTAATTCTTTGTTTTTGGATACCACAGGAGAGCTAGATATATGAGGTGAGACAATAAAGTAATGAGACTGATGTGAAGAAACAGTGTTGCTTACCGTTTTAGTCAAACTTTGAGTTGTCTCCTTCAGAGTAGTTCCCTTCTGATTGCACACACTTTTTCCAGCGCATCTGCCACTGATGGTAACATTTCTGGAACTCATCTTCTGTAATATCCTATCAAAAGCTAAAGAATGTAATTCTTTGTTTTTGGATACCACAGGAGAGCTAGATATATGAGGTGAGACAATAAAGTAATGAGACTGATGTGAAGAAACAATGTTGCTTACCGTTTTAGTCAAACTTAGTGTTGTCTCCTTCAGAGTAGTTCCCTTCTGATTGCACCCACTTTTACCAGCGCTTCTGCCACTGATGGTGACATTTCTCGAACTCATCTTCTGTAATATCCTATCAAAAGCTAAAGAATGTAATTCTTTGTTTTTGGATACCACAGGAGATCTAGATATATGAGGTGAGACAATAAAGTAATGAGACTGATGTGAAAAAACAATGTTGCTTACCGTTTTAGTCAAACTTTGAGTTGTCTCCTTCAGAGTAGTTCCCTTCTGATGGCATCCACTTTTTCCAGCGCTTCTGCCACTGATGGTAACATTTCTGGAACTCATCTTCTGTAATATCCTAAAAAGATAAAGAATGTAATTCTTTGTTTTTGGATACCACAGGAGAGCTAGATATATGAGGTGAGACAATAAAGTAAAGAGACTGATGGGAAGAAAATGTTGCTTACCGTTTTAGTCAAACTTAGTGTTGTCTCCTTCATTGTAGTTCCCTTCTGATTGCACACACCTTTTTAGCGCTTCTGCCACTGATGGTAACAATTGTAGAACTCATCTTCTGTAATATCCTATCAAAAGCTAAAGAATGTAATTCTTTGTTTTTGGATACCACACGAGAGATCGATATATATGAGGTGAGACAATAAAGTAATGAGACTGATGTGAAAAAACAATGTTGCTTACCGTTTTAGTCAAACTTAGTGTTGTCTCCTTCAGAGTAGTTCCCTTCTGATTGTACACACTTTTTCCAGCGCTTCTGCCACTGATGGTAACATTTCTAGAACTCATCTTCTGTAATATCCTATCAAAAGCTAAAGAATGTAATTCTTTGTTTTTGGATACCACAGGAGAGCTAGATATATGAGGTGAGACAATAAAGTAATGAGACTGATGTGAAAAAACAATGTTGCTTACCGTTTTAGTCAAACTTAGTGTTGTCTCCTTCAGAGTAGTTCCCTTCTGATTGCACACACTTTTTCCAGCGCTTCTGCCACTGATGGTAACATTTCTAGAACTCATCTTCTGTAATATCCTATCAAAAGCTAAAGAATGTAATTCTTTGTTTTTGGATACCACAGGAGAACTAGATATATGAGGTGAGACAGTAAAGTAATGAGACTGAAGTGAAAAAACAATGTTTCTTACCGTTTTATTCAAACTTAGTGTTGTCTCCTTCAGAGTAATTCCCTTCTGATTGCACACACTTTTTCCAGCGCTTCTTCCACTGATAGTAACATTTCTGGAACTCATCTTCTGTAATATCCTATCAAAAGCTAAAGAATGTAATTCTTTGTTTTTGGAAACCACAGGAGAGCTAGATATATGAGGTGAGACAATAAAGTAATGAGACTGATGTGAAAAAACAATGTTGCTTACCGTTTTAGTCAAACTTAGTGTTGTCTCCTTCAGAGTAGTTCCCTTCCGATTGCACCCACTTTTTCCAGCGCTTCTGCCACTGATGGTAACATTTCTGGAACTCATATTCTGTAATATCCTATCAAAAGCTTAAGAATGTAATTCTTTGTTTTTGGATACCACAGGAGAGCTAGATATATGAGGTGAGACAATAAAGTAATGAGACTGATGTGAAAAAACAATGTTGCTTACCGCTTTAGTCAAACTTAGTGTTGTCTCCTTCAGAGTAGTTCCTTCTGATTGCACACGCTTTTTCCAACGCTTCTGCCACTGATGGTAACATTTCTGGAACTCATCTTCTGTAATATCCTATCAAAAGCTAAAGAATGTAATTCTTTGTTTTTGGATACCACAGGAGAGCTAGATATATGAGGTGAGACAATAAAGTAATGAGACTGATGTGAAAAAACAATGTTGCTTACCGTTTTAGTCAAACTTAGTGTTGTCTCCTTCAGAGTAGTTCCCTTCTGATTGCACACACTTTTTCCAGCGCTTCTGCCACTGATGGTAACATTTCCGGAACTCCTCTTCTGTAATATCCTATCAAAAGCTAAAGAATGTAATTCTTTGTTTTTGGATACCACAGGAGAGCTAGATATATGAGGTGGGACAATAAAGTAATGAGACTGATGTGAGAAAACAATGTTGCTTACCGTTTTAGTCAAACTTAGTGTTGTCTCCTTCAGAGTAGTTCCCTTCTGATTGCACACACTTTTTCCAGCGCTTCTGCCACTGATCGTAACATTTCTGGAACTCATCTTCTGTTATATCCTAAACAGATAAAGAATGTAATTCTTTGTTTTTGGATACCACAGGAGAGCTAGATATATGAGGTGAGACAATAAAGTAATGAGACTGATGTGAAGAAACAGTGTTGCTTACCGTTTTAGTCAAACTTTGAGTTGTCTCCTTCAGAGTAGTTCCCTTCTGATTGCACACACTTTTTCCAGCGCATCTGCCACTGATGGTAACATTTCTGGAACTCATCTTCTGTAATATCCTATCAAAAGCTAAAGAATGTAATTCTTTGTTTTTGGATACCACAGGAGAGCTAGATATATGAGGTGAGACAATAAAGTAATGAGACTGATGTGAAGAAACAATGTTGCTTACCGTTTTAGTCAAACTTAGTGTTGTCTCCTTCAGAGTAGTTCCCTTCTGATTGCACCCACTTTTACCAGCGCTTCTGCCACTGATGGTGACATTTCTCGAACTCATCTTCTGTAATATCCTATCAAAAGCTAAAGAATGTAATTCTTTGTTTTTGGATACCACAGGAGATCTAGATATATGAGGTGAGACAATAAAGTAATGAGACTGATGTGAAAAAACAATGTTGCTTACCGTTTTAGTCAAACTTTGAGTTGTCTCCTTCAGAGTAGTTCCCTTCTGATGGCATCCACTTTTTCCAGCGCTTCTGCCACTGATGGTAACATTTCTGGAACTCATCTTCTGTAATATCCTAAAAAGATAAAGAATGTAATTCTTTGTTTTTGGATACCACAGGAGAGCTAGATATATGAGGTGAGACAATAAAGTAAAGAGACTGATGGGAAGAAAATGTTGCTTACCGTTTTAGTCAAACTTAGTGTTGTCTCCTTCATTGTAGTTCCCTTCTGATTGCACACACCTTTTTAGCGCTTCTGCCACTGATGGTAACAATTGTAGAACTCATCTTCTGTAATATCCTACAAAAGCTAAAGAATGTAATTCTTTGTTTTTGGATACCACACGAGAGATCGATATATATGAGGTGAGACAATAAAGTAATGAGACTGATGTGAAAAAACAATGTTGCTTACCGTTTTAGTCAAACTTAGTGTTGTCTCCTTCAGAATAGTTCCCTTCTGATTGTACACACTTTTTCCAGCGCTTCTGCCACTGATGGTAACATTTCTGGAACTCATCTTCTGTAATATCCTATCAAAAGCTAAAGAATGTAATTCTTTGTTTTTGGATACCACAGGAGAGCTAGATATATGAGGTGAGACAATAAAGTAATGAGACTGATGTGAAAAAACAATGTTGCTTACCGTTTTCCTCAAACTTAGTGTTGTCTTCTTCAGAGTAGTTCCCTTCTGATTCCACACACTTTTTCCAGCGCTTCTGCCACTGATGGTAACATTTCTAGAACTCATCTTCTGTAATATCCTATCAAAAGCTAAAGAATGTAATTCTTTGTTTTTGGATACCACAGGAGAGCTAGATATATGAGGTGAGACAATAAAGTAATGAGACTGATGTGAAAAAACAATGTTGCTTACCGTTTTAGTCAAACTTAGTGTTGTCTCCTTCAGAGTAGTTCCCTTCTGATTGCACACACTTTTTCCAGCGCTTCTGCCACTGATGGTAACATTTCTGGAACTTATCTTCTGCAATATCCTATCAAAAGCTAAAGAATGTAATTCTTTGTTTTTGGATACCACAGGAGAGCTAGATATATGAGGAGAGACAATAAAGTAATGAGACTGATGTGAAACAACTGTGTTGCTTACTGTTTTAGTCAAACTTAGTGTTGTCTCCTTCAGAGTAGTTCCCTTCTTATTGCACACACTTTTTCCTGCGCTTCTGCCGCTGATGGTAACATTTCTAGAACTCATCTTCTGTAATATCCTATCAAAAGCTAAAGAATGTAATTCTTTGTTTTTGGATAACACAGGAGAGCTAGATATATGAGGTGAGACAATAAAGTAATGAGACTGATGTGAAAAAACAATGTTGCTTACCGTTTTAGTCAAACTTAGTGTTGTCTCCTTCAGAGTAGTTCCCTTCTGATTGCACACACTTTTTCCAGCGCTTCTGCCACTGATGGTAACATTTCTAGAACTCATCTTCTGTAATATCCTATCAAAAGCTAAAGAATGTAATTCTTTGTTTTTGGATACCACAGGAGAGCTAGATATATGAGGTGAGACAATAAATTAATGAGACCGATGTGAAAAAACAATGTTGCTTACCGTTTTAGTCAAACTTAGTGTTGTCTCCTTCAGAGCAGTTCCCTTCTGATTGCACACACTTTTTCCAGCGCTTCTGCCACTGATGGTAACATTTCTGGAACTCATCTTCTGTAATATCCTAAAAAGATAAAGAACGTAAATCTTTGTTTTTGGATACCACAGGAGAGCTATATATATGAGGTGAGACAATAAAGTAATGAGACTGATGTGAAGAAACAATGTTGCTTACCGTTTTAGTCGAACTTAGTGTTGTCTCCTTCAGAGTAGTTCCCTTCTGATTGCACACACTTTTTCCAGCGCTTCTGCCACTGATCGTAACATTTCTGGAACTCATCTTCTGTTATATCCTAAACAGATAAAGAATGTAATTCTTTGTTTTTGGATACCACAGGAGAGCTAGATATATGAGGTGAGACAATAAAGTAATGAGACTGATGTGAAGAAACAGTGTTGCTTACCGTTTTAGTCAAACTTTGAGTTGTCTCCTTCAGAGTAGTTCCCTTCTGATTGCACACACTTTTTCCAGCGCATCTGCCACTGATGGTAACATTTCTGGAACTCATCTTCTGTAATATCCTATCAAAAGCTAAAGAATGTAATTCTTTGTTTTTGGATACCACAGGAGAGCTATATATATGAGGTGAGACAATAAAGTAAAGAGACTGATGGGAAGAAAATGTTGCTTACCGTTTTAGTCAAACTTAGTGTTGTCTCCTTCATTGTAGTTCCCTTCTGATTGCACACACCTTTTTAGCGCTTCTGCCACTGATGGTAACAATTGTAGAACTCATCTTCTGTAATATCCTATCAAAAGCTAAAGAATGTAATTCTTTGTTTTTGCATACCACACGAGAGATCGATATATATGAGGTGAGACAATAAAGTAATGAGACTGATGTGAAAAAACAATGTTGCTTACCGTTTTAGTCAAACTTAGTGTTGTCTCCTTCAGAGTAGTTCCCTTCTGATTGTACACACTTTTTCCAGCGCTTCTGCCACTGATGGTAACATTTCTGGAACTCATCTTCTGTAATATCCTATCAAAAGCTAAAGAATGTAATTCTTTGTTTTTGGATACCACAGGAGAGCTAGATATATGAGGTGAGACAATAAAGTAATGAGACTGATGTGAAAAAACAATGTTGCTTACCGTTTTCCTCAAACTTAGTGTTGTCTCCTTCAGAGTAGTTCCCTTCTGATTCCACACACTTTTTCCAGCGCTTCTGCCACTGATGGTAACATTTCTAGAACTCATCTTCTGTAATATCCTATCAAAAGCTAAAGAATGTAATTCTTTGTTTTTGGATACCACAGGAGAGCTAGATATATGAGGTGAGACAATAAAGTAATGAGACTGATGTGAAAAAACAATGTTGCTTACCGTTTTAGTCAAACTTAGTGTTGTCTCCTTCAGAGTAGTTCCCTTCTGATTGCACACACTTTTTCCAGCGCTTCTGCCACTGATGGTAACATTTCTGGAACTTATCTTCTGCAATATCCTATCAAAAGCTAAAGAATGTAATTCTTTGTTTTTGGATACCACAGGAGAGCTAGATATATGAGGTGAGACAATAAAGTAATGAGACTGATGTGAAAAAGCAATGTTGCTTACCGTTTTACTCAAACTTAGTGTTGTCTCCTTCAGAGTAGTTCCCTTCTGATGGCACACACTTTTTCCTGCGCTTCTGCCACTGATGGTAACATTTCTAGAACTCATCTTCTGTAATATCCTAAAAAGATAAAGAATGTAATTCTTTGTTTTTGGATACCACAGGAGAGCTAGATATATGAGGTGAGACAATAAAGTAAAGAGACTGATGGGAAAAAAATGTTGCTTACCGTTTTAGTCAAACTTAGTGTTGTCTCCTTCATTGTAGTTCCCTTCTGATTGCACACACCTTTTTAGCGCTTCTGCCACTGATGGTAACAATTGTAGAACTCATCTTCTGTAATATCCTATCAAAAGCTAAAGAATGTAATTCTATGTTTTTGGATACCACAGGAGAGCTAGATATATGAGGTGAGACAATAAATTAATGAGACCGATGTGAAAAAACCATGTTGCTTACCGTTTTAGTCAAACTTAGTGTTGTCTCCTTCATTGTAGTTCCCTTCTGATTGCACACACTTTTTTAGCGCTTCTGCCACTGATGGTAACAATTGTAGAACTCATCTTGTGTAATATCCTATCAAAAGCTAAAGAATGTAATTCTTTGTTTTTGGATACCACAGGAGAGCTAGATATATGAGGTGAGACAATAAAGTAATGAGACTGATGTGAAAAAACAATGTTTCTTACCGTTTTAGTCAAACTTAGTGTTGTCTCCTTCAGAGTAGTTCCCTTCTGATTGCACACACTTTTTCAAGCGCTTCTGCCTCTGATGGTAACATTTCTGGAACTCATCTTCTGTAATATCCTATCAAAAGCTAAAGAATGTAATTCCTTGTTTTTGGATACCACAGGAGATCTAGATATATGAGGTGAGACAATAAAGTAATGAGACTGATGTGAAAAAACAATGTTGCTTACCGTTTTAGTCAAACTTTGAGTTGTCTCCTTCAGAGTAGTTCCCTTCTGATGGCATACACTTTTTCCAGCGCTTCTGCCACTGATGGTAACATTTCTGGAACTCATCTTCTGTAATATCCTAAAAAGATAAAGAATGTAATTCTTTGTTTTTGGATACCACAGGAGAGCTAGATATATGAGGTGAGACAATAAAGTAAAGAGACTGATGGGAAGAAAATGTTGCTTACCGTTTTAGTCAAACTTAGTGTTGTCTCCTTCATTGTAGTTCCCTTCTGATTGCACACACCTTTTTAGCGCTTCTGCCACTGATGGTAACAATTGTAGAACTCATCTTCTGTAATATCCTATCAAAAGCTAAAGAACGTAATTCTTTGTTTTTGGATACCACACGAGAGATCGATATATATGAGGTGAGACAATAAAGTAATGAGACTGATGTGAAAAAACAATGTTGCTTACCGTTTTAGTCAAACTTAGTGTTGTCTCCTTCAGAGTAGTTCCCTTCTGATTGTACACACTTTTTCCAGCGCTTCTGCCACTGATGGTAACATTTCTGGAACTCATCTTCTGTAATATCCTATCAAAAGCTAAAGAATGTAATTCTTTGTTTTTGGATACCACAGGAGAGCTAGATATATGAGGTGAGACAATAAAGTAATGAGACTGATGTGAAAAAACAATGTTGCTTACCGTTTTCCCTCAAACTTAGTGTTGTCTTCTTCAGAGTAGTTCCCTTCTGATTCCACACACTTCTTCCAGCGCTTCTGCCACTGATGGTAACATTTCTAGAACTCATCTTCTGTAATATCCTATCAAAAGCTAAAGAATGTAATTCTTTGTTTTTGGATACCACAGGAGAGCTAGATATATGAGGTGAGACAATAAAGTAATGAGACTGATGTGAAAAAACAATGTTGCTTACCGTTTTAGTCAAACTTAGTGTTGTCTCCTTCAGAGTAGTTCCCTTCTGATTGCACACACTTTTTCCAGCGCTTCTGCCACTGATGGTAACATTTCTGGAACTTATCTCCTGCAATATCCTATCAAAAGCTAAAGAATGTAATTCTTTGTTTTTGGATACCACAGGAGAGCTAGATATATGAGGTGAGACAATAAAGTAATGAGACTGATGTGAAAAAGCAATGTTGCTTACCGTTTTACTCAAACTTAGTGTTGTCTCCTTCAGAGCAGTTCCCTTCTGATGGCACACACTTTTTCCTGCGCTTCTGCCACTGCTGGTAACATTTCTAGAACTCATCTTCTGTAATATCCTAAAAAGATAAAGAATGTAATTCTTTGTTTTTGGATACCACAGGAGAGCTAGATATATGAGGTGAGACAATAAAGTAAAGAGACTGATGGGAAAAAAATGTTGCTTACCGTTTTAGTCAAACTTAGTGTTGTCTCCTTCATTGTAGTTCCCTTCTGATTGCACACACCTTTTTAGCGCTTCTGCCACTGATGGTAACAATTGTAGAACTCATCTTCTGTAATATCCTATCAAAAGCTAAAGAATGTAATTCTTTGTTTTTGGATACCACAGGAGAGCTAGATATATGAGGTGGGACAATAAAGTAATGAGACTGATGTGAGAAAACAATGTTGCTTACCGTTTTAGTCAAACTTAGTGTTGTCTCCTTCAGAGTAGTTCTCTTCTGATTGCACACACTTTTTCCAGCGCTTCTGCCACTGATCGTAACATTTCTGGAACTCATCTTCTGTTATATCCTAAACAGATAAAGAATGTAATTCTTTGTTTTTGGATACCACAGGAGAGCTAGATATATGAGGTGAGACAATTAAGTAATGAGACTGATGTGAAGAAACAATGTTGCTTACCGTTTTAGTCAAACTTAGTGTTGTCTCCTTCAGAGTAGTTCCCTTCTGATTGCACCCACTTTTTCCAGCGCTTCTGCCCCTGATGGTGACATTTCTCGAACTCATCTTCTGTAATATCCTATCAAAAGCTAAAGAATGTAATTCTTTGTTTTTGGATACCACAGGAGAGCTAGATATATGAGGTGAGACAGTAAAGTAATGAGACTGATGTGAAGAAACAATGTTGCTTACCGTTTTAGTCAAACTTAGTGTTGTCTCCTTCGGAGTAGTTCCCTTCTGATTGCACACACTTTTTCCAGCGCTTCTGCCACTGATGGTAACATTTCTAGAACTCATCTTCTATAATATCCTCCTGAAAGCTAAAGAATGTAATTCTTTGTTTTTGTATACCACAGGAGAGCTGGATATATGAGGTAAGACAATAAAGTAATGAGACTGATGTGAAAAAACAATGTTGCTTACCGTTTTAGTCAAACTTAGTGTTGTCTCCTTCAGAGTAGTTCCCTTCTGATTGCACACACCTTTTCCAGCGCTTCTGCCACTGATGGTAACATTTCTAGAACTCATCTTCTGGAATATCCTAAAAAGATAAAGAATGTAATTCTTTGTTTTTGGATACCACAGGAGAGCTAGATATATGAGGTGAGACAATAAATTAATGAGACCGATGTGAAAAAAAAATGTTGCTTACCGTTTTAGTCAAACTTAGTGTTGTCTCCTTCATTGTAGTTCCCTTCTGATTGCACACACTTTTTTAGCGCTTCTGCCACTGATGGTAACTATAGTAGAACTCATCTTCTGTAATATCCTATCAAAAGCTAAAGAATGTAATTCTTTGTTTTTTGATACCACAGGAGAGCTAGATATATGAGGTGAGACAATAAAGTAATGAGACTGATGTGAAAAAACAATGTTTCTTACCGTTTTAGTCAAACTTAGTGTTGTCTCCTTCAGAGTAGTTCCCTTCTGATTGCACACACTTTTTCAAGCGCTTCTGCCTCTGATGGTAACATTTCTGGAACTCATCTTCTGTAATATCCTATCAAAAGCTAAAGAATGTAATTCTTTGTTTTTGGATACCACAGGAGATCTAGATATATGAGGTGAGACAATAAAGTAATGAGACTGATGTGAAAAAACAATGTTGCTTACCGTTTTAGTCAAACTTTGAGTTGTCTCCTTCAGAGTAGTTCCCTTCTGATGGCATACACTTTTTCCAGCGCTTCTGCCACTGATGGTAACATTTCTGGAACTCATCTTCTGTAATATCCTAAAAAGATAAAGAATGTAATTCTTTGTTTTTGGATACCACAGGAGAGCTAGATATATGAGGTGAGACAATAAAGTAAAGAGACTGATGGGAAAAAAATGTTGCTTACCGTTTTAGTTAAACTTAGTGTTGTCTCCTTCATTGTAGTTCCCTTCTGATTGCACACACCTTTTTAGCGCTTCTGCCACTGATGGTAACAATTGTAGAACTCATCTTCTGTAATATCCTATCAAAAGCTAAAGAATGTAATTCTTTGTTTTTGGATACCACAGGACAGCTAGATATATGAGGTGAGACAAAAAAGTAATGAGACTGATGTGAAAAAACAATGTTGCTTACCGTTTTAGTCAAACTTAGTGTTGTCTCCTTCAGAGTAGTTCCCTTCTGATTGCACACACTTTTTCCAGCGCTTCTGCCACTGATGGTAACATTTCTGGAACTTATCTTCTGCAATATCCTATCAAAAGCTAAAGAATGTAATTCTTTGTTTTTGGATACCACAGGAGAGCTAGATATATGAGATGAGACAATAAAGTAATGAGACTGATGTGAAAAAACAATGTTGCTTACCGTTTTACTCAAACTTAGTGTTGTCTCCTTCAGAGTAGTTCCCTTCTGATGGATCACACTTTTTCCTGCGCTTCTGCCACTGATGGTAACATTTCTAGAACTCATCTTCTGTAATATCCTATCAAAAGCTAAAGAATGTAATTCTTTGTTTTCGGATACCATAGGAGAGCTAGATATATGAGGTGAGACAATAAAGTAATGAGACTGATGTGAAAAAACAATGTTGCTTACCGTTTTAGTCAAACTTAGTGTTGTTTCCTTCAGAGTAGTTCCCTTCTGATTGCACACACTTTTTCCAGCGCTTCTGCCACTGATGGTAACATTTCTGGAACTCATCTTCTGTAATATCCTATCAAAAGCTAAAGAATGTAATTCTTTGTTTTTGCATACCACAGGAGACCTAGATATATGAGGTGAGACAATAAAGTAATGAGACTGATGTGAAGAAACAATGTTGCTTACCGTTTTAGTCTAACTTAGTGTTGTCTCCTTCATTGTAGTTCCCTTCTGATTGCACACACTTTTTGAGCGCTTCTGCCACTGATGGTAACAATTGTAGAACTCATCTTCTGTAATATCCTATCAAAAGCTAAAGAATGTAATTCTTTGTTTTTGGATACCACAGGAGAGCTAGATATATGAGGTGAGACAATAAAGTAATGAGACTGATGTGAAAAAACAATGTTGCTTACCGTTTTCCTCAAACTTAGTGTTGTCTCCTTCAGAGTAGTTCCCTTCTGATTCCACACACTTTTTCCAGCGCTTCTGCCACTGATGGTAACATTTCTAGAACTCATCTTCTGTAGTATCCTATCAAAAGCTAAAGAATGTAATTCTTTGTTTTTGGATACCACAGGAGAGCTAGATATATGAGGTGAGACAATAAAGTAATGAGACTGATGTGAAAAAACAATGTTGCTTACCGTTTTAGTCAAACTTAGTGTTGTCTCCTTCAGAGTAGTTCCCTTCTGATTGCACACACTTTTTCCAGCGCTTCTGCCACTGATGGTAACATTTCTGGAACTTATCTTCTGCAATATCCTATCAAAAGCTAAAGAATGTAATTCTTTGTTTTTGGATACCACAGGAGAGCTAGATATATGAGATGAGACAATAAAGTAATGAGACTGATGTGAAAAAACAATGTTGCTTACCGTTTTACTCAAACTTAGTGTTGTCTCCTTCAGAGTAGTTCCCTTCTGTGGATCACACTTTTTCCTGCGCTTCTGCCACTGATGGTAACATTTCTAGAACTCATCTTCTGTAATATCCTATCAAAAGCTAAAGAATGTAATTCTTTGTTTTTGGATACCACAGGAAAGCTAGATATATGAGGTGAGACAGTAAAGTAATGAGACTGATGTGAAAAAACAATGTTGCTTACCGTTTTAGTCAAACTTAGTGTTGTCTCCTTCAGAGTAGTTCCCTTCTGATTGCACACACTGTTTCCAGCGCTTCTGCCACTGATGGTAACATTTCTGGAACTCATCTTCTGTAATATCCTATTAAAACCTAAAAAATGTAATTCTTTGTTTTTGGATACCACAGGAGAGCTAGATATATGAGGTGAGACAATAAAGTAATGAGACTGATGTGAAAAAACAATGTTGCTTACCGTTTTAGTCAAACTTAGTGTTGTCTCCTTCAGAGTAGTTCCCTTCTGATTGCACCCACTTTTTCCAGCGCTTCTGCCACTGATGGTAACATTTCTAGAACTCATCTCCTGTAATATCCTATCAAAAGCTAAAGAATGTAATTCTTTGTTTTTGGATACCACAGGAGAGCTAGATACATAAGGTGAGACAATAAAGTAATGAGACTGATGTGAAAAAACAATGTTGCTTACCGTTTTAGTCAAACTTAGTGTTGTCTCCTTCAGAGTAGTTCCCTTCTGATTGCACACACTTTTTCCAGCGCTTCTGCCACTGATGGTAACATTTCTGGAACTCATCTTCTGTAATATCCTAAACAGATACAGAATGTAATTCTTTCTTTTTGGATACCACAGGAGAGCTAGATATATGAGGTGAGACAACAAAATAATGAGACTGATGTGAAAAAACAATGTTGCTTACCGTTTTAGTCAAACTTTGAGTTGTCTCCTTCATTGTAGTTCCCTTCTGATTGCACACACTTTTTCCAGCGCATCTGCCACTGATGGTAACATTTCTGGAACTCATCTTCTGTAATATCCTATCAAAAGCTAAAGAATGTAATTCTTTGTTTTTGGATACCACAGGAGAGCTAGATATATGAGGTGAGACAATAAAGTAATGAGACTGATGTGAAAAAACAATGTTGCTTACCGTTTTAGTCAAACTTAGTGTTGTCTCCTTCAGAGTAGTTCCCTTCTGATTGCACACACTTTTTCCAGCGCTTCTGCCACTGATGGTAACATTTCTGGAACTCATCTTCTGTAATATCCTATCAAAAGCTAAAGAATGTAATTCTTTGTTTTTGGATACCACAGGAGAGCTAGATATATGAGGTGAGACAATATAGTAATGAGACTGATGTGAAAAAACAATGTTGCTTACCGTTTTAGTCAAACTTAGTGTTGTCTCCTTCAGAGTAGTTCCCTTCTGATTGCACACACTTTTTCCAGCGCTTCTGCCACTGATGGTAACATTTCTGGAACTCATCTTCTGTAATATCCTAAAAAGATAAAGAATGTAAATCTTTGTTTTTGGATACCACAGGAGAGCTACATATATGAGGTGAGACAATAAAGTAATGAGACTGATGTGAAGAAACAATGTTGCTTACCGTTTTAGTCAAACTTAGTGTTGTCTCCTTCAGAGTAGTTCCCTTCTGATTGCACCCACTTTTTCCAGCGCTTCTGCCACTGATGGTAACATTTCTAGAACTCATCTTCTGTAATATCCTATCAAAAGCTAAAGAATGTAATTCTTTGTTTTTGGATACCACAGGAGAGCTAGATATATGAGGTGAGATAATAAAGTAATGAGACTGATGTGAAAAAACAATGTTGCTTACCGTTTTAGTCAAACTTAGTGTTGTCTCCTTCAGAGTAGTTCCCTTCTGATTGCACACGCTTTTTCCAGCGCTTCTGCCACTGATGGTAACATTTCTGGAACTCATCTTCTGTAATATCCTATCAAAAGCTAAAGAATGTAATTCTTTGTTTTTGGATACCACAGGAGAGCTAGATATATGAGGTGAGACAATAAAGTAATAAGACTGATGTGAAACAACAATGTTGCTTACCGTTTTAGTCAAACTTAGTGTTGTCTCCTTCAGAGTAGTTCCCTTCTGATTGCACACACTTTTTCCAGCGCTTCTGCCACTGATGGTAACATTTCTGGAACTCATCTTCTGTAATATCCTATCAAAAGCTAAAGAATGTAATTCTTTGTTTTTGGATACCACAGGAGAGCTAGATATATGAGGTGAGACAATAAAGTAATGAGACTGATGTGAAAAAACAATGTTGCTTACCATTTAAGTCAAACTTAGTGTTGTCTCCTTCAGAGTACTTCCCTTCTGATTGCACACACTTTTTCCAGCGCTTCTGCCACTGATGGTAACATTTCTGGAACTCATCTTCTGTAATATCCCATCAAAAGCTAAAGAATGTAATTCTTTGTTTTTGGATACCACAGGAGAGCTAGATATATGAGGTGAGACAATAAAGTAATGAGACTGATGTGAAGAAATATTATTGCTTACCGTTTTAGTCAATCTTAGTGTTGTCTCCTTCAGAGTAGTTCCCTTCTGATTGCACCCACTTCTTCCAGCGCTTCTGCCACTGATGGTAACATTTCTAGAACTCATCTTCTGTAATATCCTATCAAAAGCTAAAGAATGTAATTCTTTGTATTTGGATGCCACAGGAGAGCTAGATATATGAGGTGAGACAATAAAGTAATGAGACTGATGTGAAAGAACAATGTTGCTTACCGTTTTAGTCAAACTTAGTGTTGTCTCCTTCAGAGTAGTTCCCTTCTGATTGCACACACTTTTTCCAGCGCTTCTGCCACTGATGATAACGTTTTTGGAACTCATCTTCTGTAATATCCTATCAAAAGCTAAAGAATATAATTCTTTGTTTTTGGATACCACAGGAGAACTAGATAAATGAGGTGAGACAATAAAGTAATGACACTGATGTAAAAAAACAATGTTGCTTACCGTTTTAGTCAAACTTAGTGTTGTCTCCTTCTGAGTAGTTCCCTTCTGATGGCACACACTTTTTCCAGCGCTTCTGCCACTGATGGTAACATTTCTGGAACTCATCTTCTGTAATATCCTATCAAAAGCTAAAGAATGTAATTCTTTGTTTTTGGATACCACAGGAGAGCTAGATATATGAGGTGAGACAATAAAGTAATGACACTGATGTGAAAAAACAATGTTGCTTACCGTTTTAGTCAAACTTAGTGTTGTCTCCTTCAGAGTAGTTCCCTTCTGATTGCACACACTTTTTCCAGAGCTTCTGCCACTGATGGTAACATTTCTAGAACTCATCTTCTGTAATATCCTAAAAAGATAAAGAATGTAATTCTTTGTTTTTGGATACCACAGGAGAGCTAGATATATGAGGTGAGATAATAAAGTAATGAGACTGATGTGAAAAAACAGTGTTGCTTACCGTTTTAGTCAAACTTAGTGTTGTCTCCTTCAGAGTAGTTCCCTTCTGATTGCACACACTTTTTCCAGCGCTTCTGCCACTGATGGTAACATTTCTGGAACTCATCTTCTGTAATGTCCTATCAAAAGCTAAATAATGTAATTCTATGTTTTTGGATACCACAGGAGAGCTACATATATGAGGTGAGACAATAAAGTAATGTGACTGATGTGAAAAAACAATGTTGCTTACCGTTTTAGTCAAACTTAGTGTTGTCTCCTTCAGAGTAGTTCCCTTCTGATTGCACACACTTTTTCCAGCGCTTCTGCCACTGACGGTAACATTTCTGGAACTCATCTTCTGTAATATCCTATCAAAAGCTAAAGAATGTAATTCTTTGTTTTTGGATACCACAGGAGAGCTAGATATATGAGGTGAGACAATAAAGTAATGAGACTGATGTGAAACAACAATGTTGCTTACCATTTTAGTCAAACTTAGTGTTGTCTCCTTCAGAGTAGTTCCCTTCTGATTGCACACACTTTTTCCAGCACTTCTGCCACTGATGGTAACGTTTTTGGAACTCATTTTCTGTAATATCCTATCTAATGCTAAAGAGTGTAATTCTTTGTTTTTGGATACCACAGGAGAGCTAGATATATGAGGTGAGACAATAAAGTAATGAGACTGATGTGAAAAAACAATGTTGCTTACCGTTTTAGTCAAACTTAGTGTTGTCTCCTTCAGAGTAGTTCCCTTCTGATTGCACACACTTTTTCCAGCGCTTCTGCCACTGATGGTAACATTTCTGGAACTCATCTTCTGCAATATCCTATCAAAAGCTAAAGAATGTAATTCTTTGTTTTTGGATACCACAGGAGAGCTAGATATATGAGGTGAGACAATAAAGTAATGAGACTGATGTGAAACAACAATGTTGCTTACCATTTAAGTCAAACTTAGTGTTGTCTCCTTCAGAGTACTTCCCTTCTGATTGCACACACTTTTTCCAGCGCTTCTGCCACTGATGGTAACATTTCTGGAACTCATCTTCTGTAATATCCCATCAAAAGCTAAAGAATGTAATTCTTTGTTTTTGGATACCACAGGAGAGCTAGATATATGAGGTGAGACAATAAAGTAATGAGACTCATGTGATGAAAAATTATTGCTTACCGTTTTAGTCAATCTTAGTGTTGTCTCCTTCAGAGTAGTTCCCTTCTGATTGCACACACTTTTTCCAGCGCTTCTGCCACTGGTGGTAACATTTCCAGAACTCATCTTCTGTAATATCCTATCAAAAGCTAAAGAATGTAATTCTTTGTATTTGGATGCCACAGGAGAGCTAGATATATGAGGTGAGACAATAAAGTAATGAGACTGATGTGAAAGAACAATGTTGCTTACCGTTTTAGTCAAACTTAGTGTTGTCTCCTTCAGAGTAGTTCCCTTCTGATTGCACACACTTTTTCCAGCGCTTCTGCCACTGATGGTAACGTTTTTGGAACTCATCTTCTGTAATATCCTATCAAAAGCTAAAGAATATAATTCTTTGTTTTTGGATACCATAGGAGAACTAGATAAATGAGGTGAGACAATAAAGTAATGACACTGATGTGAAAAAACAATGTTGCTTACCGTTTTAGTCAAACTTAGTGTTGTCTCCTTCTGAGTAGTTCCCTTCTGATGGCACACACTTTTTCCAGCGCTTCTGCCACTGATGGTAACATTTCTGGAACTCATCTTCTGTAATATCCTATCAAAAGCTAAAGAATGTAATTCTTTGTTTTTGGATACCACAGGAGAGCTAGATATATGAGGTGAGATAATAAAGTAATGAGACTGATGTGAAAAAACAATGTTGCTTACCGTTTTAGTCAAACTTAGTATTGTCTCCTTCAGAGTAGTTCCCTTCTGATTGCACACACTTTTTCCAGCGCTTCTGCCACTGATGGTAACATTTGTAGAACTCATCTTCTGTAATGTCCTATCAAAAGCTAAATAATGTAATTCTATGTTTTTGGATACCACAGGTGAGCTAGATATATGAGGTGAGACAATAAAGTAATGTGACTGATGTGAAAAAACAATGTTGCTTACCGTTTTAGTCAAACTTAGTGTTGTCTCCTTCAGAGTAGTTCCCTTCTCATTGCACACACTTTTTCCAGCGCTTCTGCCACTGACGGTAACATTTCTGGAACTCATTTTCTGTAATATCCTATCTAATGCTAAAGAGTGTTATACTTTGTTTTTGGATACCACAGGAGAGCTAGATATATGAGGTGAGACAACAAAATAATGAGACTGATGTGAAAAAACAATGTTGCTTACCGTTTTAGTCAAACTTTGAGTTGTCTCCTTCAGAGTAGTTCCCTTCTGATTGCACACACTTTTTCCAGCGCATCTGCCACTGATGGTAACATTTCTGGAACTCATCTTCTGTAATATCCTATCAAAAGCTAAAGAATGTAATTCTTTGTTTTTGGATACCACAGGAGAGCTAGATATATGAGGTGAGATAATAAAGTAATGAGACTGATGTGAAAAAACAATGTTGCTTACCGTTTTAGTCAAACTTAGTGTTGTCTCCTTCAGAGTAGTTCCCTTCTGATTGCACACGCTTTTTCCAGCGCTTCTGCCACTGATGGTAACATTTCTGGAACTCATCTTCTGTAATATCCTATCAAAAGCTAAAGAATGTAATTCTTTGTTTTTGGATACCACAGGAGAGCTAGATATATGAGGTGAGACAATAAAGTAATAAGACTGATGTGAAACAACAATGTTGCTTACCGTTTTAGTCAAACTTAGTGTTGTCTCCTTCAGAGTAGTTCCCTTCTGATTGCACACACTTTTTCCAGCGCTTCTGCCACTGATGGTAACATTTCTGGAACTCATCTTCTGTAATATCCTATCAAAAGCTAAAGAATGTAATTCTTTGTTTTTGGATACCACAGGAGAGCTAGATATATGAGGTGAGACAATAAAGTAATGAGACTGATGTGAAAAAACAATGTTGCTTACCATTTAAGTCAAACTTAGTGTTGTCTCCTTCAGAGTACTTCCCTTCTGATTGCACACACTTTTTCCAGCGCTTCTGCCACTGATGGTAACATTTCTGGAACTCATCTTCTGTAATATCCCATCAAAAGCTAAAGAATGTAATTCTTTGTTTTTGGATACCACAGGAGAGCTAGATATATGAGGTGAGACAATAAAGTAATGAGACTGATGTGAAGAAATATTATTGCTTACCGTTTTAGTCAATCTTAGTGTTGTCTCCTTCAGAGTAGTTCCCTTCTGATTGCACCCACTTCTTCCAGCGCTTCTGCCACTGATGGTAACATTTCTAGAACTCATCTTCTGTAATATCCTATCAAAAGCTAAAGAATGTAATTCTTTGTATTTGGATGCCACAGGAGAGCTAGATATATGAGGTGAGACAATAAAGTAATGAGACTGATGTGAAAGAACAATGTTGCTTACCGTTTTAGTCAAACTTAGTGTTGTCTCCTTCAGAGTAGTTCCCTTCTGATTGCACACACTTTTTCCAGCGCTTCTGCCACTGATGATAACGTTTTTGGAACTCATCTTCTGTAATATCCTATCAAAAGCTAAAGAATATAATTCTTTGTTTTTGGATACCACAGGAGAACTAGATAAATGAGGTGAGACAATAAAGTAATGACACTGATGTAAAAAAACAATGTTGCTTACCGTTTTAGTCAAACTTAGTGTTGTCTCCTTCTGAGTAGTTCCCTTCTGATGGCACACACTTTTTCCAGCGCTTCTGCCACTGATGGTAACATTTCTGGAACTCATCTTCTGTAATATCCTATCAAAAGCTAAAGAATGTAATTCTTTGTTTTTGGATACCACAGGAGAGCTAGATATATGAGGTGAGACAATAAAGTAATGACACTGATGTGAAAAAACAATGTTGCTTACCGTTTTAGTCAAACTTAGTGTTGTCTCCTTCAGAGTAGTTCCCTTCTGATTGCACACACTTTTTCCAGAGCTTCTGCCACTGATGGTAACATTTCTAGAACTCATCTTCTGTAATATCCTAAAAAGATAAAGAATGTAATTCTTTGTTTTTGGATACCACAGGAGAGCTAGATATATGAGGTGAGATAATAAAGTAATGAGACTGATGTGAAAAAACAGTGTTGCTTACCGTTTTAGTCAAACTTAGTGTTGTCTCCTTCAGAGTAGTTCCCTTCTGATTGCACACACTTTTTCCAGCGCTTCTGCCACTGATGGTAACATTTCTGGAACTCATCTTCTGTAATGTCCTATCAAAAGCTAAATAATGTAATTCTATGTTTTTGGATACCACAGGAGAGCTACATATATGAGGTGAGACAATAAAGTAATGTGACTGATGTGAAAAAACAATGTTGCTTACCGTTTTAGTCAAACTTAGTGTTGTCTCCTTCAGAGTAGTTCCCTTCTGATTGCACACACTTTTTCCAGCGCTTCTGCCACTGACGGTAACATTTCTGGAACTCATCTTCTGTAATATCCTATCAAAAGCTAAAGAATGTAATTCTTTGTTTTTGGATACCACAGGAGAGCTAGATATATGAGGTGAGACAATAAAGTAATGAGACTGATGTGAAACAACAATGTTGCTTACCATTTTAGTCAAACTTAGTGTTGTCTCCTTCAGAGTAGTTCCCTTCTGATTGCACACACTTTTTCCAGCACTTCTGCCACTGATGGTAACGTTTTTGGAACTCATTTTCTGTAATATCCTATCTAATGCTAAAGAGTGTAATTCTTTGTTTTTGGATACCACAGGAGAGCTAGATATATGAGGTGAGACAATAAAGTAATGAGACTGATGTGAAAAAACAATGTTGCTTACCGTTTTAGTCAAACTTAGTGTTGTCTCCTTCAGAGTAGTTCCCTTCTGATTGCACACACTTTTTCCAGCGCTTCTGCCACTGATGGTAACATTTCTGGAACTCATCTTCTGCAATATCCTATCAAAAGCTAAAGAATGTAATTCTTTGTTTTTGGATACCACAGGAGAGCTAGATATATGAGGTGAGACAATAAAGTAATGAGACTGATGTGAAACAACAATGTTGCTTACCATTTAAGTCAAACTTAGTGTTGTCTCCTTCAGAGTACTTCCCTTCTGATTGCACACACTTTTTCCAGCGCTTCTGCCACTGATGGTAACATTTCTGGAACTCATCTTCTGTAATATCCCATCAAAAGCTAAAGAATGTAATTCTTTGTTTTTGGATACCACAGGAGAGCTAGATATATGAGGTGAGACAATAAAGTAATGAGACTCATGTGATGAAAAATTATTGCTTACCGTTTTAGTCAATCTTAGTGTTGTCTCCTTCAGAGTAGTTCCCTTCTGATTGCACACACTTTTTCCAGCGCTTCTGCCACTGGTGGTAACATTTCCAGAACTCATCTTCTGTAATATCCTATCAAAAGCTAAAGAATGTAATTCTTTGTATTTGGATGCCACAGGAGAGCTAGATATATGAGGTGAGACAATAAAGTAATGAGACTGATGTGAAAGAACAATGTTGCTTACCGTTTTAGTCAAACTTAGTGTTGTCTCCTTCAGAGTAGTTCCCTTCTGATTGCACACACTTTTTCCAGCGCTTCTGCCACTGATGGTAACGTTTTTGGAACTCATCTTCTGTAATATCCTATCAAAAGCTAAAGAATATAATTCTTTGTTTTTGGATACCATAGGAGAACTAGATAAATGAGGTGAGACAATAAAGTAATGACACTGATGTGAAAAAACAATGTTGCTTACCGTTTTAGTCAAACTTAGTGTTGTCTCCTTCTGAGTAGTTCCCTTCTGATGGCACACACTTTTTCCAGCGCTTCTGCCACTGATGGTAACATTTCTGGAACTCATCTTCTGTAATATCCTATCAAAAGCTAAAGAATGTAATTCTTTGTTTTTGGATACCACAGGAGAGCTAGATATATGAGGTGAGATAATAAAGTAATGAGACTGATGTGAAAAAACAATGTTGCTTACCGTTTTAGTCAAACTTAGTATTGTCTCCTTCAGAGTAGTTCCCTTCTGATTGCACACACTTTTTCCAGCGCTTCTGCCACTGATGGTAACATTTGTAGAACTCATCTTCTGTAATGTCCTATCAAAAGCTAAATAATGTAATTCTATGTTTTTGGATACCACAGGTGAGCTAGATATATGAGGTGAGACAATAAAGTAATGTGACTGATGTGAAAAAACAATGTTGCTTACCGTTTTAGTCAAACTTAGTGTTGTCTCCTTCAGAGTAGTTCCCTTCTCATTGCACACACTTTTTCCAGCGCTTCTGCCACTGACGGTAACATTTCTGGAACTCATTTTCTGTAATATCCTATCTAATGCTAAAGAGTGTTATACTTTGTTTTTGGATACCACAGGAGAGCTAGATATATGAGGTGAGACAACAAAATAATGAGACTGATGTGAAAAAACAATGTTGCTTACCGTTTTAGTCAAACTTTGAGTTGTCTCCTTCAGAGTAGTTCCCTTCTGATTGCACACACTTTTTCCAGCGCATCTGCCACTGATGGTAACATTTCTGGAACTCATCTTCTGTAATATTCTATCAAAAGCTAAAGAATGTAATTCTTTGTTTTTGGATACCACAGGAGAGCTAGATATATGAGGTGAGACAATAAAGTAATGAGACTGATGTGGAAAAACAATGTTGCTTACCGTTTTAGTCAAACTTAGTGTTGTCTCCTTCAGAGTAGTTCCCTTCTGATTGCACACACTTTTTCCAGCGCTTCTGCCACTGATGGTAACATTTCTGGAACTCATCTTCTGTAATATCCTATCAAAAGCTAAAGAATGTAATTCTTTGTTTTTGGATACCACAGGAGAGCTAGATATATGAGGTGAGACAATATAGTAATGAGACTGATGTGAAAAAACAATGTTGCTTACCGTTTTAGTCAAACTTAGTGTTGTCTCCTTCAGAGTAGTTCCCTTCTGATTGCACACACTTTTTCCAGCGCTTCTGCCACTGATGGTAACATTTCTGGAACTCATCTTCTGTAATATCCTAAAAAGATAAAGGATGTAAATCTTTGTTTTTGGATACCACAGGAGAGCTACATATATGAGGTGAGACAATAAAGTAATGAGACTGATGTGAAGAAACAATGTTGCTTACCGTTTTAGTCAAACTTAGTGTTGTCTCCTTCAGAGTAGTTCCCTTCTGATTGCACCCACTTTTTCCAGCGCTTCTGCCACTGATGGTAACATTTCTAGAACTCATCTTCTGTAATATCCTATCAAAAGCTAAAGAATGTAATTCTTTGTTTTTGGATACCACAGGAGAGCTAGATATATGAGGTGAGATAATAAAGTAATGAGACTGATGTGAAAAAACAATGTTGCTTACCGTTTTAGTCAAACTTAGTGTTGTCTCCTTCAGAGTAGTTCCCTTCTGATTGCACACGCTTTTTCCAGCGCTTCTGCCACTGATGGTAACATTTCTGGAACTCATCTTCTGTAATATCCTATCAAAAGCTAAAGAATGTAATTCTTTGTTTTTGGATACCACAGGAGAGCTAGATATATGAGGTGAGACAATAAAGTAATAAGACTGATGTGAAACAACAATGTTGCTTACCGTTTTAGTCAAACTTAGTGTTGTCTCCTTCAGAGTAGTTCCCTTCTGATTGCACACACTTTTTCCAGCGCTTCTGCCACTGATGGTAACATTTCTGGAACTCATCTTCTGTAATATCCTATCAAAAGCTAAAGAATGTAATTCTTTGTTTTTGGATACCACAGGAGAGCTAGATATATGAGGTGAGACAATAAAGTAATGAGACTGATGTGAAAAAACAATGTTGCTTACCATTTAAGTCAAACTTAGTGTTGTCTCCTTCAGAGTAGTTCCCTTCTGATTGCACACACTTTTTCCAGCGCTTCTGCCACTGATGGTAACATTTCTGGAACTCATCTTCTGTAATATCCCATCAAAAGCTAAAGAATGTAATTCTTTGTTTTTGGATACCACAGGAGAGCTAGATATATGAGGTGAGACAATAAAGTAATGAGACTGATGTGAAGAAATATTATTGCTTACCGTTTTAGTCAATCTTAGTGTTGTCTCCTTCAGAGTAGTTCCCTTCTGATTGCACCCACTTTTTCCAGCGCTTCTGCCACTGATGGTAACATTTCTAGAACTCATCTTCTGTAATATCCTATCAAAAGCTAAAGAATGTAATTCTTTGTATTTGGATGCCACAGGAGAGCTAGATATATGAGGTGAGACAATAAAGTAATGAGACTGATGTGAAAGAACAATGTTGCTTACCGTTTTAGTCAAACTTAGTGTTGTCTCCTTCAGAGTAGTTCCCTTCTGATTGCACACACTTTTTCCAGCGCTTCTGCCACTGATGATAACGTTTTTGGAACTCATCATCTGTAATATCCCATCAAAAGCTAAAGAATATAATTCTTTGTTTTTGGATACCACAGGAGAACTAGATAAATGAGGTGAGACAATAAAGTAATGACACTGATGTGAAAAAACAATGTTGCTTACCGTTTTAGTCAAACTTAGTGTTGTCTCCTTCTGAGTAGTTCCCTTCTGATGGCACACACTTTTTCCAGCGCTTCTGCCACTGATGGTAACATTTCTGGAACTCATCTTCTGTAATATCCTATCAAAAGCTAAAGAATGTAATTCTTTGTTTTTGGATACCACAGGAGAGCTAGATATATGAGGTGAGACAGTAAAGTAATGAGACTGATGTGAAAAAACAATGTTGCTTACCGTTTTAGTCAAACTTAGTGTTGTCTCCTTCAGAGTAGTCCCCTTCTGATTGCACACACTTTTTCCAGAGCTTCTGCCACTGATGGTAACATTTCTAGAACTCATCTTCTGTAATATCCTAAAAAGATAAAGAATGTAATTCTTTGTTTTTGGATACCACAGGAGAGCTAGATATATGAGGTGAGATAATAAAGTAATGAGACTGATGTGAAAAAACAATGTTGCTTACCGTTTTAGTCAAACTTAGTGTTGTCTCCTTCAGAGTAGTTCCCTTCTGATTGCACACACTTTTTCCAGCGCTTCTGCCACTGATGGTAACATTTCTGGAACTCATCTTCTGTAATGTCCTATCAAAAGCTAAATAATGTAATTCTATGTTTTTGGATACCACAGGAGAGCTAGATATATGAGGTGAGACAATAAAGTAATGTGACTGATGTGAAACAACAATGTTGCTTACCGTTTTAGTCAAACTTAGTGTTGTCTCCTTCAGAGTAGTTCCCTTCTGCTTGCACACACTTTTTCCAGCGCTTCTGCCACTGATGGTAACGTTTTTGGATCTCATTTTCTGTAATATCCTATCTAATGCTAAAGAGTGTAATTCTTTGTTTTTGGATACCACAGGAGAGCTAGATATATGAGGTGAGACAATAAAGTAATGAGACTGATGTGAAAAAACAATGTTGCTTACCGTTTTAGTCAAACTTAGTGTTGTCTCCTTCAGAGTAGTTCCCTTCTGATTGCACACACTTTTTCCAGCGCTTCTGCCACTGATGGTAAAATTTCTGGAACTCATCTTCTGTAATATCCTATCAAAAGCTAAAGAATGTAATTCTTTGTTTTTGGATACCACAGGAGAGCTAGATATATGAGGTGAGACAATAAAGTAATGAGACTGATGTGAAAAAACAATGTTGCTTACCGTTTTAGTCAAACTTAGTGTTGTCTCCTTCAGAGTAGTTCCCTTCTGATTGCACACACTTTTTCCAGAGCTTCTGCCACTGATGGTAACATTTCTAGAACTCATCTTCTGTAATATCCTAATAAGATAAAGAATGTAATTCTTTTTTTTTGGATACCACAGGAGAGCTAGATATATGAGGTGAGATAATAAAGTAATGAGACTGATGTGAAAAAACAATGTTGCTTACCGTTTTAGTCAAACTTAGTATTGTCTCCTTCAGAGTAGTTCCCTTCTGATTGCACCCACTTTTTCCAGCGCTTCTGCCACTGATGGTAACATTTCTTTAACTCATCTTCTGTAATGTCCTATCAAAAGCTAAATAATGTAATTCTATGTTTTTGGATACCACAGGTGAGCTAGATATATGTGGTGAGACAATAAAGTAATGTGACTGATGTGAAAAAACAATGTTGCTTACCGTTTTAGTCAAACTTAGTGTTGTCTCCTTCAGAGTAGTTCCCTTCTCATTGCACACACTTTTTCCAGCGCTTCTGCCACTGACGGTAACATTTCTGGAACTCATTTTCTGTAATATCCTATCTAATGCTAAAGAGTGTAATACTTTGTTTTTGGATACCACAGGAGAGCTAGATATATGAGGTGAGACAATAAAGTAATGAGACTGATGTGAAAAAACAATGTTGCTTACCGTTTTGTCAAACTTAGTGTTGGGTCCTTCAGAGTAGTTCCCTTCTGATTGCACATACTTTTTCCAGCGCTTCTGCCACTGATGGTAACATTTCTGGAACCCATCTTCTGTAATATCCTATCAAAAGCTAAAGAATGTAATTCTTTGTCTTTGGATACCACAGGAGAGCTAGATATATGAGGTGAGACAATAAAGTAATGAGACTGATGTGAAAAAACAATGTTGCTTACCATTTAAGTCAAACTTAGTGTTGTCTCCTTCAGAGTACTTCCCTTCTGATTACACTCACTTTTTCCAGCGCTTCTGCCACTGATGGTAACATTTCTGGAACTCATCTTCTGTAATATCCCATCAAAAGCTAAAGAATGTAATTCTTTGTTTTTGGATACCACAGGAGAGCTAGATATATGAGGTGAGACAATAAAGTAATGAGACTCATGTGAAGAAAAATTATTGCTTACCGTTTTAGTCAATCTTAGTGTTGTCTCCTTCAGAGTAGTTCCCTTCTGATTGCACCCATTTTTTCCAGCGCTTCTGCCACTGATGGTAACATTTCTAGAACTCATCTTCTGTAATATCCTATCAAAAGCTAAAGAATGTAATTCTTTGTTTTTGGATGCCACAGGAGAGCTAGATATATGAGGTGACACAATAAAGTAATGAGACTGATGTAAAAGAACAATGTTGCTTACCGTTTTAGTCAAACTTAGTGTTGTCTCCTTCAGAGTAGTTCCCTTCTGATTGCACACACTTTTTCCAGCGCTTCTGCCACTGATTGTAACATTTCTGGAACTCATCTTCTGTAATATCCTATCAAAAGCTAAAGTATGTAATTCTTTGTTTTTGGATACCACAGGAGAACTAGATAAATGAGGTGAGACAATAAAGTAATGACACTGATGTGAAAAAACAATGTTGCTTACCGTTTTAGTCAAACTTAGTGTTGTCTCCTTGTGAGTAGTTCCCTTCTGATGGCACACACTTTTTCCAGCGCTTCTGCCACTGATGGTAACATTTCTGGAACTCATCTTCTGTAATATCCTATCAAAAGCTAAAGAATGTAATTCTTTGTTTTTGGATACCTCAGGAGAGCTAGATATAAGAGTTGAGACAATAAAGTAATTAGACTGATGTGAAGAAATATTATTGCTTACCGTTTTAGTCAATCTTAGTGTTGTCTCCTTCAGAGTAGTTCCCTTCTGATTGCACCCACTTTTTCCAGCGCTTCTGCCACTGATGGTAACATTTCTAGAACTCATCTTCTGTAATATCCTATCAAAAGCTAAAGAATGTAATTCTTTGTATTTGGATGCCACAGGAGAGCTAGATATATGAGGTGAGACAATAAAGTAATGAGACTGATGTGAAAGAACAATGTTGCTTACCGTTTTAGTCAAACTTAGTGTTGTCTCCTTCAGAGTAGTTCCCTTCTGATTGCACACACTTTTTCCAGCGCTTCTGCCACTGATGATAACGTTTTTGGAACTCATCTTCTGTAATATCCTATCAAAAGCTAAAGAATATAATTCTTTGTTTTTGGATACCACAGGAGAACTAGATAAATGAGGTGAGACAATAAAGTAATGACACTGATGTGAAAAAACAATGTTGCTTACCGTTTTAGTCAAACTTAGTGTTGTCTCCTTCTGAGTAGTTCCCTTCTGGTGGCACACACTTTTTCCAGCGCTTCTGCTACTGATGGTAACATTTCTGGAACTCATCTTCTGTAATATCCTATCAAAAGCTAAAGAATGTAATTCTTTGTTTTTGGATACCACAGGAGAGCTAGATATATGAGGTGAGACAATAAAGTAATGAGACTGATGTGAAAAAACAATGTTGCTTACCGTTTTAGTCAAACTTAGTGTTGTCTCCTTCAGAGTAGTTCCCTTCTGATTGCACACACTTTTTCCATGGCTTCTGCCACTGATGGTAACATTTCTAGAACTCATCTTCTGTAATATCCTAAAAAGATAAAGAATGTAATTCTTTGTTTTTGGATACCACAGGAGAGCTAGATATATGAGGTGAGATAATAAAGTAATGAGACTGATGTGAAAAAACAATGTTGCTTACCGTTTTAGTCAAACTTAGTGTTGTCTCCTTCAGAGTAGTTCCCTTCTGATTGCACACACTTTTTCCAGCGCTTCTGCCACTGATGGTAACATTTCTGGAACTCATCTTCTGTATTGTCCTATCAAAAGCTAAATAATGTAATTCTATGTTTTTGGATACCACAGGAGAGCTAGGTATATGAGGTGAGACAATAAAGTAATGAGACTGATGTGAAAAAACAATGTTGCTTACCGTTTTGTCAAACTTAGTGTTGTCTCCTTCAGAGTAGTTCCCTTCTGATTGCACATACTTTTTCCAGCGCTTCTGCCACTGATGGTAACATTTCTGGAACCCATCTTCTGTAATATCCTATCAAAAGCTAAAGAATGTAATTCTTTGTCTTTGGATACCACAGGAGAGCTAGATATATGAGGTGAGACAATAAAGTAATGAGACTGATGTGAAAAAACAATGTTGCTTACCATTTAAGTCAAACTTAGTGTTGTCTCCTTCAGAGTACTTCCCTTCTGATTACACTCACTTTTTCCAGCGCTTCTGCCACTGATGGTAACATTTCTGGAACTCATCTTCTGTAATATCCCATCAAAAGCTAAAGAATGTAATTCTTTGTTTTTGGATACCACAGGAGAGCTAGATATATGAGGTGAGACAATAAAGTAATGAGACTCATGTGAAGAAAAATTATTGCTTACCGTTTTAGTCAATCTTAGTGTTGTCTCCTTCAGAGTAGTTCCCTTCTGATTGCACCCACTTTTTCCAGCGCTTCTGCCACTGATGGTAACATTTCTAGAACTCATCTTCTGTAATATCCTATCAAAAGCTAAAGAATGTAATTCTTTGTTTTTGGATGCCACAGGAGAGCTAGATATATGAGGTGACACAATAAAGTAATGAGACTGATGTAAAAGAACAATGTTGCTTACCGTTTTAGTCAAACTTAGTGTTGTCTCCTTCAGAGTAGTTCCCTTCTGATTGCACACACTTTTTCCAGCGCTTCTGCCACTGATTGTAACATTTCTGGAACTCATCTTCTGTAATATCCTATCAAAAGCTAAAGAATGTAATTCTTTGTTTTTGGATACCACAGGAGAACTAGATAAATGAGGTGAGACAATAAAGTAATGACACTGATGTGAAAAAACAATGTTGCTTACCGTTTTAGTCAAACTTAGTGTTGTCTCCTTCTGAGTAGTTCCCTTCTGATGGCACACACTTTTTCCAGCGCTTCTGCCACTGATGGTAACATTTCTGGAACTCATCTTCTGTAATATCCTATCAAAAGCTAAAGAATGTAATTCTTTGTTTTTGGATACCTCAGGAGAGCTAGATATAAGAGTTGAGACAATAAAGTAATGAGACTGATGTGAAGAAATATTATTGCTTACCGTTTTAGTCAATCTTAGTGTTGTCTCCTTCAGAGTAGTTCCCTTCTGATTGCACCCACTTTTTCCAGCGCTTCTGCCACTGATGGTAACATTTCTAGAACTCATCTTCTGTAATATCCTATCAAAAGCTAAAGAATGTAATTCTTTGTATTTGGATGCCACAGGAGAGCTAGATATATGAGGTGAGACAATAAAGTAATGAGACTGATGTGAAAGAACAATGTTGCTTACCGTTTTAGTCAAACTTAGTGTTGTCTCCTTCAGAGTAGTTCCCTTCTGATTGCACACACTTTTTCCAGCGCTTCTGCCACTGATGATAACGTTTTTGGAACTCATCTTCTGTAATATCCTATCAAAAGCTAAAGAATATAATTCTTTGTTTTTGGATACCACAGGAGAACTAGATAAATGAGGTGAGACAATAAAGTAATGACACTGATGTGAAAAAACAATGTTGCTTACCGTTTTAGTCAAACTTAGTGTTGTCTCCTTCTGAGTAGTTCCCTTCTGGTGGCACACACTTTTTCCAGCGCTTCTGCTACTGATGGTAACATTTCTGGAACTCATCTTCTGTAATATCCTATCAAAAGCTAAAGAATGTAATTCTTTGTTTTTGGATACCACAGGAGAGCTAGATATATGAGGTGAGACAATAAAGTAATGAGACTGATGTGAAAAAACAATGTTGCTTACCGTTTTAGTCAAACTTAGTGTTGTCTCCTTCAGGGTAGTTCCCTTCTGATTGCACACACTTTTTCCAGAGCTTCTGCCACTGATGGTAACATTTCTAGAACTCATCTTCTGTAATATCCTAAAAAGATAAAGAATGTAATTCTTTGTTTTTGGATACCACAGGAGAGCTAGATATATGAGGTGAGATAATAAAGTAATGAGACTGATGTGAAAAAACAATGTTGCTTACCGTTTTAGTCAAACTTAGTGTTGTCTCCTTCAGAGTAGTTCCCTTCTGATTGCACACACTTTTTTAAGCGCTTCTGCCACTGATGGTAACATTTCTGGAACTCATCTTCTGTAATGTCCTATCAAAAGCTAAATAATGTAATTCTATGTTTTTGGATACCACAGGAGAGCTAGATATATGAGGTGAGACAATAAAGTAATGTGACTGATGTGAAAAAACAATGTTGCTTACCGTTTTAGTCAAACTTAGTGTTGTCTCCTTCAGAGTAGTTCCCTTCTGATTGCACACACTTTTTCCAGCGCTTCTGCCACTGACGGTAACATTTCTGGAACTCATCTTCTGTAATATCCTATCAAAAGCTAAAGAATGTAATTCTTTGTTTTTGGATACCACAGGAGAGCTAGATATATGAGGTGAGACAATAAAGTAATGAGACTGATGTGAAACAACAATGTTGCTTACCGTTTTAGTCAAACTTAGTGTTGTCTCCTTCAGAGTAGTTCCCTTCTGATTGCACACACTTTTTCCAGCGCTTCTGCCACTGATGGTAACGTTTTTGGAACTCATTTTCTGTAATATCCTATCTAATGCCAAAGAGTGTAATTCTTTGTTTTTGGATACCACAGGAGAGCTAGATATATGAGGTGAGACAATAAAGTAATGAGACTGATGTGAAAAAACAATGTTGCTTACCGTTTTAGTCAAACTTAGTGTTGTCTCCTTCAGAGTAGTTCCCTTCTGATTGCACACACTTTTTCCAGCGCTTCTGCCACTGATGGTAAAATTTCTGGAACTCATCTTCTGTAATATCCTATCAAAAGCTAAAGAATGTAATTCTTTGTTTTTGGATACCACAGGAGAGCTAGATATATGAGGTGAGACAATAAAGTAATGAGACTGATGTGAAAAAACAATGTTGCTTACCATTTAAGTCAAACTTAGTGTTGTCTCCTTCAGAGTACTTCCCTTCTGATTGCACCCACTTTTTCCAGCGCTTCTGCCACTGATGGTAACATTTCTAGAACTCATCTTCTGTAATATCCTATCAAAAGCTAAAGAATGTAACTCTTTGTATTTGGATGCCACAGGAGAGCTAGATATATGAGGTGAGACAATAAAGTAATGAGACTGATGTGAAAGAACAATGTTGCTTACCGTTTTAGTCAAACTTAGTGTTGTCTCCTTCAGAGTAGTTCCCTTCTGATTGCACACACTTTTTCCAGCGCTTCTACCACTGATGATAACGTTTTTGGAACTCATCTTCTGTAATATCCTATCAAAAGCTAAAGAATATAATTCTTTGTTTTTGGATACCACAGGAGAACTAGATAAATGAGGTGAGACAATAAAGTAATGACACTGATGTGAAAAAACAATGTTGCTTACCGTTTTAGTCAAACTTAGTGTTGTCTCCTTCTGAGTAGTTCCCTTCTGGTGGCACACACTTTTTCCAGCGCTTCTGCTACTGATGGTAACATTTCTGGAACTCATCTTCTGTAATATCCTATCAAAAGCTAAAGAATGTAATTCTTTGTTTTTGGATACCACAGGAGAGCTAGATATATGAGGTGAGACAATAAAGTAATGAGACTGATGTGAAAAAACAATGTTGCTTACCGTTTTAGTCAAACTTAGTGTTGTCTCCTTCAGAGTAGTTCCCTTCTGATTGCACACACTTTTTCCAGAGCGTCTGCCACTGATGGTAACATTTCTAGAACTCATCTTCTGTAATATCCTAAAAAGCTAAAGAATGTAATTCTTTGTTTTTGGATACCACAGGAGAGCTAGATATATGAGGTGAGATAATAAAGTAATGAGACTGATGTGAAAAAACAATGTTGCTTACCGTTTTAGTCAAACTTAGTGTTGTCTCCTTCAGAGTAGTTCCCTTCTGATTGCACACACTTTTTCCAGCGCTTCTGCCACTGATGGTAACATTTCTGGAACTCATCTTCTGTAATGTCCTATCAAAAGCTAAATAATGTAATTCTATGTTTTTGGATACCACAGGAGAGCTAGATATATGAGGTGAGACAATTAAGTAATGTGACTGATGTGAAAAAACAATGTTGCTTACCGTTTTAGTCAAACTTAGTGTTGTCTCCTTCAGAGTAGTTCCCTTCTGATTGCACACACTTTTTCCAGCGCTTCTGCCACTGACGGTAACATTTCTGGAACTCATCTTCTGTAATATCCTATCAAAAGCTAAAGAATGTAATTCTTTGTTTTTGGATACCACAGGAGAGCTAGATATATGAGGTGAGACAATAAAGTAATGAGACTGATGTGAAACAACAATGTTGCTTACCGTTTTAGTCAAACTTAGTGTTGTCTCCTTCAGAGTAGTTCCCTTCTGATTGCACACACTTTTTCCAGCGCTTCTGCCACTGATGGTAACGTTTTTGGAACTCATTTTCTGTAATATCCTCTCTAATGCTAAAGAGTGTAATTCTTTGTTTTTGGATACCACAGGAGAGCTAGATATATGAGGTGAGACAATAAAGTAATGAGACTGATGTGAAAAAACAATGTTGCTTACCGTTTTAGTCAAACTTAGTGTTGTCTCCTTCAGAGTAGTTCCCTTCTGATTGCACACACTTTTTCCAGCGCTTCTGCCACTGATGGTAAAATTTCTGGAACTCATCTTCTGTAATATCCTATCAAAAGCTAAAGAATGTAATTCTTTGTTTTTGGATACCACAGGAGAGCTAGATATATGAGGTGAGACAATAAAGTAATGAGACTGATGTGAAAAAACAATGTTGCTTACCATTTAAGTCAAACTTAGTGTTGTCTCCTTCAGAGTACTTCCCTTCTGATTGCACACACTTTTTCCAGCGCTTCTGCAACTGATGGTAACATTTCTGGAACTCATCTTCTGTAATATCCCATCAAAAGCTAAAGAATGTAATTCTTTGTTTTTGGATACCACAGGAGAGCTAGATATATGAGGTGAGACAATAAAGTAATGAGACTCATGTGATGAAAAATTATTGCTTACCGTTTTAGTCAATCTTAGTGTTGTCTCCTTCAGAGTAGTTCCCTTCCGATTGCACACACTTTTTCCAGCGCTTCTGCCACTGGTGGTAACATTTCTAGAACTCATCTTCTGTAATATCCTATCAAAAGCTAAAGAATGTAATTCTTTGTATTTGGATGCCACAGGAGAGCTAGATATATGAGGTGAGACAATAAAGTAATGAGACTGATGTGAAAGAACAATGTTGCTTACCGTTTTAGTCAAACTTAGTGTTGTCTCCTTCAGAGTAGTTCCCTTCTGATTGCACACACTTTTTCCAGCGCTTCTGCCACTGATGGTAACGTTTTTGGAACTCATTTTCTGTAATATCCTATCTAATGCTAAAGAGTGTAATACTTTGTTTTTGGATACCACAGGAGAGCTAGATATATGAGGTGAGACAATAAAGTAATGAGACTGATGTGAAAAAACAATGTTGCTTACCGTTTTAGTCAAACTTAGTGTTGTCTCCTTCAGAGTAGTTCCCTTCTGATTGCACACACTTTTTCCAGCGCTTCTGCCACTGATGGTAACATTTCTGGAACCCATCTTCTGTAATATCCTATCAAAAGCTAAAGAATGTAATTCTTTGTCTTTGGATACCACAGGAGAGCTAGATATATGAGGTGAGACAATAAAGTAATGAGACTGATGTGAAAAAACAATGTTGCTTACCATTTAAGTCAAACTTAGTGTTGTCTCCTTCAGAGTACTTCCCTTCTGATTACACTCACTTTTTCCAGCGCTTCTGCCACTGATGGTAACATTTCTGGAACTCATCTTCTGTAATATCCCATCAAAAGCTAAAGAATGTAATTCTTTGTTTTTGGATACCACAGGAGAGCTAGATATATGAGGTGAGACAATAAAGTAATGAGACTCATGTGAAGAAAAATTATTGCTTACCGTTTTAGTCAATCTTAGTGTTGTCTCCTTCAGAGTAGTTCCCTTCTGATTGCACCCACTTTTTCCAGCGCTTCTGCCACTGATGGTAAAATTTCTAGAACTCATCTTCTGTAATATCCTATCAAAAGCTAAAGAATGTAATTCTTTGTTTTTGGATGCCACAGGAGAGCTAGATATATGAGGTGACACAATAAAGTAATGAGACTGATGTAAAAGAACAATGTTGCTTACCGTTTTAGTCAAACTTAGTGTTGTCTCCTTCAGAGTAGTTCCCTTCTGATTGCACACACTTTTTCCAGCGCTTCTGCCACTGATTTAACATTTCTGGAACTCATCTTCTGTAATATCCTATCAAAAGCTAAAGAATGTAATTCTTTGTTTTTGGATACCACAGGAGAACTAGATAAATGAGGTGAGACAATAAAGTAATGACACTGATGTGAAAAAACAATGTTGCTTAACGTTTTAGTCAAACTTAGTGTTGTCTCCTTCTGAGTAGTTCCCTTCTGATGGCACACACTTTTTCCAGAGCGTCTGCCACTGATGGTAACATTTCTAGAACTCATCTTCTGTAATATCCTAAAAAGATAAAGAATGTAATTCTTTGTTTTTGGATACCACAGGAGAGCTAGATATATGAGGTGAGATAATAAAGTAATGAGACTGATGTGAAAAAACAATGTTGCTTACCGTTTTAGTCAAACTTAGTGTTGTCTCCTTCAGAGTAGTTCCCTTCTGATTGCACACACTTTTTCCAGCGCTTCTGCCACTGATGGTAACATTTCTGGAACTCATCTTCTGTAATGTCCTATCAAAAGCTAAATAATGTAATTCTATGTTTTTGGATACCACAGGAGAGCTAGATATATGAGGTGAGACAATAAAGTAATGTGACTGATGTGAAAAAACAATGTTGCTTACCGTTTTAGTCAAACTTAGTGTTGTCTCCTTCAGAGTAGTTCCCTTCTGATTGCACACACTTTTTCCAGCGCTTCTGCCACTGACGGTAACATTTCTGGAACTCATCTTCTGTAATATCCTATCAAAAGCTAAAGAATGTAATTCTTTGTTTTTGGATACCACAGGAGAGCTAGATATATGAGGTGAGACAATAAAGTAATGAGACTGATGTGAAACAACAATGTTGCTTACCGTTTTAGTCAAACTTAGTGTTGTCTCCTTCAGAGTAGTTCCCTTCTGATTGCACACACTTTTTCCAGCGCTTCTGCCACTGATGGTAACGTTTTTGGAACTCATTTTCTGTAATATCCTATCTAATGCTAAAGAGTGTAATTCTTTGTTTTTGGATACCACAGGAGAGCTAGATATATGAGGTGAGACAATAAAGTAATGAGACTGATGTGAAAAAACAATGTTGCTTACCGTTTTAGTCAAACTTAGTGTTGTCTCCTTCAGAGTAGTTCCCTTCTGATTGCACACACTTTTTCCAGCGCTTCTGCCACTGATGGTAAAATTTCTGGAACTCATCTTCTGTAATATCCTATCAAAAGCTAAAGAATGTAATTCTTTGTTTTTGGATACCACAGGAGAGCTAGATATATGAGGTGAGACAATAAAGTAATGAGACTGATGTGAAAAAACAATGTTGCTTACCATTTAAGTCAAACTTAGTGTTGTCTCCTTCAGAGTACTTCCCTTCTGATTGCACACACTTTTTCCAGCGCTTCTGCCACTGATGGTAACATTTCTGGAACTCATCTTCTGTAATATCCCATCAAAAGCTAAAGAATGTAATTCTTTGTTTTTGGATACCACAGGAGAGCTAGATATATGAGGTGAGACAATAAAGTAATGAGACTCATGTGATGAAAAATTATTGCTTACCGTTTTAGTCAATCTTAGTGTTGTCTCCTTCAGAGTACTTCCCTTCTGATTGCACACACTTTTTCCAGCGCTTCTGCCACTGGTGGTAACATTTCTAGAACTCATCTTCTGTAATATCCTATCAAAAGCTAAAGAATGTAATTCTTTGTATTTGGATGCCACAGGAGAGCTAGATATATGAGGTGAGACAATAAAGTAATGAGACTGATGTGAAAGAACAATGTTGCTTACCGTTTTAGTCAAACTTAGTGTTGTCTGCTTCAGAGTAGTTCCCTTCTGATTGCACACACTTTTTCCAGCGCTTCTGCCACTGATGGTAACGTTTTTGGAACTCATCTTCTGTAATATCCTATCAAAAGCTAAAGAATATAATTCTTTGTTTTTGGATACCACAGGAGAACTAGATAAATGAGGTGAGACAATAAAGTAATGACACTGATGTGAAAAAACAATGTTGCTTACCGTTTTAGTCAAACTTAGTGTTGTCTCCTTCTGAGTAGTTCCCTTCTGATGGCACACACTTTTTCCAGCGCTTCTGCCACTGATGGTAACATTTCTGGAACTCATCTTCTGTAATATCCTATCAAAAGCTAAAGAATGTAATTCTTTGTTTTTGGATACCACAGGAGAGCTAGATATATGAGGTGAGACAATAAAGTAATGAGACTGATGTGAAAAAACAATGTTGCTTACCGTTTTAGTCAAACTTAGTGTTGTCTCCTTCAGAGTAGTTCCCTTCTGATTGCACACACTTTTTCCAGAGCTTCTGCCACTGATGGTAACATTTGTAGAACTCATCTTCTGTAATATCCTAAAAAGATAAAGAATGTAATTCTTTGTTTTTGGATACCACAGGAGAGCTAGATATATGAGGTGAGATAATAAAGTAATGAGACTGATGTGAAAAAACAATGTTGCTTACCGTTTTAGTCAAACTTACTATTGTCTCCTTCAGAGTAGTTCCCTTCTGATTGCACACACTTTTTCCAGCGCTTCTGCCACTGATGGTAACATTTCTTTAACTCATCTTCTGTAATGTCCTATCAAAAGCTAAATAATGTAATTCTATGTTTTTGGATACCACAGGTGAGCTAGATATATGAGGTGAGACAATAAAGTAATGTGACTGATGTGAAAAAACAATGTTGCTTACCGTTTTAGTCAAACTTAGTGTTGTCTCCTTCAGAGTAGTTCCCTTCTCATTGCACACACTTTTTCCAGCGCTTCTGCCACTGACGGTAACATTTCTGGAACTCATTTTCTGTAATATCCTATCTAATGCTAAAGAGTGTAATACTTTGTTTTTGGATACCACAGGAGAACTAGATAAATGAGGTGAGAAAATAAAGTAATGACACTGATGTGAAAAAACAATGTTGCTTACCGTTTTAGTCAAACTTAGTGTTGTCTCCTTCTGAGTAGTTCCCTTCTGATGGCACACACTTTTTCCAGCGCTTCTGCCACTGATGGTAACATTTCTAGAACTCATCTTCTGTAATATCCTAAAAAGATAAAGAATGTAATTCTTTGTTTTTGGATACCACAGGAGAGCTAGATATATGAGGTGAGATAATAAAGTAATGAGACTGATGTGAAAAAACAATGTTGCTTACCGTTTTAGTCAAACTTAGTGTTGTCTCCTTCAGAATAGTTCCCTTCTGATTGCACACACTTTTTCCAGCGCTTCTGCCACTGATGGTAACATTTCTGGAACTCATCTTCTGTAATGTATTATCAAAAGCTAAATAATGTAATTCTATGTTTTTGGATACCACAGGAGAGCTAGATATATGAGGTGAGACAATAAAGTAATGAGACTGATGTGAAAAAACAATGTTGCTTACCGTTTTAGTCAAACTTAGTGTTGTCTCCTTCAGAGTAGTTCCCTTCTGATTGCACACACTTTTTCCAGCGCTTCTGCCACTGATGGTAACATTTCTAGAACTCATCTTCTGTAATATCCTAAAAAGATAAAGAATGTAATTCTTTGTTTTTGGATACCACAGGAGAGCTAGATATATGAGGTGAGATAATAAAGTAATGAGACTGATGTGAAAAAACAATGTTGCTTACCGTTTTAGTCAAACTTAGTGTTGTCTCCTTCAGAATAGTTCCCTTCTGATTGCACACACTTTTTCCAGCGCTTCTGCCACTGATGGTAACATTTCTGGAACTCATCTTCTGTAATGTCCTATCAAAAGCTAAATAATGTAATTCTATGTTTTTGGATACCACAGGAGAGCTAGATATATGAGTTGAGACAATAAAGTAATGAGACTGATGTGAAGAAACAATATTGCTTACCGTTTTAGTCAATCTTAGTGTTGTCTCCTTCAGAGTAGTTCCCTTCTGATTGCACCCACTTTTTCCAGCGCTTCTGCCACTGATGGTAACATTTCTAGAACCCATCTTCTGTAATATCCTATCAAAAGCTAAAGAATGTAATTCTTTGCTTTTGGATGCCACAGGAGAGCTAGATATATGAGGTGACACAATAAAGTAATGAGACTGATGTAAAAGAACAATGTTGCTTACCGTTTTAGTCAAACTTAGTGTTGTCTCCTTCAGAGTAGTTCCCTTCTGATTGCACACACTTTTTCCAACGCTTCTGCCACTGATTGTAACATTTCTGGAACTCATCTTCTGTAATATCCTATCAAAAGCTAAAGAATGTAATTCTTTGTTTTTGGATACCACAGGAGAACTAGATAAATGAGGTGAGACAATAAAGTAATGACACTGATGTGAAAAAACAATGTTGCTTACCGTTTTAGTCAAACTTAGTGTTGTCTCCTTCTGAGTAGTTCCCTTCTGATGGCACACACTTTTTCCAGCGCTTCTGCCACTGATGGTAACATTTCTGGAACTCATCTTCTGTAATATCCTATCAAATGCTAAAGAATGTAATTCTTTGTTTTTGGATACCACAGGAGAGCTAGATATAAGAGTTGAGACAATAAAGTAATGAGACTGATGTGAAAAAACAATGTTGCTTACCGTTTTAGTCAAACTTAGTGTTGTCTCCTTCAGAGTAGTTCCCTTCTGATTGCACACACTTTTTCCAGCGCTTCTGCCACTGATGGTAACATTTCTAGAACTCATCTTCTGTAATATCCTAAAAAGATAAAGAATGTAATTCTTTGTTTTTGGATACCACAGGAGAGCTAGATATATGAGGTGAGATAATAAAGTAATGAGACTGATGTGAAAAAACAATGTTGCTTACCGTTTTAGTCAAACTTAGTGTTGTCTCCTTCTGAGTAGTTCCCTTCTGATGGCACACACTTTTTCCAGCGCTTCTGCCACTGATGGTAACATTTCTAGAACTCATCTTCTGTAATATCCTAAAAAGATAAAGAATGTAATTCTTTGTTTTTGGATACCACAGGAGAGCTAGATATATGAGGTGAGATAATAAAGTAATGAGACTGATGTGAAAAAACAATGTTGCTTACCGTTTTAGTCAAACTTAGTGTTGTCTCCTTCAGAATAGTTCCCTTCTGATTGCACACACTTTTTCCAGCGCTTCTGCCACTGATGGTAACATTTCTGGAACTCATCTTCTGTAATGTCCTATCAAAAGCTAAATAATGTAATTCTATGTTTTTGGATACCACAGGAGAGCTAGATATATGAGGTGAGACAATAAAGTAATGAGACTGATGTGAAAAAACAATGTTGCTTACCGTTTTAGTCAAACTTAGTGTTGTCTCCTTCAGAGTAGTTCCCTTCTGATTGCACACACTTTTTCCAGCGCTTCTGCCACTGATGGTAACATTTCTTTAACTCATCTTCTGTAATGTCCTATCAAAAGCTAAATAATGTAATTCTATGTTTTTGGATACCACAGGAGAGCTAGATATATGAGGTGAGACAATAAAGTAATGTGACTGATGTGAAAAAACAATGTTGTTTACCGTTGTAGTCAAACTTAGTGTTGTCTCCTTCAGAGTAGTTCCCTTCTGATTGCACACACTTTTTCCAGCGCTTCTGCCACTGACGGTAACATTTCTGGAACTCATTTTCTGTAATATCCTATCTAATGCTAAAGAGTGTAATTCTTTGTTTTTGGATACCACAGGAGAGCCAGATATATGAGGTGAGACAATAAAGTAATGAGACTGATGTGAAAAAACAATGTTGCCTACCGTTTTGTCAAACTTAGTGTTGCCTCCTTCAGAGTAGTTCCCTTCTGCTTGCACACACTTTTTCCAGCGCTTCTGCCACTGATGGTAACATTTCTGGAACCCATCTTCTGTAATATCCTATCAAAAGCTAAAGAATGTAATTCTTTGTCTTTGGATACCACAGGAGAGCTAGATATATGAGGTGAGACAATAAAGTAATGAGACTGATGTGAAAAAACAATGTTGCTTACCATTTAAGTCAAACTTAGTGTTGTCTCCTTCAGAGTACTTCCCTTCTGATTACACTCACTTTTTCCAGCGCTTCTGCCACTGATGGTAACATTTCTGGAACTCATCTTCTTTAATATCCCATCAAAAGCTAAAGAATGTAATTCTTTGTTTTTGGATACCTCAGGAGAGCTAGATATATGAGGTGAGACAATAAAGTAATGAGACTGATGTGAAGAAACAATATTGCTCACCGTTTTAGTCAATCTTAGTGTTGTCTCCTTCAGAGTAGTTCCCTTCTGATTGCACCCACTTTTTCCAGCGCTTCTGCCACTGATGGTAACATTTCTAGAACTCATCTTCTGTAATATCCTAAAAAGATAAAGAATGTAATTCTTTGTTTTTGGATACCACAGGAGAGCTAGATATATGAGGTGAGATAATAAAGTAATGAGACTGATGTGAAAAAACAATGTTGCTTACCGTTTTAGTCAAACTTAGTGTTGTCTCCTTCAGAATAGTTCCCTTCTGATTGCACACACTTTTTCCAGCGCCTCTGCCACTGATGGTAACATTTCTGGAACTCATCTTCTGTAATGTCCTATCAAAAGCTAAATAATGTAATTCTATGTTTTTGGATACCACAGGAGAGCTAGATATATGAGGTGAGACAATAAAGTAATGAGACTGATGTGAAAAAACAATGTTGCTTACCGTTTTAGTCAAACTTAGTGTTGTCTCCTTCAGAGTAGTTCCCTTCTGATTGCACACACTTTTTCCAGCGCTTCTGCCACTGATGGTAACATTTCTAGAACTCATCTTCTGTAATGTCCTATCAAAAGCTAAATAATGTAATTCTATGTTTTTGGATACCACAGGAGAGCTAGATATATGAGGTGAGACAATAAAGTAATGTGACTGATGTGAAAAAACAATGTTGCTTACCGTTTTAGTCAAACTTAGTGTTGTCTCCTTCAGAGTAGTTCCCTTCTGATTGCACACACTTTTTCCAGCGCTTCTGCCACTGACGGTAACATTTCTGGAACTCATTTTCTGTAATATCCTATCTAATGCTAAAGAGTGTAATTCTTTGTTTTTGGATACCACAGGAGAGCCAGATATATGAGGTGAGACAATAAAGTAATGAGACTGATGTGAAAAAACAATGTTGCTTACCGTTTTGTCAAACTTAGTGTTGCCTCCTTCAGAGTAGTTCCCTTCTGCTTGCACACACTTTTTCCAGCGCTTCTGCCACTGATGGTAACATTTCTGGAACCCATCTTCTGTAATATCCTATCAAAAGCTAAAGAATGTAATTCTTTGTCTTTGGATACCACAGGAGAGCTAGATATATGAGGTGAGACAATAAAGTAATGAGACTGATGTGAAAAAACAATGTTGCTTACCATTTAAGTCAAACTTAGTGTTGTCTCCTTCAGAGTACTTCCCTTCTGATTACACTCACTTTTTCCAGCGCTTCTGCCACTGATGGTAACATTTCTGGAACTCATCTTCTTTAATATCCCATCAAAAGCTAAAGAATGTAATTCTTTGTTTTTGGATACCACAGGAGAGCTAGATATATGAGGTGAGACAATAAAGTAATGAGACTGATGTGAAGAAACAATATTGCTCACCGTTTTAGTCAATCTTAGTGTTGTCTCCTTCAGAGTAGTTCCCTTCTGATTGCACCCACTTTTTCCAGCGCTTCTGCCACTGATGGTAACATTTCTAGAACTCATCTTCTGTAATATCCTATCAAAAGCTAAAGAATGTAATTCTTTGTTTTTGGATACCACAGGAGAGCTAGATATATGAGGTGAGACAATAAAGTAATGAGACTGATGTGAAGAAACAATATTGCTCACCGTTTTAGTCAAACTTAGTGTTGTCTCCTTCAGAGTAGTTCCCTTCTGATTGCACACACTTTTTCCAGCGCTTCTGCCACTGATTGTAACATTTCTGGAACTCATCTTCTGTAATATCCTATCAAAAGCTAAAGAATGTAATTCTTTGTTTTTGGATACCACAGGAGAACTAGATAAATGAGGTGAGACAATAAAGTAATGACACTGATGTGAAAAAACAATGTTGCTTACCGTTTTAGTCAAACTTAGTGTTGTCTCCTTCTGAGTAGTTCCCTTCTGATGGCACACACTTTTTCCAGTGCTTCTGCCACTGATGGTAACATTTCTGGAACTCATCTTCTGTAATATCCTATCAAAAGCTAAAGAATGTAATTCTTTGTTTTTGGATACCACAGGAGAGCTAGATATAAGAGTTGAGACAATAAAGTAATGAGACTGATGTGAAAAAACAATGTTGCTTACCGTTTTAGTCAAACTTAGTGTTGTCTCCTTCAGAGTAGTTCCCTTCTGATTGCACACACTTTTTCCAGCGCTTCTGCCACTGATGGTAACATTTCTAGAACTCATCTTCTGTAATATCCTAAAAAGATAAAGAATGTAATTCTTTGTTTTTGGATACCACAGGAGAGCTAGATATATGAGGTGAGATAATAAAGTAATGAGACTGATGTGAAAAAACAATGTTGCTTACCGTTTTAGTCAAACTTAGTGTTGTCTCCTTCAGAATAGTTCCCTTCTGATTGCACACACTTTTTCCAGCGCTTCTGCCACTGATGGTAACATTTCTGGAACTCATCTTCTGTAATGTCCTATCAAAAGCTAAATAATGTAATTCTATGTTTTTGGATACCACAGGAGAGCTAGATATATGAGTTGAGACAATAAAGTAATGAGACTGATGTGAAGAAACAATATTGCTTACCGTTTTAGTCAATCTTAGTGTTGTCTCCTTCAGAGTAGTTCCCTTCTGATTGCACCCACTTTTTCCAGCGCTTCTGCCACTGATGGTAACATTTCTAGAACTCATCTTCTGTAATATCCTATCAAAAGCTAAAGAATGTAATTCTTTGCTTTTGGATGCCACAGGAGAGCTAGATATATGAGTTGAGACAATAAAGTAATGAGACTGATGTGAAGAAACAATATTGCTTACCGTTTTAGTCAATCTTAGTGTTGTCTCCTTCAGAGTAGTTCCTTTCTGATTGCACCCACTTTTTCCAGCGCTTCTGCCACTGATGGTAACATTTCTAGAACTCATCTTCTGTAATATCCTAAAAAGATAAAGAATGTAATTCTTTGTTTTTGGATACCACAGGAGAGCTAGATATATGAGGTGAGATAATAAAGTAATGAGACTGATGTGAAAAAACAATGTTGCTTACCGTTTTAGTCAAACTTAGTGTTGTCTCCTTCAGAATAGTTCCCTTCTGATTGCACACACTTTTTCCAGCGCTTCTGCCACTGATGGTAACATTTCTGGAACTCATCTTCTGTAATGTCCTATCAAAAGCTAAATAATGTAATTCTATGTTTTTGGATACCACAGGAGAGCTAGATATATGAGGTGAGACAATAAAGTAATGAGACTGATGTGAAAAAACAATGTTGCTTACCGTTTTAGTCAAACTTAGTGTTGTCTCCTTCAGAGTAGTTCTCTTCTGATTGCACACACTTTTTCCAGCGCTTCTGCCACTGACGGTAACATTTCTGGAACTCATCTTCTGTAATATCCTATCAAAAGCTAAAGAATGTAATTCTTTGTTTTTGGATACCACAGGAGAGCTAGATATATGAGACAATAAAGTAATGAGACTGATGTGAAAAAACAATGTTGCTTACCATTTAAGTCAAACTTAGTGTTGTCTCCTTCAGAGTACTTCCCTTCTGATTGCACTCACTTTTTCCAGCGCTTCTGCCACTGATGGTAACATTTCTGGAACTCATCTTCTGTAATATCCTATCAAAAGCTAAAGAATGTAATTCTTTGTTTTTGGATACCACAGGAGAGCTAGATATATGAGACAATAAAGTAATGAGACTGATGTGAAAAAACAATGTTGCTTACCATTTAAGTCAAACTTAGTGTTGTCTCCTTCAGAGTACTTCCCTTCTGATTGCACTCACTTTTTCCAGCGCTTCTGCCACTGATGGTAACATTTCTGGAACTCATCTTCTGTAATATCCTATCAAAAGCTAAAGAATATAATTCTTTGTTTTTGGATACCACAGGAGAGCTAGATATATGAGGTGAGACAATAAAGTAATGAGACTGATGTGAAGAAACAATATTGCTTACCGTTTTAGTCAATCTTAGCGTTGTCTCCTTCAGAGTAGTTCCCTTCTGATTGCACCCACTTTTTCCAGCGCTTCTGCCACTAATGGTAACATTTCTAGAACTCATCTTCTGTAATATCCTATCAAAAGCTAAAGAATGTAATTCTTTGTTTTTGGATGCCACAGGAGAGCTAGATATATGAGGTGACACAATAAAGTAATGAGACTGATGTGAAAGAACAATGTTGCTTACCGTTTTAGTCAAACTTAGTGTTGTCTCCTTCAGAGTAGTTCCCTTCTGATTGCACACACTTTTTCCAGCGCTTCTGAAACTGATTGTAACATTTCTGGAACTCATCTTCTGTAATATCCTATCAAAAGCTAAAGAATGTAATTCTTTGTTTTTGGATACCACAGGAGAACTAGATAAATGAGGTGAGACAATAAAGTAATGACACTGATGTGAAAAAACAATGTTGCTTACCGTTTTAGTCAAACTTAGTGTTGTCTCCTTCAGAGTAGTTCCCTTCTGATGGCACACACTTTTTCCAGCGCTTCTGCCACTGATGGTAACATTTCTGGAACTCATCTTCTGTAATATCCTATCAAAAGCTAAAGAATGTAATTCTTTGTTTTTGGATACCTCAGGAGAGTTAGATATAAGAGTTGAGACAATAAAGTAATGAGACTTATGTGAAAAAACAATGTTGCTTACCGTTTTTGTCAAACTTAGTGTTGTCTCCTTCAGAGTAGTTCCCTTCTGATTGCACACACTTTTTCCAGCGCTTCTGCCACTGATGGTAACATTTCTAGAACTCATCTTCTGTAATATCCTAAAAAGATAAAGAATGTAATTCTATGTTTTTGGAATCCACAGGAGAGCTAGATATATGAGGTGAGATAATAAAGTAATGAGACTGATGTGAAAAAACAATGTTGCTTACCGTTTTAGTCAAACTTAGTGTTGTCTCCTTCAGAGTAGTTCCCTTCTGATTGCACACACTTTTTCCAGCGCTTCTGCCACTGATGGTAACATTTCTGGAACTCATCTTCTGTAATGTCCTATCAAAAGCTAAATAATGTAATTCTATGTTTTTGGATACCACAGGAGAGCTAGATATATGAGGTGAGACAATAAAGTAATGAGACTGATGTGAAAAAATAATGTTGCTTACCGTTGTAGTCAAACTTAGTGTTGTCTCCTTCAGAGTAGTTCTCTTCTGATTGCACACACTTTTTCCAGCGCTTCTGCCACTGACGGTAACATTTCTGGAACTCATCTTCTGTAATATCCTATCAAAAGCTAAAGAATGTAATTATTTGTTTTTGGATACCACAGGAGAGCTAGATATATGAGGTGAGACAATAAAGTAATGAGACTGATGTGAAACAACAATGTTGCTTACCGTTTTAGTCAAACTTAGTGTTGTCTCCTTCAGAGTAGTTCCCTTCTGATTGCACACACTTTTTCCAGCGCTTCTGCCACTGATGGTAACGTTTTTGAAACTCATTTTCTGTAATATCCTATCAAATGCTAAAGAGTGTAATTCTTTGTTTTTGGATACCACAGGAGAGCTAGATATATGAGGTGAGACAATAAAGTAATGAGACTGATGTGAAAAAACAATGTTGCTTACCGTTTTGTCAAACTTAGTGTTGTCTCCTTCAGAGTAGTTCCCTTCCGATTGCACACACTTTTTCCAGCGCTTCTGCCACTGATGGTAAAATTTCTGGAACTCATCTTCTGTAATATCCTATCAAAAGCTAAAGAATGTAATTCTTTTTTTTGGATACCACAGGAGAGCTAGATATATGAGGTGAGACAATAAAGTAATGAGACTGATGTGAAAAAACAATGTTGCTTACCGTTTTAGTCAAACTTAGTGTTGTCTCCTTCAGAGTAGTTCCCTTCTGATTGCACACACTTTTTCCAGCGCTTCTGCCACTGATGGTAAAATTTCTGGAACTCATCTTCTGTAGTATCCTATCAAAAGCTAAAGAATGTAATTCTTTGTTTTTGGATACCACAGGAGAGCTAGATATATGAGGTGAGACAATAAAGTAATGAGACTGATGTGAAACAACAATGTTGCTTACCTTTTTAGTCAAACTTAGTGTTGTCTCCTTCAGAGTAGTTCCCTTCTGATTGCACACACTTTTTCCAGCGCTTCTGCCACTGATGGTAACGTTTTTGGAACTCATTTTCTGTAATATCCTATCTAATGCTAAAGAGTATAATTCTTTGTTTTTGGATACCACAGGAGAGCTAGATATATGAGGTGAGACAATATAGTAATGAGACTGATGTGAAAAAACAATGTTGCTTACCGTTCTAGACAAACTTAGTGTTGTCTCCTTCAGAGTAGTTCCCTTCTGATTGCACACACTTTTTCCAGCGCTTCTGCCACTGATGGTAACATTTCTGGAACTCATCATCTGTAATATCCTATCAAAAGCTAAAGAATGTAATTCTTTGTTTTTGGATACCACAGGAGAGCTAGATATATGAGACAATAAAGTAATGAGACTGATGTGAAAAAACAATGTTGCTTACCATTTAAGTCAAACTTAGTGTTGTCTCCTTCAGAGTACTTCCCTTCTGATTGCACTCACTTTTTCCAGCGCTTCTGCCACTGATGGTAACATTTCTGGAACTCATCTTCTGTAATATCCTATCAAAAGCTAAAGAATGTAATTCTTTGTTTTTGGATACCACAGGAGAGCTAGATATATGAGGTGAGACAATAAAGTAATGAGACTGATGTGAAGAAACAATATTGCTTACCGTTTTAGTCAATCTTAGCGTTGTCTCCTTCAGAGTAGTTCCCTTCTGATTGCACCCACTTTTTCCAGCGCTTCTGCCACTAATGGTAACATTTCTAGAACTCATCTTCTGTAATATCCTATCAAAAGCTAAAGAATGTAATTCTTTGTTTTTGGATGCCACAGGAGAGCTAGATATATGAGGTGACACAATAAAGTAATGAGACTGATGTGAAAGAACAATGTTGCTTACCGTTTTAGTCAAACTTAGTGTTGTCTCCTTCAGAGTAGTTCCCTTCTGATTGCACACACTTTTTCCAGCGCTTCTGAAACTGATTGTAACATTTCTGGAACTCATCTTCTGTAATATCCTATCAAAAGCTAAAGAATGTAATTCTTTGTTTTTGGATACCACAGGAGAACTAGATAAATGAGGTGAGACAATAAAGTAATGACACTGATGTGAAAAAACAATGTTGCTTACCGTTTTAGTCAAACTTAGTGTTGTCTCCTTCAGAGTAGTTCCCTTCTGATTGCACACACTTTTTCCAGCGCTTCTGCCACTGATGGTAACATTTCTGGAACTCATCTTCTGTAATATCCTATCAAAAGCTAAAGAATGTAATTCTTTGTTTTTGGATACCTCAGGAGAGTTAGATATAAGTGTTGAGACAATAAAGTAATGAGACTGATGTGAAAAAACAATGTTGCTTACCGTTTTAGTCAAACTTAGTGTTGTCTCCTTCAGAGTAGTTCCCTTCTGATTGCACACACTTTTTCCAGCGCTTCTGCCACTGATGGTAACATTTCTAGAACTCATCTTCTGTAATATCCTAAAAAGATAAAGAATGTAATTCTATGTTTTTGGAATCCACAGGAGAGCTAGATATATGAGGTGAGATAATAAAGTAATGAGACTGATGTGAAAAAACAATGTTGCTTACCGTTTTAGTCAAACTTAGTGTTGTCTCCTTCAGAGTAGTTCCCTTCTGATTGCACACACTTTTTCCAGCGCTTCTGCCACTGATGGTAACATTTCTGGAACTCATCTTCTGTAATGTCCTATCAAAAGCTAAATAATGTAATTCTATGTTTTTGGATACCACAGGAGAGCTAGATATAAGAGGTGAGACAATAAAGTAATGAGACTGATGTGAAAAAATAATGTTGCTTACCGTTGTAGTCAAACTTAGTGTTGTCTCCTTCAGAGTAGTTCTCTTCTGATTGCACACACTTTTTCCAGCGCTTCTGCCACTGACGGTAACATTTCTGGAACTCATCTTCTGTAATATCCTATCAAAAGCTAAAGAATGTAATTATTTGTTTTTGGATACCACAGGAGAGCTAGATATATGAGGTGAGACAATAAAGTAATGAGACTGATGTGAAACAACAATGTTGCTTACCGTTTTAGTCAAACTTAGTGTTGTCTCCTTCAGAGTAGTTCCCTTCTGGTTGCACACACTTTTTCCAGCGCTTCTGCCACTGATGGTAACGTTTTTGGAACTCATCTTCTGTAATATCCTATCAAATGCTAAAGAGTGTAATTCTTTGTTTTTGGATACCACAGGAGAGCTAGATATATGAGGTGAGACAATAAAGTAATGAGACTGATGTGAAAAAACAATGTTGCTTACCGTTTTGTCAAACTTAGTGTTGTCTCCTTCAGAGTAGTTCCCTTCCGATTGCACACACTTTTTCCAGCGCTTCTGCCACTGATGGTAAAATTTCTGGAACTCATCTTCTGTAATATCCTATCAAAAGCTAAAGAATGTAATTCTTTTTTTTGGATACCACAGGAGAGCTAGATATATGAGGTGAGACAATAAAGTAATGAGACTGATGTGAAAAAACAATGTTGCTTACCATTTTAGTCAAACTTAGTGTTGTCTCCTTCAGAGTAGTTCCCTTCTGATTGCACACACTTTTTCCAGCGCTTCTGCCACTGATGGTAAAATTTCTGGAACTCATCTTCTGTAGTATCCTATCAAAAGCTAAAGAATGTAATTCTTTGTTTTTGGATACCACAGGAGAGCTAGATATATGAGGTGAGACAATAAAGTAATGAGACTGATGTGAAACAACAATGTTGCTTACCGTTTTAGTCAAACTTAGTGTCGTCTCCTTCAGAGTAGTTCCCTTCTGATTGCACACACTTTTTCCAGCGCTTCTGCCACTGACAGTAACGTTTTTATAACTCATTTTCTGTAATATCCTATCAAATGCTAAAGAATGTAATTCTTTGTTTTTGGATACCACAGGAGAGCTAGATATATGAGGTGAGACAATAAAGTAATGAGACTGATGTGAAAAAACAATGTTGCTTACCGTTTTAGTCAAACTTAGTATTGTCTCCTTCAGAGTAGTTATCTTCTGATTGCACACATTTTTTCCAGCGCTTCTGCCACTGATGGTAAAATTTCTGGAACTCATCTTCTGTAATATCCTATCAACAGCTAAAGAATGTAATTCTTTGTTTTTGGATACCACAGGAGAGCTAGATATATGAGGTGAGACAATAAAGTAATGAGACTGATGTGAAAAAACAATGTTGCTTACCGTTTTAGTCAAACTTAGTGTTGTCTCCTTCAGAGTAGTTCCCTTCTGATTGCACACACTTCTTCAAGCGCTTCTGCCACTGATGGTAACATTTCTAGAACTCATCTTCTGTAATATTCTATCAAAAGCTAAAGAATGTGATTCTTTGTTTTTGGATACCACAGGAGAGCTAGATATATGAGGTGAGACAATAAAGTAATGAGACTGATGTGAAAAAACAATGTTGCTTACCGTTTTAGTCAAACTTAGTGTTGTCTCCTTCAGAGTAGTTCCCTTCTGATTGCACACACTTTTTCCAGCGCTTCTGACTTTGATGGTAACATTTCTAGAACTCATCTTCTGTAATATCCTAAAAAGATAAAGAATGTAATTCTTTGTTTTTGGATACCACAGGAGAGCTAGATACATGAGGTAAGACAATAAAGTAATGACACTGGTGTGAAAAAACAATGTTGCTTACCGTTTTAGTCAATCTTAGTGTTGTCTCCCTCAGAGTAGTTCCCTTCTGATTGCACACACTTTTTCCAGCGCTTCTGCCACTGATGGTAACATTTCTGGAACTCATCTTCTGTAATATCCTATCAAAAGCTAAAGAATGTAATTCTTTGTTTTTGGATACCACAGGAGAGCTAGATATATGAGGTGAGATAATAAAGTAATGAGACTGATGTGAAAAAACAATGTTGCTTACCGTTTTAGTCAAACTTAGTGTTGTCTCCTTCAGAGTAGTTCCCTTCTGATTGCACACACTTTTTCCAGCGCTTCTGCCACTGATGGTAACGTTTTTGGAACTCATTTTCTGTAATATCCTATCGAATGCTAAAGACTGTAATTCTTTGTTTCTGGATACCACAGGAGAGCTAGAAATATGAGGTGAGACAATAAAGTAATGAGACTGATGTGAAAAAACAATGTTGCTTACCGTTTTAGTCAAACTTAGTGTTGTCTCCTTCAGAGTAGTTCTATTCTGATTGCACACACTTTTTCCAGCGCTTCTGCCACTGATGGTTACATTTCTGGAACTCATCTTCTGTAATATCCTATCAAAAGCTAAAGAATGTAATTCTTTGTTTTTGGATACCACAGGAGAGCTAGATATATGAGGTGAGATAATAAAGTAATGAGACTGATGTGAAAAAACTATGTTGCTTACCGTTTTAATCAAACTTAGTGTTGTCTCCTTCAGAGTAGTTCCCTTCTGATTGCACACACTTTTTCCAGCGCTTCTGCCACTGATGGTAACGTTTTTGGAACTCATTTTCTGTAATATCCTATCAAATGCTAAAGAATGTAATTTTTTGTTTTTGGATACCACAGGAGAGCTAGAAATATGAGGTGAGACAATAAAGTAATGAGACTGATGTGAAAAAACAATGTTGCTTACCGTTGTAGTCAAACTTAGTGTTGTCTCCTTCAGAGTAGTTCCCTTCTGATTGCACACACTTTTTCCAGCGCTTCTGCCACTGATGGTAACATTTCTAGAACTCATCTTCTGTAATATTCTATCAAAAGCTAAAGAACGTAATTCTTTGTTTTTGGATACCACAGGAGAGCTAGATATATGAGGTGAGACAACAAAGTAATGAGACTGATGTGAAAAAACAATGTTGCTTACCGTTTTAGTCAAACTTAGTGTTGTCTCCTTCAGAGTAGTTCCCTTCTGATTGCACACACTTTTTCCAGCGCTTCTGCCACTGACGGTAACATTTCTGGAACTCATCTTCTGTAATATCCTATCAAAAGCTAAAGAATGTAATTCTTTGTTTTTGGATAACACTGGAGAGCTAGATATATGAGGTGAGACAATAAAGTAATGAGACTGATGTGAAAAAACAATGTTGCTTACTGTTTTAGTCAAACTTAGTGTTGTCTCCTTCAGAGTAGTTACCTTCTGATTGCACACATCTTTTCCAGCGCTTCTGCCACTGATGGTAACATTTCTGGAACTCATCTTCTGTAATACCCTATCAAAAGCTAATGAATGTAATTCTTTGTTTTTGGATACCACAGGAGAGCTAGATATATGAGGTGAGACAATAAAGTAATGAGACTGATGTGAAAAAATAATGTTGCTTACCGTTTTAGTCAAACTTAGTGTTGTCTCCTTCAGAGTAGTTCCCTTCTGATTGCACACACTTTTTCCAGCGCTTCTGCCACTGATGGTAATATTTCTGGAACTCATCTTCTGTAATATCCTTTCAAAAGCTAAAGAATGTAATTCTTTGTTTTTGGATACCTCAGGAGAGCTACATATATGAGGTGAGACAATAAAGTAATGAGACTGATGTGAAAAAACAATGTTGCTTACCGTTTTAATCAAACTTAGTGTTGTCTCCTTCAGAGTAGTTCCCTTCTGATTGCACACACTTTTTCCAGCGCTTCTGCCACTGACGGTAACATTTCTGGAACTCATCTTCTGAATTATCCTATCAAAAGCTAAAGAATGTAATTCTTTGTTTTTGGATACCACAGGAGAGCTAGATATATGAGGTGAGTCAATAAAGTAAAGAGACTGATGTGAAAAAACAATGTTGCTTACCGTTTTAGTCAAACTTAGTGTTGTCTCCTACTGAGTAGTTCCCTTCTGATTGCACACACTTTTTCCAGCGCTTCTGCCACTGATGGAAACATTTCTAGAACTCATCTTCTGTAATATCCTATCAAAAGCTAAAGAATGTAATTCTTTGTTTTTGGATACCACAGGAGAGCTAGATAAATGAGGTGAGACAATAAAGTATTGAGACTGATGTGAAAAAACAATGTTGCTTACCGTTTTAGTCAAACTTAGTGTTGTCTCCTTCAGAGTAGTTCCCTTCTGAGTGCACACACTTTTTCCAGCGCTTCTGCCACTGATGGTAACATTTTTAGAACTCGTCTTCTGTAATATTCTATCAAAAGCTAAAGAATTAATTCTTTGTTTTTGGATACCACAGGAGAGCTAGATATATGATGTGAGACAATAAAGTAATGAGACTGATGTGAAAAAACAATGTTGCTTACCGTTTTAGTCAAACTTAGTGTTGTCTCCTTCAGAGTAGTTCCCTTCTGATTGCACACACTTTTTCCAGCACTTCTGCCGCTGACGGTAACATTTCTGGAACTCATCTTCTGTAATATCCTATCAAAAGCTAAAGAATGTAATTCTTTGTTTTTGGATACCACAGGAGAGCTAGATATATGAGACAATAAAGTAATGAGACTGATGTGAAACAACTATGTTGCTTACCGTTTTAGTCAAACTTAGTGTTGTCTCCTTCAGAGTAGTTCCCTTCTGATTGCACACACTTTTTCCAGCGCTTCTGCCACTGATGGTAACATTTCTGGAACTCATCTTCTGTAATATCCTATCAAAAGCTAAAGAATGTAATTCTTAGCTTTTGGATACCACAGGAGAGCTAGATATATGAGGTGAGACAATAAAGTAATGAGACGGATGTGAAAAAACAATGTTGCTTACCGTTGTAGTCAAACTTAGTTTTGTCTCCTTCAGAGTAGTTCCCTTCTGATTGCACACACTTTTTCCAGCGCTTCTGCCACTGATGGTAAAATTTCTAGAACTCATCTTCTGTAATATTCTATCAAAAGCTAAAGAATGTAATTCTTTGTTTTTGGATACCACAGGAGAGCTAGATATATGAGGTGAGACAACAAAGTAATGAGACTGATGTGAAAAAACAATGTTGCTTACCGTTTTAGTCAAACTTAGTGTTGTCTCCTTCAGAGTAGTTCCCTTCTGATTGCACACACTTTTTCCAGCGCTTCTGCCACTGATGGTAACATTTCTGGAACTCATCTTCTGTAATATCCTATCAAAAGCTAAAGAATGTAATTCTTTGTTTTTGGATACCACTGGAGAGCTAGATATATGAGGTGAGTCAATAAAGTAATGAGACTGATGTGAAAAAAAAATGTTGCTTACCGTTTTAGTCAAACTTTGTGTTGTCTCCTTCAGAGTAGTTCCCTTCTGATTGCACACATCTTTTCCAGCGCTTCTGCCACTGATGGTAACATTTCTGGAACTCATCTTCTGTAATACCCTATCAAAAGCTAAAGAATGTAATTCTTTGTCTTTGGATACCACAGGAGAGCTAGATATATGAGGTGAGACAATAAAGTAATGAGACTGATGTGAAAAAACAATGTTGCTTACCGTTTTAGTCAAACTTAGTGTTGTCTCCTTCAGAGTAGTTCCCCTCTGATTGACACATTTTTTCCAGCGCTTCTGCCACTGATGGTAACATTTCTCGAACTCATCTTCTGTAATATCCTATCAAAAGCTAAAGAATGTAATTCTTTGTTTTTGGATACCACAGGAGAGCTAGATATATGAGGTGAGACAATAAAGTAATGAGACTGATGTGAAAAAACAATGTTGCTTACCGTTTTAGTCAAACTTAGTGTTGTCTCCTTCAGAGTAGTTCCCTTCTGATTGCACACACTTTTTCCAGCGCTTCTGCCACTGATGGTAACATTTCTGGAACTTATCTTCTGTAATATCCTATCAAAAGCAAAAGAATGTAATTCTCTGTTTTTGGATACCACAGGAGAGCTAGATATATGAGGTGAGACAATAAAGTAATGAGACTGATGTGAAAAAACAATGTTGCTTACTGTTTTAGTCAAACTTAGTGTTGTCTCCTTCAGAGTAGTTCCCTTCTGATTGCACCCACTTTTTCCAGCGCTTCTGCCACTGATGGTAACATTTCTCGAACTCATCTTCTGTAATATCCTATCAAAAGCTAAAGAATGTAATTCTTTGTTTTTGGATACCTCAGGAGAGCTACATATATGAGGTGAGACAATAAAGTAATGAGACTGATGTGAAAAAACAATGTTGCTTACCGTTTTAGTCAAACTTAGTGTTGTCTCCTTCAGAGTAGTTCCCTTCTGATTGCACACACTTTTTCCAGCGCTTCTGCCACTGACGGTAACATTTCTGGAACTCATCTTCTCTAATATCCTATCAAAAGCTAAAGAATGTAATTCTTTGTTTTTGGATACCACAGGAGAGCTAGATATATGAGGTGAGACAGTAAAGTAATGAGACTGATGTGAAAAAAGAATGTTGCTTACCGTTTTAGTCAAACTTAGTGTTGTCTCCTTCAGAGTAGTTCCCTTCTGATTGCACACACTTTTTCCAGCGCTTCTGCCACTGATGGTAACATTTCTGGAACTCATCTTCTGTAATATCTTATCAAAAGCTAAAGAATATAATTCTTTGTTTTTGGATACCACAGGAGAGCTAGATATATTAGGTGAGACAATAAAGTAATGAGACTGATGTGAAAAAACAATGTTGCTTACCGTTTTAGTCAAACTTAGTGTTGTCTCCTTCAGAGTAGTTCCCTTCTGATTGCACACACTTTTTCCAACGCTTCTGCCACTGATGGTAATATTTCTGGAACTCATCTACTCTAATATCCTATCAAAAGTTAAAGAATGTAATTCTTTGTTTTTGGATACCACAGGAGAGCTAGATATATGAGGTGAGACAATAAAGTAATGAGACTGATGTGAAAAAACAATGTTGCTTACCGTTTTAGTCAAACTTAGTGTCGTCTCCTTCAGAGTAGTTCCCTTCTGATTGCACACACTTTTTCCAGCGCTTCTGCCACTGATGGTAACATTTCTGGAACTCATCTTCTGTAATATCCTATCAAAAGCTAAAGAATGTAATTCTTTGTTTTTGGATACCACTGGAGAGCTAGATATATGAGGTGAGACAATAAAGTAATGACACTGATGTGAAAAAACAATGTTGCTTACCGTTTTAGTGAAACTTAGTGTTGTCTCTTTCAGAGTAGTTCCCTTCTGATTGCACACATCTTTTCTAGCGCTTCTGCCACTGATGGTAACATTTCTGGAACTCATCTTCTGTAATACCCTATCAAAAGCTAAAGAATGTAATTCTTTGTTTTTGGATACCACAGGAGAGCTAGATATATGAGGTGAGACAATAAAGTAATGAGACTGATGTGAAAAAACAATGTTGCTTACCATTTTAGTCAAACTTAGTGTTGTCTCCTTCAGAGTAGTTCCCTTCTGATTGCACACACTTTTTCCAGCTCTTCTGCCACTGATGGTAACATTTCTAGAACTCGTCTTCTGTAATATACTATCAAAAGCAAAAGAATGTAATTCTTTGTTTTTGGATACCACAGGAGAGCTAGATATATGAGGTGAGACAATAAAGTAATGAGACTGATGTGAAAAAACAATGTTGCTTACCGTTTTAGTCAAACTTAGTGTTGTCTCCTTCAGAGTAGTTCCCCTCTGATTGACACATTTTTTCCAGCGCTTCTGCCACTGATGGTAACATTTCTCGAACTCATCTTCTGTAATATCCTATCAAAAGCTAAAGAATGTAATTCTTTGTTTTTGGATACCACAGGAGAGCTAGATATATGAGGTGAGACAATAAAGTAATGAGACTGATGTGAAAAAACAATGTTGCTTACCGTTTTAGTCAAACTTAGTGTTGTCTCCTTCAGAGTAGTTCCCTTCTGATTGCACACACTTTTTCCAGCGCTTCTGCCACTGATGGTAACATTTCTGGAACTTATCTTCTGTAATATCCTATCAAAAGCAAAAGAATGTAATTCTCTGTTTTTGGATACCACAGGAGAGCTAGATATATGAGGTGAGACAATAAAGTAATGAGACTGATGTGAAAAAACAATGTTGCTTACTGTTTTAGTCAAACTTAGTGTTGTCTCCTTCAGAGTAGTTCCCTTCTGATTGCACCCACTTTTTCCAGCGCTTCTGCCACTGATGGTAACATTTCTCGAACTCATCTTCTGTAATATCCTATCAAAAGCTAAAGAATGTAATTCTTTGTTTTTGGATACCTCAGGAGAGCTACATATATGAGGTGAGACAATAAAGTAATGAGACTGATGTGAAAAAACAATGTTGCTTACCGTTTTAGTCAAACTTAGTGTTGTCTCCTTCAGAGTAGTTCCCTTCTGATTGCACACACTTTTTCCAGCGCTTCTGCCACTGACGGTAACATTTCTGGAACTCATCTTCTCTAATATCCTATCAAAAGCTAAAGAATGTAATTCTTTGTTTTTGGATACCACAGGAGAGCTAGATATATGAGGTGAGACAGTAAAGTAATGAGACTGATGTGAAAAAAGAATGTTGCTTACCGTTTTAGTCAAACTTAGTGTTGTCTCCTTCAGAGTAGTTCCCTTCTGATTGCACACACTTTTTCCAGCGCTTCTGCCACTGATGGTAACATTTCTGGAACTCATCTTCTGTAATATCTTATCAAAAGCTAAAGAATATAATTCTTTGTTTTTGGATACCACAGGAGAGCTAGATATATTAGGTGAGACAATAAAGTAATGAGACTGATGTGAAAAAACAATGTTGCTTACCGTTTTAGTCAAACTTAGTGTTGTCTCCTTCAGAGTAGTTCCCTTCTGATTGCACACACTTTTTCCAACGCTTCTGCCACTGATGGTAATATTTCTGGAACTCATCTACTCTAATATCCTATCAAAAGTTAAAGAATGTAATTCTTTGTTTTTGGATACCACAGGAGAGCTAGATATATGAGGTGAGACAATAAAGTAATGAGACTGATGTGAAAAAACAATGTTGCTTACCGTTTTAGTCAAACTTAGTGTCGTCTCCTTCAGAGTAGTTCCCTTCTGATTGCACACACTTTTTCCAGCGCTTCTGCCACTGATGGTAACATTTCTGGAACTCATCTTCTGTAATATCCTATCAAAAGCTAAAGAATGTAATTCTTTGTTTTTGGATACCACTGGAGAGCTAGATATATGAGGTGAGACAATAAAGTAATGACACTGATGTGAAAAAACAATGTTGCTTACCGTTTTAGTGAAACTTAGTGTTGTCTCTTTCAGAGTAGTTCCCTTCTGATTGCACACATCTTTTCTAGCGCTTCTGCCACTGATGGTAACATTTCTGGAACTCATCTTCTGTAATACCCTATCAAAAGCTAAAGAATGTAATTCTTTGTTTTTGGATACCACAGGAGAGCTAGATATATGAGGTGAGACAATAAAGTAATGAGACTGATGTGAAAAAACAATGTTGCTTACCATTTTAGTCAAACTTAGTGTTGTCTCCTTCAGAGTAGTTCCCTTCTGATTGCACACACTTTTTCCAGCTCTTCTGCCACTGATGGTAACATTTCTAGAACTCGTCTTCTGTAATATACTATCAAAAGCAAAAGAATGTAATTCTTTGTTTTTGGATACCACAGGAGAGCTAGATATATGAGGTGAGACAATAAAGTAATGAGACTGATGTGAAAAAACAATGTTGCTTACCGTTTTAGTCAAACTTAGTGTTGTCTCCTTCAGAGTAGTTCCCTTCTGATTGCACACACTTTTTCCAGCGCTTCTGCCACTGATGGTAACATTTCTAGAACTCGTCTTCTGTAATATCCTATCAAAAGCAAAAGAATGTAATTCTCTGTTTTTGGATACCACAGGAGAGCTAGATATATGAGGTGAGACAATAAAGTAATGAGACTGATGTGAAAAAACAATGTTGCTTACTGTTTTAGTCAAACTTAGTGTTGTCTCCTTCAGAGTAGTTCCCTTCTGATTGCACCCACTTTTTCCAGCGCTTCTGCCACTGATGGTAACATTTCTCGAACTCATCTTCTGTAATATCCTATCAAAAGCTAAAGAATGTAATTCTTTGTTTTTGGATACCTCAGGAGAGCTACATATATGAGATGAGACAATAAAGTAATGAGACTGATGTGAAAAAACAATGTTGCTTACCGTTTTAGTCAAACTTAGTGTTGTCTCCTTCAGAGTAGTTCCCTTCTGATTGCACACACTTTTTCCAGCGCTTCTGCCACTGACGGTAACATTTCTGGAACTCATCTTCTCTAATATCCTATCAAAAGCTAAAGAATGTAATTCTTTGTTTTTGGATACCACAGGAGAGCTAGATATATGAGGTGAGACAGTAAAGTAATGAGACTGATGTGAAAAAAGAATGTTGCTTACCGTTTTAGTCAAACTTAGTGTTGTCTCCTTCAGAGTAGTTCCCTTCTAATTGCACACACTTTTTCCAGCGCTTCTGCCACTGATGGTAACATTTCTGGAACTCATCTTCTGTAATATCCTATCAAAAGCTAAAGAATGTAATTCTTTGTTTTTGGATACCACAGGAGAGCTAGATATATGAGGTGAGACAATAAAGTAATGAGACTGATGTGAAAAAACAATGTTGCTTACCGTTTTAGTCAAACTTAGTGTTGTCTCCTTCAGAGTAGTTCCCTTCTGATTGCACACACTTTTTCCAACGCTTCTGCCACTGATGGTAATATTTCTGGAACTCATCTTCTCTAATATCCTATCAAAAGTTAAAGAATGTAATTCTTTGTTTTTGGATACCACAGGAGAGCTAGATATATGAGGTGAGACAATAAAGTAATGAGACTGATGTGAAAAAACAATGTTGCTTACCGTTTTAGTCAAACTTAGTGTCGTCTCCTTCAGAGTAGTTCCCTTCTGATTGCACACACTTTTTCCAGCGCTTCTGCCACTGATGGTAACATTTCTGGAACTCATCTTCTGTAATATCCTATCAAAAGCTAAAGAATGTAATTCTTTGTTTTTGGATACCACTGGAGAGCTAGATATATGAGGTGAGACAATAAAGTAATGACACTGACGTGAAAAAACAATGTTGCTTACCGTTTTAGTCAAACTTAGTGTTGTCTCCTTCAGAGTAGTTCCCTTCTGATTGCACACATCTTTTCCAGCGCTTCTGCCACTGATGGTAACATTTCTGGAACTCATCTTCTGTAATACCCTATCAAAAGCTAAAGAATGTAATTCTTTGTTTTTGGATACCACAGGAGAGCTAGATATATGAGGTGAGACAATAAAGTAATGAGACTGATGTGAAAAAACAATGTTGCTTACCGTTTTAGTCAAACTTAGTGTTGTCTCCTTCAGAGTAGTTCCCTTCTGATTGCACACACTTTTTCCAGCGCTTCTGCCACTGATGGTAACATTTCTAGAACTCGTCTTCTGTAATATACTATCAAAAGCTAAAGAATGTAATTCTTTGTTTTTCTATACCACACGAGAGCTAGATAAATGAGATGAGACAATAAAGTAATGAGACTGATGTGAAAAAACAATGTTGCTTACCGTTTTAGTCAAACTTAGTGTTGTCTCCTTCAGAGCAGTTCCCTTCTGATTGCACACACTTTTTCCAGCGCTTCTGCCACTGATGGTAATATTTCTGGAACTCATCTTCTGTAATATCCTATCAAAAGTTAAAGAATGTAATTCTTTGTTTTTGGATACCACAGGAGAGCTAGATATATGAGGTGAGACAATAAAGTAATGAGACTGATGTGAAAAAACAATGTTGCTTACCGTTTTAGTCAAACTTAGTGTTGTCTCCTTCAGAGTAGTTCCCTTCTGATTGCACACACTTTTTCCAGCGCTTCTGCCACTGATGGAAACATTTCTAGAACTCATCTTCTGTAATATCCTATCAAAAGCTAATGAATGTAATTCTTTGTTTTTCTATACCACAGGAGAGCTACATAAATGAGGTGAGACAATAAAGTAATGAGACTGATGTGAAAAAACAATGTTGCTTACCGTTTTAGTCAAACTTAGTGTTGTCTCCTTCAGAGTAATTCCCTTCTGATTGCACACACTTTTTCCAGCGCTTCTGCCACTGATGGTAACATTTCTGGAACTCATCTTCTGTAATATCCTATCAAAAGCTAAGGAATGTAATTCTTTGTTTTTGGATACCACAGGAGAGCTAGATATATGATGTGAGACAGTAAAGTAATGAGACTGATGTGAAAAAACAATGTTGCTTACCGTTTTAGTCAAACTTAGTGATGTCTCCTTCAGAGTAGTTCCCTTCTGATTGCACACACTTTTTCCAGCGCTTCTGCCACTGATGGTAACATTTCTAGAACTCGTCTTCTGTAATATCCTATCAAAAGCTAAAGAATGTAATTCTTTGTTTTTGGATACCACAGGAGAGCTAGATATATGAGGTGAGACAATAAAGTAATGAGACTGATGTGAAAAAACAATGTTGCTTACCGTTTTAGTCAAACTTAGTGTTGTCTCCTTCAGAGTAGTTCCCTTCTGATTGCACACACTTTTTCCAGCGCTTCTGCCACTGACGGTAACATTTCTGGAACTCATCTTCTGTAATATCCTATCAAAAGCTAAAGAATGTAATTTTTGTTTTTGGATACCACAGGAGAGCTAGATATATGAGGTGAGACAATAAAGTAATGAGACTGATGTGAAACAACTATGTTGCTTACCGTTTTAGTCAAACTTAGTGTTGTCTCCTTCAGAGTAGTTCCCTTCTGATTGCACACACTTTTTCCAGCGCTTCTGCCACTGATGGTAACGTTTTTGGAACTCATTTTCTGTAATATCCTATCAAAAGCTAAAGAATGTAATTCCTTGTTTTTGGATACCACAGGAGACCTAGATATATGAGGTGAGACAATAAAGTAATGAGACTGATGTGAAAAAACAATGTTGCTTACCGTTTTAGTCAAACTTAGTGTTGTCTCCTTCAGAGTAGTTCCCTTCTGATTGCACACACTTTTTCCAGCGCTTCTGCCACTGATGAAAAAATTTCTGGACTCATCTTCTGTAATATCCTATCAAAAGCTAAAGAATGTAATTCTTTGTTTTTGGATACCACAGGAGAGCTAGATATATGAGGTGAGACAATAAAGTAATGAGACTGATGTGAAAAAACAATATTGCTTACCGTTTTAGTCAAACTTAGTGTCGTCTCCTTCAGTATAGTTCCCTTCTGATTGCACACACTTTTTCCAGCGCTTCTGCCACTGATCTTAACATTTCTGGAACTGATCTTCTGTAATATCCTATCAAAAGCTAAAGAATATAATTCTTTGTTTTTGGATACCACAGGAGAGCTAGATATATGAGGTGAGACAATAAAGTAATGAGACTGATGTGAAAAAACAATGTTGCTTACCGTTTTAGTCAAACTTAGTGTTGTCTCCTTCAGAGTAGTTCCCTTCTGATTGCACACACTTTTTCCAGCGCTTCTGCCACTGATGGTAATATTTCTGGAACTCATCTTCTGTAATATCCTATCAAAAGTTAAAGAATGTAATTCTTTGATTTTGGATACCACAGGAGAGCTAGATATATGATGTGAGACAATAAAGTAATGAGACTGATGTGAAAAAACAATGTTGCTTACCGTTTTAGTCAAACTTAGTGTTGTCTCCTTCAGAGTAGTTCCCTTCTGATTGCACACACTTTTTCCAGCGCTTCTGCCACTGATGGAAACATTTCTAGAACTCATCTTCTGTAATATCCTATCAAAAGCTAAAGAATGTAATTCTTTGTTTTTCTATACCACAGGAGAGCTAGATAAATGAGGTGAGATAATAAAGTAATGAGACTGATGTGAAAAAACAATGTTGCTTACCGTTTTAGTCAAACTTAGTGTTGTCTCCTTCAGAGTAATTCCCTTCTGATTGCACACACTTTTTCCAGCGCTTCTGCCACTGATGGTAATATTTCTGGAACTCATCTTCTGTAATATCCTATCAAAAGTTAAAGAATGTAATTCTTTGTTTTTGGATACCACAGGAGAGCTAGATATATGAGGTGAGACAATAAAGTAATGAGACTGATGTGAAAGAACAATGTTGCTTACCGTTTTAGTCAAACTTAGTGTTGTCTCCTTCAGAGTAGTTCCCTTCTGATTGCACACACTTTTTCCAGCGCTTCTGCCACTGATGGAAACATTTCTAGAACTCATCTTCTGTAATATCCTATCAAAAACTAAAGAACGTAATTCTTTGTTTTTGGATACCACAGGAGAGCTAGATATATGAGGTGAGACAATAAAGTAATGAGACTGATGTGAAAAAACAATGTTGCTTACCGTTTTAGTCAAACTTAGTGTTGTCTCCTTCAGAGTAGTTCCCTTCTGATTGCACACACTTTTTCCAGCGCTTCTGCCACTGATGGTAACATTTCTCGAACTCATCTTCTGTAATATCCTATCAAAAGCTAAAGAATGTAATTCTTTGTTTTTGGATACCTCAGGAGAGCTACATATATGAGATGAGACAATAAAGTAATGAGACTGATGTGAAAAAACAATGTTGCTTACCGTTTTAGTCAAACTTAGTGTTGTCTCCTTCAGAGTAGTTCCCTTCTGATTGCACACACTTTTTCCAGCGCTTCTGCCACTGACGGTAACATTTCTGGAACTCATCTTCTCTAATATCCTATCAAAAGCTAAAGAATGTAATTCTTTGTTTTTGGATACCACAGGAGAGCTAGATATATGAGGTGAGACAGTAAAGTAATGAGACTGATGGGAAAAAAGAATGTTGCTTACCGTTTTAGTCAAACTTAGTGTTGTCTCCTTCAGAGTAGTTCCCTTCTAATTGCACACACTTTTTCCAGCGCTTCTGCCACTGATGGTAACATTTCTGGAACTCATCTTCTGTAATATCCTATCAAAAGCTAAAGAATATAATTCTTTGTTTTTGGATACCACAGGAGAGCTAGATATATGAGGTGAGACAATAAAGTAATGAGACTGATGTGAAAAAACAATGTTGCTTACCGTTTTAGTCAAACTTAGTGTTGTCTCCTTCAGAGTAGTTCCCTTCTGATTGCACACACTTTTTCCAACGCTTCTGCCACTGATGGTAATATTTCTGGAACTCATCTTCTTTAATATCCTATCAAAAGTTAAAGAATGTAATTCTTTGTTTTTGGATACCACAGGAGAGCTAGATATATGAGGTGAGACAATAAAGTAATGAGACTGATGTGAAAAAACAATGTTGCTTACCGTTTTAGTCAAACTTAGTGTCGTCTCCTTCAGAGTAGTTCCCTTCTGATTGCACACACTTTTTCCAGCGCTTCTGCCACTGATGGTAACATTCCTGGAACTCATCTTCTGTAATATCCTATCAAAAGCTAAAGAATGTAATTCTTTGTTTTTGGATACCACTGGAGAGCTAGATATATGAGGTGAGACAATAAAGTAATGACACTGATGTGAAAAAACAATGTTGCTTACCGTTTTAGTCAAACTTAGTGTTGTCTCCTTCAGAGTAGTTCCCTTCTGATTGCACACATCTTTTCCAGCGCTTCTGCCACTGATGGTAACATTTCTGGAACTCATCTTCTGTAATACCCTATCAAAAGCTAAAGAATGTAATTCTTTGTTTTTGGATACCACAGGAGAGCTAGATATATGAGGTGAGACAATAAAGTAATGAGACTGATGTGAAAAAACAATGTTGCTTACCGTTTTAGTCAAACTTAGTGTTGTCTCCTTCAGAGTAGTTCCCTTCTGATTGCACACACTTTTTCCAGCGCTTCTGCCACTGATGGTAACATTTCTAGAACTCGTCTTCTGTAATATACTATCAAAAGCAAAAGAATGTAATTCTTTGTTTTTGGATACCACAGGAGAGCTAGATATATGAGGTGAGACAATAAAGTAATGAGACTGATGTGAAAAAACAATGTTGCTTACCGTTTTAGTCAAACTTAGTGTTGTCTCCTTCAGAGTAATTCCCTTCTGATTGCACACACTTTTTCCAGCGCTTCTGCCACTGATGGTAACATTTCTGGAACTCATCTTCTGTAATATCCTATCAAAAGCTAAGGAATGTAATTCTTTGTTTTTGGATACCACAGGAGAGCTAGATATATGATGTGAGACAGTAAAGTAATGAGACTGATGTGAAAAAACAATGTTGCTTACCGTTTTAGTCAAACTTAGTGTTGTCTCCTTCAGAGTAGTTCCCTTCTGATTGCACACACTTTTTCCAGCGCTTCTGCCACTGATGGTAACATTTCTAGAACTCGTCTTCTGTAATATCCTATCAAAAGCTAAAGAATGTAATTCTTTGTTTTTGGATACCACAGGAGAGCTAGATATATGAGGTGAGACAATAAAGTAATGAGACTGATGTGAAAAAACAATGTTGCTTACCGTTTTAGTCAAACTTAGTGTTGTCTCCTTCAGAGTAGTTCCCTTCTGATTGCACACACTTTTTCCAGCGCTTCTGCCACTGACGGTAACATTTCTGGAACTCATCTTCTGTAATATCCTATCAAAAGCTAAAGAATGTAATTTTTGTTTTTGGATACCACAGGAGAGCTAGATATATGAGGTGAGACAATAAAGTAAAGAGACTGATGTGAAACAACTATGTTGCTTACCGTTTAAGTCAAACTTAGTGTTGTCTACTTCAGAGTAGTTCCCTTCTGATTGCACACACTTTTTCCAGCGCTTCTGCCACTGATGGTAACGTTTTTGGAACTCATTTTCTTTAATATCCTATCAAAAGCTAAAGAATGTAATTCCTTGTTTTTGGATACCACAGGAGAGCTAGATATATGAGGTGAGACAATAAAGTAATGAGACTGATGTGAAAAAACAATGTTGCTTACCGTTTTAGTCAAACTTAGTGTTGTCTCCTTCAGAGTAGTTCCCTCCTGATTGCACACACTTTTTCCAGCGCTTCTGCCACTGATGAAAAAATTTCTGGACTCATCTTCTGTAATATCCTATCAAAAGCTAAAGAATGTAATTCTTTGTTTTTGGATACCACAGGAGAGCTAGATATATGATGTGAGACAATAAAGTAATGAGACTGATGTGAAAAAACAATGTTGCTTACCGTTTTAGTCAAACTTAGTGTTGTCTCCTTCAGAGTAGTTCCCTTCTGATTGCACACACTTTTTCCAGCGCTTCTGCCACTGATGGTAACATTTCTAGAACTCGTCTTCTGTAATATCCTATCAAAAGCTAAAGAATGTAATTCTTTGTTTTTGGATACCACAGGAGAGCTAGATATATGAGGTGAGACAATAAAGTAATGAGACTGATGTGAAAAAACAATGTTGCTTACCGTTTTAGTCAAACTTAGTGTTGTCTCCTTCAGAGTAGTTCCCTTCTGATTGCACACACTTTTTCCAGCGCTTCTGCCACTGATGGTAACATTTCTAGAACACGTCTTCTGTAATATACTATCAAAAGCAAAAGAATGTAATTCTTTGTTTTTGGATACCACAGGAGAGCTAGATATATGAGGTGAGACAATAAAGTAATGAGACTGATGTGAAAAAACAATGTTGCTTACCGTTTTAGTCAAACTTAGTGTTGTCTCCTTCAGAGTAGTTCCCTTCTGATTGCACACACTTTTTCCAGCGTTTCTGCCACTGATGGTAATATTTCTGGAACTCATCTTCTGTAATATCCTATCAAAAGTTAAAGAATGTAATTCTGTGTTTTTGGATACCACAGGAGAGCTAGATATATGAGGTGAGACAATAAAGTAATGAGACTGATGTGAAAAAACAATGTTGCTTACCGTTTTAGTAAAACATAGTGTTGTCTCCTTCAGAAGAGTTCTCTTCTGATTGCACACACTTTTTCCAGCGCTTCTGCCACTGATGGAAACATTTCTAGAACTCATCTTCTGTAATATCCTATCAAAAGCTAAAGAATGTAATTCTTTGTTTTTGGATACCACAGGAGAGCTAGATATATGATGTGAGACAATAAAGTAATGAGACTGATGTGAAAAAACAATGTTGCTTACCGTTTTAGTCAAACTTAGTGTTGTCTCCTTCAGAGTAGTTCCCTTCTGATTGCACACACTTTTTCCAGCGCTTCTGCCACTGATGGTAACATTTCTAGAACTCGTCTTCTGTAATATCCTATCAAAAGCTAAAGAATGTAATTCTTTGTTTTTGGATACCACAGGAGAGCTAGATATATGAGGTGAGACAATAAAGTAATGAGACTGATGTGAAAAAACAATGTTGCTTACCGTTTTAGTCAAACTTAGTGTTGTCTCCTTCAGAGTAGTTCCCTTCTGATTGCACACACTTTTTCCAGCGCTTCTGCCACTGATGGTAACATTTCTAGAACACGTCTTCTGTAATATACTATCAAAAGCAAAAGAATGTAATTCTTTGTTTTTGGATACCACAGGAGAGCTAGATATATGAGGTGAGACAATAAAGTAATGAGACTGATGTGAAAAAACAATGTTGCTTACCGTTTTAGTCAAACTTAGTGTTGTCTCCTTCAGAGTAGTTCCCTTCTGATTGCACACACTTTTTCCAGCGTTTCTGCCACTGATGGTAATATTTCTGGAACTCATCTTCTGTAATATCCTATCAAAAGTTAAAGAATGTAATTCTGTGTTTTTGGATACCACAGGAGAGCTAGATATATGAGGTGAGACAATAAAGTAATGAGACTGATGTGAAAAAACAATGTTGCTTACCGTTTTAGTAAAACATAGTGTTGTCTCCTTCAGAAGAGTTCTCTTCTGATTGCACACACTTTTTCCAGCGCTTCTGCCACTGATGGAAACATTTCTAGAACTCATCTTCTGTAATATCCTATCAAAAGCTAAAGAATGTAATTCTTTGTTTTTCTATACCACAGGAGAGCTAGATAAATGAGGTGAGACAATAAAGTAATGAGACTGATGTGAAAAAACAATGTTGCTTACCGTTTTAGTCAAACTTAGTGTTGTCTCCTTCAGAGTAATTCCCTTCTGATTGCACACACTTTTTCCAGCGCTTCTGCCACTGATGGTAACATTTCTGGAACTCATCTTCTGTAATATCCTATCAAAAGCTAAGGAATGTAATTCTTTGTTTTTGGATACCACAGGAGAGCTAGATATATGATGTGAGACAGTAAAGTAATGAGACTGATGTGAAAAAACAATGTTGCTTACCGTTTTAGTCAAACTTAGTGTTGTCTCCTTCAGAGTAGTTCCCTTCTAATTGCACACACTTTTTCCAGCGCTTCTGCCACTGATGGTAACATTTCTAGAACTCGTCTTCTGTAATATCCTATCAAAAGCTAAAGAATGTAATTCTTTGTTTTTGGATACCACAGGAGAGCTAGATATATGAGGTGAGACAATAAAGTAATGAGACTGATGTGAAAAAACAATGTTGCTTACCGTTTTAGTCAAACTTAGTGTTGTCTCCTTCAGAGTAGTTCCCTTCTGATTGCACACACTTTTTCCAGCGCTTCTGCCACTGATGGTAATATTTCTGGAACTCATCTTCTGTAATATCCTATCAAAAGTTAAAGAATGTAATTCTTTGATTTTGGATACCACAGGAGAGCTAGATATATGAGGTGAGACAATAAAGTAATGAGACTGATGTGAAAAAACAATGTTGCTTACCGTTTTAGTCAAACTTAGTGTTGTCTCCTTCAGAGTAGTTCCCTTCTGATTGCACACACTTTTTCCAGCGCTTCTGCCACTGATGGAAACATTTCTAGAACTCATCTTCTGTAATATCCTATCAAAAGCTAAAGAATGTAATTCTTTGTTTTTGGATACCACAGGAGAGCTAGATAAATGAGGTGAGACAATAAAGTAATGAGACTGATGTGAAAAAACAATGTTGCTTACCGTTTTAGTCAAACTTAGTGTTGTCTCCTTCAGAGTAATTCCCTTCTGATTGCACACACTTTTTCCAGCGCTTCTGCCACTGATGGTAACATTTCTGGAACTCATCTTCTGTAATATCCTATCAAAAGCTAAAGAATGTAATTCTTTGTTTTTGGATACCACAGGAGAGCTAGATATATGATGTGAGACAACAAAGTAATGAGACTGATGTGAAAAAACAATGTTGCTTACCTTTTTAGTCAAACTTAGTGTTGTCTCCTTCAGAGTAGTTCCCTTCTGATTGCACACACTTTTTCCAGCGCTTCTGCCACTGATGGTAACATTTCTAGAACTCGTCTTCTGTAATATCCTATCAAAAGCTAAAGAATGTAATTCTTTGTTTTTGGATACCACAGGAGAGCTAGATATATGAGGTGAGACAATAAAGTAATGAGACTGATGTGAAAAAACAATGTTGCTTACCGTTTTAGTCAAACTTAGTGTTGTCTCCTTCAGAGTAGTTCCCTTCTGATTGCACACACTTTTTCCAGCGCTTCTGCCACTGATGGTAACGTTTTTGGAACTCATTTTCTGTAATATCCTATCAAAAGCTAAAGAATGTAATTCTTTGTTTTTGGATACCACAGGAGAGCTAGATATATGAGGTGAGACAATAAAGTAATGAGACTGATGTGAAAAAACAATGTTGCTTACCGTTTTAGTCAAACTTAGTGTTGTCTCCTTCAGAGTATTTCCCTTCTGATTGCACACACTTTTTCCAGCGCTTCTGCCACTGATGGAAACATTTCTAGAACTCATCTTCTGTAATATCCTATCAAAAGCTAAAGAATGTAATTCTTTGTTTTTCTATACCACAGGAGAGCTAGATAAATGAGGTGAGACAATAAAGTAATGAGACTGATGTGAAAAAACAATGTTGCTTACCGTTTTAGTCAAACTTAGTGTTGTCTCCTTCAGAGTAATTCCCTTCTGATTGCACACACTTTTTCCAGCGCTTCTGCCACTGATGGTAACATTTCTGGAACTCATCTTCTGTAATATCCTATCAAAAGCTAAAGAATGTAATTCTTTGTTTTTGGATACCACAGGAGAGCTAGATATATGATGTGAGACAATAAAGTAATGAGACTGATGTGAAAAAACAATGTTGCTTACCGTTTTAGTCAAACTTAGTGTTGTCTCCTTCAGAGTAGTTCCCTTCTGATTGCACACACTTTTTCCAGCGCTTCTGCCACTGATGGTAACATTTCTAGAACTCGTCTTCTGTAATATCCTATCAAAAGCTAAAGAAAGTAATTCTTTGTTATTGGATACCACAGGAGAGCTAGATATATGAGGTGAGACAATAAAGTAATGAGACTGATGTGAAAAAACAATGTTGCTTACCGTTTTAGTCAAACTTAGTGTTGTCTCCTTCAGAGTAGTTCCCTTCTGATTGCACACACTTTTTCCAGCGCTTCTGCCACTGATGAAAAAATTTCTGGACTCATCTCCTGTAATATCCTATCAAAAGCTAAAGAATGTAATTCTTTGTTTTTGGATACCACAGGAGAGCTAGATATATGAGGTGAGACAATAAAGTAATGAGACTGATGTGAAACAACTATGTTGCTTACCGTTTTAGTCAAACTTAGTGTTGTCTCCTTCAGAGTAGTTCCCTTCTGATTGCACACACTTTTTCCAGCGCTTCTGCCACTGATGGTAACGTTTTTGGAACTCATTTTCTGTAATATCCTATCAAAAGCTAAAGAATGTAATTCTTTGTTTTTGGATACCACAGGAGAGCTAGATATATGAGGTGAGACAATAAAGTAATGAGACTGATGTGAAAAAACAATGTTGCTTACCGTTTTAGTCAAACTTAGTGTTGTCTCCTTCAGAGTAGTTCCCTTCTGATTGCACACACTTTTTCCAGCGCTTCTGCCACTGATGGTAATATTTCTGGAACTCATCTTCTGTAATATCCTATCAAAAGCTAAAGAATGTAATTCTTTGTTTTTGGATACCACAGGAGAGCTAGATATATGAGGTGAGACAATAAAGTAATGAGACTGATGTGAAAAAACAATATTGCTTACCGTTTTAGTCAAACTTAGTGTCGTCTCCTTCAGTATAGTTCCCATCTGATTGCACACACTTTTTCCAGCGCTTCTGCCACTGATGGTAACATTTCTCGAACTCATCTTCTGTAATATCATATCAAAAGCTAAAGAATGTAATTCTTAGTTTTTGGATACCACAGGAGAGCTAGATATATGAGGTGAGACAATAAAGTAATGAGACTGATGTGAAAAAACAATGTTGCTTACCGTTTTAGTCAAACTTAGTGTCGTCTCCTTCAGTGTAGTTCCCTTCTGATTGCACACACTTTTTCCAGCGCTTCTGCCACTGATGGAAACATTTCTGGAACTCATCTTCTGTAATATCCTATCAAAAGCTAAAGAATGAAATTCTTTGTTTTTGGATACCACAGGAGAGCTAGATATATGAGGTGAGACAATAAAGTAATGAGACTGATGTGAAAAAGCAATGTTGCTTACCGTTTTAGTCAAACTTAGTGTTGTCTCCTTCAGAGTAGTTCCCTTCTGATTGCACACACTTTTTCCAGCGCTTCTGCCACTAATGGTAACATTTCTAGAACTCGTCTTCTGTATTATCCTATCAAAAGCAAAAGAATGTAATTCTTTGTTTTTGGATACCACAGGAGAGCTAGATATATGAGGTGAAACAATAAAGTAATGAGACTTATGTGAAACAACAATGTTGCTTACCGTTTTAGTCAAATTTAGTGTCGTCTCCTTCAGTGTAGTTTCCTTCTGATTGCACACACTTTTTCCAGCGCTTCTACGACTGATGGTAACATTTCTAGAACTCATCTTCTGTAATATCCTATCAAAAGCTAAAGAATGTAATTCTTTGTATTTGGATACCACAGGAGAGCTAGATATATGAGGTGAGACAATAAAGTAATGAGACTGATGTGAAAAAAACAATGTTGCTTACCGTTTTAGTCAAACTTAGTGTTGTCTCCCCCCCCATGAACCATGGACCTTGCTGTTGGTGGGGAGGCTTGCGTGCCTCAGCGATACAGATGGCCGTACCGTAGGTGCAACCACAACGAAGGGGTATCTGTTGAGAGGCCAGACAAACGTGTGGTTCCTGAAGAGGGGCAGCAGCCTTTTCAGTAGTTGCAGGGGCAACAGTCTGGATGATTGACTGATCTGGCCTTGCAATATTAACCAAAACGGCGTTGCTGTGCTAGTACTGCGAACGGCTGAAAGCAAGGGGAAACTACAGCCGTAATTTTTCCCGAGGACATGCAGCTTTACTGTATGATTAAATGATGATGGCATCCTCTTGGGTAAAATATTCCGGAGGTAAAATAGTCCCCCATTCGGATCTCCGGGCGGGGACTACTCAGGAGGATGTCGTTATCAGGAGAAAGAAAACTGGCATTCTACGGATCGGAGCGTGGAATGTCAGATCCCTTAATCGGGCAGGTAGGTTAGAAAATTTAAAAAGGGAAATGGATAGGTTAAAGTTAGATATAGTGGGAATTAGTGAAGTTCGGTGGCAGGAGGAACAAGACTTCTGGTCAGGTGATTACAGGGTTATAAACACAAAATCAAATAGGGGTAATGCAGGAGTAGGTTTAATAATGAATAGGAAAATAGGAATGCGGGTAAGCTACTACAAACAGCATAGTGAACGCATTATTGTGGCCAAGATAGATACGAAGCCCACACCTACTACAGTAGTACAAGTTTATATGCCACCTAGCTCTGCAGATGACGAAGAAATTGAAGAAATGTACGATGAAATAAAAGAAATTATTCAGGTAGTGAAGGCAGACGAAAATTTAATAGTAATGGGTGACTGGAATTCGAGTGTAGGAAAAGGGAGAGAAGGAAACATAGTAGGTGAATATGGATTGGGGCTAAGAAATGAAAGAGGAAGCCGCCTAGTAGAATTTTGTACAGAGCACAACTTAGTCATAGGTAACACTTGGTTTAAGAATCATGAAAGAAGGTTGTATACGTGGAAGAACCCTGGAGATACTAAAAGGTATCAGATAGATTATATAATGGTAAGACAGAGATTTAGAAACCAGGTTTTAAATTGTAAGACATTTCCAGGGGCAGATGTGGACTCTGACCACAATCTATTGGTTATGACCTGTAGATTAAAACTGAAGAAACTGCAAAAATGTGGGAAATTAAGGAGATGGGACCTGGATAAACTGAAAGAACCAGAGGTTGTACAGAGTTTCAGGGAGAGCATAAGGGAACAATTGACAGGAATAGGGGAAAGAAATACAGTAGAAGAAGAATGGGTAGCTCTGAGGGATGAAGTAGTGAAGGCAGCAGAGGATAAAGTAGGTAAAAAGACGAGGGCTGCTAGAAATCCTTGGGTAACAGAAGAAATATTGAATTTAATTGATGAAAGGAGAAAATATAAAAATGCAGTAAATGAAGCAGGCAAAAAGGAATACAAACGTCTCAAAAATGAGATCGAGAGGAAGTGCAAAATGGCTAAACAGGGATGGCTAGAGGATAAATGTAAGGATGTAGAGGCTTATCTCACTAGGGGTAAGATAGATACTGCCTACAGGAAAATTAAAGAGACCTTTGGAGAGAAGAGAACCACGTATATGAATATCAAGAGCTCAGATGGCAACCCAGTTCTAAGCAAAGAAGGGAAGGCAGACAGGTGGAAGGAGTATATAGAAGGTTTATACAAGGGTGATGTACTTGAGGACAATATTATGGAAATGGAAGAGGATGTAGATGAAGACGAAATGGGTGATACGATATTGCGTGAAGAGTTTGACAGAGCACTGAAAGACCTGAGTCGGAACAAGGCCCCCGGAGTAGACAACATTCCATTAGAACTACTGATGGCCTTGGGAGAGCCAGTCATGACAAAACTCTACCAGCTGGTGAGCAAGATGTAGGGGACAGGCCAAATACCCTCAGACTTCAAGAAGAATATAATAATTCCAATCCCAAAGAAAGCAGGTGCTGACAGATGTGAAAATTACCGAACTATCAGTTTAATAAGTCACAGCTGCAAAATACTAACGCGAATTCTTTACAGACGAATGGAAAAACTGATAGATGCGGACCTCGGGGAGGATCAGTTTGGATTCCGTCGAAATGTTGGAACACGTGAGGCAATACTGACCTTACGACTTATCTTAGAAGAAAGATTAAGAAAAGGCAAACCTACGTTTCTAGCATTTGTAGACTTAGAGAAAGCTTTTGACAATGTTGACTGGAATACTCTTTTTCAAATTCTAAAGGTGGCAGGGGTAAAATACAGGGAGCGAAAGGCTATTTACAATTTGTACAGAAACCAGATGGCAGTCATAAGAGTCGAGGGGCATGAAAGGGAAGCAGTGGTTGGGAAAGGAGTGAGACAGGGTTGTAGCCTCTCCCCGATGTTATTCAATCTGTATATTGAGCAAGCAGTAAAGGAAACAAAAGAAAAATTTGGAGTAGGTATTAAAATTCATGGAGACGAAGTAAAAACTTTGAGGTTCGCCGATGACATTCTAATTCTGTCACAGACGGCAAAGGACTTGGAAGAGCAGTTGAACGGAATGGACAGTGTCTTGAAAGGAGGATATAAGATGAACATTAACAAAAGCAAAACGAGGATAATGGAATGTAGTCAAATTAAATCGGGTGATGCTGAGGGAATTAGATTAGAAAATGAGACACTTAAAGTAGTAAAGGAGTTTTGCTATTTGGGGAGCAAAATAACTGATGATGGCCGAAGTAGAGAGGATATAAAATGTAGACTGGCAATGGCAAGGAAAGCGTTTCTGAAGAAGAGAAATTTGTTAACATCGAATATAGATTTAAGTGTCAGGAAGTCATTTCTGAAAATATTTGTTTGGAGTGTAGCCATGTATGGAAGTGAAACATGGACGATAACTAGTTTGGACAAGAAGAGAATAGAAGCTTTCGAAATGTGGTGCTACAGAAGAATACTGAAGATAAGGTGGATAGATCACGTAACTAATGAGGAGGTATTGAATAGGATTGGGGAGAAGAGAAGTTTGTGGCACAACTTGACTAGAAGAAGGGATCGGTTGGTAGGACATGTTTTGAGGCATCAAGGGATCACAAATTTAGCATTGGAGTGCAGTGTGGTGGGTAAAAATCGTAGAGGGAGACCGAGAGATGAGTACACTAAGCAGATTCAGAAGGATGTAGGTTGCAGTAGGTACTGGGAGATGAAGAAGCTTGCACAGGATAGAGTAGCATGGAGAGCTGCATCAAACCAGTCTCAGGACTGAGGACCACAACAACAACAACAGTGTTGTCTCCTTCAGAGTAGTTCCCTTCTGATTGCACACACTTTTTCCAGCGCTTCTGCCACTGATGGTAACATTTCTAGAACTCATCTTCTGTAATATCCTAAAAAGATAAAGAATGTAATTCTTTGTTTTTGGATACCACAGGAGAGCTAGATATATGAGGTGAGACAATAAAGTAAAGAGACTGATGTGAAAAAACAATGTTGCTTACCGTTTTAGTCAAACTTAGTGTTGTCTCCTTCAGAGTAGTTCCCTTCTGATTGCACACACTTTTTCCAGCGCTTCTGTCACTGATGGAAACATTTCTACAACTCATCTTCTGTAATATCCTATCAAAAGCTAAAGAATGTAATTCTTTGTTTTTCTATACCACAGGAGAGCTAGATAAATGAGGTGAGATAATAAAGTAATGAGACTGATGTGAAAAAACAATGTTGCTTACCGTTTTAGTCAAACTTAGTGTTGTCTCCTTCAGAGTAATTCCCTTCTGATTGCACACACTTTTTCCAGCGCTTCTGCCACTGATGGTAATATTTCTGGAACTCATCTTCTGTAATATCCTATCAAAAGTTAAAGAATGTAATTCTTTGTTTTTGGATACCACAGGAGAGCTAGATATATGAGGTGAGACAATAAAGTAATGAGACTGATGTGAAAAAACAATGTTGCTTACCGTTTTAGTCAAACTTAGTGTTGTCTCCTTCAGAGTAGTTCCCTTCTGATTGCACACACTTTTTCCAGCGCTTCTGCCACTGATGGAAACATTTCTAGAACTCATCTTCTGTAATATCCTATCAAAAGCTAAAGAATGTAATTCTTTGTTTTTCTATACCACAGGAGAGCTAGATAAATGAGGTGAGACAATAAAGTAATGAGACTGATGTGAAAAAACAATGTTGCTTACCGTTTTAGTCAAACTTAGTGTTGTCTCCTTCAGAGTAGTTCCCTTCTGATTGCACACACTTTTTCCAGCGCTTCTGCCACTGATGGAAACATTTCTGGAACTCATCTTCTGTAATATCCTATCAAAAGCTAAGGAATGTAATTCTTTGTTTTTGGATACCACAGGAGAGCTAGATATATGATGTGAGACAATAAAGTAATGAGACTGATGTGAAAAAACAATGTTGCTTACCGTTTTAGTCAAACTTAGTGTTGTCTCCTTCAGAGTAGTTCCCTTCTGATTGCACACACTTTTTCCAGCGCTTCTCCCACTGATGAAAAAATTTCTGGACTCATCTTCTGTAATATCCTATCAAAAGCTAAAGAATGTAATTCTTTGTTTTTGGATACCACAGGAGAGCTAGATATATGAGGTGAGACAATAAAGTAATGAGACTGATGTGAAACAACTATGTTGCTTACCGTTTTAGTCAAACTTAGTGTTGTCTCCTTCAGAGTAGTTCCCTTCTGATTGCACCCACTTTTTCCAGCGCTTCTGCCACTGATGGTAACGTTTTTGGAACTCATTTTCTGTAATATCCTATCAAAAGCTAAAGAATGTAATTCTTTGTTTTTGGATACCACAGGAGAGCTAGATATATGAGGTGAGACAATAAAGTAATGAGACTGATGTGAAAAAACAATGTTGCTTACCGTTTTAGTCAAACTTAGTGTTGTCTCCTTCAGAGTAGTTCCCTTCTGATTGCACACACTTTTTCCAGCGCTTCTGCCACTGATGAAAAAATTTCTGGACTCATCTTCTGTAATATCCTATCAAAAGCTAAAGAATGTAATTCTTTGTTTTTGGATACCACACGAGAGCTAGATATATGAGGTGAGACAATAAAGTAATGAGACTGATGTGAAAAAACAATATTGCTTACCGTTTTAGTCAAACTTAGTGTCGTCTCCTTCAGTACAGTTCCCTTCTGATTGCACACACTTTTTCCAGCGCTTCTGCCACTGATGGTAACATTTCTCGAACTCATCTTCTGTAATATCATATCAAAAGCTAAAGAATGTAATTCTTAGTTTTTGGATACCACAGGAGAGCTAGATATATGAGGTGAGACAATAAAGTAATGAGACTGATGTGAAAAAACAATGTTGCTTACCGTTTTAGTCAAACTTAGTGCGTCTCCTTCAGTGTAGTTCCCTTCTGATTGCACACACTTTTTCCAGCGCTTCTGCCACTGATGGAAACATTTCTGGAACTCATCTTCTGTAATATCCTATCAAAAGCTAAAGAATGTAATTCTTTGTTTTTGGATACCACAGGAGAGCTAGATATATGAGGTGAGACAATAAAGTAATGAGACTGATGTGAAAAAACAATGTTGCTTACCGTTTTAGTCAAACTTAGTGTTGTCTCCTTCAGAGTAATTCCCTTCTGATTGCACACACTTTTTCCAGCGCTTCTGCCACTGATGGTAACATTTCTAGAACTCGTTTTCTGTATTATCCTATCAAAAGCAAAAGAATGTAATTCTTTGTTTTTGGATACCACAGGAGAGCTAGATATATGAGGTGAAACAATAAAGTAATGAGACTTATGTGAAACAACAATGTTGCTTACCGTTTTAGTCAAATTTAGTGTCGTCTCCTTCAGTGTAGTTCCCTTCTGATTGCACACACTTTTTCCAGCTCTTCTGCGACTGATGGTAACATTTCTAGAACTCATCTTCTGTAATATCCTATCAAAAGCTAAAGAATGTAATTCTTTGTATTTGGATACCACAGGAGAGCTAGATATATGAGGTGAGACAATAAAGTAATGAGACTGATGTGAAAAAACAATGTTGCTTACCGTTTTAGTCAAACTTAGTGTTGTCTCCTTCAGAGTAGTTCCCTTCTGATTGCACACACTTTTTCCAGCGCTTCTGCCACTGATGGTAACATTTCAAGAACTCATCTTCTGTAATATCCTAAAAAGATAAAGAATGTAATTCTTTGTTTTTGGATACCACAGGAGAGCTAGATATATGAGGTGAGACAATAAAGTAAAGAGACTGATGCGAAAAAACAATGTTGCTTACCGTTTTAGTCAAACTTAGTGTTGTCTCCTTCAGAGTAGTTCCCTTCTGATTGCACACACTTTTTCCAGCGCTTCTGCCACTGATGGTAACGTTTTTGGAACTCATTTTCTGTAATATCCTATCAAAAGCTAAAGAATGTAATTCTTTGTTTTTGGATACCACAGGAGAGCTAGATATATGAGGTGAGACAATAAAGTAATGAGACTGATGTGAAAAAACAATGTTGCTTACCGTTTTAGTCAAACTTAGTGTTGTCTCCTTCAGAGTAGTTCCCTTCTGATTGCACACACTTTTTCCAGCGCTTCTGCCACTGATGAAAAAATTTCTGGACTCATCTTCTGTAATATCCTATCAAAAGCTAAAGAATGTAATTCTTTGTTTTTGGATACCACAGGAGAGCTAGATATATGAGGTGAGACAATAAAGTAATGAGACTGATGTGAAAAAACAATATTGCTTACCGTTTTAGTCAAACTTAGTGTTGTCTCCTTCAGAGTAGTTCCCTTCCGATTGCACACACTTTTTCCAGCGCTTCTGCCACTGATGGTAACATATCTGGAACTCATCTTCTGTAATATCCTATCAAAAGCTAAAGAATGTAATTCTTTGTTTTTATATACCACAGGAGAGCTAGATATATGAGGTGAGATAATAAAGTAATGAGACTGATGTGAAAAAACAATGTTGCTTACCGTTTTAGTCAAACTTAGTGTTGTCTCCTTCAGAGTAGTTCCCTTCTGATTGCACACACTTTTTCCAGCGCTTCTGCCACTGATGGTAACATTTCTGGAACTCATCTTCTGTAATATCCTATCAAAAGCTAAGGAATGTAATTCTTTGTTTTTGGATACCACAGGAGAGCTAGATATATGGGGTGAGACAATAAAGTAATGAGACTGATGTGAAAAAACAATGTTGCTTACCGTTTTAATCAAACTTAGTGTTGTCTCCTTCAGAGTAGTTCCCTTCTGATTGCACACACTTTTTCCAGCGCTTCTGCCACTGATGGTAACATTTCTAGAACTCATCTTCTGTAATATCCTATCAAAAGCTGAAGAATGTAATTCTTTGTTTTTGGATACCACAGGAGAGCTAGATATATGAGGTGAGACAATAAAGTAATGAGACTGATGTGAAAAAACAATGTTGCTTACCGTTTTAGTCAAACTTAGTGTTGTCTCCTTCAGAGTAGTTCCCTTCTGATTGCACACACTTTTTCCAGCGCTTCTGCCACTGATGGTAACATTTCTAGAACTCATCTTCTGTAATATCCTAAAAAGATAAAGAATGTAATTCTTTGTTTTTGGATACCACAGGAGAGCTAGATATATGAGGTGAGACAATAAAGTAATGAGACTGATGTGAAAAAACAATGTTGCTTACCGATTTAGTCAAACTTAGTGTTGTCTCCTTCAGAGTAGTTCCCTTCTGATTGCACCCACTTTTTCCTGCGCTTCTGCCACTGATGGTAACGTTTTTGGAACTCATTTTCTGTAATATCCTATCAAAAGCTAAAGAATGTAATTCTTTGTTTTTGGATACCACAGGAGAGCTAGATATATGAGGTGAGACAATAAAGTAATGAGACTGATGTGAAACAACTATGTTGCTTACCGTTTTAGTCAAACTTAGTGTCGTCTCCTTCAGAGTAGTTCCCTTCTGATTGCACCCACTTTTTCCAGCGCTTCTGCCACTGATGGTAACGTTTTTGGAACTCATTTTCTGTAATATCCTATCAAAAGCTAAAGAATGTAATTCTTTGTTTTTGGATACCACAGGAGAGCTAGATATATGAGGTGAGACAATAAAGTAATGAGACTGATGTGAAAAAACAATGTTGCTTACCGTTTTAGTCAAACGTAGTGTTGTCTCCTTCAGAGTAGTTCCCTTCTGATTGCACACACCTTTTTCCAGCGCTTCTGCCACTGATGAAAAAATTTCTGGACTCATCTTCTGTAATATCCTATCAAAAGCTAAAGAATGTAATTCTTTGTTTTTGGATACCACACGAGAGCTAGATATATGAGGTGAGACAATAAAGTAATGAGACTGATGTGAAAAAACAATATTGCTTACCGTTTTAGTCAAACTTAGTGTCGTCTCCTTCAGTACAGTTCCCTTCTGATTGCACACACTTTTTCCAGCGCTTCTGCCACTGATGGTAACATTTCTCGAACTCATCTTCTGTAATATCATATCAAAAGCTAAAGAATGTAATTCTCAGTTTTTGGATACCACAGGAGAGCTAGATATATGAGGTGAGACAATAAAGTAATGAGACTGATGTGAAAAAACAATGTTGCTTACCGTTTTAGTCAAACTTAGTGCCGTCTCCTTCAGTGTAGTTCCCTTCTGATTGCACACACTTTTTCCAGCGCTTCTGCCATTGATGGAAACATTTCTGGAACTCATCTTCTGTAATATCCTATCAAAAGCTAAAGAATGTAATTCTTTGTTTTTGGATACCACAGGAGAGCTAGATATATGAGGTGAGACAATAAAGTAATGAGACTGATGTGAAAAAACAATGTTGCTTACCGTTTTAGTCAAACTTAGTGTTGTCTCCTTCAGAGTAATTCCCTTCTGATTGCACACACTTTTTCCAGCGCTTCTGCCACTGATGGTAACATTTCTAGAACTCGTTTTCTGTATTATCCTATCAAAAGCAAAAGAATGTAATTCTTTGTTTTTGGATACCACAGGAGAGCTAGATATATGAGGTGAAACAATAAAGTAATGAGACTTATGTGAAACAACAATGTTTCTTACCGTTTTAGTCAAATTTAGTGTCGTCTCCTTCAGTGTAGTTCCCTTCTGATTGCACAAACTTTTTCCAGCGCTTCTGCGACTGATGGTAACATTTTTAGAACTCATCTTCTGTAATATCCTATCAAAAGCTAAAGAATATAATTCTTTGTTTTTGGATACCACAGGAGAGCTAGATATATGGGGTGAGACAGTAAAGTAATGAGACTGATGTGAAAAAACAATGTTGCTTAGCGTTTTAGTCAATCTTAGCGTTGTCTCCTTCAGAGCAGTTCCCTTCTGATTGCACCCACTTTTTCCAGCGCTTCTGCCACTGATGGTAACATTTCTGGAACTCATCTTCTGTAATATCCTATCAAAAGCTAAAGAATGTAATTCTTTGTTTTTATATACCACAGGAGAGCTAGATATATGAGGTGAGATAATAAAGTAATGAGACTGATGTGAAAAAACAATGTTGCTTACCATTTTAGTCAAACTTAGTGTTGTCTCCTTCAGAGTAGTTCCCTTCTGATTGCACACACTTTTTCCAGCGCTTCTGCCACTGATGGTAACATTTCTGGAACTCATCATCTGTAATATCCTATCAAAAGCTAAGGAATGTAATTCTTTGTTTTTGGATACCACAGGAGAGCTAGATATATGGGGTGAGACAATAAAGTAATGAGACTGATGTGAAAAAACAATGTTGCTTACCGTTTTAATCAAACTTAGTGTTGTCTCCTTCAGAGTAGTTCCCTTCTGATTGCACACACTTTTTCCAGCGCTTCTGCCACTGATGGTAACATTTCTAGAACTCATCTTCTGTAATATCCTATCAAAAGCTGAAGAATGTAATTCTTTGTTTTTGGATACCACAGGAGAGCTAGATATATGAGGTGAGACAATAAAGTAATGAGACTGATGTGAAAAAACAATGTTGCTTACCGTTTTAGTCAAACTTAGTGTTGTCTCCTTCAGAGTAGTTCCCTTCTGATTGCACACACTTTTTCAGCGCTTCTGCCACTGATGGTAACATTTCTAGAACTCATCTTCTGTAATATCCTAAAAAGATAAAGAATGTAATTCTTTGTTTTTGGATACCACAGGAGAGCTAGATATATGAGGTGAGACAATAAAGTAATGAGAGTGATGTAAAAAAACAATGTTGCTTACCGATTTAGTCAAACTTAGTGTTGTCTCCTTCAGAGTAGTTCCCTTCTGATTGCACACACTTTTTCCAGCGCTTCTGCCACTGATGGTAACATTTCTGGAACTCATCTTCTGTAATATCCTATCAAAAGCTAAAGAATGTAATTCTTTGTTTTTGGATACCACAGGAGAGCTAGATATATGAGGTGAGACAATAAAGTAATGAGACTGATGTGAAACAACTATGTTGCTTACCGTTTTAGTCAAACTTAGTGTTGTCTCCTTCAGAGTAGTTCCCTTCTGATTGCACCCACTTTTTCCAGCGCTTCTGCCACTGATGGTAACGTTTTTGGAACTCATTTTCTGTAATATCCTATCAAAAGCTAAAGAATGTAATTCTTTGTTTTTGGATACCACAGGAGAGCTAGATATATGAGGTGAGACAATAAAGTAATGAGACTGATGTGAAAAAACAATGTTGCTTACCGTTTTAGTCAAACTTAGTGTTGTCTCCTTCAGAGTAGTTCCCTTCTGATTGCACACACTTTTTCCAGCGCTTCTGCCACTGATGGTAACATTTCTAGAACTCGTCTTCTGTAATATCCTATCAAAAGCTAAAGAATGTAATTCTTTGTATTTGGATACCACAGGAGAGCTAGATATATGAGGTGAGACAATAAAGTAATGAGACTGATGTGAAAAAACAATGTTGCTTACCGTTTTAGTCAAACTTAGTGTTGTCTCCTTCAGAGTAGTTCCCTTCTGATTGCACACACTTTTTCCAGCGCTTCTGCCACTGATGGTAACATTTCTAGAACTCATCTTCTGTAATATCCTAAAAAGATAAAGAATGTAATTCTTTGTTTTTGGATACCACAGGAGAGCTAGATATATGAGGTGAGACAATAAAGTAATGAGACTGATGTGAAAAAACAATATTGCTTACCGTTTTAGTCAAACTTAGTGTCGTCTCCTTCAGTATAGTTCCCTTCTGATTGCACACACTTTTTCCAGCGCTTCTGCCACTGATGGTAACATTTCTGGAACTCATCTTCTGTAATATCCTATCAAAAGCTAAAGAATATAATTCTTTGTTTTTGGATACCACAGGAGAGCTAGATATATGGGGTGAGACAGTAAAGTAATGAGACTGATGTGAAAAAACAATGTTGCTTAGCGTTTTAGTCAATCTTAGTGTTGTCTCCTTCAGAGCAGTTCCCTTCTGATTGCACCCACTTTTTCCAGCGCTTCTGCCACTGATGGTAACATTTCTGGAACTCATCTTCTGTAATATCCTATCAAAAGCTGAAGAATGTAATTCTTTGTTTTTGGATACCACAGGAGAGCTAGATATATGAGGTGAGACAATAAAGTAATGAGACTGATGTGAAAAAACAATGTTGCTTACCGTTTTAGTCAAACTTAGTGTTGTCTCCTTCAGAGTAGTTCCCTTCTGATTGCACACACTTTTTCAGCGCTTCTGCCACTGATGGTAACATTTCTAGAACTCATCTTCTGTAATATCATAAAAAGATAAAGAATGTAATTCTTTGTTTTTGGATACCACAGGAGAGCTAGATATATGAGGTGAGACAATAAAGTAATGAGACTGATGTGAAAAAACAATGTTGCTTTGCGATTTAGTGAAACTTAGTGTTGTCTCCTTCAGAGTAGTTCCCTTCTGATTGCACACACTTTTTCCAGCGCTTCTGCCACTGATGGTAACATTTCTGGAACTCATCTTCTGTAATATCCTATCAAAAGCTAAAGAATGTAATTCTTTGTTTTTGGATACCACAGGAGAGCTAGATATATGGGGTGAGACAATAAAGTAATGAGACTGATGTGAAAAAACAATGTTGCTTACCGTTTTAGTCAATCTTAGTGTTGTCTCCTTCAGAGTAGTTCCCTTCTGATTGCACACACTTTTTCCAGCGCTTCTGCCACTGATGGTAACATTTCTAGAACTCGTCTTCTGTAATATCCTATCAAAAGCAAAAGAATGTAATTCTTTGTTTTTGGATACCATAGGAGAGCTAGATATATGAGGTGAGACAATAAAGTAATGAGACTGATGTGAAAAAACAATGTTGCTTACTGTTTTAGTCAAATTTAGTGTTGTCTCCTTCAGAGTAGTTCCTTTCTGATTGCACCCACTTTTTCCAGCGCTTCTGCCACTGATGGTAACATTTCTCGAACTCATCTTCTGTAATATCCTATCAAAAGCTAAAGAATGTAATTCTTTGTTTTTGGATACCTCAGGAGAGCTACATATATGACGTGAGACAATAAAGTAATGAGACTGATGTGAAAAAACAATATTGCTTACCGTTTTAGTCAAACTTAGTGTTGTCTCCTTCAGAGTAGTTCCCTTCTGATTGCACACACTTTTTCCAGCGCTTCTGCCACTGACGGTAACATTTCTGGAACTCATCTTCTTTAATATCCTATCAAAAGCTAAAGAATGTAATTCTTTGTTTTTGGATACCACAGGAGAGCTAGATATATGAGGTGAGACAGTAAAGTAATGAGACTGATGTGAAAAAAGAATGTTGCTTACCGTTTTAGTCAAACTTAGTGTTGTCTCCTTCAGAGTAGTTCCCTTCTAATTGCACACACTTTTCCAGCGCTTCTCCCACTGATGGTAACATTTCTGGAACTCATCTTCTGTAATATCCTATCAAAAGCTAAAGAATATAATTCTTTGTTTTTGGATACCACAAGAGAGCTAGATATATGAGGTGAGACAATAAAGTAATGAGACTGATGTGAAAAAACAATGTTGCTTACCGTTTTAGTCAAACTTAGTGTTGTCTCCTTCAGAGTAGTTCCCTTCTGATTGCACACACTTTTTCCAGCGCTTCTGCCACTGATGGTAATATTTCTGGAACTCATCTTCTGTAATATCCTATCAAAAGTTAAAGAATGTAATTCTTTGTTTTTGGATACCACAGGAGAGCTAGATATATGTAGTGAGACAATAAAGTAATGAGACTGATGTGAAAAAACAATGTTGCTTACCGTTTTAGTCAAACTTAGTGTTGTCTCCTTCAGAGTAATTCCCTTCTGATTGCACACACTTTTTCCAGCGCTTCTGCCACTGATGGAAACATTTCTAGAACTCATCTTCTGTAATATCCTATCAAAAGCTAAAGAATGTAATTCTTTGTTTTTCTATACCACAGGAGAGCTAGATAAATGAGGTGAGACAATAAAGTAATGAGACTGATGTGAAAAAACAATGTTGCTTACCGTTTTAGTCAAACTTAGTGTTGTCTCCTTCAGAGTAATTCCCTTCTGATTGCACACACTTTTTCCAGCGCTTCTGCCATTGATGGTAATATTTCTGGAACTCATCTTCTGTAATATCCTATCAAAAGTTAAAGAATGTGATTCTTTGTTTTAGGATACCACAGGAGAGCTAGATATATGAGGTGACACAATAAAGTAATGAGACTGATGTGAAAAAACAAAGTTGCTTACCGTTTTAGTCAAACTTAGTGTTGTCTGCTTCAGAGTAGTTCCCTTCTGATTGCACACACTTTTTCCAGCGCTTCTGCCACTGATGGAAACATTTCTAGAACTCATCTTCTGTAATATCCTATCAAAAGCTAAAGAATGTAATTCTTTGTTTTTCTATACCACAGGAGAGCTAGATAAATGAGGTGAGACAATAAAGTAATGAGACTGATGTGAAAAAACAATGTTGCTTACCGTTTTAGTCAAACTTAGTGTTGTCTCCTTCAGAGTAATTCCCTTCTGATTGCACACACTTTTTCCAGTGCTTCTGCCACTGAAGGTATCATTTCTGGAACTCATCTTCTGTAATATCCTATAAAAAGCTAAAGAATGTAATTCTTTGTTAATGGATACCACAGGAGAGCTAGATATATGATGTGAGACAATAAAGTAATGAGACTGATGTGAAAAAACAATGTTGCTTACCATTTTAGTCAATCATAGTGTTGTCTCCTTCAGAGTAGTTCCCTTCTGATTGCACACACTTTTTCCAGCGCTTCTGCCACTGATGGTAACATTTCTAGAACTCGTCTTCTGTAATATCCTATCAAAAGCTAAAGAATGTAATTCTTTGTTTTTGGATACCACAGGAGAGCTAGATATATGAGGTGAGACAATAAAGTAATGAGACTGATGTGAAAAAACAATATTGCTTACCGTTTTAGTCAAACTTAGTGTCGTCTCCTTCAGTATAGTTCCCTTCTGATTGCACACACTTTTTCCAGCGCTTCTGCCACTGATGGTAACATTTCTGGAACTCATCTTCTGTAATATCCTATCAAAAGCTAAAGAATATAATTCTTTGTTTTTGGATACCACAGGAGAGCTAGATATATGGGGTGAGATAATAAAGTAATGAGACTGATGTGAAAAAACAATGTTGCTTAGCGTTTTAGTCAAATTTAGTGTTGTCTCCTTCAGAGCAGTTCCCTTCTGATTGCACCCACTTTTTCCAGCGCTTCTGCCACTGATGGTAACATTTCTGGAACTCATCTTCTGTAATATCCTATCAAAAGCTGAAGAATGTAATTCTTTGTTTTTGGATACCACAGGAGAGCTAGATATATGAGGTGAGACAATAAAGTAATGAGACTGATGTGAAAAAACAATGTTGCTTACCGTTTTAGTCGAACTTAGTGTTGTCTCCTTCAGAGTAGTTCCCTTCTGATTGCACACACTTTTTCAGCGCTTCTGCCACTGATGGTAACATTTCTAGAACTCATCTTCTGTAATATCCTAAAAAGATAAAGAATGTAATTCTTTGTTTTTGGATACCACAGGAGAGCTAGATATATGAGGTGAGACAATAAAGTAATGAGACTGATGTGAAAAAACAATGTTGCTTAGCGATTTAGTCAAACTTAGTGTTGTCTCCTTCAGAGTAGTTCCCTTCTGATTGCACACACTTTTTCCAGCGCTTCTGCCACTGATGGTAACATTTCTGGAACTCATCTTCTGTAATATCCTATCAAAAGCTAAAGAATGTAATTCTTTGTTTTTGGATACCACAGGAGAGCTAGATATATGGGGTGAGACAATAAAGTAATGAGACTGATGTGAAAAAACAATGTTGCTTACCGTTTTAGTCAATCTTAGTGTTGTCTCCTTCAGAGTAGTTCCCTTCTGATTGCACACACTTTTTCCAGCGCTTCTGCCACTGATGGTAACATTTCTAGAACTCGTCTTCTGTAATATCCTATCAAAAGCAAAAGAATGTAATTCTTTGTTTTTGGATACCACAGGAGAGCTAGATATATGTAGTGAGACAATAAAGTAATGAGACTGATGTGAAAAAACAATGTTGCTTACCGTTTTAGTCAAACTTAGTATGTCTCCTTCAGAGTAATTCCCTTCTGATTGCACACACTTTTTCCAGCGCTTCTGCCATTGATGGTAATATTTCTGGAACTCATCTTCTGTAATATCCTATCAAAAGTTAAAGAATGTAATTCTTTGTTTTAGGATACCACAGGAGAGCTAGATATATGAGGTGAGACAATAAAGTAATGAGACTGATGTGAAAAAACAATGTTGCTTACTGTTTTAGTCAAACTTAGTGTTGTCTGCTTCAGAGTAGTTCCCTTCTGATTGCACACACTTTTTCCAGCGCTTCTGCCACTGATGGAAACATTTCTAGAACTCATCTTCTGTAATATCCTATCAAAAGCTAAAGAATGTAATTCTTTGTTTTTCTATACCACAGGAGAGCTAGATAAATGAGGTGAGACAATAAAGTAATGAGACTGATGTGAAAAAACAATGTTGCTTACCGTTTTAGTCAAACTTAGTGTTGTCTCCTTCAGAGTAATTCCCTTCTGATTGCACACACTTTTTCCAGCGCTTCTGCCACTGAAGGTATCATTTCTGGAACTCATCTTCTGTAATATCCTATAAAAAGCTAAAGAATGTAATTCTTTGTTAATGGATACCACAGGAGAGCTAGATATATGATGTGAGACAATAAAGTAATGAGACTGATGTGAAAAAACAATGTTGCTTACCATTTTAGTCAATCATAGTGTTGTCTCCTTCAGAGTAGTTCCCTTCTGATTGCACACACTTTTTCCAGCGCTTCTGCCACTGATGGTAACATTTCTAGAACTCGTCTTCTGTAATATCCTATCAAAAGCTAAAGAATGTAATTCTTTGTTTTTGGATACCACAGGAGAGCTAGATATATGAGGTGAGACAATAAAGTAATGAGACTGATGTGAAAAAACAATGTTGCTTACCGTTTTAGTCAAACTTAGTGTTGTCTCCTTCAGAGTAGTTCCCTTCTGATTGCACACACTTTTTCCAGCGCTTCTGCCACTGACGGTAACATTTCTGGAACTCATCTTCTGTAATATCCTATCAAAAGCTAAAGAATGTAATTTTTGTTTTTGGATACCACAGGAGAGCTAGATATATGAGGTGAGACAATAAAGTAATGAGACTGATGTGAAACAACTATGTTGCTTACCGTTTTAGTCAAACTTAGTGTTGTCTCCTTCAGAGTAGTTCCCTTCTGATTGCACACACTTTTTCCAGCGCTTCTGCCACTGATGGTAACGTTTTTGGAACTCATTTTCTGTAATATCCTATCAAAAGCTAAAGAATGTAATTCTTTGTTTTTGGATACCACAGGAGAGCTAGATATATGAGGTGAGACAATAAAGTAATGAGACTGATGTGAAAAAACAATGTTGCTTACCGTTTTAGTCAAACTTACTGTTGTCTCCTTCAGAGTAGTTCCCTTCTGATTGCACACACTTTTTCCAGCGCTTCTGCCACTGATGAAAAAATTTCTGGACTCATTTTCTGTAATATCCTATCAAAAGCTAAAGAATGTAATTCTTTGTTTTTGGATACCACAGGAGAGCTAGATATATGAGGTGAGACAATAAAGTAATGAGACTGATGTGAAAAAACAATATTGCTTACCGTTTTAGTCAAACTTAGTGTCGTCTCCTTCAGTATAGTTCCCTTCTGATTGCACACACTTTTTCCAGCGCTTCTGCCACTGATGGTAACATTTCTGGAACTCATCTTCTGTAATATCATATCAAAAGCTAAAGAATGTAATTCTTTGTTTTTGGATACCACAGGAGAGCTAGATATATGAGGTGAGACAATAAAGTAATGAGACTGATGTGAAACAACAATGTTGCTTACCGTTTTAGTCAAACTTAGTGTCGTCTCCTTCAGTGTAGTTCCCTTCTGATTGCACACACTTTTTCCAGCGCTTCTGCCACTGATGGAAACATTTCTGGAACTCATCTTCTGTAATATCCTATCAAAAGCTAAAGAATGTAATTCTTTGTTTTTGGATACCACAGGAGAGCTAGATATATGAGGTGAGACAATAAAGTAATGAGACTGATGTGAAAAAACAATGTTGCTTACCGTTTTAGTCAAACTTAGTGATGTCTCCTTCAGAGTAGTTCCCTTCTGATTGCACACACTTTTTCCAGCGCTTCTGCCACTGATGGTAACATTTCTAGAACTCGTCTTCTGTAATATCCTATCAAAAGCAAAAGAATGTAATTCTTTGTTTTTGGATACCACAGGAGAGCTAGATATATGAGGTGAAACAATGAAGTAATGAGACTGATGTGAAACAACAATGTTGCTTACCGTTTTAGTCAAATTTAGTGTCGTCTCCTTCAGTGTAGTTCCCTTCTGATTGCACACACTTTTTCCAGCGCTTCTGCCACTGATGGTAACATTTCTAGAACTCATCTTCTGTAATATCCTATCAAAAGTTAAAGAATGTAATTCTTTGTATTTGGATACCACAGGAGAGCTAGATATATGAGGTGAGACAATAAAGTAATGAGACTGATGTGAAAAAACAATGTTGCTTTCCGTTTTAGTCAAACATAGTGTTGTCTCCTTCAGAGTAGTTCCCTTCTGATTGCACACACTTTTTCCAGCGCTTCTGCCACTGATGGTAACATTTCTAGAACTCATCTTCTGTAATATCCTAAAAAGATAAAGAATGTAATTCTTTGTTTTTGGATACCACAGGAGAGCTAGATATATGAGGTGAGACAATAAAGTAATGAGACTGATGTGAAAAAACAATGTTGCTTACCGTTTTAGTCAAACTTAGTGTTGTCTCCTTCAGAGTAGTTCCCTTCTGATTGCACACACTTTTTCCAGCGCTTCTGCCACTGATGGTAACATTTCTAGAACTCATCTTCTGTAATATCCTAAAAAGATAAAGAATGTAATTCTTTGTTTTTGGATACCACAGGAGAGCTAGATATATGAGGTGAGACAATAAAGTAATGAGACTGATGTGAAAAAACAATGTTGCTTTCCGTTTTAGTCAAACATAGTGTTGTCTCCTTCAGAGTAGTTCCCTTCTGATTGCACACACTTTTTCCAGCGCTTCTGCCACTGATGGTAACATTTCTAGAACTCATCTTCTGTAATATCCTAAAAAGATAAAGAATGTAATTCTTTGTTTTTGGATACCACAGGAGAGCTAGATATATGAGGTGAGACAATAAAGTAATGAGACTGATGTGAAAAAACAATGTTGCTTACCGTTTTAGTCAAACTTAGTGTTGTCTCCTTCAGAGTAGTTCCCTTCTGATTGCACACACTTTTTCCAGCGCTTCTGCCACTGACGGTAACATTTCTGGAACTCATCTTCTGTAATATCCTATCAAAAGCTAAAGAATGTAATTCTTTGTTTTTGGATACCACAGGAGAGCTAGATATATGAGGTGAGACAATAAAGTAATGAGACTGATGTGAAACAACTATGTTGCTTACCGTTTTAGTCAAACTTAGTGTTGTCTCCTTCAGAGTAGTTCCCTTCTGATTGCACACACTTTTTCCAGCGCTTCTGCCACTGATGGTAACGTTTTTGGAACTCATTTTCTGTAATATCCTATCAAAAGCTAAAGAATGTAATTCTTTGTTTTTGGATACCACAGGAGAGCTAGATATATGAGGTGAGACAATAAAGTAATGAGACTGATGTGAAAAAACAATGTTGCTTACCGTTTTAGTCAAACTTAGTGTTGTCTCCTTCAGAGTAGTTCCCTTCTGATTGCACACACTTTTTCCAGCGCTTCTGCCACTGATGAAAAAATTTCTGGACTCATTTTCTGTAATATCCTATCAAAAGCTAAAGAATGTAATTCTTTGTTTTTGGATACCACAGGAGAGCTAGATATATGAGGTGAGACAATAAAGTAATGAGACTGATGTGAAAAAACAATATTGCTTACCGTTTTAGTCAAACTTAGTGTCGTCTCCTTCAGTATAGTTCCCTTCTGATTGCACACACTTTTTCCAGCGCTTCTGCCACTGATGGTAACATTTCTGGAACTCATCTTCTGTAATATCATATCAAAAGCTAAAGAATGTAATTCTTTGTTTTTGGATACCACAGGAGAGCTAGATATATGAGGTGAGACAATAAAGTAATGAGACTGATGTGAAACAACAATGTTGCTTACCGTTTTAGTCAAACTTAGTGTCGTCTCCTTCAGTGTAGTTCCCTTCTGATTGCACACACTTTTTCCAGCGCTTCTGCCACTGATGGAAACATTTCTGGAACTCATCTTCTGTAATATCCTATCAAAAGCTAAAGAATGTAATTCTTTGTTTTTGGATACCACAGGAGAGCTAGATATATGAGGTGAGACAATAAAGTAATGAGACTGATGTGAAAAAACAATGTTGCTTACCGTTTTAGTCAAACTTAGTGATGTCTCCTTCAGAGTAGTTCCCTTCTGATTGCACACACTTTTTCCAGCGCTTCTGCCACTGATGGTAACATTTCTAGAACTCGTCTTCTGTAATATCCTATCAAAAGCAAAAGAATGTAATTCTTTGTTTTTGGATACCACAGGAGAGCTAGATATATGAGGTGAAACAATGAAGTAATGAGACTGATGTGAAACAACAATGTTGCTTACCGTTTTAGTCAAATTTAGTGTCGTCTCCTTCAGTGTAGTTCCCTTCTGATTGCACACACTTTTTCCAGCGCTTCTGCCACTGATGGTAACATTTCTAGAACTCATCTTCTGTAATACCCTATCAAAAGCTAAAGAATGTAATTCTTTGTATTTGGATACCACAGGAGAGCTAGATATATGAGGTGAGACAATAAAGTAATGAGACTGATGTGAAAAAACAATGTTGCTTTCCGTTTTAGTCAAACATAGTGTTGTCTCCTTCAGAGTAGTTCCCTTCTGATTGCACACACTTTTTCCAGCGCTTCTGCCACTGATGGTAACATTTCTAGAACTCATCTTCTGTAATATCCTAAAAAGATAAAGAATGTAATTCTTTGTTTTTGGATACCACAGGAGAGCTAGATATATGAGGTGAGACAATAAAGTAATGAGACTGATGTGAAAAAACAATGTTGCTTACCGTTTTAGTCAAACTTAGTGTTGTCTCCTTCAGAGTAGTTCCCTTCTGATTGCACACACTTTTTCCAGCGCTTCTGCCACTGATGGTAACATTTCTGGAACTCATCTTCAGTAATATCCTAAAAAGATAAAGAATGTAAATCTATGTTTTTGGATACCACAGGAGAGCTAGATATATGAGGTGAGACAATAAAGTAATGAGACTTATGTGAAAAAACAATGTTGCTTACCGTTTTAATCAAACTTACTGTTGTCTCCGTCAGTTTAGTTCCCTTCTGATTGCACACACTTTTTCCGGCGCTTCTGCCTCTGATGGTAACATTTCTGGAACTCATCTTCTGTAATATCCTATCAAAAGCTAAAGAATGTAATTCTTTGTTTTTGGATACCACAGGACAGCTAGATATATGGGGTGAGACAGTAAAGTAATGAGACTGATGTGAAAAAACAATGTTGCTTAGCGTTTTAGTCAATCTTAGTGTTGTCTCCTTCAGAGCAGTTCCCTTCTGATTGCACCCACTTTTTCCAGCGCTTCTGCCACTGATGATAACATTTCTGGAACTCATCTTCTGTAATGTCCTATCAAAATCTAAAGAATGTAATTCTTTGTTTTTATATACCACAGGAGAGCTAGATATATGAGGTGAGACAATAAAGTAATGAGACTGATGTGAAAAAACAATGTTGCTTAGCGTTTTAGTCAAACTTAGTGTTGTCTCCTTCAGAGTAGTTCCCTTCTGATTGCACACACTTTTTCCAGCGCTTCTGCCACTGATGGTAACATTTCTGGAACTCATCTTCTGTAATATCCTATCAAAAGCTAAGGAATGTAATTCTTTGTTTTTGGATACCACAGGAGAGCTAGATATATGGGGTGAGATAATAAAGTAATGAGACTGATGTGAAAAAACAATGTTGATAACCGTTTTAATCAAACTTAGTGTTGTCTCCTTCAGAGTAGTTCCCTTCTGATTGCACACACTTTTTCCAGCGCTTCTTCCTCTGATGGGAACATTTCTGGAACTCATCTTCTGTAATATCCTATCAAAAGCTAATGAATGTAAATCTTTGTTTTTATATACCACGGGAGAGGTAGATATATGTGGTGAGATAATAAAGTAATGAGACTGATGTGAAAAAACAATGTTGCTTACCGTTTTACTCAAACTTAGTGTTGTCTCCTTCAGAGTAGTTCCCTTCTGATTGCACACTTTTTCCAGCGCTTCTGCCACTGATGGTAACATTTCTGGAACTCATCTTCTGTAATATCCTATCAAAAGCTAAAGAATGTAATTCTTTGTTTTTGGATACCACAGGAGAGCTAGATATATGAGGTGAGACAATAAAGTAATGAGACTGATGTGAAAAAACAATGTTGCTTACCGTTTTAGTCAAACTTAGTGTTGTCTCCTTCAGAGTAGTTCCCTTCTGATTGCACACACTTTTTCCAGCGCTTCTGCCACTGATGGTAACATTTCTAGAACTCGTCTTCTGTAATATCCTATCAAAAGCAAAAGAATGTAATTCTTTGTTTTTGGATACCACAGGAGAGCTAGATATATGAGGTGAGACAATAAAGTAATGAGACTGATGTGAAAAAACAATGTTGCTTACCGTTTTAGTCAAACTTATTGTTGTCTCCTTCAGAGTAGTTCCCTTCTGATTGCACACACTTTTTCCAGCGCTTCTGCCACTGATGGTAACGTTTCTAGAACTCATCTCCTTCAATATCCTAAAAAGATAAAGAGTGTAATTCTTTGTTTTTGGATACCACAGGAGAGCTAGATATATGAGGTGAGACAATAAAGTAATGAGACTGATGTGAAAAACAATGTTGCTTACCTTTTTAATCAAACTTACTGTTGTCTCCTTCAGAGTAATTCCCTTCTGATTGCACACACTTTTTCCAGCGCTTCTGCCACTGACGGTAACATTTCTGGAACTCATCTTCTGTAATATCCTATCAAAAGCTAAAGAATGTAATTCTTTGTTTTTGGATACCACAGGAGAGCTAGATATATGAGGTGAGACAATAAAGTAATGAGACTGATGTGAAAAAACAATGTTGCTTACCGTTTTAGTCAAACTTAGTGTTGTCTCCTTCAGAGTAGTTCCCTTCTGATTGCACACACTTTTTCCAGCGCTTCTGCCACTGATGGTAACATTTCTGGAACTCATCTTCTGTAATATCCTATCAAAAGCTAAAGAATGTAATTCTTTGTTTTTGGATACCACTGGAGAGCTAGATATATGAGGTGAGACAATAAAGTAATGAGACTGATGTGAAAAAACAATGTTGCTTACCGTTTTAGTCAAACTTATTGTTGTCTCCTTCAGAGTAGTTCCCTTCTGATTGCACACACTTTTTCCAGCGCTTCTGCCACTGATGGTAACATTTCTGGAACTCATCTTCTGTAATACCCTGTCAAAAGCTAAACAATGTAATTCTTTGTTTTTGGATACCACAGGAGAGCTAGATATATGAGGTGAGACAATAAAGTAATGAGACTGATGTGAAAAAACAATGTTGCTTACCGTTTTAGTCAAACTTAGTGTTGTCTCCTTCAGAGTAGTTCCCTTCTGATTGCACACACTTTTTCCAGCGCTTCTGCCACTGATGGTAACATTTCTGGAACTCATCTTCTGTAATATCCTATCAAAAGCTAAAGAATGTAATTCTTTGTTTTTGGATACCACAGGAGAGCTAGATATATGAGGTGAGACAATAAAGTAATGAGACTGATGTGAAAAAACAATGTTGCTTACCGTTTTAGTCAAACTTAGTGTTGTCTCCTTCAGAGTAGTTCCCTTCTGATTGCACACACTTTTTCCAGCGCTTCTGCCACTGATGGTAACATTTCTAGAACTCGTCTTATGTAATATCCTATCAACAGCAAAAGAATGTAATTCTTTGTTTTTGGATACCACAGGAGAGCTAGATATATGAGGTGAAACAATGAAGTAATGAGACTGATGTGAAACAACAATGTTGCTTACCGTTTTAGTCAAATTTAGTGTCGTCTCCTTCAGTGTAGTTCCCTTCTGATTGCACACACTTTTTCCAGCGCTTCTGCCACTGATGGTAACATTTCTAGAACTCATCTTCTGTAATACCCTATCAAAAGCTAAAGAATGTAATTCTTTGTATTTGGATACCACAGGAGAGCTAGATATATGAGGTGAGACAATAAAGTAATGAGACTGATGTGAAAAAACAATGTTGCTTACCGTTTTAGTCAAACATAGTGTTGTCTCCTTCAGAGTAGTTCCCTTCTGATTGCACACACTTTTTCCAGCGCTTCTGCCACTGATGGTAACATTTCTAGAACTCATCTTCTGTAATATCCTAAAAAGATAAAGAATGTAATTCTTTGTTTTTGGGTACCACAGGAGAGCTAGATATATGAGGTGAGACAATAAAGTAATGAGACTGATGTGAAAAAACAATGTTGCTTACCGTTTTAGTCAAACTTAGTGTTGTCTCCTTCAGAGTAGCTCCCTTCTGATTGCACACACTTTTTCCATCGCTTCTGCCACTGATGGTAACATTTCTGGAACTCATCTTCTGTAATATCCTATCAAAAACTAAGGAATGTAATTCTTTGTTTTTGGATACCACAGGAGAGCTAGATATATGAGGTGAGACAATAAAGTAATGAGACTGATGTGAAAAACAATGTTGCTTACCGTTTTAGTCAAACTTAGTGTTGTCTCCTTCAGAGTAGTTCCCTTCTGATTGCACACACTTTTTCCAGCGCTTCTGCCACTGATGGTAACATTTCTGGAACTCATCTTCAGTAATATCCTAAAAAGATAAAGAATGTAAATCTTTGTTTTTGGATACCACAGGAGAGCTAGATATATGAGGTGAGACAATAAAGTAATGAGACTTATGTGAAAAAACAATGTTGCTTACCGTTTTTTTCAAACTTACTGTTGTCTCCGTCAGTTTAGTTCCCTTCTGATTGCACACACTTTTTCCAGCGCTTCTGCCTCTGATGGTAACATTTCTGGAACTCATCTTCTGTAATATCCTATCAAAAGCTAAAGAATGTAATTCTTTGTTTTTGGATACCACAGGACAGCTAGATATATGGGGTGAGACAGTAAAGTAATGAGACTGATGTGAAAAAACAATGTTGCTTAGCGTTTTAGTCAATCTTAGTGTTGTCTCCTTCAGAGCAGTTCCCTTCTGATTGCACCCACTTTTTCCAGCGCTTCTGCCACTGATGATAACATTTCTGGAACTCATCTTCTGTAATGTCCTATCAAAATCTAAAGAATGTAATTCTTTGTTTTTATATACCACAGGAGAGCTAGATATATGAGGTGAGACAATAAAGTAATGAGACTGATGTGAAAAAACAATGTTGCTTAGCGTTTTAGTCAAACTTAGTGTTGTCTCCTTCAGAGTAGTTCCCTTCTGATTGCACACACTTTTTCCAGCGCTTCTGCCACTGATGGTAACATTTCTGGAACTCATCTTCTGTAATATCCTATCAAAAGCTAAGGAATGTAATTCTTTGTTTTTGGATACCACAGGAGAGCTAGATATATGGGGTGAGATAATAAAGTAATGAGACTGATGTGAAAAAACAATGTTGATAACCGTTTTAATCAAACTTAGTGTTGTCTCCTTCAGAGTAGTTCCCTTCTGATTGCACACACTTTTTCCAGCGCTTCTTCCTCTGATGGGAACATTTCTGGAACTCATCTTCTGTAATATCCTATCAAAAGCTAATGAATGTAAATCTTTGTTTTTATATACCACAGGAGAGGTAGATATATGTGGTGAGATAATAAAGTAATGAGACTGATGTGAAAAAACAATGTTGCTTACCGTTTTAGTCAAACTTAGTGTTGTCTCCTTCAGAGTAGTTCCCTTCTGATTGCACACTTTTTCCAGCGCTTCTGCCACTGATGGTAACATTTCTGGAACTCATCTTCTGTAATATCCTATCAAAAGCTAAAGAATGTAATTCTTTGTTTTTGGATACCACAGGAGAGCTAGATATATGAGGTGAGACAATAAAGTAATGAGACTGATGTGAAAAAACAATGTTGCTTACCGTTTTAGTCAAACTTAGTGTTGTCTCCTTCAGAGTAGTTCCCTTCTGATTGCACACACTTTTTCCAGCGCTTCTGCCACTGATGGTAACATTTCTAGAACTCGTCTTCTGTAATATCCTATCAAAAGCAAAAGAATGTAATTCTTTGTTTTTGGATACCACAGGAGAGCTATATGTATGAGGTGAGACAATAAGGTAATGAGACTGATGTGAAAAAACAATGTTGCTTACCGTTTTAGTCAAACTTAGTGTTGTCTCCTTCAGATTAGTTCCCTTCTGATTGCACACACTTTTTCCAGCGCTTCTGCCACTGATGGTAACGTTTCTAGAACTCATCTCCTTCAATATCCTAAAAAGATAAAGAGTGTAATTCTTTGTTTTTGGATACCACAGGAGAGCTAGATATATGAGGTGAGACAATAAAGTAATGAGACTGATGTGAAAAACAATGTTGCTTACCTTTTTAATCAAACTTACTGTTGTCTCCTTCAGAGTAATTCCCTTCTGATTGCACACACTTTTTCCAGCGCTTCTGCCACTGACGGTAACATTTCTGGAACTCATCTTCTGTAATATCCTATCAAAAGCTAAAGAATGTAATTCTTTGTTTTTGGATACCACAGGAGAGCTAGATATATGAGGTGAGACAATAAAGTAATGAGACTGATGTGAAAAAACAATGTTGCTTACCGTTTTAGTCAAACTTAGTGTTGTCTCCTTCAGAGTAGTTCCCTTCTGATTGCACACACTTTTTCCAGCGCTTCTGCCACTGATGGTAACATTTCTGGAACTCATCTTCTGTAATATCCTATCAAAAGATAAAGAATGTAATTCTTTGTTTTTGGATACCACTGGAGAGCTAGATATATGAGGTGAGACAATTAAGTAATGAGACTGATGTGAAAAAACAATGTTGCTTAACGTTTCAGTCAATCATAGTGTTGTCTCCTTCAGAGTAGTTCCCTTCTGATTGCACCCACTTTTTCCAGCGCTTCTGCCACTGATGGTAACATTTCTAGAACTCATCTTCTGTAATATTCTATCAAAAGCTAAAGAATGTAATTCTTTGTTTTTGGATACCACAGGAGAGCTAGATATATGAGATGAGATAATAAAGTAATGAGACTGATGTGAAAAAACAATGTTGCTTACCGTTTTAGTCAAACTTAGTGTTGTCTCCTTCAGAGTAGTTCCCTTCTGATTGCACACACTTTTTCCAGCGCTTCTGCCCTTGATGGTAACATTTCTGGAACTCATCTTCTGTAATATCCTTTCAAAAGCTAAAGAATGTAATTCTTTGTTTTTGGATACCACAGGAGAGCTAGATATATGAGGTGAGACAATAAAGTAATGAGACTGATGTGAAAAAACAATGTTGCTTACCGTTTTAGTCAAACTTAGTGTTGTCTCCTTCAGAGTGGTTCCCTTCTGATTGCACACACTTTTTCCAGCGCTTCTGCACTGATGGTAACATTTCTGGAACTCATCTTCTGTAATATCCTATCAAAAGCTAAAAAATGTAATTCTTTGTTTTTGGATACCACAGGAGAGCTAGATATATGAGGTGAGACAGTAAAGTAATGAGACTGATGTGAAAAAACAATGATGCTTACAGTTTTAGTCAAACTTAGTGTTGTCTCCTTCAGAGTAGTTCCCTTCTGATTGCACACACTTTTTCCAGCGCTTCTGCCACTGATGGTAACATTTCTAGAACTCATCTTCTGTAATATTTTATCAAAAGCTAAAGAACGTAATTCTTTGTTTTTGGATACCACTGGAGAGCTAGATATATGAGGTGAGACAATAAAGTAATGAGACTGATGTGAAAAAACAATGTTGCTTACCGTTTTAGTCAAACTTAGTGTTGTCTCCTTCAGAATAGTTCCCTTCTGATTGCACACACTTTTTCCAGCGCTTCTGCCACTGATGGTAACATTTCTAGAACTCATCTCCCTCAATATCCTAAAAAGATAAAGAGTGTAATTCTTTGTTTTTGGATACCACAGGAGAGCTAGATATATGAGGTGAGTCAATAAAGTAATGAGACTGATGTGAAAAAACAATGTTGCTTACCTTTTTAATCAAACTTACTGTTGTCTCCTTCAGAGTAGTTCCCTTCTGATTGCACACACTTTTTCCAGCGCTTCTGCCACTGACGGTAACATTTCTGGAACTCATCTTCTGTAATATCCTATCAAAAGCTAAAGAATGTAATTCTTTGTTTTTGGATACCACAGGAGAGCTAGATATATGAGGTGACACAATAAAGTAATGAGACTGATGTGAAAAAACAATGTTGCTTACCGTTTTAGTCAAACTTAGTGTTGTCTCCTTCAGAGTAGTTCCCTTCTGATTGCACACACTTTTTCCAGCGCTTCTGCCACTGATGGTAACATTTCTGGAACTCATCTTCTGTAATATCCTATCAAAAGCTAAAGAATGTAATTCTTTGTTTTTGGATACCACTGGAGAGCTATATATATGAGGTGAGACAATTAAGTAATGAGACTGATGTGAAAAAACAATGTTGCTTACCGTTTTAGTCAATCATAGTGTTGTCTCCTTCAGAGTAGTTCCCTTCTGATTGCACCCACTTTTTCCAGCGCTTCTGCCACTGATGGTAACATTTCTAGAACTCATCTTTTGTAATATTCTATCAAAAGCTAAAGAATGTAATTCTTTGTTTTTGGATACCACAGGAGAGCTAGATATAAGAGCTGAGATAATAAAGTAATGAGACTGATGTGAAAAAACAATGTTGCTTACCGTTTTAGTCAAACTTAGTGTTGTCTCCTTCAGAGTAGTTCCCTTCTGATTGCACACACTTTTTCCAGCGCTTCTGCCACTGATGGTAACATTTCTGGAACTCATCTTCTGTAATATCCTATCAAAAGCTAAAGAATGTAATTCTTTGTTTTTGGATACCACAGGAGAGGTAGATATATGAGGTGAGACAATAAAGTAATGAGACTGATGTGAAAAAACAATGTTGCTTACCGTTTTAGTCAAACTTAGTGTTGTCTCCTTCAGAGTAGTTCCCTTCTGATTGCACACACTTTTTCCAGCGCTTCTGCCACTGATGGTAACATTTCTAGAACTCATCTCCCTCAATATCCTAAAAAGATAAAGAGTGTAATTCTTTGTTTTTGGATACCACAGGAGAGCTAGATATATGAGGTGAGACAATAAAGTAATGAGACTGATGTGAAAAAACAATGTTGCTTACCTTTTTAATCAAACTTACTGTTGTCTCCTTCAGAGTAGTTCCCTTCTGATTGCACCCAATTTTTCCAGCGCTTCTGCCACTGACGGTAACATTTCTGGAACTCATCTTCTGTAACATCCTATCAAAAGCTAAAGAATGTAATTCTTTGTTTTTGGATACCACAGGAGAGCTAGATATATGAGGTGAGACAATAAAGTAATGAGACTGATGTGAAAAAACAATGTTGCTTACCGTTTTAGTCAAACTTAGTGTTGTCTCCTTCAGAGTAGTTCCCTTCTGATTGCACACACTTTTTCCAGCGCTTCTGCCACTGATGGTAACATTTCTGGAACTCATCTTCTGTAATATCCTATCAAAAGCTAAAGAATGTAATTCTTTGTTTTTGGATACCACAGGAGAGCTAGATATATGAGGTGAGACAATAAAGTAATGAGACTGATGTGAAAAAACAATGTTGCTTACCGTTTTAGTCAAACTTAGTGTTGTCTCCTTCAGAGTAGTTCCCTTCTGATTGCACACACTTTTTCCAGCGCTTCTGCCACTGATGGTAACATTTCTAGAACTCGTCTTATGTAATATCCTATCAACAGCAAAAGAATGTAATTCTTTGTTTTTGGATACCACAGGAGAGCTAGATATATGAGGTGAGACAATAAAGTAATGAGACTGATGTGAAAAAACAATGTTGCTTACCGTTTTAATCAAACTTACTGTTGTCTCCGTCAGTTTAGTTCCCTTCTGATTGCACACACTTCTTCCAGCGCTTCTGCCACTGATGGTAACATTTCTAGAACTCATCTTCTGTAATATCCTATCAAAAGCTAAAGAATGTAATTCTTTGTTTTTGGATACCACAGGAGAGCTAGATATATGAGGAGAGACAATAAAGTAATGAGACTGATGTGAAACAACTGTGTTGCTTACTGTTTTAGTCAAACTTAGTGTTGTCTCCTTCAGAGTAGTTCCCTTCTTATTGCACACACTTTTTCCTGCGCTTCTGCCGCTGATGCTAACATTTCTAGAACTCATCTTCTGTAATATCCTATCAAAAGCTAAAGAATGTAATTCTTTGTTTTTGGATAACACAGGAGAGCTAGATATATGAGGTGAGACAATAAAGTAATGAGACTGATGTGAAAAAACAATGTTGCTTACCGTTTTAGTCAAACTTAGTGTTGTCTCCTTCAGAGTAGTTCCCTTCTGATTGCACACACTTTTTCCAGCGCTTCTTCCTCTGATGGGAACATTTCTGGAACTCATCTTCTGTAATATCCTATCAAAAGCTAATGAATGTAAATCTTTGTTTTTATATACCACAGGAGAGGTAGATATATGAGGAGAGACAATAAAGTAATGAGACTGATGTGAAACAACTGTGTTGCTTACTGTTTTAGTCAAACTTAGTGTTGTCTCCTTAAGATTAGTTCCCTTCTGATTGCACACACTTTTTCCAGCGCTTCTGCCACTGATGGTAACGTTTCTAGAACTCATCTCCTTCAATATCCTAAAAAGATAAAGAGTGTAATTCTTTGTTTTTGGATACCACAGGAGAGCTAGATATATGAGGTGAGACAATAAAGTAATGAGACTGATGTGAAAAACAATGTTGCTTACCTTTTTAATCAAACTTACTGTTGTCTCCTTCAGAGTAATTCCCTTCTGATTGCACACACTTTTTCCAGCGCTTCTGCCACTGACGGTAACATTTCTGGAACTCATCTTCTGTAATATCCTATCAAAAGCTAAAGAATGTAATTCTTTGTTTTTGGATACCACAGGAGAGCTAGATATATGAGGTGAGACAATAAAGTAATGAGACTGATGTGAAAAAACAATGTTGCTTACCGTTTTAGTCAAACTTAGTGTTGTCTCCTTCAGAGTAGTTCCCTTCTGATTGCACACACTTTTTCCAGCGCTTCTGCCACTGATGGTAACATTTCTGGAACTCATCTTCTGTAATATCCTATCAAAAGCTAAAGAATGTAATTCTTTGTTTTTGGATACCACTGGAGAGCTAGATATATGAGGTGAGACAATTAAGTAATGAGACTGATGTGAAAAAACAATGTTGCTTACCGTTTCAGTCAATCATAGTGTTGTCTCCTTCAGAGTAGTTCCCTTCTGATTGCACCCACTTTTTCCAGCGCTTCTGCCACTGATGGTAACATTTCTAGAACTCATCTTCTGTAATATTCTATCAAAAGCTAAAGAATGTAATTCTTTGTTTTTGGATACCACAGGAGAGCTAGATATATGAGGTGAGATAATAAAGTAATGAGACTGATGTGAAAAAACAATGTTGCTTACCGTTTTAGTCAAACTTAGTGTTGTCTCCTTCAGAGTAGTTCCCTTCTGATTGCACACACTTTTTCCAGCGCTTCTGCCCTTGATGGTAACATTTCTGGAACTTATCTTCTGTAATATCCTTTCAAAAGTTAAAGAATGTAATTCTTTGTTTTTGGATACCACAGGAGAGCTAGATATATGAGGTGAGACAATAAAGTAATGAGACTGATGTGAAAAAACAATGTTGCTTACCGTTTTAGTCAAACTTAGTGTTGTCTCCTTCAGAGTAGTTCCCTTCTGATTGCACACACTTTTTCCAGCGCTTCTGCCACTGATGGTAACATTTCTGGAACTCATCTTCTGTAATATCCTATCAAAAGCTAAAAAATGTAATTCTTTGTTTTTGGATACCACAGGAGAGCTAGATATATGAGGTGAGACAGTAAAGTAATGAGACTGATGTGAAAAAACAATGATGCTTACAGTTTTAGTCAAACTTAGTGTTGTCTCCTTCAGAGTAGTTCCCTTCTGATTGCACACACTTTTTCCAGCGCTTCTGCCACTGATGGTAACATTTCTAGAACTCATCTTCTGTAATATTCTATCAAAAGCTAAAGAACGTAATTCTTTGTTTTTGGATACCACTGGAGAGCTAGATATATGAGGTGAGACAATAAAGTAATGAGACTGATGTGAAAAAACAATGTTGCTTACCGTTTTAGTCAAACTTAGTGTTGTCTCCTTCAGAGTAGTTCCCTTCTGATTGCACACACTTTTTCCAGCGCTTCTGCCACTGATGGTAACATTTCTAGAACTCATCTCCCTCAATATCCTAAAAAGATAAAGAGTGTAATTCTTTGTTTTTGGATACCACAGGAGAGCTACATATATGAGGTGAGACAATAAAGTAATGAGACTGATGTGAAAAAACAATGTTGCTTACCTTTTTAATCAAACTTACTGTTGTCTCCTTCAGAGTAGTTCCCTTCTGATTGCACACACTTTTTCCAGCGCTTCTGCCACTGACGGTAACATTTCTGGAACTCATCTTCTGTAATATCCTATCAAAAGCTAAAGAATGTAATTCTTTGTTTTTGGATACCACAGGAGAGCTAGATATATGAGGTGAGACAATAAAGTAATGAGACTGATGTGAAAAAACAATGTTGCTTACCGTTTTAGTCAAACTTAGTGTTGTCTCCTTCAGAGTAGTTCCCTTCTGATTGCACACACTTTTTCCAGCGCTTCTGCCACTGATGGTAACATTTCTGGAACTCATCTTCTGTAATATCCTATCAAAAGCTAAAGAATGTAATTCTTTGTTTTTGGATACCACTGGAGAGCTATATATATGAGGTGAGACAATTAAGTAATGAGACTGATGTGAAAAAACAATGTTGCTTACCGTTTTAGTCAATCATAGTGTTGTCTCCTTCAGAGTAGTTCCCTTCTGATTGCACCCACTTTTTCCAGCGCTTCTGCCACTGATGGTAACATTTCTAGAACTCATCTTTTGTAATATTCTATCAAAAGCTAAAGAATGTAATTCTTTGTTTTTGGATACCACAGGAGAGCTAGATATATGAGGTGAGATAATAAAGTAATGAGACTGATGTGAAAAAACAATGTTGCTTACCGTTTTAGTCAAACTTAGTGTTGTCTCCTTCAGAGTAGTTCCCTTCTGATTGCACACACTTTTTCCAGCGCTTCTGCCACTGATGGTAACATTTCTGGAACTCATCTTCTGTAATATTCTATCAAAAGCTAAAGAACGTAATTCTTTGTTTTTGGATACCACTGGAGAGCTAGATATATGAGGTGAGACAATAAAGTAATGAGACTGATGTGAAAAAACAATGTTGCTTACCGTTTTAGTCAAACTTAGTGTTGTCTCCTTCAGAGTAGTTCCCTTCTGATTGCACACACTTTTTCCAGCGCTTCTGCCACTGATGGTAACATTTCTAGAACTCATCTCCCTCAATATCCTAAAAAGATAAAGAGTGTAATTCTTTGTTTTTGGATACCACAGGAGAGCTAGATATATGAGGTGAGACAATAAAGTAATGAGACTGATGTGAAAAAACAATGTTGCTTACCTTTTTAATCAAACTTACTGTTGTCTCCTTCAGAGTATTTCCCTTCTGATTGCACACACTTTTTCCAGCGCTTCTGCCACTGACGGTAACATTTCTGGAACTCATCTTCTGTAATATCCTATCAAAAGCTAAAGAATGTAATTCTTTGTTTTTGGATACCACTGGAGAGCTAGATATATGAGGTGAGACAATTAAGTAATGAGACTGATGTGAAAAAACAATGTTGCTTACCGTTTCAGTCAATCATAGTGTTGTCTCCTTCAGAGTAGTTCCCTTCTGATTGCACCCACTTTTTCCAGCGCTTCTGCCACTGATGGTAACATTTCTAGAACTCATCTTCTGTAATATTCTATCAAAAGCTAAAGAATGTAATTCTTTGTTTTTGGATACCACAGGAGAGCTAGATATATGAGGTGAGATAATAAAGTAATGAGACTGATGTGAAAAAACAATGTTGCTTACCGTTTTAGTCAAACTTAGTGTTGTCTCCTTCAGAGTAGTTCCCTTCTGATTGCACACACTTTTTCCAGCGCTTCTGCCCTTGATGGTAACATTTCTGGAACTTATCTTCTGTAATATCCTTTCAAAAGTTAAAGAATGTAATTCTTTGTTTTTGGATACCACAGGAGAGCTAGATATATGAGGTGAGACAATAAAGTAATGAGACTGATGTGAAAAAACAATGTTGCTTACCGTTTTAGTCAAACTTAGTGTTGTCTCCTTCAGAGTAGTTCCCTTCTGATTGCACACACTTTTTCCAGCGCTTCTGCCACTGATGGTAACATTTCTGGAACTCATCTTCTGTAATATCCTATCAAAAGCTAAAAAATGTAATTCTTTGTTTTTGGATACCACAGGAGAGCTAGATATATGAGGTGAGACAGTAAAGTAATGAGACTGATGTGAAAAAACAATGATGCTTACAGTTTTAGTCAAACTTAGTGTTGTCTCCTTCAGAGTAGTTCCCTTCTGATTGCACACACTTTTTCCAGCGCTTCTGCCACTGATGGTAACATTTCTAGAACTCATCTTCTGTAATATTCTATCAAAAGCTAAAGAACGTAATTCTTTGTTTTTGGATACCACTGGAGAGCTAGATATATGAGGTGAGACAATAAAGTAATGAGACTGATGTGAAAAAACAATGTTGCTTACCGTTTTAGTCAAACTTAGTGTTGTCTCCTTCAGAGTAGTTCCCTTCTGATTGCACACACTTTTTCCAGCGCTTCTGCCACTGATGGTAACATTTCTAGAACTCATCTCCCTCAATATCCTAAAAAGATAAAGAGTGTAATTCTTTGTTTTTGGATACCACAGGAGAGCTACATATATGAGGTGAGACAATAAAGTAATGAGACTGATGTGAAAAAACAATGTTGCTTACCTTTTTAATCAAACTTACTGTTGTCTCCTTCAGAGTAGTTCCCTTCTGATTGCACACACTTTTTCCAGCGCTTCTGCCACTGACGGTAACATTTCTGGAACTCATCTTCTGTAATATCCTATCAAAAGCTAAAGAATGTAATTCTTTGTTTTTGGATACCACAGGAGAGCTAGATATATGAGGTGAGACAATAAAGTAATGAGACTGATGTGAAAAAACAATGTTGCTTACCGTTTTAGTCAAACTTAGTGTTGTCTCCTTCAGAGTAGTTCCCTTCTGATTGCACACACTTTTTCCAGCGCTTCTGCCACTGATGGTAACATTTCTGGAACTCATCTTCTGTAATATCCTATCAAAAGCTAAAGAATGTAATTCTTTGTTTTTGGATACCACTGGAGAGCTATATATATGAGGTGAGACAATTAAGTAATGAGACTGATGTGAAAAAACAATGTTGCTTACCGTTTTAGTCAATCATAGTGTTGTCTCCTTCAGAGTAGTTCCCTTCTGATTGCACCCACTTTTTCCAGCGCTTCTGCCACTGATGGTAACATTTCTAGAACTCATCTTTTGTAATATTCTATCAAAAGCTAAAGAATGTAATTCTTTGTTTTTGGATACCACAGGAGAGCTAGATATATGAGGTGAGATAATAAAGTAATGAGACTGATGTGAAAAAACAATGTTGCTTACCGTTTTAGTCAAACTTAGTGTTGTCTCCTTCAGAGTAGTTCCCTTCTGATTGCACACACTTTTTCCAGCGCTTCTGCCACTGATGGTAACATTTCTGGAACTCATCTTCTGTAATATTCTATCAAAAGCTAAAGAACGTAATTCTTTGTTTTTGGATACCACTGGAGAGCTAGATATATGAGGTGAGACAATAAAGTAATGAGACTGATGTGAAAAAACAATGTTGCTTACCGTTTTAGTCAAACTTAGTGTTGTCTCCTTCAGAGTAGTTCCCTTCTGATTGCACACACTTTTTCCAGCGCTTCTGCCACTGATGGTAACATTTCTAGAACTCATCTCCCTCAATATCCTAAAAAGATAAAGAGTGTAATTCTTTGTTTTTGGATACCACAGGAGAGCTAGATATATGAGGTGAGACAATAAAGTAATGAGACTGATGTGAAAAAACAATGTTGCTTACCTTTTTAATCAAACTTACTGTTGTCTCCTTCAGAGTATTTCCCTTCTGATTGCACACACTTTTTCCAGCGCTTCTGCCACTGACGGTAACATTTCTGGAACTCATCTTCTGTAATATCCTATCAAAAGCTAAAGAATGTAATTCTTTGTTTTTGGATACCACAGGAGAGCTAGATATATGAGGTGAGACAATAAAGTAATGAGACTGATGTGAAAAAACAATGTTGCTTACCGTTTTAGTCAAACTTAGTGTTGTCTCCTTCAGAGTAGTTCCCTTCTGATTGCACACACTTTTTCCAGCGCTTCTGCCACTGATGGTAACATTTCTGGAACTCATCTTCTGTAATATCCTATCAAAAGCTAAAGAATGTAATTCTTTGTTTTTGGATACCACAGGAGAGCTAGATATATGAGGTGAGACAATAAAGTAATGAGACTGATGTGAAAAAACAATGTTGCTTACCGTTTTAGTCAAACTTAGTGTTGTCTCCTTCAGAGTAGTTCCCTTCTGATTGCACACACTTTTTCCAGCGCTTCTTCCTCTGATGGGAACATTTCTGGAACTCATCTTCTGTAATATCCTATCAAAAGCTAATGAATGTAAATCTTTGTTTTTATATACCACAGGAGAGGTAGATATATGTGGTGAGATAATAAAGTAATGAGACTGATGTGAAAAAACAATGTTGCTTACCGTTTTAGTCAAACTTAGTGTTGTCTCCTTCAGAGTAGTTCCCTTCTGATTGCACACTTTTTCCAGCGCTTCTGCCACTGATGGTAACATTTCTGGAACTCATCTTCTGTAATATCCTATCAAAAGCTAAAGAATGTAATTCTTTGTTTTTGGATACCACAGGAGAGCTAGATATATGAGGTGAGACAATAAAGTAATGAGACTGATGTGAAAAAACAATGTTGCTTACCGTTTTAGTCAAACTTAGTGTTGTCTCCTTCAGAGTAGTTCCCTTCTGATTGCACACACTTTTTCCAGCGCTTCTGCCACTGATGGTAACATTTCTAGAACTCGTCTTCTGTAATATCCTATCAAAAGCAAAAGAATGTAATTCTTTGTTTTTGGATACCACAGGAGAGCTAGATATATGAGGTGAGACAATAAAGTAATGAGACTGATGTGAAAAAACAATGTTGCTTACCGTTTTAGTCAAACTTAGTGTTGTCTCCTTAAGATTAGTTCCCTTCTGATTGCACACACTTTTTCCAGCGCTTCTGCCACTGATGGTAACGTTTCTAGAACTCATCTCCTTCAATATCCTAAAAAGATAAAGAGTGTAATTCTTTGTTTTTGGATACCACAGGAGAGCTAGATATATGAGGTGAGACAATAAAGTAATGAGACTGATGTGAAAAACAATGTTGCTTACCTTTTTAATCAAACTTACTGTTGTCTCCTTCAGAGTAATTCCCTTCTGATTGCACACACTTTTTCCAGCGCTTCTGCCACTGACGGTAACATTTCTGGAACTCATCTTCTGTAATATCCTATCAAAAGCTAAAGAATGTAATTCTTTGTTTTTGGATACCACAGGAGAGCTAGATATATGAGGTGAGACAATAAAGTAATGAGACTGATGTGAAAAAACAATGTTGCTTACCGTTTTAGTCAAACTTAGTGTTGTCTCCTTCAGAGTAGTTCCCTTCTGATTGCACACACTTTTTCCAGCGCTTCTGCCACTGATGGTAACATTTCTGGAACTCATCTTCTGTAATATCCTATCAAAAGCTAAAGAATGTAATTCTTTGTTTTTGGATACCACTGGAGAGCTAGATATATGAGGTGAGACAATTAAGTAATGAGACTGATGTGAAAAAACAATGTTGCTTACCGTTTCAGTCAATCATAGTGTTGTCTCCTTCAGAGTAGTTCCCTTCTGATTGCACCCACTTTTTCCAGCGCTTCTGCCACTGATGGTAACATTTCTAGAACTCATCTTCTGTAATATTCTATCAAAAGCTAAAGAATGTAATTCTTTGTTTTTGGATACCACAGGAGAGCTAGATATATGAGGTGAGATAATAAAGTAATGAGACTGATGTGAAAAAACAATGTTGCTTACCGTTTTAGTCAAACTTAGTGTTGTCTCCTTCAGAGTAGTTCCCTTCTGATTGCACACACCTTTTCCAGCGCTTCTGCCCTTTCAAAAGCTAAAGAATGTAATTCTTTGTTTTTGGATACCACAGGAGAGCTAGATATATGAGGTGAGACAATAAAGTAATGAGACTGATGTGAAAAAACAATGTTGCTTACCGTTTTAGTCAAACTTAGTGTTGTCTCCTTCAGAGTAGTTCCCTTCTGATTGCACACACTTTTTCCAGCGCTTCTGCCACTGATGGTAACATTTCTGGAACTCATCTTCTGTAATATCCTATCAAAAGCTAAGGAATGTAATTCTTTGTTTTTGGATACCACAGGAGAGCTAGATATATGAGGTGAGACAGTAAAGTAATGAGACTGATGTGAAAAAACAATGATGCTTACAGTTTTAGTCAAACTTAGTGTTGTCTCCTTCAGAGTAGTTCCCTTCTGATTGCACACACTTTTTCCAGCGCTTCTGCCACTGATGGTAACATTTCTAGAACTCATCTTCTGTAATATTCTATCAAAAGCTAAAGAACGTAATTCTTTGTTTTTGGATACCACTGGAGAGCTAGATATATGAGGTGAGACAATAAAGTAATGAGACTGATGTGAAAAAACAATGTTGCTTACCGTTTTAGTCAAACTTAGTGTTGTCTCCTTCAGAGTAGTTCCATTCTGATTGCACACACTTTTTCCAGCGCTTCTGCCACTGATGGTAACATTTCTAGAACTCATCTCCCTCAATATCCTAAAAAGATAAAGAGTGTAATTCTTTGTTTTTGGATACCACAGGAGAGCTAGATATATGAGGTGAGACAATAAAGTAATGAGACTGATGTGAAAAAACAATGTTGCTTACCTTTTTAATCAAACTTACTGTTGTCTTCTTCAGAGTAGTTCCCTTCTGATTGCACACACTTTTTCCAGCGTTTCTGCCACTGACGGTAACATTTCTGGAACTCATCTTCTGTAATATCCTATCAAAAGCTAAAGAATGTAATTCTTTGTTTTTGGATACCACAGGAGAGCTAGATATATGAGGTGAGACAATAAAGTAATGACACTGATGTGAAAAAACAATGTTGCTTACCGTTTTAGTCAAACTTAGTGTTGTCTCCTTCAGAGTAGTTCCCTTCTGATTGCACACACTTTTTCCAGCGCTTCTGCCACTGATGGTAACATTTCTGGAACTCATCTTCTGTAATATCCTATCAAAAGCTAAAGAATGTAATTCTTTGTTTTTGGATACCACTGGAGAGCTATATATATGAGGTGAGACAATTAAGTAATGAGACTGATGTGAAAAAACAATGTTGCTTACCGTTTTAGTCAATCATAGTGTTGTCTCCTTCAGAGTAGTTCCCTTCTGATTGCACCCACTTTTTCCAGCGCTTCTGCCACTGATGGTAACATTTCTAGAACTCATCTTTTGTAATATTCTATCAAAAGCTAAAAAATGTAATTCTTTGTTTTTGGATACCACAGGAGAGCTAGATATATGAGGTGAGATAATAAAGTAATGAGACTGATGTGAAAAAACAATGTTGCTTACCGTTTTAGTCAAACTTAGTGTTGTCTCCTTCAGAGTAGTTCCCTTCTGATTGCACACACTTTTTCCAGCGCTTCTGCCACTGATGGTAACATTTCTGGAACTCATCTTCTGTAATATTCTATCAAAAGCTAAAGAACGTAATTCTTTGTTTTTGGATACCACTGGAGAGCTAGATATATGAGGTGAGACAATAAAGTAATGAGACTGATGTGAAAAAACAATGTTGCTTACCGTTTTAGTCAAACTTAGTGTTGTCTCCTTCAGAGTAGTTCCCTTCTGATTGCACACACTTCTTCCAGCGCTTCTGCCACTGATGGTAACATTTCTAGAACTCATCTCCCTCAATATCCTAAAAAGATAAAGAGTGTAATTCTTTGTTTTTGGATACCACAGGAGAGCTAGATATATGAGGTGAGACAATAAAGTAATGAGACTGATGTGAAAAAACAATGTTGCTTACCTTTTTAATCAAACTTACTGTTGTCTCCTTCAGAGTAGTTCCCTTCTGATTGCACACACTTTTTCCAGCGCTTCTGCCACTGACGGTAACATTTCTGGAACTCATCTTCTGTAATATCCTATCAAAAGCTAAGGAATGTAATTCTTTGTTTTTGGATACCACAGGAGAGCTAGATATATGAGGTGAGACAATAAAGTAATGAGACTGATGTGAAAAAACAATGTTGCTTACCGTTTTAGTCAAACTTAGTGTTGTCTCCTTCAGAGTAGTTCCCTTCTGATTGCACACACTTTTTCCAGCGCTTCTGCCACTGATGGTAACATTTCTGGAACCCATCTTCTGTAATATCCTATCAAAAGCTAAAGAATGTAATTCTTTGTTTTTGGATACCACTGGAGAGCTATATATATGAGGTGAGTTAATTAAGTAATGAGACTGATGTGAAAAAACAATGTTGCTTACCGTTTTAGTCAATCATAGTGTTGTCTCCTTCAGAGTAGTTCCCTTCTGATTGCACCCAATTTTTCCAGCGCTTCTGCCACTGATGGTAACATTTCTAGAACTCATCTTTTGTAATATTCTATCAAAAGCTAAAGAATGTAATTCTTTGTTTTTGGATACCACAGGAGAGCTAGATATATGAGGTGAGATAATAAAGTAATGAGACTGATGTGAAAAAACAATGTTGCTTACCGTTTTAGTCAAACTTAGTGTTGTCTCCTTCAGAGTAGTTCCCTTCTGATTGCACACACTTTTTCCAGCGCTTCTGCCACTGATGGTAACATTTCTGGAACTCATCTTCTGTAATATCCTATCAAAAGCTAAAGAATGTAATTCTTTGTTTTTGGATACCACAGGAGAGGTAGATATATGAGGTGAGACAATAAAGTAATGAGACTGATGTGAAAAAACAATGTTGCTTACCGTTTTAGTCAAACTTAGTGTTGTCTCCTTCAGAGTAGTTCCCTTCTGATTGCACACACTTTTTCCAGCGCTTCTGCCACTGATGGTAACATTTCTGGAACTCATCTTCTGTAATATCCTATCAAAAGCTAAAAAATTAAATTCTTTGTTTTTGGATACCACAGGAGAGCTAGATATATGAGGTGAGACAATAAAGTAATGAGACTGATGTGAAAAAACAATGTTGCTTACCGTTTTAGTCAAACTTATTGTTGTCTCCTTCAGAGTAGTTCCCTTCTGATTGCACACACTTTTTCCAGCGCTTCTGCCACTGATGGTAACATTTCTGGAACTCATCTTCTGTAATACCCTGTCAAAAGCTAAACAATGTAATTCTTTGTTTTTGGATACCACAGGAGAGCTAGATATATGAGGTGAGACAATAAAGTAATGAGACTGATGTGAAAAAACAATGTTGCTTACCGTTTTAGTCAAACTTAGTGTTGTCTCCTTCAGAGTAGTTCCCTTCTGATTGCACACACTTTTTCCAGCGCTTCTGCCACTGATGGTAACATTTCTGGAACTCATCTTCTGTAATATCCTATCAAAAGCTAAAGAATGTAATTCTTTGTTTTTGGATACCACAGGAGAGCTAGATATATGAGGTGAGACAATAAAGTAATGAGACTGATGTGAAAAAACAATGTTGCTTACCGTTTTAGTCAAACTTAGTGTTGTCTCCTTCAGAGTAGTTCCCTTCTGATTGCACACACTTTTTCCAGCGCTTCTGCCACTGATGGTAACATTTCTAGAACTCGTCTTATGTAATATCCTATCAACAGCAAAAGAATGTAATTCTTTGTTTTTGGATACCACAGGAGACCTAGATATATGAGGTGAGACAATAAAGTAATGAGACTGATGTGAAAAAACAATGTTGCTAACCGTTTTAATCAAACTTACTGTTGTCTCCGTCAGTTTAGTTCCCTTCTGATTGCACACACTTCTTCCAGCGCTTCTGCCACTGATGGTAACATTTCTAGAACTCATCTTCTGTAATATCCTATCAAAAGCTAAAGAATGTAATTCTTTGTTTTTGGATACCACAGGAGAGCTAGATATATGAGGAGAGACAATAAAGTAATGAGACTGATGTGAAACAACTGTGTTGCTTACTGTTTTAGTCAAACTTAGTGTTGTCTCCTTCAGAGTAGTTCCCTTCTTATTGCACACACTTTTTCCTGCGCTTCTGCCGCTGATGGTAACATTTCTAGAACTCATCTTCTGTAATATCCTATCAAAAGCTAAAGAATGTAATTCTTTGTTTTTGGATAACACAGGAGAGCTAGATATATGAGGTGAGACAATAAAGTAATGAGACTGATGTGAAAAAACAATGTTGCTTACCGTTTTAGTCAAACTTAGTGTTGTCTCCTTCAGAGTAGTTCCCTTCTGATTGCACACACTTTTTCCAGCGCTTCTGCCACTGATGGTAACATTTCTAGAACTCATCTTCTGTAATATCCTAAAAAGATAAAGAATGTAATTCTTTGTTTCTGGATACCACAGGAGAGATAAGTATATGAGGTGAGACAATAAAGTAATGAGACTGATGTGAAAAAACAATGTTGCTTACCGTTTTAGTCAATCATAGTGTTGTCTCCTTCAGAGTAGTTCCCTTCTGATTGCACACACTTTTTCCAGCGCTTCTGCCACTGATGGTAACATTTCTAGAACTCATCTTCTGTAATATCCTATCAAAAGCTAAAGAATGTAACTCTTTGTTTTTTTATACCACAGGATTTCTAGATATATGAGGTGAGACAGTAAAGTAATGAGACTGATGTGAAAAAACAATTATGCTTACAGTTTTAGTCAAACTTAGTGTTGTCTCCTTCAGAGTAGTTCCCTTCTGATTGCACACACTTTTTCCAGCGCTTCTGCCACTGATGGTAACATTTCTAGAACTCATCTTCTGTAATATTCTATCAAAAGCTAAAGAACGTAATTCTTTGTTTTTGGATACCACGGGAGAGCTAGATATATGAGGTGAGACAATAAAGTAATGAGACTGATGGTAAAAAACAATGTTGCTTACCGTTTTAGTCAAACTTAGTGTTGTCTCCTTCAGAGTAGTTCCCTTCTGATTGCACACACTTTTTCCAGCGCTTCTGCCACTGATGGTAACATTTCTGGAACTCATCTTCTGTAATATCCTATCAAAAGCTAAAGAATGTAATTCTTTGTTTTTGGATACCACAGGAGAGCTAGATATATGAGGTGAGACAATAAAGTAATGAGACTGATGTGAAAAAACAATGTTGCTTACCGTTTTAGTCAAACTTAGTGTTGTCTCCTTCAGAGTAGTTCCCTTCTGATTGCACACACTTTTTCCAGCGCTTCTGCCAATGATGGTAACATTTCTAGAACTCGTCTTCTGTAATATCCTATCAACAGCAAAAGAATGTAATTCTTTGTTTTTGGATACCACAGGAGACCTAGATATATGAGGTGAGACAATAAAGTAATGAGACTGATGTGAAAAAACAATGTTGCTTACCGTTTTAATCAAACTTACTGTTGTCTCCGTCAGTTTAGTTCCCTTCTGATTGCAAACACTTCTTCCAGCGCTTCTGCCACTGATGGTAACATTTCTAGAACTCATCTTCTGTAATATCCTATCAAAAGCTAAAGAATGTAATTCTTTGTTTTTGGATACCACAGGAGAGCTAGATATATGAGGAGAGACAATAAAGTAATGAGACTGATGTGAAACAACAGTGTTGCTTACTGTTTTAGTCAAACTTAGTGTTGTCTCCTTCAGAGTAGTTCCCTTCTTATTGCACACACTTTTTCCTGCGCTTCTGCCACTGATGGTAACATTTCTAGAACTCATCATCTGTAATATCCTATCAAAAGCTAAAGAATGTAATTCTTTGTTTTTGGATAACACAGGAGAGCTAGATATATGAGGTGAGACAATAAAGTAATGAGACTGATGTGAAAAAACAATGTTGCTTACCGTTTTAGTCAAACTTAGTGTTGTCTCCTTCAGAGTAGTTCCCTTCTGATTGCACACACTTTTTCCAGCGCTTCTGCCACTGATGGTAACATTTCTAGAACTCATCTTCTGTAATATCCTAAAAAGATAAAGAATGTAATTCTTTGTTTCTGGATACCACAGGAGAGCTAGGTATATGAGGTGAGACAATAAAGTAATGAGACTGATGTGAAAAAACAATGTTGCTTACCGTTTTAGTCAATCATAGTGTTGTCTCCTTCAGAGTAGTTCCCTTCTGATTGCACCCACTTTTTCCAGCGCTTCTGCCACTGATGGTAACATTTCTAGAACTCATCTTCTGTAATATCCTATCAAAAGCTAAAGAATGTAATTCTTTGTTTTTTTATACCACAGGAGAGCTAGATATATGAGGTGAGATAATGAAGTAATGAGACTGATGTGAAAAAACAATGTTGCTTACCGTTTTAGTCAAACTTAGTGTTGTCTCCTTCAGAGTAGTTCCCTTCTGACTGCACACACTTTTTCCAGCGCTTCTGCCACTGATGGTAACATTTCTGGAACTCATCTTCTGTAATATCCTATCAAAAGCTAAAGAATGTAATTCTTTGTTTTTGGATACCACAGGAGAGCTAGATATATGAAGTGAGACAATAAAGTAATGAGACTGATGTGGAAAAACAATGTTGCTTACCGTTTTAGTCAAACTTAGTGTTGTCTCCTTCAGAGTAGTTCCCTTCTGATTGCACACACTTTTTCCAGCGCTTCTGCCACTGATGGTAACATTTCTGGAACTCATCTTCTGTAATATTCTATCAAAAGCTAAAGAATGTAATTCTATGTTTTTGGATACCACAGGAGAGCTAGATATATGAGGTGAGACAATAAAGTAATGAGACTGATGTGAAAAAACAATGTTTCTTACTGTTTTAGTCAAACTTAGTGTTGTCTCCCTCAGAGTAGTTCCCTTCTGATTGCACACACTTTTTCCAGCGCTTCTGCCACTGATGGTAACATTTCTAGAACTCATCTTCTGTAATATTCTACCAAAAGCTAAAGAATGTAATTCTTTGTTTTTGGATACCACAGGAGAGCTAGATATATGAGGTGAGACAATAAAGTAATGAGACTGATGTGAAAAAACAATGTTGCTTACCGTTTAATCAAACTTAATGTTGTCTCCTTCAGAGTAGTTCCCTTCTGATTGCACACACTTTTTCCAGCGCTTCTGCCACTGATGGTAACATTTCTAGAACTCATCTTCTGTAATATCCTAAAAAGATAAAGAATGTAATTCTTTGTTTTTGGATACCACAGGAGAGCTAGATATATGAGGTGAGACAATAAAGTAATGAGACTGATGTGAAAAAACAATGTTGCTTACCGTTTTAGTCAAATTTAGTGTTGTCTCCTTCAGAGTAGTTCCCTTCTGATTGCACACACTTTTTCCAGCGCTTCTGCCACTGATGGTAACATTTCTAGAACTCATCTCCTTTAATATCCTAAAAAGATAAAGAGTGTAATTCTTTGTTTTTGGATACCACAGGAGAGCTAGATATATGAGGTGAGACAATAAAGTAATGAGACTGATGTGAAAAAACAATGTTGCTTACCGTTTTAGTCAAACTTAGTGTTGTCTCCTTCAGAGTAGTTCCCTTCTGATTGCACACACTTTTTCCTGCGCTTCTGCCACTGATTTTAACATTTCTAGAACTCATCTTCTGTAATAACCTAAAAAGATAAAGAATGTAATTCTTTGTTTTTGGATACCACAGGAGAACTAGATATATGAGGTGAGACAATAAAGTAATGAGACTGATGTGAAAAAACAATGTTGCTTACCGTTTTAGTCAAACTTAATATTGTCTCCTTCAGAGTAGTTCCCTTCTGATTGCACACACTTTTTCCAGCGCTTCTGCCACTGATGGTAACATTTCTGGAACTCATCATCTGTAATACCCTATCAAAAGCTAAACAATGTAATTCTTTGTTTTTGGATACCACAGGAGAGCTAGATATATGAGGTGAGACAATAAAGTAATGAGACTGATGTGAAAAAACAATGTTGCTTACCGTTTTAGTCAAACTTAGTGTTGTCTCCTTCAGAGTAGTTTCCTTCTGATTGCACACACTTTTTCCAGCGCTTCTGCCACTGATGGTAACATTTCTAGAACTCATCTTCTGTAATATCCTATCAACAGCAAAAGAATGTAATTCTTTGTTTTTTTATACCACAGGAGAGCTAGATATATGAGGGGAGATAATAAAGTAATGAGACTGATGTGAAAAAACAATGTTGCTTACCGTTTTAGTCAAACTTAGTGTTGTCTCCTTCAGAGTAGTTCCCTTCTGATTGCACACACTTTTTCCAGCGCTTCTGCCACTGATGGTAACATTTCCAGAACTCGTCTTCTGTAATATCCTATCAACAGCAAAAGAATGTAATTCTTTGTTTTTGGATACCACAGGAGATCTAGATATATGAGGTGAGACAATAAAGTAATGAGACTGATGTGAAAAAACAATGTTGCTTACCGTTTTAATCAAACTTACTGTTGTCTCCGTCAGTTTAGTTCCCTTCTGATTGCACACACTTCTTCCAGCGCTTCTGCCACTGATGGTATACATTTCTAGAACTCATCTTCTGTAATATCCTATCAAAAGCTAAAGAATGTAATTCTTTGTTTTTGGATACCACAGGAGAGCTAGATATATGAGGAGAGACAATAAAGTAATGAGACTGATGTGAAACAACAGTGTTGCTTACTGTTTTAGTCAAACTTAGTGTTGTCTCCTTCAGAGTAGTTCCCTTCTTATTGCACACACTTTTTCCTGCGCTTCTGCGACTGATGGTAACATTTCTAGAACTCATCTTCTGTAATATCCTATCAAAAGCTAAAGAATGTAATTCTTTGTTTTTTTATACCACAGGAGACCTAGATGTATGAGGTGAGATAATAAAGTAATAAGACTGATGTGAAAAAACAATGTTGCTTACCGTTTTAGTCAAACTTAGTGTTGCCTCCTACAGAGTAGTTCCCTTCTGATTGCACACACTTTTTCCAGCGCTTCTGCCACTGATGGTAACATTTCTGGAACTCATCTTCTGTAATATCCTATCAAAAGCTAAAGAATGTAATTCTTTGTTTTTGGATACCACAGGAGAGCTAGATATATGAAGTGAGACAATAAAGTAATGAGACTGATGTGAAAAAACAATGTTGCTTACCGTTTTAGTCAAACTTAGTGTTGTCTCCTTCAGAGTAGTTCCCTTCTGATTGCACACACTTTTTCCAGCGCTTCTGCCACCGATGGTAACATTTCTGGAACTCATCTTCTGTAATATCCTATCAAAAGCTAAAGAATGTAATTCTATGTTTTTGGATACCACAGGAGAGCTAGATATATGAGGTGAGACAATAAAGTAATGAGACTGATGTGAAAACACAATGTTGCTTACTGTTGTAGTCAAACTTAGTGTTGTCTCCCTCAGAGTAGTTCCCTTCTGATTGCACACACTTTTTCCAGCGCTTCTGCCACTGATGGTAACATTTCTAGAACTCATCTCCTTTAATATCCTAAAAAGATAAAGAGTGTAATTCTTTCTTTTTGGATACCACAGGAGAGCTAGATATATGAGGTGAGACAATAAAGTAATGAGAGTGATGTGAAAAAACAATGTTGCTTACCGTTTTAGTCAAACTTAGTGTTGTCTCCTTCAGAGTAGTTCCCTTCTGATTGCACACACTTTTTCCAGCGGTTCTGCCACTGATGGTAACATTTCTAGAACTCATCTTCTGTAATATCCTATCAAAAGCTAAAGAATGTAATTCTTTGTTTTTGGATACCACAGGAGAGCTAGATATATGAGGTGAGACAATAAAGTAATGAGACTGATGTGAAAAAACAATGTTGCTTACCGTTTTAGTCAAACTTAATGTTGTCTCCTTCAGAGTAGTTCCCTTCTGAATGCACACACTTTTTCCAGCGCTTCTGCCACTGATGGTAACATTTCTAGAACTCATCTTCTGTAATATCCTAAAAAGATAAGGAATGTAATTCTTTGTTTTTGGATACCACAGGAGAGCTAGATATATGAGGTGAGACAATAAAGTAATGAGACTGATGTGAAAAAACAATGTTGCTTACCGTTTTAGTCAAACTTAGTGTTGTCTCCTTCAGAGTAGTTCCCTTCTGATTGCACACTCTTTTTCCAGCGCTTCTGCCACTGATGGTAACATTTCTAGAACTCATCTCCTTTAATATCCTAAAAAGATAAAGAGTGTAATTCTTTGTTTTTGGATACCACAGGAGAGCTAGATATATGAGGTGAGACAATAAAGTAATGAGACTGATGTGAAAAAACAATGTTGCTTACCGTTTTAGTCAAACTTAGTGTTGTCTCCTTCAGAGTAGTTCCCTTCTGATTGCACACACTTTTTCCAGCGCTTCTGCCACTGATGGTAACATTTCTAGAACTCATCTTCTGTAATAACCTAAAAAGATAAAGAATGTAATTCTTTGTTTTTGGATACCACAGGAGAACTAGATATATGATGTGAGACAATAAAGTAATGAGACTGATGTGAAAAAACAATGTTGCTTACCGTTTTAGTCAAACTTAGTGTTGTCTCCTTCAGAGTAGTTCCCTTCTGATTGCACACACTTTTTCCAGCGCTTCTGCCACTAATGGTAACATTTCTGGAACTCATCTTCTGTAATATCCTTTCAAAAGCTAAAGAATGTAATTCTTTGTTTTTGGATACCACAGGAGAGCTAGATATATGAGGTGAGACAATAAAGTAATGAGACTGATGTGAAAAAACAATGTTGCTTACCGTTTTAGTCAAACTTAGTTTTGTCTCCTTCAGAGTAGTTCCCTTCTGATTGCACACACTTTTTCCAGCGCTTCTGCCACTGATGGTAACATTTCTGGAACTCATCTTCTGTAATATCCTATCAAAAGCTAAAGAATGTAATTCTTTGTTTTTGGATACCACAGGAGAGCTCGATATATGAGGTGAGACAATAAAGTAATGAGACTGATGTGAAAAAACAATGTTGCTTACCGTTTTAGTCAAACTTAGTGTTGTCTCCTTCAGAGTAGTTCCCTTCTGATTGCACACACTATTTCCAGCGCTTCTGCCACTGATGGTAACATTTCTGGAACTCATCTTCTGTAATATCCTATCAAAAGCTAAACAATGTAATTCTATGTTTTTGGATACCACAGGAGAGCTCGATATATGAGGTGAGACAATAAAGTAATGAGACTGATGTGAAAAAACAATGTTGCTTACCGTTTTAGTCAAACTTAGTGTTGTCTCCTTCAGAGTAGTTCCCTTCTGATTGCACACACTTTTTCCAGCGCTTCTGCCACTGATGGTAACATTTCTGGAACTCATCTTCTGTAATATCCTATCAAAAGCTAAACAATGTAATTCTATGTTTTTGGATACCACAGGAGAGCTAGATATATGAGGTGAGACAATAAAGTAATGAGACTGATGTGAAAAAACAATGTTGCTTACCGTTTTAGTCAAACTTAGTGTTGTCTCCTTCAGAGTAGTTCCCTTCTGATTGCACACACTTTTTCCAGCGCTTCTGCCACTGATGGTAACATTTCTGGAACTCATCTTCTGTAATATCCTATCAAAAGCTAAAGAATGTAATTCTTTGTTTTTGGATACCACAGGAGAGGTAGATATATGAGGTGAGACAATAAAGTAATGAGACTGATGTGAAAAAACAATGTTGCTTACCGTTTTAGTCAAACTTAGTGTTGTCTCCTTCAGAGTAGTTCCCTTCTGATTGCACACACTTTTTCCAGCGCTTCTGCCACTGATGGTAACATTTCTGGAACTCATTTTCTGTAATATCCTCACAGATCCTCTTCACAGCTTTTTGGGGATCCTGTGTTCTTTGAAAATGGTGTCCCTTGACCGCCGTTTTGACTCTTGGTAGTAGAAAACAAGTCGCACAGAGCGATGTCTGGTGAATAAGGTGGCTGTAGTAGTACTGAAATTTGTTTTGAGATTAAAAATTGGTGTACTGACAGAGCAGTATGGGATGGCGCATTATCGTGATGCAGAACCGAATGACCAGCAAAGTTGGCACGGACACGAAGAACTCTCTTACGAAGTCTTTCTAAAATTTCTTTGTAGTAACATTGGTGAACGGTTTGTCCAGGAGGCACACACTCTTAATGAACAGTTCCCCTGGAAATAAAGAAGCACACAAGCATGCATTTCACTTTTGACTTTGACATACGAGCACCATTGCGAACTTTGGCGTTTTGTCTCTTCATCGTATTAAAAAAAAATAAACAAATAAACTTCATCACCATTGATAACACGGCTCAACAATTCTGGATTGATTGCCGTTATTTGTAACAGATCAGCTGTCATATTTTTCCGTCTTCCTTGCTGTTGTGGTGTGAGATTTTTGGGGACCATTTTTGCAGAAATTTTTCTCATACCAAGATCTTCAGTTATCGTTAGACGAACCGTTTCTCGATTGAAGTTCAGTTCTTCTGCAATCATTTTCACGGATAATATTCTATCAGATCGTACGAGTTCACGCACCCTGGCCAAGTTTACATCCGTCCGTGAGGTTGATGTCGTCCACTGCGGTCTTTATCTTCAGTATTCTTTCGGCCTTCACTAAACATTTTATGTCAACAAAAAACTTGAGCTCTTGACACAACCTCCTCTCCAAAAGCCTTCTGAAGCTTACCGTAAGTTGTCGTCGCGTTTTCACCCAATTTAACGCAAAAAGAAATGGCATACCATTGCGCAATATTATGCGGTTCCATTTCCTTGACGAGAGACACAAACACGTGTTAACTTATTACAGCACAACTCACGACTGAGCAGTTGCATCGATATGCTGCTTGGACTAGAAGCAGCTTATGCTTATAGACCAAGGTCAAAGGTATTGTGCCTACACAAGCCTGCAGGGTTGCCACATCTTGCAAAAAAAAAAATCTGTCTCATTACTTTATCGTCGCACCTCGTATATCCCGCAGCGTCGATCTCGCAGATACCCCTCATCGGAACTGCTGCACATGAAATCTCTAAAATGACTATTTCGCTATGAAGATCGTTCGGTACAACTAGGTGCTATATTGTATGATGCGTATGAACTGATGTGTCCAACTTTTTTATCAACGAAAAGTTTATTGCTTCTCAGATATTCGCTCGAAGAATATTAACTGTAGAAGGATGCAGGTTTGCACTATCATTCCACACTGCACCTCCGATCGATCTACGTCACGTGATAACTGCAGAATGTTTGTCAATTTTTTTACAAATTGATAAATATACACCTTGAATGCGTATTATTTTCTTGAATTTGTTTATTGTGCCATCGACTAACTAAACATTCACAATGGAGCTTAATAGCGTCGCACCACAATAGCAAAATCTGTCCAACATAAAACACGTCTGATCTCCGTAATCGCTTCACACCGAATCCTCCAATATACATATTTGGTTACTTATCCAGAAAGATTCGTCTGTAGCACGGAACTTCCAATTCTCGCAGTCAGTTTATACTACTCTCGGCATTTAATTCGCCGCCCCTGAGTCAACGTTTCCCACCACTTACCATCCATTTAAATTGCTATATTAATTTGCTGTTGATGTTGCGGTCTGCAGTCCTGAAACTAGATGGATGCATCCCTACATGCTATTTTATCATGTGCAAGTTTCATCTCCCAATATCTACTGCAACCTACATTGTTCCGACTCTGTTTAGTGTATTCATCTCTTGGTCTCCCTCTACGAATTTTACCCTCCACCCTGCTCTCCAATACTAAACTGGTGATCCCTTGATGCCTCATAAGATGTCCTACCAACCGATCGCTTCTTCTCGTCAAGTTGTCCAACAAACTCCTCTTCTCCCCATTTCTATTCAATACCTCCTCATTAGTTTTGTGATCTACCCATCTAATCTTCAGCATTCTTCTGTAGCACCACATTCCGAAAGGTTCTATTCTCTTCTTGTCCAAACTATTTATCGTCCACGTTTCACTTCCATACAAGGCTACACTCCATACAAATACTTTCAAAAATGACTTCCTGACACTTAAATCTATACTAGATGTTAACAAATTTCTCTTCAAGAATGCTTTCCTTGCCATTCCCATTCTACATTTTATATCCTCTCTACTTCGACCATCATCAGTTATTTTGTTCCCCAAACAGCAAAACTCCTTTACTACTTTAAGTGTCTCATTTCCTAATCTAAGTCCCTCAACATCACCCGACTTAATTCGACTACTTTCCATTATCCTCGTTTTGCTTTTGTTGATGTTCATCTTATATCCTCCTTTCGAGGCACTATCCATTCCGTTCAACTGCTCTTCCAAGTTCTTTGCTGTCTCTGACAGAATTACAATGTCAGCGGCGAACCTCAAAGTTTTTATTTCTTCTCCATGGATTTTAATGCCTACTCTGAATTTTTCTTTTGTTTCCTTCACTGCTTGCTCAATATACAGATTGAATAACATCGGGGAGAGGCTACAACCCTGTCTCACTCCCTTCCCAACCACTGCTTCCCTTTCATGTCCCTCGACTCTTATAACTGCCATCTAGTTTCTGTACAAATTGTAAATAGCTTTTCGCTCCCTGTACTTTACCCCTGCCACCTTCAGAATTTGAAAGAGAGTATTCCAGTCAACATTGTCAAAAGCTTTCTCCAAGTGTACAAATGCTAGAAATGTTGGTTTGCCTTTTCTTAATCTAGCTTCTATGATAAGTCGTATGGTCAGTATTGCCTCACGTGTTCCCATACTTCGACCGAATCCAAACTGATCATCCCCGATGTCGACTTCTACTAGTTTTTCCATTCGTCTGTAAAGAATTCGAGTTAGTATTTTGCAGCCGTGACTTATTAAACTAATACTTCGGTAATTTTCACATCTGTCAACATCTGCTTTCTTTGGGATTGGAATTATTATATTCTTCTTGAAGTCTGAGGGTATTTTGCTTGTCTCATACATATAAATTTATTATACAGGATGTCCCATAAATGTTGCAGCAAACTTCGAGAAGTTGTAGTGGGTGTCTCGAGGAACAAATGGAAGATATGAACCTGTCTCGAAAAGTCGTCCAATGACGCTACAGATTGTCGAAGTTAAGACGTCAATGTCTGCCACAACGCCACCCCTATGGCATCAAACGCGACTATGTATGCTAATAGATCATGGGCAGAACGTCTCACTGTGTTGTCTGTTATTCAGTGATGAAGAAGATGAAGGTAGCTGCTGCGTAGAAAGGTCTTGTCTACAATGAATGCGATGCCCCATTGTCTTGGTGGGTGACTGTTTTGGACATGAGTTTTCAACTGCAGCTTATTTTTCTCCTTCAGACATGTAAAATATCTAATAATCTTGGCTATAGAGCAGAAACATTAACTGAAGATGGAAACCAGTATCTGAAACCATCATCCAGCAAACACAGAGATTACTGGATTCATTCACTGTCTATTCAGCAGCTGCCTCCATCTTCTCCACTGGCGATCGTGGCAGTAAGTCGCGATCACTGAATGATAAAGAACGTTGTTAGACTTCCCTTCTACCGTCCGAGAGCGTACAGGGTCACATTTTCTGCTGTAGGGGTGATCCAGCGGCAAGCGGCGTCATTTATTACCTCGACGCCCTGTAGCGTCACTGGACGACGTTTGCGGACACAGGATCCTGTCCTCTATCGTTCATCAAGACACTCCCTACAACCCAATGATCAATTCCACAGTGAGATTTTCTCTCTGCAGCGGAGTGTGCGCTGATATGAAACTTCCTGGCAGATTAAAACTGTGTGCCCGACCGAGACTCGAACTCGGGACCTTTGCCTTTCGCGGGCAAGTGCTCTACCAACTGAGCTACCGAAGCACTACTCACGCCCGGTACTCACAGCTTTACTTCTGCCAGAATCCGTCTCCTACCTTCCAAACTTTACAGAAGCTCTTCTGCGAAACATGCAGAACTAGCACTCCTGAAAGAAAGGATACTGTGGAGACATGGCTTAGCCACAGCCTGGGGGATGTTTCCAGAGTGAGATTTTCACTCTGCGCCGGAGTGTGCGCTGATATGAAACTTCCTGGCAGATTAAAACTGTGTGCCCGACCGAGACTCGAACTCGGGACCTTTGCCTTTCGCGGGCAAGTGCTCTATCAACTGAGCTACCGAAGCACGACTCACGCCAGGTACTCACAGCTTTACTTCTGCCAGTAAAGGCAAAGGTCCCGAGTTCGAGTCTCGGTCGGGCACACAGATTTAATCTGCAAGGAAGTTTCATATCAGCGCACACTTCGCTGCAGAGTGAAAATCTCACTCTGGAAACATCCCCCAGACTGTGGCTAAGCCATGTCTCCACAGTATCCTTTCTTTCAGGAGTGCTAGTTCTGCATGTTTCGCAGAAGAGCTTCTGTAAAGTTTGGAAGGTAGGAGACGGATTCTGGCAGAAGTAAAGCTATGAGTACCGAGCATCAGTCGTGCTTCGGTAGCTCAGTTGGTAGAGCACTTGCCCGCGAAAGGCATAGGTCCCGAGTTCGAGTCTCGGTCGGGCACACAGTTTCAATGATCAATTGTTGAGTAAAAATATACAGGGTGTCCCAGAAATGTTGCGATGTAGGGCTGTCAAAAAAAAAAAAAAAATATGGCTCTGAGCACTATGGGACTTAACTACTGTGGTCATCAGTCCCCTAGAACTTAGAACTAGTTAAACCTAACTAACCTAAGGACATCACACACATCCATGCCCGAGGCAGGATTCGAACCTGCGACCGTAGCGGTCGCTCGGCTCCAGACTGTAGGGCCTAGAACCGCACTGCCACTCCGGCCGGCAGTACGATCGATTTCCTAGTGCAGAGGTTTGGCTTTGGGCTTGGATCGGCTCTAGATGTAAGGGTAGAGAGGGGACACAACCTTTGAGAACAGAACACGGCGGTGCCGGGAGTCCGCGATTGGCTGGCGGGCAGAAGCGAAGACGGCTTGCCTGAGGCAGGGCGGCGATTGTCACGTGGTTGTACTGGAGTCGGCGGGTTTGGCCGGCGCTGTGCATTCTCCGGCAACCTAGTGATCTGTGTACGTGCCCACTTCCTTGCAGGGACACGCTGTTATGGTCTTGCGGGGTGATGGTCTGGCATCTTCGCAAAATCGCCTCAGCATCATGATACCCAGTTCAGTACGCTAATTACTAAGACCGCTTAGTTAACTGTGATTCTGATCGCTCTTGGTACAGTAAGACGTTGCACGACGTGTGATGTTATGCTTGTTCGATTTCATTTGAGGTCTCCTACTAAGCGTGTGTTCTGCTACCTCATAATATTGAGTATTTGCAGATGTATGTCCTTAAGTTCTAGTGAGAGCCGGTTCTCGTGAGTCAGTGCATTTCCCCCTCTTAGTGTTTGTTTATCAAGTACTGTTTCACTTAAAGAAAAGACTTCCTGATGAAATTAGTTGTTTTTTAGCCTTGATTTTATAGACTTAATTTACTGATCAATCTTAAATGTTAAAGTTAAGAAAGGTTTTTCTGCCTCCTGTTGTCGGGTGTGGTCTGTGTTTCAGTGATCTGAGGCACCAGGCAATCGAAGTGCAGGGCTTCCCTTTGGCTTACAAGTTTGGCTTACGGGCGGTGGACTTCGCCTGAGCTCGGGTGTTCCTCTTCGGTAGCGTTTGCCGTTCACATTTTGGTGGTCTACTCGACGTGGGGTTGCAAACGGAGCCACGTCTTGGTTCGAAGTTTAGTGTCTCTCAGTCGGGTTCACCGTTCGTGGTTAAACTTCGGCCTTACAAGTTGGGTCTTTGCTTCTGTTATTACACAGTTATCATTGTAAAAGGTTGTAACTGTCTATGCGCTAAAAGTCCATCTTACAAGTCAGTGGGCATTTGAATAATTTCGTGATTCGCTCTGCAAGATTGCCCAAGTTAAGTTTAATAAATACGTTTCAAGTATTCGTGTTAAAGTTGAGACTGTGTGTCAACGGTTATTTTACTTGTAATGCTAAAGTTTGAAATTGAAAGGATCTTAAATAATGTGTCTTAACTATAGTTGTTAAAGTTATTTACTAACTTGCTTATTATTTATGTAATGGATGTCTCTTAAATTATCTTGCCCGAGTGGCGCCTGCCAAATTGTATTTGATACTGTTTCAGGTAGTTAATAAACCCATTGGAATTGAAATGTTCACTTTGTTGGGGAGCCCTTCCACCCGCTTTAGATTTAAAGGTTAAACAAAACGGCTGTTCATCAAAACTGTCACAACCGTCCCAACATCAGGTTGCTGTAATATTCCAGTCAGCTCTTCCATTAGAACATCCAGTTTAACGTGTAGCTGATTCCAATTTATGTGGTATAGATACAAAATTTTGGTATAGCCACAGGACTGTTATATCTCCTCGAAATGGTTTCCAGAGCTTCCATACCAATTTTTCAAGTATTCCACTTGCCGTCATACTGTCGTTCTCGTGTAGGAAAAAAGGTCGCTTCACGAGAAAAGGTAGTTTCGCCTTGACACCATGTCACCAGCGAGGAACTTAGAAAATTTATAACGTAGACAAAAGTTACACGATCCACGCTTCTCGTTCTTTAACATTACAGACCATCCCTTCTCTAATTGCTCCTGACAGTCTACTTGATCACAGATTTTAACTACAATAATGTTATCGCAAAACGGTTCTGTAATAAATGTAAGCACACTTAAACGCTTCGCGTTAAGGAGCGTGCCATTCTCGGTGTAATGTTCACTACCAGAATCAGTACCAAGATTCTCAATGTTGTCCAGTGATAACCACAAACCAAAGTGTTTGCCGGCTGGCCTCTTCTGCTCCCCTAATAGCTGAGGGACGATTGGTACATTAGAGGAAGACATGTTGACATTTTCCGTTGTGTTCTCGTCTAATGTAGGATGCCTAGGAAAGCTGGTTTCTCCGATCGTTACACAACAATTCAAGCAAATCGTATTAATGGAGTTTATTACAAAGGGAAATGATTACAATACTTAACTTTGTAAGATAGAGATGTGTGGCAGGCAAGGGGCGACAGACAAACATAAGAAAACTCTTCCGTGTATACAAATCGTAATACAAGTGAACCAATACAGTTCATAAATCACTGTTATAGCGTTAGGAGGACGGCTCGACTTCAACTCGGATCGCGGCCAGACGGAGCGGCGCTTATACTATCTTCGTGTAGATGCCGCTCCTGTCTTGGTGTCATTCTAGAGAGCGGTCTGTCACCTACTATTGGCTGACGTCGTCACACAGCCGTCTCTGCTGTAGCGTTACTGGCTGACGTGCCGGCGCTCGACATTACACTGTAACATTTTCCACTATCACGGAAGATTGATCAGTTGTGGCTATAGAGCTTCCCTTTATACCCTAAAGATCTAAGATGGCGGCGCTCCTGATCACGTCATCTTCCAGTCATTCCTTCTGAAATTGTCTGTACTGGCAATCCTGTTCTCGATCCACACACTCCGCGGTTGCAGTTGCTAACGGCGGTGTTATCTATGTATGGAAGGCGACCAGTCGTTTTTTATTTGATTCCGCCTGCTGCACCCATAACTCGTACCACCAGATGGAGATGTTGCAGTAACTTTAAATTTTGGATCAAATCGGTAGACTCGCGATGCTGGCGGAAATAATAGAAATTTATTTACGATAACGAAATGTTTACGGTAAGGTATGTTATAGGAATATTTATACTACTCTACCTCGTTGCAGCCATGACAAATTCATTCTCATAATGTACATTTTGACAGCTTACACACACATACACACACACACACACACACACACACACACACACACACACACACAGTATTTAGACGTACTTCGTCCACAAGAAAAAAAATACTACCGTATGCAGAATGAGTATGCTGATGCTATAGGTCACAAATTGCCACATCGTAATGTCTGACATGAGATACATTAACCCTTTCAGACTGTAATTTTTTCTGGAGAAAGGAACATTTATGTGGTAAAGGATATCAATGACACGATTCACTGATGACATTGCTATCCTGAGTGAAAGTGAAGAAGAATTAAATGATCTGCTGAACGGAATGGTCTAATGAGTACACAGTATGGTTTGAGAGTAAATCGGAGAAAGACGAAGGTAATGAGAAGTAGTAGAAATGAGAACAGCGAGAAACTTAACATCAGGATTGATGGTCACGAAGTCAATGAAGTTGAAACGTCCCCTTAGAAAAATTTATACATGACTGTGCTTAAACTGACACAGATCTTTTTTTCTTTTTTTTTTTTTTTTTTTTTTGCGCAACGCAATCTGACTTTCAGAACTCCCTACAAAAGGATGGCCCTGACTAACATTAACCTATACGTTTCACATATCACTTGCCTCACAAAAATCTTGGTTACTCGAACAACTGCAATACAGCGAGCGCCACTAATGCCAGCTTAATAAAGGATTCAAACTACGGAAGGCACTAACTACTGATAGGCATAGTTAGCAAATGAAAGATTTTAATAGAGAACAAACAATGTATTTACCTTAATAGTCATTATATATATATATCAGTTCATGACACCAATTCTTACAAATTTCAAAACTCTGCCATTTCTCTCCTCACATCCACCACTGCTGGCGGCTCGCCTCCAACTGCGCAACGCTACGCGCTGTTAGCATCCAGCTGCCGCTGCCCAACAGTACAATGGCGAGTATTACAACAATGCCAACTAGCCACAGACTGCACACGGCACAGCCAGTGATTTTCATACAGAGCGCTACGTGGCGGCGGTGTTACCAATAAGAAAACCTAAACAGCCTACTTACATAGCCCCCCATGCTCCCCACAAAAAAATTTGCAAATTGTTTTGGGCAGTGGCCAATACAGATTTGAAAATTTTTTTCATAATTACAATGACAAAGAAATGAAATGCACACACTTATCGACACAATGTTGGTCAAAAGCTAAAATTTTCTCACAGTCCATAAAGGCAGTCCTGATCATTCATCAAAGTAAAATTGCAGTGTTTTTCTCAAAGTCTGAGTAGTAAAAGAAAATGCACATGGAAGTAGTGGATTTCCACGCAGTCGTGAAGAAGTAGTGTTGTCCTTCCAACGGAAAGACAGTGCTGACTCTTGACATGCAGACAGGTAATGGGCCACAACAGAGTCAGTCGACGTTGAAGACTATCGGTAGGTAGGTCATCACAGAGCAGACCCACTGTAGTCCTGGTAGAGATTACGGTATTGGTGGGCCACCAGAGGTGCAGACCCATTGCAGTCCTTGTAGAAATAATGGTATTGGTGGGTCATCAAAGGTGTAGACCCACTGTAGTCCTTGTAGAGATGGCCAGCAGCCATCTGTTTGAATGTGCAGGCGCACAATCACCATTGAAGAGTCTTGTGGATAATATAGCAAGACCATAACCACCACTTGTGCACTCACAAAAATTGTTTTTGAAATGTCCTTATAACCATCAATGCTGTTATCCAGTCCCTTACTGAATTATTAACAGACGTGCAAACACTATCAGTCCCTACTTCTCACATATTGTCCATATACTATGACCAACAGAAACGTGTGCACTGAAATGTAGTTTACAAGTTACTTAATTTGATGAACTGGTGTCAATTACAATTTTATAACATAAGAATACAATAACAAAGGTACAAAATACATCATTAAAGAACATAACAATACAGATAACATTAGCACTAGTACAGGCTTTACGAAAGAATCGAAATAGCAAATACATCAGTGTTACAAAATTACGACATAAGTACATACATAAAAGATCAGAATAACTTTTGAAACATCAACTTCACACATGAGCATTAAAACAAAACAGAACAAATAAATAATGTCTAAACATCTTTACAAGGTAAATAACATAGTATTAGAAAAATTCTATAACATAACTCGTATCAGCTAAACACACAAAGACAGAAAAAATCCAAATACACAAGGGTACACAAACACATAGTGGGATAACACAAGGAAAGGGCAGGGTTTGTTTTACTGCAGTATTTTGCAAACAAAACTTTCTTTACTTCTCGGAGATCTCCCTTCGTTCTTCATTATTTTCCAAAAAGTCCTATCTATACCTGCTTTCTGTACTTTTCTCATATAATCTCTCAGTACATTTCTTCAAATTCATCGCAACTCATTCTCTTATATAGGTTACCCCCTCTTAAGCTAACTTAAATCTACTGAGCTCAGATGCTTAACTAAGGGACGAGGCAATGCAGCAGCACAAAACAATTTACAGAAACAACAATGATAAAAAAATGGAAATTGGCAAAAAAGGCCGCAATATTACAACTAATATAAGGCAATGCGTAGCAAACAAGAGAAATAAATCAGTAATAAAATTGGCTTAACCTAGTAATACAAAGTGACATTCAGTAGCACTATGAATGGCAAACAGCAGCAGCAGATGCTATAACTTATACCTAAACATGACAAAGTTCAAACAGAAAAAATGTTACACTAAAGACAACAATGCAGATAAGGGAAATGTATATTCACTTCTTAATGTCTATATGATTAAAGTGGAGCACCACAAAAACTTAATGTAAAAAAAAAATTACCATGTACTTGAAAAGAAAATTCTGTATGCAATTCCTGCCAAGGGAAATGTCTTTTTGAGCTCCTTCATTTTGTTATCATAAAGTTATTATTTACTGGATCTGTAGGCATAAAATATTTATATTAGTACATCCATTAAATTTTATAGTAACCAATGCTTCAGTGCAGCTATAAACTAGATATTAAACAAAATAGGCAAAGCAAGGCGTGAAACGTCATTCGCTAGCCGTATGGCGTTTCATAGTGCAGTAAACAATCTTTCAACTAGCAAGACAATAGACATGAAACGTTTCTCATCATTTCATTTCAGAAAATATCATAAATTAAGAACTCTACAGTGTAATCATGTTTTCAAGTTTGAGGGTGTCGTATTTGCGATGCTTTCTACAAAGGAATGCCAATAGCGAGGATAATGGCTTCCCTTTTTTTTTTTTTTTGTTACCTGTGCCTCTGAAAGGCACACAGTAATGGCTTTCTTTTTGTCAGGTGGTTGTCGCGCAGCTGGGTGCCCACGACGCATTACGTGCAGGTGGTCACTTAACTGTCTTATCGAAATATTTACGACACAAGTTTCCGCTACAGTGGCAGTCTCATATAAAAAAGTCACAGTTCAAGAATTTGCGTTACACATCAGTAGAACAAAATCCTATTGATATAACAGTGTCCAAAAATTTTCGTCGGCATTGTAATACATTCACGCATTTACATACATTTCATAACTCTTAAAGTACGATTCTTGGTTTCCAACAACCTTTTTCACAAACCAGAGTCCCTAATCTCTACTCATTATTTCTTACCTTATTCGTCGACACTTCTTCAATATTCCATCATAACAGATAAGTAGCATAATCAAATAACTCATATAGCATCAGCTTATTGGTCATAAACATACCGCAACAGCGTAATACACATCGTCATCATAACATCATAAAACCTCAGCCAAATCTCAAAATCGTCGTAGCTTCTTCCAATAATTTCAAAACCTAAAAAAAATTCTCAGCTCATGTCAAAAGTGTCATCTACCTCAACCGTACTTTAAAAATCATAATCTCATACCAAATATGTCATTCAAAGCTCCTATAGTATCACAATGGTTCTGAAAAAATATGAACAGTTCACAAAGTACAGACAAAATACAATTTCGTAAGTGTGAAGTTATCCAACTGTGTAATTACGTAAACATCTGCCACTGATGTAGTAAAATGAATGTTTGTCTCTCCCAGTTAAATGATCAGATAGCTGTGTAATTAATGTGTTAAAGAAATACGGTACCGATGTGTAAAGTTGTATAAGCAAATACCATATTAGCTAGGGCTCCTTGTGCTTGCCAAACACATGGTACACAAAGTACACGTGTACCCACCCGAGGATTAATGTAATTATATCCTCAGGTGTTACAGATTACAGCAATGGAATGAAATGTATCACGGAAAACCTTTGTATCATTGTACTTCAAATATCTTTAAAAATAAATGTTTTAAGTACAAAATTAATCACTCAAATACGTGTACTGTAGCGCTAAACTGTGCGTCTTGTTGTAAGATAATCTCTGTGGAAGTGTCGTAGTTATCGTCCTCTGTAAGCTAAGTTCTGCAGAAGTCAATGTACTCACCTCATCATAAACAAAAGTGAAATGCTTTGCGTATAGATATCGTAGTTACTACTCTTATTGTCGTGATGAAGTAAGTACTGTGCTGTAACATACTGTTGTGCTACAGAAAAGGCTGTCTCATTGTAGCTATACCACAAAGTTACTACTAAAACATGTTTTCCTTTCCAGAAGAATTCAGAAAAATTGTGCAGATATAGAACAGGTACACCGCAAAAGCAACAATGTAAATTGTCACTCATTAGTAGAGTCGTGATAAAATCGTGTAGCTGTCACATAAACTAACCACTGTGTCATCTGGTATCTCACAGAAAGTACTTTAAATCCAGAATGTATTTTCAAGTAAACCACAATGTTGCATTAAAATCTCATTAGCAGTACTGGTAAATGTTCTCTGTATGTAACCCTTATTGTCGTTAAGTAATCGCGCAACTAATAAGCAAGAATGTACACACATAATAACACTGTGACGTCTGTTCACTATAACAATGCACTCGTAAATACTGTCTAAATAAGTTCTAGACTGGATAGTTAACTTCAAAACATTGTTGCATGTTAACAGTTTCTCAGTGTGACAAAGCATACTAGAAATGTGAAGTGAAATGTTTTATGGCAAAGACAAAGTTAAAAAGCAGATTATATTTCAATAAACGGTTTTACATGTGAAACGTGGTGTAAACCTTTACTCTTCCTCAGTATGCAGCAAATCAACTTGAAGTCAATCATCATGTGGTATACGGCAGAAAAGAACACTGGAACTTTGCTCAAGGTTAGCTTACGTTATTTTTCTCTGACCCAGCCGGCGCACGCGGCTGCCTGCGGTGCGAGTCATTGTCTGTCTCTTTGTTGGCGCGCGTCGTTATTGGGATTAGGAGACCTAACTTCTACAAATTCACCTTGCCGACAGGGCCCTGCTCTGTTTGAATCCCGCCAGTTCTGATGCAATTCAGGTCTGTCGTTACGATCATATCGTCTGTCGTCATGTCGGTAGATTCCATAGTTTCTTTCTTGTCGGTCACGTGGTGGAGAATTTCTCTCTGAATCGTAACTGCGCGCTGCACCGTTGCGTCTTAAGTTATTCCGTCTCCCTTGATAATAATTAGTTTGGTTTCCATATTGTCTGTTTCTCTGATTGTCTCTGTGATAGTCATTACCGCGGAGAGGTGATCTTTCCCTGCAATAATTACTACTCTGCCAACGGTTGTCATACGGGTGGTGTCCGTTTTGGTCACGATTTACGTTTTACGAATAGCCTTGTCGTGTATTATTTCTGTCATCGCGGAATTGTGACAGGTGTGACCTGTAATTGTTGTGTTCCTGTTTTCGCGTTCCGCGATTGTCAGTGTCAATTTCCAGTTCTTGTAACAGTCCCTGAAAAGCTTCAATGTCGTCTTTGCATCGTCCTGCTAAAATAATCTCTCGTAAATGTTCAGGTAATTTCATAAAACAAATGCGGATGAGTTCTGAGGGGCTATAAGGGGTTTGAAAGATACTGATTCTTATGTAACATGTCTTCAAAAGACTGGAAAATTCAGATTGTTCGAAATGTTTCATCATTATGATGCTATGTTTTACTCTGTCTTGTGTAGCTTGAGACCAATATGCTGAGAGGAAGGCATGATAAAATTCTCCTTCACTATGACATTCTCCAAGTAGCCACAAAAAAATTCTAATCTGTGCTCTAATGACCAGTTGGGAGGAAAACAATGAGAGAATTGATGAAGCCACGCTTGTGGATGAATGTCGTTGCCAGAATTCTTAAATGTTTTGAATTTACGTGCAGTAATGAACAGCTTATAGTCAAAATCATCGTGTCGGCGGGTAGCATTTCGGTCATTGTTACGTCGTGTCGGCGGTTCCATCTCGAAATTCGGTGTACCTTGCCAATTTCTTTCATAATTTTCGAAATGCCCTGTGTTATTATTTTGTGGCTTTTCCGTATTTCTAAGTTCCTCTTCCCGTGTTGGAGCGCGAGTGTCCTCTGAAATACGTAATTCTTGTATTACCTGTGTCAGCTGACCTAGTACTTCCCGGATTTCTCTTTTGTGTTGCGTATTAATTTGACTCTGATTTTGTTTGAATTTCCTAATTTGTTCGCACTCTTCTGTGTCATTCAGATCATCATCTACCTTTGCAGATAAGTTAATGAACTGATCCGAAAGTTCGGCTACCTTCTGCGATAGTGTACTTATTTCCTCAGTGTGTTTTTCTGAACCAAGTTTCAGAGTGTCCATTTGTGTTGAAATCGAATCTACTGTGACCTTTAAGTTTTCCTGAGTTCTTGCAAGTTGCGTAACCGAATCGGTGGATGCAACTGAGTCCATTTTAGCTTGCAAGGTGTCGTGATTTTCACGAACAATAGTTTGCAGTTCTTTTATGGCTGCTTCATGATTCTGTAATGCGTTTTCATGCCGCGAAAAAATAGGTTGAAAATGCTCACAAATTTGTGTTTTTACGTCATTACAGATTTTTTGACATTTCGATTCAATGTTATGTAACTCAGTAGTTAAATCTTCACGTGTTTGTTCAAGTGTGGTGTCTAACTTCCGAAGATTTTGTTCCATTGTGTCTAACTTTTGAAGCTTTTGCTGTGTTTGTCTCTGGTGTTGTTCCATTCTGTCTAACTGTTGCTGTGTTTGTCTCTGGTGTTGTTCCATTGTGTATAACTTTTGAAGATTTTGTTCCATTGTGTCTAACTTTTGAAGATTTTGTTCCATTGTGTCTAACTTTTGAAGCTTTTGTCCCATTCGTTGCATTAATTGTAATAACAATGCACTGGTGTGTGAAACATATTCCTTAGTCCTATTCGGCAATGCATTTGCACCAGCAATATTCGCAGTTTGAAAAACAGAAAATGTGTCTTGACTTATTTGAGAAAACGGTGAGGGCGCAAAACCTGAATCTACAGTATTTGCAATATTGTGTCCTGTCATTTCGGAATCCTGAGGCGAGCTGTTGCCGACCGATCGATAGATAACGCTTTCCTGTTCAATAATTGTTTCACTGCCTACACCATTATTTGCAACCCGCTCCATTTCCCTATGCACAATTACCAAGTTACTACTTTGAACATTAATTAATTCATTACATGGTGGCGCTAACACACTGCTTTCGTCTTCACTGTCACTTCTCAGTTTACTTTGGAGCCTAGTATTACGTTACTCACACGCCATTATTGTCACAATATTTCACACGACAACACAAAAAAGCACAATTTGAAAAGCAGAAATAAGAGAACACATTAACATATCACTGAAAATAATATCTAGTTAATTGCAAGCGCAGCTGCGAAATACTTTGTGCAAAACCACATGCATGCCACAAATATTTTGCTGTACAACAATGAAAGACTGCAGCTACAAAGGAAATTCTCTCTATGATTACGCACCAGCAATAAACAAAAGCTGCACTAATTACACAAGCTACAACGAAAAAATCAGAAGATTCCAGTGAGGTATCCTCGGCTAAGGGTCGACATATGAAACGTCCCCTTGGAAAAATTCTACACGACTGTTCTTAAACTGACACAGAAATTTTTTTTTTTTTTTTTTTTTTTTTTTTTTTTTTTTTTTTTTGCGCAACGCAATCTGACTTTCAGAACTCCCTACAAAAGGATGGCCCTGACTAACATTAACCTATACGTTTCACATATCACTTACCTCACAAAAATCTTGGTTACTCGAACTACTGCAATACAGCGAGCGCCACTACTGCCAGCTAAATAAAGGATTCAAACTACGGAAGGCACTAACTACTGATAGGCATAGTTAGCAAATGAAAGATTTTAATAGAGAACAAACAATGTATTTACCTTAATAGTCATTATATATATATATCAGTTCATGACACCAATTCTTACAAATTTCAAAACTCTGCCATTTCTCTCCTCACATCCACCACTGCTGGCGGCTCGCCTCCAACTGCGTAACGCTACGCGCTGTTAGCATGCAGCTGCCGCTGCCCAACAGTACAATGGCGAGTATTACAACAATGCCAACCAGCCACAGACTGCACACGGCACAGCCAGTGATTTTCAACAGAGCGCTACGTACCAATAAGAAAACCTAAACAGCCTACTTACAAAGTTAAAGAATTCTGCTACCTAGGCAGTAAAATAACCAAGACGGACGGAGCAAGGAGGACATCAAAAGCAGACTCGCTATGGCAAAAAAAGGCATTTCTGGCCAAGAGAAGTCTACTAATATCAAATACCGGCCTTAATTTGAGGAAGAAATTTCTGAGGATGTACGTCTGGAGTACAGCATTGTATGGTAGTGAAACATGGATTGTGGGAAAACCGGAACAGAAGAGAATCGAAGCATTTGAGATGTGGTGCTATAGACGAATGTTGAAAATTAGGTGGACTGATAAGGTAAGGAATGAGGAGGTTCTATGCAGAATCTGAGAGGAAAGGAATATGTGGAAAACACTGATAAGGAGAAGGGACAGGATGATAGGACATCTGCTAAGAGATGAGGGAATGACTTCCATGGTACTAGAGGGAGCTGTAGAGGGCAAAAACTGTAGAGGAAGACAGAGATTGGAATACGTCAAGCAAATAATTGAGGACGTAGGTTGCAAGTACTACTCTGAGATGAAGAGGTTAGCACAGGAAAGGAATTCGTGGCGGGCCGCATCAAACCAGTCAGCAGACTGATGACACAAAAAGAAACCCTGTTAGGTGATTTTTCAATGATTTTAGATGCAGTATTTATACTAGAATATTTAGCAGTTATCAAAAATATAGCTAATCACGACATATGCTCTGTTGTAATAAATAGTAAAATGATCATTGAATAATTACCATGCAAAATAACAATAACAATATTCAGTTATACAGTGGAATATAACGAACCAACCATATCCATGTATTATGGTGGTCGCAAGCTCCTGCGCACTTCAACATTCACTTGCTGATATTTTCGTAGTGATGCCCAAAAGTTGGCACAACTTGCACATGATAAACAGGCTAAACATTCACAAATGTAGACCTATGGTTTCCATTGGAAAAAAATATTTCTGCTGCAGAGAAGACACAGTAAAAGTTAATGTAGACAATTGTAGCCAGAGGGTCTGATAGGGTTAACCTGTAGAATAAAATATTTACCTATGTGTGTAGGTAAAGGACATAAGTGAACTGTGCAAGCTGTAGCTCTTTCCAACTGTTGGCTATACACATTTAATAAAAACCAAGAAAGTTATAGGTATATAAAAAGAGTGACTTAGCCTATTTACTAAACAGGACAGAGTTGCTGGAGAATGGGCCACAAATAGGTGACCGCTGAAACCTACAAGATTGTTGGATCCAGAATGCCGCGAAAATGCTGACTAGAGAAGTTCTGTGCTGATCCAGTTTATTCGTTAACGTTTTATGACGATAATTTAGCTTGTGAATGTAAATCTCTAACTGTTCATGGAGATCCCTCTGTAATCATTTTCCCAAAACCTGTCATCGAAATCACTAACGTGTTCACGACAGGCAGCGTCTGGCACAAACCTAGACTTGTTCAAATTTGTTTGAGTCGGTTGGAATCCATATGCTCTCAACAGCCGGTTGCAAACTTTCTCCGTGTATGCCCTATAATTATACAGGGTGGGGCAATTAAAAGCGGCTTGGAGAGTAGAGTTCCAGGATACAACGAAACACACGAGAGGAAAGGAAATACAATACTAGCCTGTCTTTAGCAGATGTTTAAAGCGACCACCATTCATCTCTTGACACTTTTTGGTCCTGGTCAACAAGCTGGTGAAGGATAATCGAAGCTGGACTGCTGAAATTGCTGCAAACTCATCGGAAATATTGTCCAGCATTTCTTGAAGAACAGAAGGGTGCTGCGATACACATTAAACTTCAGGGTTACCCCACAATATAATCGTACACTGACAGATCACGTGGCCTGGGTCGCCAGATAGAGGCGCGGTCATACTGACCTCTGCCAACAACTCTGTCAGGCGTTAAGACTCCATGGTTCGACCGGCTGTATGGCCAGTTACTCTATCCTGTTGGAAGTAACTGCAGGTATTTTCTTACTCCGTTAATGCTGCCAAAAATTCACGTACAGTCGTATCCACTCGACCGGGCAATTTTTATTTCCCCAACCCGGTACAAACAAGGAGACTGCTCATCTAGACCTTTCACACGACAGGAAATAATTCCAGTTTAGCATCTCATTCCGTCCATTACTTTTTGGATTTACGTTACTGTACAATGACAAAAAATCCCAACACCAAGAAATAATTAATGTACAGTAATTAAATTTTAGGATTATACACTATGTGATCAAAAGAATCCGGACACCTAGCTGAAAATGAATTACAAGTTCGTGACGCCCTCCATCGGTAATGCTGCAATTCAATATGGTGTTGGCTCTCCCTTAGGTTTGATGACAGTTTCCACTCTCGCAGGCATACATTTAATCAGGTGCTGCAAGGTTTCTTGAGGAATGGCAGCCCATTCTTCACGGAGTGCAGCACTGAGGAGAGGTATCAATGTCGGTCGGTGAAGACTGGCACGGCGTTCCAAAACATACCAAAAGTGTTCTATAGGATTCAGGTCAGAACTCTGTGCTGGCCAGTCCATTACAGCGATTTTATTGGCATGTACCCACTCCACCACAGGCTGTGCATTATGAACAGGTGCTCGATCGTGTTGAAAGATGCAATCGCCATCACCGGATTGCTCTTCAACAGTGGGAAGAATGGTGCTTAAAACATCAATGTAGGCCTGTGCTGTGATAGTACCACGCAAAACAACAAGGGGTGCAAGGCCCCTCCATGGAAAACACGAGCGCACCATAACATCACCGCCTCCGAATTTTACTGTTGGCTTTACATATGCTGACAGATGACGTTCGGCGGGCATTCGCCACGCCCACATCCTGCAATCGGATCGCCACATTGTGTACCGTGATTCGTGACTCCACACAAGGTTTTCCCACTGTTCAATAACCCAATGTTTACGTTCCTTACGCCAAGCGGCGTCGTTTGGCATTTACCGGCGTGATGTGTGGCTTATGAGCAGACGCTCGACCACGGAATTCACGTTTTCTCACCTCCCGCCTGTCATAGTACTTGCAGTGGCTCCTGATGCAGTTTGTAATTCCGGTGTGGTGATCTGGATAGATGTCTGCCTATTACACATGACGACCCTCTTCAACTGTCGGCGGTCTCTGGCAGTCAACAAACGAGGTCACCCTGTACGCTTTGGTGCTGTACGTGTCCCTCCATTTTTCCACTTGACTATCATATCGGAAACAGTGGACTTAGGGATGTTTAGGAGTGCGGAAATCTAGCTTACGGACGCATGACTTAAGTGACACCAAATCGTCTGACCGCGTTCGAAGTCCGTGAGTTCCGCGGAACGTCCCATTTCGCTCTCACATGATGTCTAATGACTACTCGGTCGCAGGTTCGAATCCTGCCTCGGGCATGGATGTGTGTGATGTCCTTAGGTTAGTTAGGTTTAAGTAGTTCTAAGTTCTAGACGACTGATGACCTTAGCAGTTGAGTCCTATAGCGCTCAGCGCCATTTGAACCATCTAATGACTACTGAGGTCGCTCATACGGAGTACCTGGCAGTAGGTGGCAGCACAGTGCACTTAATATGAAAACGCATGTTTTCGGGGGTGTCCAGATACTTTTGATAACATAGTAAATTTGTCTAGGTTACGTGTTTAAGTGATTAACGTTGCAAGCTCAGAGGTTAATGTAAGAGCGAGAAAAGGTATTGCAAATGTGAAATGCTGGTACAATAATAACCAGTAATAACCAGTATTACCGCCACAATGTTGAATGTTAGCACGCAAACATGAGATCATTATATCGTACGTCATATGTCAGGTTGTGGGATGGAGTTTCATGTCCGTTGCACTTGCTCAGTCAATACAGGGATGGCTAATGCTGTTTGCGGATGATGCTGGAATTGTCGTCCGCTGATGTCCCATACGTGCCCAATTGGAGACAGATCTGATGGTCGAGCAGGCCAAGACAACGTGTCGACGCTCTGTAGAGCATGTTCGGTCACAACAGCGGTATGTGGCCGAGCGTTATCCTGTTGGAAAACACCTACTGGAATGCTGTTCACGAATCACAGCACAACAGGTCAAATCACCAGACTGACGTACAAATTTGTAGTCAGGGTGTGTGGGATAACCACTGCTGTCTGAAATCGCACTGCAGACCATAATTCTAGGTGTAGGTCCAGTGTGTCTATCAGACAGACAGACTGGCGGTCACCTAGTCTCTTTCTAACCCATACACGGCCATCACTGGCGCCGAGACAAAACCGGCTCTCACCAGAAAACACAACAGACCTCTACCATGCCCTCCAATGAGCTCTCGGTTGGCATGACTGAAGTCACAAATGGCTGTGGTTCGGAGATGAGTGGAATGCGCTCTACAGGGCATCTGGATCGTAGCTGTCCTTTACGGCAAGAAAGGAAGAATGCATTACTGCAGGTGACGTGTCACTGAGCACATTTGTTCTGTGCATGCAGTACACGTGAGGCGCCTATTTGTTTCCACTTCACTGTGTGGAATACGAAGGTTCTGTTATAGTTCACTAACCTGCTGTCTTCAAGCTGATGTCTGCAGCGCAGAAAACAGCACGCAGGTCGTAGGTTCTGTATCTTTAGGCTGACACTGACTTTTAGCGAGGTTCTGTTCTGAAATAATGTATCACTTCTTTGGGATGCCACTCGCGCATTTTAATATAGCCACACGAGAAGACTACATGATCTTAATACAACACCTTCTGATACAGCAAAGTACATGATCAAACACAATGTTTACGAAACTGTATCTTTACACTATTTGTGGCACTTGTCTCTGCCTCATGACTACCGAAGTGAACCTTTTAATACTGAATACTGGCAAACACATCCTGCCACAGACAACATGACTGTACATCTCGACTGCCAAATCCAGAGTGACGAACAGCCCGAAACACTTCGCGCGCCATACCAGAAAAGGCGTGACCCGAACGCTTCCGAAGTACTCCGTCTGCAATTTCGTCAGTCTTTTGTTGTTTTATTCTAATTGTTTTTAACAATTCTAAAATGACTGATTGATATTCAGCTGTTGAGAGATATTTATAATAAAAAGTGAAGTCATTCCAATGAGTAGTTTAACTAATAATAATAACTATATCGTTTTGGCGCCCTTGTTCCGAACGCAGCAGCCAATCATAGAGCAGTAGCAGTATGCAGGCGGTCTTTCTCACGGGAATGGTACCGAATCTAACATCTGTCACAGGTACCTCACACCACATTTCGTCATCTACATACTTCTTGCATCCCCACTGCTCTGGGAACAGCTTCTTGGAGCCTAATATGATGGCTGACTAAGCCAGAAATATTACGCCTTGAACTAACAGTTTTGGAACAGTTCGTTGTGTCATTGTAGTGCCAAATGCTGCTCACATTGCTCTTACAGATGCAGTACGATGCTCCAGAGCCACACGCCGAAGACGACGTTATTCCCTCTCGGTAGTGCCACGTGGCCGTCCGGAGCCCGGTCTTCTTGCGACCGTACCTTCCCGTGAACACTGCTGCCAGCAATCACATACTAGGGTAACTCAATTATTATCCGCAAAGTAGTTATAAAATTTTATTGTAATCAAACAGAAGACTTACAAGAACATGATTTACCGACATAGTCCCCTTGCGTTTCAACCCACTTGGTCCATCGTTTGTAACACCCCACCCATCACTTATCTGGTTTTGGTGTGTGTTCACCCCAGGTAATTGACTAACAGATCAACAGAGAGTGCAAAACTGCCGCAATGTCGGATAACGCAAAGAGAGTAATAAGGCCCTGTGACTCCTGATTGAACTGCGGTGGCAGTGTTGACATTAATTGATTCAGAATTGATCCCTTTTAATTAAAAGGGGTGCTCATTGATGTTATATTCAGCCATTGAACACCAGATGCAAATGTTGAACATAAAATTAATTAAGAAAGTGACTTGGTATTTTAACTACTTGATTGAAAACAGATGCAGTCGATTAGCACAGATTTATTTCAACTCCCGACATGACTCTCCTAACAGGCAGTGGTAATAAATTGCGTTTGCGTGGAGTAAAGCGCGATAACTCAAAAGTAATTCCTATCGACTGACCCAGGCGTAATGCGAATTGCGAGAAGAATTCTACAATACACGGCCGATGAAACCCTCGTGGAAACTTTGCCGATGTGATCCAAGAAATTAATCAGTAGCTGGAGAGGGTGCAGTATCACCGAATTCAGTGTGGCGGAGCGGTGTCGTTGTGTAGACGTCGGCCGATCTCGTGGTGCTGCAACGCTGCGCTCGTCTATTCACTCCTAGCTATCTTGCTCAGTGCATAGCTGAACCAAAACTTCCTATCTCCAAGCTCAATCGTTCCATTTGCGAAGTCCTAAACTGCAGAGATGCTCACTCTTTCTCAGGCAAGCTGAGTAAAAAGCGCCACATCCGCACTCTAGGCAAGCTGGGAACGGAAGACACCTACGGAGACTTCTCCCAGCCCGCTCTTCGCCTCACTTTCCCCTCCAGCAAAATAACTTACGCCAATTGAAGCACAAGTTGCATTAATTATGTGTCGCTTCCCAGCGCCGACCAATGCCTGCTCTGGGAAGTGAACAAATTCCCACAAAATTCTGCTATTTAGCTCCACCCAGGCCACCCATCAAGGTTAGTGTCTGCACAAACACCAATTTTTCCGGAATTCTGTCTCCCAGGAGGGTACTTCAAATTCCTCAGCCCTACATTCCCATCGGAGGCTGGCGTATTTCATTCTGTCGCTCTTCACCTGATTTGCTTCAGACTCTGCAAACCGTGGATTCAGCGTGAAGTTGCTATAGTCACGAACACGCATATTTTCGCCTCTGTTGACCGCTGCACCACAGCTCTGCGCGGCTTTCTCGCAGGTTTCACTGAAAACGGGACGACGGACATTTATCAACAGGCGTACAAGTTCTCCGTCTGCTTCCCGGTACACCAGCATTGAGTCGGGGTCAACCACCCATTCACTGTCACTCATCTTAAGGCAGCTGGAGGCCGCACCCCGTTACCCCTTTCTCAGAGCTTGAGCCGCTCTAAGCTGCCTATTGTCGCTTCCCTTCGCCGCTCCCCCGCCGGCTACGGTCAACTCGAATACGTCCCTTGGATAAACTAGCCTCCAGTAAATCGACGCGTTTCCACAAAGTTTTCATGTCACATGAATTACTTTAAAACCATCACCCAACATTAATTATTCCAATACGACCATACTATACCCTCTACAAGATGCATTGTCAGTCATTTTTGTTCAGCCCTACTGCTCGCTCAACGCGAGTTAGGTGATCTTTAATGACTTCAAGTAAGGGGCATAGTTCTTGCCATCTTACACATTGTACAAGCTTCCTGATGCCTTCACAAAAGAAGGTTCTCGGTTGAGCTGCGAGCCAGGTATGCGCCGTTTCTTTCTCTGCTTCGTCCGAAGCATATCAATGGAGACCTTAATGCCTATTTGAGTGGACCAAACAAGTAATAGTCATAAGGGGCAAGATCGTGATTATGTGAAAGATGATCCAGTACTTCAATTTTGAGTTTCTGGAGCTTTTCAGCAGTGGGGCCAGCAGTATGCGGACGGCCTTTGTCGTGCAACAACACACCTATTGACAGCAATCCTCGGCGTTTGCTTCGAAATGAGGGCTTTAGCCTGGCAGTAAGCATCGCACTGTAACGTACACTGTTTAATGTTGTGCTCCTTTCCCCATAATGTTCCGGTACTGGACCTCGTGAGTCCCAAAAACCGTAAGCATCAGTTTTCTTGTGGACGGTTGGGCCTTGAACTTTTTCTTGCACCCCGAATTTGGATGTTTCCATTCCATACTCTGCTGTTTACTCTCCGGCTTGTAATGATGGATCCATATTTCTGTCTAAGACGTTATCGCCTTCGTTACCATAGCGACCCTTTTTTTTTTTTTTTTTTTTTTTTTTTTTTTTTTTTTGCAGATGTCCAAGCGCTTTTGTTTATGCAAATGTGTGAGTTGTTTTGGGATCCATCTTGTACAAACTTCATGAAACCCAATCTGTTGTAGATGATTTCGTAGGCAGAAACGTAACTAATTTGCAGACGATGTGCCACTTCGTCAATAGTTAATCGTCTGTCTAAGAGAATCCTTTCACGTGAACGTTCAATGGTTTCTTCGTCCGGCTCCTTCATGGTGCGTAACACTTCTGCGACCATTTCGCAATTTTTCAATCCATTCGTAGACACTCCGTTGTGGCAAAACGCTGTTTCTCGTACTGTACCTAAAGTCTTCGATGAATTTCGGCCCCTGATACGCCTTCCGACCACAGAAAACGGATCACTCTACGTTGCTCTTGTTTGGTGCAAATAGACAGCGGTGCAGCTGTGATTAACAGCACGGCAGCGATAACGAAACTAACTTAGGAGCTTGAAAATTGCAAAGATACACTCCTGGAAATGGAAAAAAGAACACATTGACACCGGTGTGTCAGACCCACCATACTTGCTCCGGACACTGCGAGAGGGCTGTACAAGCAATGATTACACGCACGGCACAGCGGACACACCAGGAACCGCGGTGTTGGCCGTCGAATGGCGCTAGCTGCGCAGCATTTGTGCACCGCCGCCGTCAGTGTCAGCCAGTTTGCCGTGGCATACGGAGCTCCATCGCAGTCCTTAACACTGGTAGCATGCCGCGACAGCGTGGACGTGAACCGTATGTGCAGTTGACGGACTTTGAGCGAGGGCGTATAGTGGGCATGCGGGAGGTCGGGTGGACATACCGCCGAATTGCTCAACACGTGGGGCGTGAGGTCTCGTCAGTACATCGATGTTGTCGCCAGTGGTCGGCGGAAGGTGCACGTGCCCGTCGACCTGGGACCGGACCGCAGCGACGCACGGATGCACGCCAAGACCGTAGGATCCTACGCAGTGCCGTAGGGGACCGCACAGCCACTTCCCAGCAAATTAGGGACACTGTTGCTGCTGGGGTATCGGCGAGGACCATTCGCAACCGTCTCCATGAAGCTGGGCTACGGTCCCACACACCGTTAGGCCGTCTTCCGCTCACGCCCCAACATCGTGCAGCCCGCCTCCAGTGGTGTCGCGACAGGCGTGAATGGAGGGACGAATGGAGACGTGTCGTCTTCAGCGATGAGAGTCGCTTCTGCCTTGGTGCCAATGATGGTCGTATGCGTGTTTGGCGCCGTGCAGGTGAGCGCCACAATCAGGACTGCATACGACCGAGGCACACAGGGCCAACACCCGGCATCATGGTGTGGGGAGCGATCTCCTACACTGGCCGTGCACCTCTGGTGATCGTCAAGGGGACACTGAATAGTGCACGGTACATCCAAACTGTCATCGAACCCATCGTTCTACCATTCCTAGACCGGCAAGGGAACTTGCTGTTCCAACTGGACAAGGCACGTCCGCATGTATCCCGTGCCACACAACGTGCTCTAGAAGGTGTAAGTCAACTACCCTGGCCAGCAAAGACCTCCGGATCTGTCACCTAATGAGCATGTTTGGGACTGGATGAAGCGTCGTCTCACGCGGTCTGCATGTCCAGCACGAACGCTGGTCCAACTGAGGCGCCAGGTGGAAATGGCATGGCAAGCCGTTCCACAGGACTACATCCAGCATCTCTACGATCGTCTCCATGGGAGAATAGCAGCCTGCATTGCTGCGAAAGGTGGATATACACTGTACTAGTGCCGACATTGTGCATGCTCTGTTGCCTGTGTCTATGTGCCTGTGGTTCTGTCAGTGTGATCATGTGATGTATCTGACCCCAGGAATGTGTCAATAAAGTTTCCCCTTCCTGGGACAATGAATTCACGGTGTTCTTATTTCAATTTCCAGAAGTGTATAATAACAAATAAACAAAGCATGCGTCATTAACGTAAAACGACAGTACTACCAAAATAAACAAAAATATAACTAAATCGCGGACAATAATTGGCTTACCCTCGTACATTCTTGTCAAGTCGATCTGCAAGATCGCATAAAGAAGCCCTAGGTCTACTATGCTACCTCGTTCAAATATAATGAGCTGCTGATACGAGCGTCTGGCTCCTCTTAAAAGCACTCTTGATTAACATCAACTCTCTACGTTCAGTCTGGAAGGTAACTAACGCTCAAGAGCGTTACAGCGATGTACTTAGGTACACAGCTTTAAAGGACACCTGACTTGCATCCTCTTAGGGGCGCTACTTGGTGTTGGAATATTTTTCCGTCGCTGTATATTGTCAAAAGAAGGAAACACCTCCAGCTTGAAAGGTTCACTTGCATCTATTATCTCTGCGTATAGATATTTTGTTCTACAATTTAATGGATTTTCATTCTCATTGTACACGCTCTCAGTGCTTTGTTCACTGTAAATCAAATGCACCCAAATACTGTGTTTGTGTCTGTCTGCTGGTGTGTGTAAAGTATGTGTGTGTGTGTGTGTGTGGGCGGGCGTTTGTGTAGGCTGACAAAATGTCCATTTTCAGAATAAATTTGTCATGGATACCACGGAGCTACGTCGTGTTTGTATTACTTACCACTATCATCTTTCCGTTTCGTGAACATTTCGTTACGGTTACTACATTTCCGTTACTTCATTAGCGTGCAGCTGCACTCGATCGAAGATATAAAGTTCGTGTAACACCTCCATCTGATGGTGAGCCTTCGATGGCTCTAAAACTAGTTAATGGTACGTACGATAGATCACAGGCGAGAAAGAGGTGGGGGCAGTGGCTGAGACCATAAATTTCAGTGGCACAAAACCCCTAAACCTTGTCAATGTAAGCCTGGATTGAAACGTATTTTGCGGTTATCCAGTATAAAATGTTATATAATATTAAAATCCCCCCATGAACCATGGACCTTGCCGTTGGTGGGGAGGCTTGCGTGCCTCAGCGATACAGATAGCCGTACCATAGGTGCAACCACAACGGAGGGGTATCTGTTGAGAGGCCAGACAAACGTGTGGTTCCTGAAGAGGGGCAGCAGCCTTCTCAGTAGCGGCAAGGGCAACAGTCTGGATGATTGACTGATCTGGCCTTGTAACACTAACCAAAACTGCCTTGCTGTGCTGGTACTGCGAACGGCTGAAAGCAAGGGGAAACTACGGCCGTAATTTTTCCCGAGGGCATGCAGCTTTACTCTTGGGTAAAATATTCTGGAGGTAAAATAGTCCCTCATTTGGATCTCCGGGCGGAAACTACTCAAGAGGATGCCGTTATCAGGAGAAAGAAAACTGGCGTTCTACGGATCGGAGCGTGGAATGTCAGATCCCTTAATCGGGCAGGTAGGTTAGAAAATTTAAAAAGGGAAATGGATAGGTTAAAGTTAGATATAGTGAGAATTAGTGAAGTTCGGTGGCAGGAGGAACAAGACTTCTGGTCAGGTGACTACAAGGTTATAAACACAAAATCAAATAGGGGTAATGCAGGAGTAGGTTTAATAATGAATAGGAAAATAGGAATGCGGGTAAGCTACTACAAACAACATAGTGAACGCATTATTGTGGCCAAGATAGATACGAGCCCACACCTACTACAGTAGTACAAGTTTATATGCCAACTAGCTCTGCAGATGACGAAGAAATTGAAAAAATGTATGATCAAATAAAAGAAATTATTCAGATAGTGAAGGGTGACGAAAATTTAATAGTCATGGGTGACTGGAATTCGGTAGTAGGAAAAGGGAGAGAAGGAAACGTAGTAGGTGAATATGGATTGGGACTAAGAAATGAAAGAGGAAGCCGCCAGGTAGAATTTTGCACAGAGCACAACTTAATCGTAGGTAACACTTGGTTCAAGAATCATAAAAGAAGGCTGTATACATGGAAGAAGCCTGGAGATACTGACAGGTTTCAGATAGATTATATAATGGTACGACAGAGATTTAGGAACCAGGTTTTAAATTGTAAGACATTTCCAGGGGCAGATGTGGACTCGGACCACAATCTGTTGGTTATGACCTGTAGATTAAAACTGAAGAAACTGCAAAAAGGTGGGAATTTAAGGAGATGGGACCTGGATAAACTAAAAGAACCAGAGGTTGTACGGAGTTTCAAGGAGAGCATAAGGGAGCAATTGACAGGAATGGGGGAAATAAATACAATAGAAGAAGAATGGATAGCTTTGAGGGATGAAGTAGTGAAGGCAGCAGAGGATCAAGTAGGTAAAAAGACGAGGGCTAGTAGAAATCCTTGGGTAACAGAAGAAATATTGAATTTAATTGATGAAAGGAGAAAATATAAAAATGCAGTAAATGAAGCAGGCAAAAAGGAATACAAACGTCTCAAAAATGAGATCGACAGGAAGTGCAAAATGGCTAAGCAGGGATGGCTAGAGGACAAATGTAAGGATGTAGAGGCTTATCTCACTAGGGGTAAGATAGATACCGGCTACAGGAAAATTAAAGAGACCTTTGGAGAAAAGAGGACCACTTGTATGAATATTAAGAGCTCAGATGGAAACCCAGTTCTAACCAAAGAAGGGAGCAGAAAGGTGGAAGGAGTATATAGAGGGTCTATACAAGGGCGATGTACTTAAGGACAATATTATGGAAATGGAAGAGGATGTAGATGAAGATGAAATGGGAGATACGATACTGCGTGAAGACTTTGACAGAGCACTGAAAGACCTGAGTCGAAACAAGGTCCCTGGAGTAGACAACATCCATTGGAACTACTGACGGCCTTGGGAGAGCCAGTCCTGACAAAACTCTACCATCTGGTGAGCAAGATGTATGAGACAGGCGAAATACCCTCAGACTTCAAGAAGAATATAATAATTCCAATCCCAAAGAAAGCAGGTGTTGACAGATGTGAAAATTACCGAACTATCAGTTTAATAAGTCACAGCTGCAAAATACTAACGCGAGTTCTTTACAGACGAATGGAAAAACTAGTAGAAGCCGACCTCGGGGAAGATCAGTTTGGATTCCGTAGAAATGTTGGAACACGTGAGGCAATACTGACCCTACGACTTATCTTAGAAGCTAGATTAAGGAAGGGCAAACCTACGTTTCTAGCATTTGTAGACTTAGAAAAAGCTTTTGACAATGTTGACTGGAATACTCTTTTTCAAATTCTGAACGTGGCAGGGGTAAAATACAGGGAGCGAAAGGCTATTTACAATTTGTACAGAAACCAGATGGCAGTTATAAGAGTCGAGGGACATGAAAGGGAAGCAGTGGTTGGGAAGGGAGTGAGACAGGGCTGTAGTCTATCCCCGATGTTATTCAATCTGTATATTGAGCAAGCAGTGAAGGAAACAAAAGAATCATTCGGAGTAGGTATTAAAGTCCATGGAGAAGAAATAAAAACTTTGAGGTTCGCCGATGACATCGTAATTCTGTCAGAGACAGCAAAGGACTTGGAAGAGCAGTTGAATGGAATGGACAGTGTCTTGAGAGGAGTATATAAGATGAACATCAACAAAAGCAAAACGTGAATAATGGAATGTAGTCGAATTAAGTCGGGTGATGCTGAGGGAATTAGATTAGGAAGTGAGACACTTAAAGTAGTAAAGGAGTTTTGCTATTTGGGGAGCAAAATAACTGATGATGGTCGAAGTAGAGAGGATATAAAATGTAGACTGGCAATGGCAAGGAAAGCGTTTCTGAAGAAGAGAAGTTTGTTAACATCGAGTATAGATTTAAGTGTCAGGAAGTCATTTCTGGAAGTATTTGTATGGAGTGTAGCCATGTATGGAAGTGAATCGTGGACGATAAATAGTTTGGACAAGAAGAGAATAGAAGCTTTCGAAATGTGGTGCTACAGAAGAATACTGAAGATAAGGTGGATAGATCACGTAACTAATGAGGAAGTATTGAATCTTATTGGGAAGAAGAGAAGTTTGTGGCACAACTTGACCAGAAGAAGGGATCGGTTGGTAGGACATGTTCTGAGGCATCAAGGGATCACCAATTTAGTATTGGAGGGCAGTGTGGAGGGTAAAAATCGTAGAGGGAGACCAAGAGATGACTACACTAAGCAGATTCAGAAGGATGTAGGTTGCAGTAGGTACTGGGAGATGAAGAAGTTTGCACAGGATAGAGTAACATGGAGAGCTGCATCAAACCAGTTTCAGGACTGACGACCACAACAACAACAATATTAAAATTTAAATTGATCGACAGTGTGTTTATGACTATTATGGATTATGTCCTAAACCTTTTTCTAGGTAATAATCTAGGAAAAATAGAAAGTAATACGCTATGTTTAGATTAGTTTTAAGAAAACCTATAACCTAGGTATTCTGCTAAATTGTAGTGGTAAAACTGAGTAAATTGGAAAACATGTTGACATTAATATTTCCTTGGTCTTTTACAAAAGGACAGTGCTGATGAACCCTCTTCACAGGAATTCCTAGCGCAGTGGTTAGCACACTAGGCTCGCATTCGGGTGGACGATGGTTCAAAACCGCGTCCGGCCGTCCTGATTTAGGTTTTCCGTGGTTTCACTAAATCGCTTAAGGCAAATACCGGGAGGCCTCCTTCTATAGGGCACACACGCTTTCCTTCTCCATCCTTCCCTGATCTCATCTTGTACTTCTTAACGACCTCGATGTCGACGGGAAGTTAAACACTACCTCCTCCTCCTTCACCTCCTCCTCTCGCCACACACTGACTGTAACTTTACAACTACAGTAACTCAGTGAATTTCTCGTGGCGTTCAATTGTTGGTCGTTTGCCTCGTGGCCACCCCTCATACAAACTTACGGCAAAACTGAGCAGATTCGTTGTTACACCTGCCCCTGACCTTCATCACTCATAATCGTCTCAAAACAATTCATTAAAACTCGAAATATTGTCTTTTTAGCGAAAACGTAAGTGGATTTGATTTACTGACTCGTCAATAAATCCAGTAAACCATTAACTCTTACAGCACAAGAACATTTAGTACTCGTAATTAGTTCATTCTTGAGGGCATTTTCGTTCCGCCGTTACAACTACAAGAATATGCGTGTTTTTCTCACCAGACGCATTTGGCTTTATGAGGTAAAGCGTCATCAGTGATCTGCTACTGCACATACACTCCTGGAAATGGAAAAAAGAACACATTGACACCGGTGTGTCAGACCCACCATACTTGCTCCGGACACTGCGAGAGGGCTGTACAAACAATGATCACACGCACGGCACAGCGGACACACCAGGAACCGCGGTGTTGGCCGTCGAATGGCGCTAGCTGCGCAGCATTTGTGCACCGCCGCCGTCAGTGTCAGCCAGTTTGCCGTGGCATACGGAGCTCCATCGCAGTCCTTAACACTGGTAGCATGCCGCGACAGCGTGGACGTGAACCGTATGTGCAGTTGACGGACTTTGAGCGAGGGCGTATAGTGGGCCGGGTGGACGTACTGCCTAATTGCTCAACACGTGGGGCGTGAGGTCTCCACAGTACATAAATGTTGTCGCCAGTGGTGGGCGGAAGGTGCACGTGTCCGTCGACCTGGGACCGGACCGCAGCGACACACTGATGCACGCCAAGACCGTAGGATCCTACGCAGTGCCGTAGGGGACCGCACCGCCACTTCCCAGCAAATTAGGGACACTGTTGCTCCTGGGGTATCGGCGAGGACCATTCGCAACCGTCTCCATGAAGCTGGGCTACGGTCCCGCACACCGTTAGGCCGTCTCCCGCTCACGCCCCAAGATGGTGCAGCCCACTTCCAGTGGTGTCGCGACAGGCGTGAATGGAGGGACGAATGGAGACGTGTCGTCTTCAGCGATGAGAGTCGCTTCTGCCTTGGTGCCAATGATGGTCGTATGCGTGTTTGGCGCCGTGCAGGTGAGCGCCACAATCAGGACTGCATACGACCGAGGCACACAGGGCCAACACCCGGCATCATGGTGTGGGGAGCGATCTCCTACACTGGCCGTACACCTCTGGTGATCGTCGAGGGGACACTGAATAGTGCACGGTACATCCAAACCGTCATCGAACCCATCGTTCTACCATTCCTAGACCGGCAAGGGAACTTGCTGTTCCAACAGAACAATGCACGTCCGCATGTATCCGGTGCCACCCAACGTGCTCTACAAGGTGTAAGTCAACTACCCTAGCCAGCAAGATCTCCGGATCTGTCCCCCATTGAGCATGTTTGGGACTGGATGAAGCGTCGTCTCACGCTGGTCTAACTGAGGCGCCAGGTGGAAATGGCATGGCAAGCCGTTCCACAGGACTACATCCAGCATCTCTACGATCGTCTCCATGGGAGAATAGCAGCCTGCATTGCTGCGAAAGGTGGATATACACTGTACTAGTGCCTACATTGTGCATGCTCTGTTGCCTGTGTCTATGTGCCTGTGGTTCTGTCAGTGTGATCATGTGATGTATCTGACCCCAGGAATGTGTCAATAAAGTTTCCCCTTCCTGGGACAATGAATTCACGGTGTTCTTATTTCAATTTCCAGGAGTGTATTTACAATTTGACAATTTCTGCTCCAGCAATGAACGTAAGTAAAAGCCAACTGAGCCGTGGAGGGAATGGTGCCAGGGCTATCTTTGGTTAGGCACTATCGATTCCCTCTGGCAGAAGTTTGCCTTTGGAGCCTGGGCTTTCCCAGGATATAGCGGGCAGTACGGAGTGGAAAGGGACAACAACATTGGGCACGGCACGCGGAGGTGCGCATACTAGCGGGACGCTGGAGAGACCACAGCGAGCACGGGGAGCCTGAGTACGGCGGCAGTTGGCGCCTGATCGTACCGGGGTCAGTAGCAGCGGGCCGGCGCTGTGGCTTCCTCCCAACCTCGTGAAGCTATGCATGTGTTCGCTTTCGTGGTAAAACACGCTGTTACTATCGGACCAAGCAGCGTCTGGTGTCTTCGCCACATCGATCCAGCAGCTGACATCAAGTTAAATAATTCAAGTCCTACCAACGATTATATTACATTTACCAGACCATGTTCTAAGGCTAACACCTATTTTTTTTTTTTTTTTTTTTTTTTTTTTTTTTTTTTTTTTTTTTTTTTGGTCATCAGTCTACTGACTGGTTTGATGCGGCCCGCCACGAATTCCTCCCCTGTGCTAACCTCTTGATCTCAGAGTAGCACTTGCAACCTACGACCTCAATTATTTGCTTGACGTATTCCAATCTCTGTCTTCCTCTACAGTTTTTGCCCTCTACAGCTCCCTCTAGTACCATGGAAGTCATTCCCTCATGTCTTAGCAGATGTCCTATCATCCTGTCCCTTCTCCTTATCAGTGTTTTCCACATATTCCTTTCCTCTCCGATTCTCGTAGAACCTCCTCATTCCTTACCTTATCAGTCCACCTAATTTTCAACATTCGTCTATAGCACCACATCTCAAATGCTTCGATTCTCTTCTGTTCCTGTTTTCCCACAGTCCATGTTTCACTACCATACAATGCTGTACTCCAGACGTACATCCTCAGAAATTTCTTCCTCAAATTAAGGCCGGTATTTGATATTAGTAGACTTCTCTTGGCCAGAAATGCCTTTTTTGCCATAGCGAGTCTGCTTTTGATGTCCTCGTTGCTCCGTCCGTCATTGGATATTTTACTGCCTAGGTAGCAGAATTTCTCATTTCTACTACTTCTCATTACCTTCGTCTTACTCCGATTTACTCTCAAACCATACTGTGTACTCATTAGACTGTTCATTCCGTTCAGCAGATCATTTAATTCTTCTTCACTTTCACTCAGGATAGCAATGTCATCAGCGAATCGTATCATTGATATCTTTTCACCTTGTATTTTAATTCCACTCCTGAACCTTTCTTTTATTTCCATCATTGCTTCCTCGATGTACAGATTGAAGAGTAGGGGCGAAAGGCTACAGTCTTGTCTTACACCCTTCTTAATACGAGCACTTCGTTCTTGATCGTCCACTCTTATTATTCCCTCTTGGTTGTTGTACATATTGTATATGACCTGTCTCTCCCTATAGCTTACCCCTACTTTTTTCAGAATCTCGAACAGCTTGCACCATTTTATATTGTCGAACGCTTTTTCCAGGTCGACAAATCCTATGAACGTGTCTTGATTTTTCTTTAGCCTTGCTTCCGTTATTAGCCGTAACGTTAGAATTGCCTCTCTCGTGCCTTTACTGTTCCTAAATCCAAACTGATCGTCACCTAGCGCATACTCAGTTTTCTTTTCCATTCTTCTGTATATTATGCTTGTAAGCAGCTTCGATGCATGAGCTGTTAAGCTGATTGTGCGATAATTCTCGCACTTGTCAGCTCCTGCCGTCTTCGGAATTGTGTGGATGATGCTTTCCCGAAAGTCAGATGGTATGTCGCCAGACTCATATATTCTACACACCAACGTGAATAGTCGTTTTGTTGCCACTTCCCCTAATGATTTTAGAAATTCTGATGGAATGTTATCTATCCCTTCTCCCTTATTTGACCGTAAGTCCTCCAAAGCTGTTTTAAATTCCGATTCTAATACTGGATCCCCTATCTCTTCTAAATCGACTCCTGCTTCTTCTTCTATCACATCATAGAGGCTTTCAGTGTATTCTTTCCACCTATCTGCTCTCTCTCCTCTGCATTTAACATTGGAATTCCCGTTGATCTCTTAATGTTACCATCGTTGCTTTTAATGTCACCAAAGGTTGTGTTGACTATCCTGTATGCTCTTAAGGCAGCAAAGCGTTGCAAGGACCATGATGTGATATTCATGCCTCTTATTAAGAGTGTGCTTCGGTCCTTAATAGTATTGTTCTTACTTCAGCTGGCAAGTGGCTAAAGCACAGATACGTGTGCGCAGCCTTACCGAACGATCTGTATTCCGTGTCTAAAGATTACAGGCCCACATAAAGTGCTCCATGTGATGCTTGGGTTTTAATGAGCCAGTTCCGTTAAAGGAATGAAATCAGTTTTATTATTGTCAATAGTGTCGAAGTAGTTTTCTGTATAATTTTGAGTATTAAGGTGAAGGAAGGGTTGTTTGGTTCACTGTTGTCGCTTCTGATTTATGTTTTAGAGATCGGAAGCAGTGGGCCACCGAAGTACAGAGCCTGCCCTTTTAAATTACTAGCGGGTGTACGGGCGGTTCACTTCGCCTGAGCTCGCGTCTGCTGTTTGGTTCCGATTTCGGTCTTCTGAACGGGGTGGAAGTACAAACCGAGTCCACATCTTAATTCGAAGGTAAGTACTCAGTCGCCTCCACCGTTCGTGGCCAAGTCGCGGCCTCACAATCTCGGGCCCTAGTTATTGTAAAAGCTGCAGTTTCCTTAAACTCGTGATGGGTCTGCAAGGGTGCCCGGATTAAGTGTTTTAAATATTTCTCTTAAGAATTTTGAGGGATTTCTAAAAGAATATGTCTTAATTAAAACCGTTTTCTAAAATTGCGGTGCAATTCAGCCTTAGTGGCGTGTGTCAATTTTGATGGGGAAATAACTGGGTTATTATTGATCAAAGTGCCTGTAACCTTGTAAAGTTGTTTGGTAATATCTCGCCCGGGAGGGGCGTTTTTCAATCTATATGGGAATAATAATTGATTTCTTGGTTATTTGATATAAAGTTTATTTTAAATGATTTACTTGGCCCGAGTGGCGGTTTTTTTAAATGTTGTTAAAGAAATTAATTCATTTGTGGTTTTATATAACAAACAGTGTGTAAAGTTTGCCTGATTGGTATTTCTTAAAGAAATTATCTGATTTATGATTGCAATTCTCTTAATGATTTATCTATGATTCAAATAAATATGTCGAAATGAAATGATCGCTGTATCGGTCAAATCCTTCCACTCCCTTTATGTTAAATGTTAAGGAAAGTGCAGTTCAAAATTGAAATAACGTACCACCAGCCAACTGTTTATTAACTGCTTTTCCATCATGAAAACAAATCTTTAATTGCAGACCGCTGATGATGCTTTAACTCAATAAAGCGAAACGTGTCTGGCGAGAAAAAGACGCGTTTTCTTTTACTTGTAACGACGGAACGAGAAACATTCAAGAAATGTAAAGCAAGTACGTGCAACTTGGCCACACGAATGAAGTAATTAGGTAAGGTTGAATATATACCTTCAATGTTGTCATTTTTTGCCAAATAAAACTCAAAAAAATTGAAAGTGCTTTTGAAATAATGTTGGGGCGACACGTCCCCCCCTGCTGCCCCCACCCCTCTCTTTCTCCGCCAGTGACACCCACGCAGTAGATCGCATAGAATTCGAAAAGGGTCTGGCCGCATACCACACCTACATTAAAAGGCCGTTGGCAGCTGCGGCCGCTCGTGACGTAACGGGCGGGCTGGTGACGTAACGGGCGGCAGGCGCTGGAGAACGGAGGTTGGCTGCCGGCCGCAGTGGGCGTGGCCAGGGCTCGTGAATCATGGAAGCGCGCAGCCGCGGCCAATCGGCGCCCGCCACGCTACCCACTCGGCGGCGGCTTCCAGGCTGCGTCGCTGGAAGACGACAGCCTCCATTACAAAGCATCTGCTGCCACCTCGCTGCGATCCATTATAACGCCGGAGGCACCTGTCGGCGAGGATGGGAACTTCTTCGTATAGGCGACGTGACGGGGCTCAGTGGGCACCCAGTGACCAGCTAGACTTCAACAGAATTAGAATCACAACGACGACGCTACGGGAATTCCCTTCTGCGCTTTGAGAATCAGCATAAAGTGTGTGAAAGAGGATACACTTCTTATTGCAGCGGATTTTAAGGCTAGAGGCAAAATGCAAGGCTGCAGAAGCGTGCATGGCCAGGCCACATATAGGAAAATGAAAGAAACTGTAGGAGAAAAGAGTAGCGCCTGTATGAATATCAAGACCTCAGACAGCAAGCTAGTATTAAGAACAGGAGGAAAAGCTGAAAGATGCAAGGAATATACAGCTGTACTGAGCTATATTCCGTCAGTATTTACGTCATTTGCAGATTAATAATTATAGCTATTACAAGTTGCATATTTTTACTTTGGTTAGTATCTCCAAGAATATGTGGCAAAAGCAAGCCATTAATGCTTATTATCCCCTGGGCAGCATGCCAGGTGCTGAAGTATTGATGCACAGGCGCAAAACAGTTAGTCTGTACTGACAGATGCTGTCGGATTGGTGGTGCAGCTACAGGCGTGCAGAAAACATCAGGTCGCATTGTTTGAGATGAGTCTGTGGGTAGACTGTTCGATGCAGAGGGAAAACAACCAGTACGCTGGTATGTGTGTATGCATTTAAGATACCACACATAAAAACGTCTGCACTGATGCACATTACATCCTTTACAGATGCGCTATTGAACTGAAATCAACTTGAACGCAATGTTACAGGAAGGAAAAAAGAGCTAAAAGAAGATAAAATGGGAGACATGATATAGTCTGTCTGTAAACTCAAGAGCGAGCAGCGCTTTTGGTGGGGGAAGTGGCCTTTCCCGGAACGCTGCCACCGGCCTACAGGGGCACCCAAAATCTGTTGCCCGTTACCTGTCTAGCGGTGTAGATCGGCGTGCACTGATATGCCTCGTTTCTGTTCGTGGGATCTTAGTTGCCAGTGTCAGTTAAATTTGTATACTTACTTATATACTTCGATATCCGGAAGTGATGGATAATCGTCTAGATTGCAAGGAAATGTGCAGAACACGAGAAAGAGGAGGTATTTGCGGAGTAACGAGCGTTTGATCGTCTGTAATGTTACTACAGCGTGCAGTGGCCCAAAAAGAACTGTTGGCTAATATTACCAGTCCCAATCAAAGGGCTGCAACTTATACAAACCTCAGCCTCGTCAATAGGACGCTTAAGGAACGAACCCGAAAATAAGCCTCATGGTTTATTGGAATCGTCACGAAGAAAAACTAATAATCTTGGAAGGATACCAATCGCTATAGACAGTTTCAAAATCACGTAAAATCTTTGATGGTTATGGAACACTCAATCTCTATCGCGCTCAATATTCAACTGATTCTGAGACATATTGCTTTAAATATGTACGCGATAGCTATTCTAAACACTGCTGAAATTTTCTTCGAAACATGTACGTCGATTCTGGACTTCTAAGCAAAACGCTCGACATACGAGATGCGTTTACATATTCATTTTTAGTTTTTTATATGAACTTTATTTGTTAATCTACAGTAAATCTCTTCAAAATATTCCCCATTACATACTATACACTTGTGACAGTGCTTTTTCCAATTCCCGAAATTCTTTAGGAACTTCGGGATAGTTTATAGGTCTCTTTGCATTTTTAATCTCATCCATGCTTGTAGAACTGCAGTCCTTAAACGCCTGCTTTGAAATGTTTATACCACATGTATGCCCTTGGTTCAGTCATAACAGGCTCACCAAAAGCAATGTTTAACATTTCTAAAAATTTCATAGACTTTATTCCATTCCTGTAACAACATTTAATACAGATCATCTAATCTGTTTTTATACAAAACAAATAATCCTTAATGCTACCAAAACACATGTAACCTTTTTGACAGCTGACAACAGAGTAAATACCGAATATGCCTAACATTGTACACATACTTTTGTGACATGTTTACGAAGACAGTGACAAAAAAGTAGTGCAAATCGAACTAATACAAAACACAAAATTATAAGTTTCTCCTTAATTTTTAATCTCTCTTCGTGTTGCAAGCTATTCAAATAAACTTCTACCCGTTAGTAGAAACACAAAGTAAGAACAGGCCTTAAATTCTACAGAGTGATTGCATTATATGGGGTTCGTTTTGCGAATAGCAATAGCGGAACATACAGTACATTCACATGAACAGACTTTCGATTCTATGTTTGCAGTATAATCCTTACTTTCATTCTTATCTTAATATTATTTACTCTATAGTGTTGTGTTTCGGAAGAAGCTATCGTTTTTTTGTATTCCTTATGGTCTTAATGCATTTGTCTAAAAATGAACGCAGCCGAGACGTATCTGTAGACGGCGTCGCCACAGATTTAAAGCGCGCGCCACGGCAGGGCCAATACTACGTTGTGAAACAGCCTGTAGAAGCACCTTGTGACGTAGCTGGGTCAGCAGAGTGGGGACTCGCTCACTCGCTCTTCTGTTTACCGACAGACTATACTGTGAGAAGAATTTGAGAAGATCAGTGGAAGATCTAGTTCCCTAATTCACAGCAAGGCCACAGGATTAGACGACATTTCCCCAGCATTACTGAGAAACGTGTGACAGTCAAATGGCTCTGAGCACTATGGGACTCAACTGCTGTGGTCATTAGTCCCCTAGAACTACTTAAACCTAACTAACCTAAGGACATCGCACACATCCATGCCCGAGGCAGGATTCGAACCTGCGACCGTAGCAGTCGCACGGTTCCGGACTGCGCGCCTAGAACCGCGAGACCACCGCGGCTGGCTGTGACAGTCAGCCATGACAAAAATATTCCACCTGGTGTGCGAAGGCGAAATACCCTCACAGCTGAGTATAATGATTGCTGTTCCTAAGGCCCGCCACACACCTGTACAGGTCACCTGAATTGGTAAACCGGACCGTGTGTGCCTCCGCTGGAGGCCAAACTGTACAGACGTAGCGACCTTCACAGGCGACAGGATAAGAATCAAAATTCAGTTCTTTCCACCTGCCCAGGCGTGTAGACCTGAGAGTGTGTGGCACGCCTGTACAGTTTTTTGGTTAGCTGGGGCCAGCGCCCTGAGTAGAGAGCGTCGGTTCTCTTTGCATTTACGTGTACAATAGTATTAACTAGTGACTAGACGCACGGCAATGCTCAGCTCTTGTTATCAACACGCCAAATCGAAAACGGAACTAAGTGATAGAATAATTTATCGAAATGTATAGGTTGTAACCTTGTCTGTGGCAGGTGAAAAGTAAAGAGGAACACGACCGTGAGAAGAGAGATGCAGCCTATGAAAGACTTGTTATTAAACTGAAGGAGTTAGAACACGATGCTACAAAGCCCTCTGTAGTTAATTAATTAATAATTTAAGAAGTAATGTACTTAAAGAGAACAAGAAACTTGACGTGTCAATGAAATTCGAAGCTTCAACAGACAACATCTAGACTTAAAAATTGTGGTACGTAGATTGGTTCGATTTTCTTGGCGATTGAGATACTTGAGCCGTGGCGAGTTGGTGCAGGTGTTATTTTGTTCATGTTCGATTGTTCGACTGTGGTTGAGCTAAGCTGTCTTTGCTTGTCGCGTGTCTTATCTTCCGGGTTGGCGGGCGATGGAAGTTGGTTGTTAGCCTTCGGCTGGTAACCCTCGAGATCTCGTGATATTCGCTGGGGGAGCGTCAACGGCCACCAAACGAGCTTGAGGACCGTTAGCTGTTGTGGTGTGAAATTGGTTGGGCGTCTGGGCGACATGGGCAGCTTGGAGATACAAGTTCTGTGACTTCGCTGAGAATTACATTTGAAGTGAAGCTGTGGAGCCCCGTCCCTCGTATTGTGTACGTGATATGAAATAAGTGGTCGTAATTGTGTATTGTTGACCGACGCACTCAAAGCCATTTCAACTTTATTATCGTGGTGAGAATTTCATAGTCGAACGTTAAGATGGTGTGGAAGAGCTCAGTTGGCCTAGTTAAATGGTGGCCATTATTTGAAAGTTTTCTCAGAATTTTATTAGCGCTTTGTGTCTCTTGTAATCAAATGATTTTATGTTGGCGTTTTCACAGCCTGCACGCTATTAATACAGTTGTCCATGTGTTAAATACTGAAGAGCAAAGCTGCAATTCTGTCAGTAGTGTAACGAGTTCCTTAACACGCTTACCCATATATCGAGTCAAAGCTTCTGCCGAGTGTTTCTATGTCTCAGAGTTATTGGAATGTCTTTATGATTCGGGCAAAAACTTTTGATTGTGCTAGCGCCATGGCAGGGAGAGAAATGTCGTCCGAGGTCTAGGCATGGCAGTGTTTAAGAACCTGGCCTCTGCCGGAAGTTGTTTGCATGTAGCCTTCCAGAGTTTAGTATTTATCTTCCTTCCGCCAAAGAGGGTTAAGCTGGTAGATATACAGGGTGTTACAAAAAGGTACGGCCATACTTTCAGGAAACATTCCTCAGACACAAATAAAAAAAAGATGTTATGTGGACATGTGTCCATGTTAGAGCTCATTTTAGTTTCGTCAGTATGTACTGTACTTCCTCGATTCAGCGCCAGTTGGCCCAATTGAAGGAAGGTAATGTTGACTTCGGTGCTTGTGTTGACATGCGACTCATTGCTCTACAGTACTAGCATCAAGCACATCAGTACGTAGCATCAACAGGTTAGTGTTCATCACGAACATGATTTTGCAGTCAGTGCGATGTTTACAAATGCGGAGTTGGCAGATGCCCATTTGATGTATGGATTAGCACGGGGCAGTAGCCGTGGCCCGGTACGTTTGTATCGAGACAGATTTCCGGAACGAAGGTGTCCCGACAGGGAGACGTTCGAAACAATTGATCGGCGTCTTAAGTAGCACGGAACATTCCAGCCTATGACTCGCGACTGGGGAAGACTTACAACGAAGAGGACACCTGCAATGGACGAGGCAATTCTTCGTGCAGTTGACGATAACCCTAATGCCAGCGTCGGAGAAGTTGCTGCTCTACAAGGTAACGTTGACCACATCACTGTATGGAGAGTGCTACGGCAGAACCAGTTGTTTCCGTACCATGTACAACGTGTGCAGGCACTGTCAGCAGCTGAATGGCCTCCACGGGTACACTTCTGCGAATGGTTCATCCAACAATGTGTCAATCCTCATTTCATTGCAAATGTTCTCTTTACGGATGAGGCTTCATTCCAAAGTGACCAAATTGTAAATTTTCATTGTTGGTGATGTCTTGATTGGGCCCCATGTTCTTCCACCTACGCTTAATGAAGCACGTTATCATGATTTCATACGGGATACTCTACCTGTGCTGCTAGCAGATGTGCCTTTACAAGTACGACACAACATGTGGTTCATCCGCGATGGAGCTCCTGCACATTTCAGTCGAAGTGTTCGTACGCTTCTCAACAACAGATTCGGTGACTGATGGATTGGTAGAGGCGGACCAATTCCATGGCCTCCACGCTCTCCTGACCTCAACCCTCTTGACTTCCATTTATGGGGGCATTTGAAAGCTCTTGTCTACGCAAACCCCGGTACCAAATGTAGAGACTCTTTGTGCTCGTATTGTGGACGGCTGTGACACAATACGCCACTCTCCAGGGCTGCATCAACACATCAGGGATTCCATGCGACGGAGGGTGGATGCATGTATCCTCGCTACCGGAGGACATTTTGAACATTTCCTGTTACAAGTTGTTTGAAGTCACGCTGGTACGTTCTTTTGCTATGTGTTTCCATTCCATGATTAATGTGATTTGAAGAGAAGTAATAAAACGAGGTCTAACATGGAAAGTAAGCGTTTCCGGACACATGTCCACTTAACTTATTTTCTTTCTTTGTGTGTGAGGAATGTTTTCTGAAATTTTGGCCGTACCTTTTTGTAACACCCTTTATAAACATATTTTGTAACCGGTTCGTATATGAACCTGTTTCCTTAAATATTACGGATTGCCAGGATGCAGCAGTTTCATTGAAGAGTCTAGGCACTGCTATAAAAATCGCAACATCGGAGGGGAATTTCGATAATTGAAGAAACTTTGGTGTACTCATTGGTGATCCTTGTACCGCAATTTTTATCCCCTAGCCAGTAGAGATGATCGTTCGGAGGAACAATTTCCCGATTCTGATTTTAATTGTGAGCAGGGACTTCATGGTGTTGCCGCCACGCATCACTTAAGCCGGGCCTGACTTTTGGTGGATTGTTGGTCGGTCGGTTCGTCCGAGGCGTAGTGGACTGGGCCGCTGACGGTCTCTGTCTGGAGCTGTCCGATCGGTACGAGTATCGTCGCTCGTCGACCCAGGACATGAAGGTTAAGTGGTTTTGAGCATTACGTTGTTGGTTCCGGCGTTGCTGTTGTGGAGGTTCTCCTGTGAGCAACAACGAGTCAAGTGTTCGAGATAGCCACCGTCAGGTGGAACTGATTAAATTAATTTATCCATAGTTAAGTGCACCAGCGGAATTTTCCGCCCTGTGGCCGTTAGTGTTCTGGTTACCTGCCCTGGCAGCTAACGTAAATTCAGGCAGTACTCATTTTGGGTGATGTTAACCGTATTACCTTCTTTCGTAGTTAAGTGAACCAGTGGAATTTTCTGCCATGTGGCCGTTAGTGTTTTGGTTACCTGCCCTGCTGCTAACGTAATTTTTAGGCAGTGTCTTTTCCTTACTGGTTGTTGCTGCCCAACGTCGTGTGTAGTTCTGGCAGCTCAGTTCACATACGCGTTTGTTTGGGGATAGTGATATTTGTAACTTTTTTGGGGCCTTGAATTCTCGTGTACTCCGTCGTGGCAAGCAAGCGGTTGGTCGGTCGGTCCGTGACTGTCGCTTGGTTGGTTTCGGACGAATCGAGTGTAGTTTGGCTCACCGCCTGTCTCGCCTAAGTGATGGAGGGCAGACCGATCCCCTGGAGGCTCCTGAGTGCTTTTATCTTAATTATTCTTTGACAGTGCTAATGTTGTTGTAATTTATTTTCAAAGGTTTTTTGGGGCTTTACTGTATTTTATAGTTTCAATAGGGCAAAGGTAATTGAGAGCCTTCGACCCTGGAAACATGTTCTCAGAGTTTCTTGCAAGTCCAAATATTATTGCCTTCTGCTCTTGAAAGGTTATTGTAATTTCCTCTCAAAGGTGTTGCAAAAGGAAATTTGTAAACTTAATGTATTGCTTTACCGATTTTTGCAATATATATATTTCCTTAATTTTCAGAATTTAACATTGCAGCCTTCAGCCATCTTATTGCGTTCGTTTATCTCTTTCTGTGCACCTTGCGGGCCATCAGCCCTTTTAGCATCTTAAAACATTGTGGCCTTCTGCCTTCAGTAATCATTACAGTATATTTGGAATTTTGGAGATTTAATCCGGCGGCCTTCAGCCGCTCCACATACTGATCTCATATATGTATACGATTTATCTTATTCGTAAATTTAGCTGTGTGTCATGTCTTTTCAAAATTGAACTTATTCTAAAGCATCTGTTTGGAGGCCTTCAGCCATGAAGCAAATTTAATTCTTTCAAAAGTGTATTTGTGAACTATATGATAATAAATTGCAAATTGTGAAAGTAATGCGACCGCAATTCCCTTGGCCCTTTCCACAACCGCAATTACCTGTTAGCCCTGCGTGATTAATCGGGCGTTTCAGAGAGAATGAAATTAGATGCGTCCTCGATCAGTAACGTAGGCAGTCTTCCGTGTTTCTTCCTGTAGGACAGCGAAGGTGAATCAGCTTCCTAAAGGAGCGCAGGACCCAAACATCGAGTAAGAAGGTTGGCCTGGGAGATAACGTGATCCAAGCCTTCTGAACAAGTCTAAGCAACCAGCAGGTAGCAGCCCGAGCCCTCCCTATCTCCTCAGGGTGGTAGCTTGTGGGTTCAGGTTTCTGCCTACAGCACATCGCTTCATAATGAACATGCCGGTTGCGGGATAAAGCGGGAACGCGGACACTTTTGATATCAAATTAGTTATCCTAGTTCTTTAAATCGATCAATTAGTTACCCCGTCCCCCTGATGACGTCATGGGCTATCCACAGCTGGCACGTATTCCCTCCCACCATCCCTTTGGGAACTCCCCACCATGCCCTCTCCCCTACCTCCCTGCTCAGTCTATGTTGAGCTGCTGGGCTGGGAGGATCTCACATTGCATTGAACAATTTAAGGAACAGGAAAATTGTTTAAACAATGTGTGGGGTGGATTTCACATTCTACATTCAATTCATTTAAACGTTTCTTCACACTATCAAGCACGGTTAATTTGGTGGGGAACATATTTACGTGCTCTTGGTATCGATGTTTATTTTCAGGAGCCAACACAGCGTGGCATATCGCTTATTTAAACAATTTCCAAGAGGATGTCTCTGTGTGGTAACATCGGGAGAATATTGATTGGTGACCAGAAAGCAAATCAATCGGTGTTCCGGAAGACACTCGGCACTAAATATATCTGAGAATCACACAGATGAAACAGTTGTGCTGTCCAAAAAAAACTAAACGAAACTAAGGCCGCCCGAACAGGCTGTCAAGACCCAACGTTGCCGACAGGCCGCTGTGTCATTCTCAGCCCACAGGTGTCGCTGGATGGTGATACTGAGAAGCGTGTGGTCAGCTACGATGGTTAAGCGACCGATTGCCACGATGGTTAAGCGACCGATTGCACTAGAGAGCCTGGCCGCTATGGCTTGAAAACTATGGCTAGACTCGTGGGATATCTGTACTGGGATGTGCTACAGTCCATTATTAATGAAGAGGGTGCCACCTTCTCCACCATCTTCTCTGACTTGGCGATAAACCTAGTATCCTCGAAAGTAGACTACATAACCCAGTTGAAACGACGTCTCTGAAATGGCATCCACTGAAGGAGACCTTTATTGGACATCGCAGATTGTGTATTCCATTGGAGTATCATAAGCTGCTAAGTGTAAGTAGGCTCGTTAATATTTGTAGAAGCTGTAATTGTAAAGCTCCAGGTGGCTTTGTCGCCACGTCTTCCAAGAGGTGCATGATAAGCGAGATAATCTTTTCGATGAGATAATAATCTTTTCGACATTCTCGTTGATATTAGAAAGAGGCGGCTGTTGTTGACTATACTGGATAGGGTGGAAGAAGGGCTTATGGGACACGAATATTTGTGACGAATATCTAAGAATCCCTGTCGCCAGACTCGCCTAGGAGCACACCATTTCGGTGGACCTCTCGTGTCAGAGACGACACCCGATCTGTCTACCGACTGGAAGTCATATTCACGTTACGCGGCACCCTAAGGGAGAGAGCCGAGCTGGGCCGACACCGGTGGTGGCGTTGCTCGCATAGAAGAATCTCGTGAAGCGACTATTGGTTATGGGGAATGCCTTAGAGGTTGAGGCGAGATATCCAGGCGATTTCTAGGACCTGAAGAGTGACGAAGAGCAGAGGAATATGAGAGCTACGGGCTACAAATTACCCTCCCCAAAATGGAGTACGCTTTTGATTGACTTTCTCGAAGAGAGGAACCTTGAAGTTTAGTTTTGAAAGCCTTCCCCCTTGCTGTTCGTAAATGGCTGATTGATCATGCCAAGTTGCTTGATGAAGAAGTGATAGGTAAACAAATTAAAAATACAGGATGGATTTTTCTAGCATAGTTCTTCTCTGAAGAACTGTGGCTAGAAAAGTTTTGGAGCGGCAACCTCAGTGGAAATCTACACTAACGTTCATGAATTAAGGTAATTGCAGAATGTGGTGCCACACAACGTGGCACTACTCAAAACTGGTGCTAATGGCATAAGCGTATAGGGAACACGTACGACACAGATCTGTAAGTCCACGTTATTGGTTATAAGTTGAGAAAACCGTCCCGAAACACATGTGCTGCAAAACGCCACCGTTTCTAGCGCATGTACCCCGACATCAATATGGGATACGATCACCATGTACACGTACACAGGCCGCACAACGGGTTGGCATACTCTGGATCAGCTGGTCGAGCAGCTGCTGGGGTATAGCCTCCCATTCTTGCACCAGTGCCTGTCGGAGCTCCTGAAGTGTCGTAGGGGTTTAAGGACGTGCAGCGATACGTCGACTGAGAGCATCCCAGACGTAGTTGATGGGGTTTAGGTTTGGAGAAAAGGCAGGCCACTCCATTCGCCTGATATCTTCTGTACTCCACTACGATGGCAGCTCGGTGGGTCCATGCGTTATCATCCATCAGGAGGAAGGTGGGACCCACTGCACCCCTGAAAAGGCGGACATACTGGTGCAAAATGATGTCCCGATTCATCTGATCTGTTACAGTTCCGCTGTCAAAGACATGCAGAGGTGTACTTGCACCAAACATAATCCCACCCCACACCATCAAACCACGACCTCCATAAGGGTCCCATTCAAGTACATGAAGGGGTTGGTATCGGGTTCCTGGTCCACGCCAGATGAAAACCCGGAGAGAATCTCTGTTCAGACTATAACTGGAAGCGTCTGTGAACATAACCAGGAACCACTGTTCCAATGGCCATGTACTGTGTTCTTGACACCAGGCTTTACGGGCTTTCCTGTGACTAGGGGTCAATGGAATGCCCCTTTCAGGTCTCCGGACCAATAAACCACGTCTGTTCAGTAGTCTGTAGACAGTGTTTCTGGAGACAACTGTTCCAGCGGCTGCGGTAAGGTTCCGAGCAAGGCTACCTGCAGTTGTCCGTGGCCGTCTGCGGGCGCTGATGGTGCGACATCGGTCTTCTCGTGGTGTTGTACACTGTGGACGTTCCGTACTGTAGCGCCTGGACACGTTTCCCGTCTACTGGAATCGTTGCCATAATCTTGAGATCACACTTTGTGGCACACGGAAGGCCGGTGCTACGACCTGCTGTGTTTGGTCAGCCTTTCTTTGAGTCACTTTCAGGACACAGTCACCATTAGTACGCCTGAAAACGTCTCCATACTTACTCGCTGCACCGTACTCTGACATGCACCAACGCACCTGTGCTTATGTGGACTGCTGCCAGCGCCACCGTGCGACGACCGCAGGTCATATGCACCGCATGGCCATACCCCGAGGTGATTTAAACCTGCAAACCGCCCACCAGAGCGTTGTTTCACCATGTATCAGCATTATCCTTAATTTATGAGCATGAGAGTAATAGGTAAAGTAGAATTATAGAAAAATTACTTTCTTATGTGACTGTATGTGGTCATGAGGCATATGCTGAGTACAGAAACCAACTCTGCACATGCTACATATAAGGAGGGGGCAATGTATATTCTAGCACATTTTGTTAGTGCGGAATGCATACATTCAGTGGCAAACTTCATTGATTTATGACTTCCTCCCCATAACCTATTGTATTGATAACTGGTTTAGCACCTCCTGAAGATTTATTTATGGTCGCCTGGGGATAATCCATCCTTGCAAGAAACCCCCTATCCCCCTCCCCCTCCCATGACCCTCTGGAAACCACCAACCCTCCCCCTTCCCCACGCCAATACAAGCATACTTTCGGGACTAAGTAATTCTAACAGCTCCTTCCCACTCTATCCATTTGATGACTAATTAATTAAATTTATGAATTAATTAATCCTTCCCCTTGCAACTCCTATTTCCTCCTTCCACCTGAAAATTGGCAGGTAAAAGTTGATTGACTATTTGGCGGAGAATCGATTGCAGTCAGTGGAATATCGCTTAAACACTTGTAACCTCACCACAAAATAAAATATTATGAATACTACTCTCATTTAGCGTAACTACCCAACAGTGAAAATATAATGCAATGTGACAAACCTATAACCTTTCAAAACTTGACATTCAATTTACACTGGTAAATTTTGGACGTCAGCAATGCTGCGTCATGGCCCTGATACATCATTCAGAATAAACTGAAAAATCTTACCTTAATTAGATCGCCGGATAACGCGTATATATCTGCTCCTATAAGAAATTTTCCTGGCGCAGCTAAGTGCAATGCTGGCCGATAGATTTGTCTTATAAAAAAGGAAAGAACTGACTTTTCTTTTCAACAATCGGGATTGCCAAGGATTGGAGAAATTAGTGAATTCTTTAAATTGAGATAAATGTCAAAAGTTACTTTTTATGAGAAAGATTATTATTAACAGATTTTTTTAAACATTTACATGGGACTTGATGTAACAATACTACATATGCGCGAGGCTGCTTTTATCTTATCTTACAACGCTCAGGCTCCACCATCGCTGCACACGACCGGCCCAGCCAACACGATACACCAGACACGACTGCTCGCTAGCAACAACTTACTCCTACTGCTACACAGTTCCTACTGCAGTCAATACTACTCTTTGGTCTCAGATTCTCTTCTAGCTTACATATCGCAGGCAGCGCGTGAGCAATACATCGAAATTACATCAGCTCGATTGCGCTCGCAACAAATTCTTTAATTATGGACCTCTTACATAACCCTCCACTGGGGGGCAAAAATTTGGCAGCGATGGTGAGTCAATTGGACTTGCCATGAGCAACAAATTTTTTTATAATCTATTTAGGTACTGTGTTTAGAGTCACATAGTATATACATCATTGATAAGTGCAGAACATATTAAGAAATTAAATAGAGTGCACATGCACTGAGTACAAAACATATTCAGAAATGACAAAGTATATACGCAATGAGAACAAATTATATTAACAAAATAGAGTGCACACGAACTGAGTACAAAACATATTCAGAAATGAGAAAGTATATACAGAATGAGTACAAAATATATTAACAAAATAGAGTGCACACGCACGTTAAAAGTTTTTATCATTTTACAAGAATTTAAATGCACTGTATTAGCCTTTACTGTTTTACAGGAACTAGGAAAGGAATGGGAAGGATTGCATCATGGTTGTAGCACAGTAGGTTGCACGTAGCTGCACTGAAAGTCCATATCTTTCTACAGAAGCACAACACCAAGTGAGACAATCTGAAGTTCTCTTCCCTGAAGTATTTATCAGTGTAGCCAAGACACTGAAATGTTGTATTAATATTCAATGTTATCATTTTGGTAGTACATTAGGTACACCAAACAGTGGGACCATAATAACATCTCCATCGTTCAAGGTGGTGGACAGCTTGATATGACAACACCATATTCTTGTAGAATCCATACTCTTACAGCAACGTAGAATTAGTGCAAAAACCAATATAGTGCTCCATGATCATGAGGATGGACAGGATAAACGGATATTGCAGTAATTAGGTCAAAAGGTGAAGGACACATTAAGTCTTATGCTAGTCATCATAGAATTACACTAGTGTATCAACCGATTTGAATAATTATTGGCACTCATTGGCTAGTTACTAAAGTATTCATATAGTGTATTGGCACTCATTGGCCACTTACAAAGTATTCATATAGTGTTACAAAACATTATTCAGAGTTATTCACAAGTCATCATTTAAAACAGGAGCTATTGAATTATTGACATTCATTGGCTAGTTACAAAATATTCATATAGTGTATTGGCACTCATTGGCCACTTACAGAGTACTCATATAGTGTTACAAAACATTATTCAGTGTTATACACAAGTCGTCATTTAAAACAGGAGCTATTGAGTGTAGCATCAAGTTACTGGTGTTTATATATGATATCATGTAAGTGACATAAGACATATTTAAAATGTAAGACATTGGAACTATTACTCAAGGTCGGTAGTCCAATAATACATAGACATAATGGAATCAATACACAGAAAATTTGCATTATCTTTAGGACTAAAAATATATCTTAAACTGGTAGCATTATATAGTTGTATCCTGCTAATAGTTGGGACTCGTAATATATTTTTTTTTTTTTTTTTTTTTGGCAGTGCAATGCACTGGGATCGATAATTAATTGCTGGGGCATAAAAATATTTGCTTTTGACTTATTGCTGGAAATAAGGATTATTAACGTCATTCGTCATGAGTCAGCGGTAGCAAGGTTATGAAATAAGTACAGTATATGTGATCACATTCATAAATGATAGACACAACTGGGTAAAAAAAATGCAAGTACTAGAACAGGTTTAATAACTAACTACTTATAGCATATTATGTCACGAAAAGCTTCTCCTGGAAAAAATACAAAATGGATTATTTAGCTGAAAGAAGGAATGCATATTATGCTGAAAAATAGTGAACTTCGAATTAACAGGTAATGAAACGTGTACTTAATATGTATGTACTCTAGCTGTCTTTTCCAAAACATTCAGTCATTATACTATGCGACATAAGACATAGTGTCAAAAGTAACTGCAACAAATACTTAAATAACTACATAGCATTTCTTAACTAACAGTAAATATTATCATCATCTGCAAAGAAAAACTTCATTATTCAAATTACCATATTCTTCATATAACTATTCATCATCAATTATTATCATCTGCAAAAAATAGACACTTCATTATTCATATTCATATTACCATTTACTTCATACAAATATTCATTATCATTCATTACTTCATATAGTATAGAGTTTCTTACTTCTAGCATATTTCATCACTAAAATTAACATCTGTAGTTCTGTCTGACAGTCTGCATCAATCGCCTTGCATTCTGAAAGAAAAATAATTAGTCAAGACTGCTATCATACGATGTGTACAGTATACTCTGGTTAATGCTTGTTAATTGTGATCCATTTACTCTTCATGACAAGATATTGCATTTTCTTTCCTTCATTCTGATGGTAAAATTTCCATTTCATAGTAAACCACTGTGGTAGTTTAATTCATTTCTTTTACACGGTATTGCTTTCTGAAAAATGATGAATAAGGGTTAATATCTTGCATTTAATTCATATACCCATTAAATAAAAACTTGTTTCTAGTAATATACTTAAGCATACAGCATAGCATGACAGAAAACATATTAGGTCAAAACATAGACAGTTTTTAAGTGCTAAAAATGTACACACAGTACCATAATGTAGTAGCAAAAAATGTAAAATAGTCAAAATGTTGAGATATCACAATGCAAAATGTCAATGTCAACTGGTGTTTGTTACATCTTAAACATTTCATAGTGCATACAGACAAAAATTCTACTTTCGGTAGGAAAACAATCATACATACATAAAAAATCGAAAATGTGCACGGTCTGATATATAACGACAAGAAAAGCGACCTGCTAACCTTACCCTGCCGGGCACTTGCCAGGAAAAAATATGACAATCATCAGTAAATAGTCCCATAAATATAATTGCGTGAGTGGTCATATAAATATCAGGAAATGGCGGTACAGTGTGAGAAATCGTAAAGTATGTTCATTCAATAAAGGGTTTAATATTGGAAATATGGTGATTGCCTTCGCTTTTTCTGGCTCTCAAAGTTTCAACATGTACCACATTGGGATGAGGAATGCTGCGAATTCTGTATGGACCAGCGTATAGAAGTTCAAATTTACTGCATCTACTCTTTCCTCTGTTGCATAAATAGTGCGTGCGTACTAATATCTTCTGTCCAATGTGAAAGTCACGGCGTGTAGAAACCGGTTTTTGTTGTTTTCTCCGGCGCTCTGCGGCTCGTTTGATGTTGTTGAGCGCAATCTCAATTATTTCATGGTGGCGTAGTCGACGTGATGTAGGAAAGGATACTAATTCTTTAATTTTGTTAGGTGGTTCAACATTTTTCAATATAACAGTCGGAGATAGAATAGTGGATTCATTTGGTATGGAGTTAATTACATCCTGGAATGAGAGTATGTGTGTATCCCAATCAATATGTCTTTTATGGCAGTACATTCTACACAGTTTACCAATTTCTTTCATCAGTCATTCACAAGGGTTCGAAGAAGCGTGATACTTGGATACATAGATCGGAGAAATGTTTCTAGCTCGTAACATACGTGTCCATATCGCAGATCGGAATTGTGGTCAATTGTCGGAAATTACTTTCAATACATGCCCTACATGAAATAAAAAATGTTTTACAAATGCATTCGAAATAGATTTAGCAGTAGCTTTGCGGTATGGAGTGAAGGTAACAAATTTCGAAGTGAGTTCAACAGCGACAAAAATGTAGTAAAAACCTCTATTAGTTCTGGGAATCGGTCCAAAAATGTCTACAGCGGCCATGTGTCTCAATTTAACAGGTACAATGGGATGTAACGGAGGAATATGTGAAGTCGTGTCTGATTTAGCTTTTTGGCAGATTTTACATGACGCAAAAACTCGTCGAATACGTTTCTCCATGTTCGCAAAATAACAGTTCTGTCTCAGTACAAGAAAACATTTTCTGGCTCCATAATGTGCGTAACTTAAATGAGTATACCAAATTAATTTGTTAACAAGTTCGTCAGGAATGCATAATAACCAGTTGTTGCCGTCAGGGTGAGAGCGGCGAAACAGAATGTTATTGCGTACCGTGTAATGGTTTCTAATGGTAACGTTATTCTTATCTTGCCGAAGGTGTTTAATTTCTTTCCATACGTTGTCTTTACTCTGCTCTTGTGCTATGTCTCGTAATGACGATGAAATGAAGTTTTCAAATGCGACTTGTTGATTATACATGACGCTAGAATTTGCTTGGCAGAAGTTGGTTGCGATGTCTTGCTGATTGTTGCACAGAGAACGGGATAGTGCGTCTGCTATAATATTTTGTGTACCGGGAATGTGAACAATTGTAATATTAAATTCCTGTAAATACATTTTCCATCTGCTTAATCTGTCATGTGTAAATTTAGCGGAAAGTAAAAACTGGATATCTCTATGGTCTGTGTAAACGGTAGTATGTCTTCCATAAAGAAAATGCCTAAATCGGGTAAATGCCCATACAACACATAATGTTTCAAGTTCTGTAACAGAATAATTGCGTTCAGCAGGTGACAGAACGTGACTTGCGAAAGCGATGTTTTTAATTACCGTATTACCGTCTTCTTCAATTTCCTGAAAAATGTGTACGCCTAAAGCTGCGTTAGAACTGTCGGTGGCAATGGAAAACTTTCTAGAGAGATCTGGGTGTGATAAAAGTGGTGCATTCAACAAAGCTTGTTTCAGATTGACAAATTCAGACTGTGCTTGGCTATCCCAGGACCAAATAGTGTTTTTACCCGTCAGTTGGCATAACCTAGGGGGGTCTAAAGCAGAGTAATGAATAAATTTACGGAAAAAGTTAATTAACCCCAGAAAGCTGCGTAGTTGTTTCTTCGTCGTTGGAACAGTAATGTCACGTAAAGCTTGAAGTTTTTCCGGGTCAGGCGCAATGCCTTCTGCTGAAATTACATGTCCAAGAAATTTTATGGAAGTTCTGCCAAAGTGCGATTTGTTAAGATTAGCTGTGAGTCCTTGTGAACGAAAAGTTTGCAACAGTTGCTCCAGAATCAAATTGTGTTCAGACCAGTTAGCTTCTGCAATAAGAATGTCGTCTACATACGTTGTGATTCTGTCTTTAAGTTCTGTCGGAAGTATAGCAATCAAACCGCGAATAAATGCTGCTGAAGAAATTGTTAAACCGAACGGTAATTTGCAAAATTGATAACAGTCACCAAAACAGAGAAATGCTGTGTACTTTCTGCAGTTCGGATGGAGCTGAATTTGCCAAAATCCAGATCTCAAATCTAATGTGGAATAAATAGTAGTACCATGAAATTTCTGTAGAAGTTCTTCTAGTGTTTTTCCGGGCGATCTGTTTCATTAACAATAATGTCATTGATGTGACGCGAATCAAGTACGAGCCGAAGTGAGCCATCCTTGTTCTTAACAATATGGAGCGAGTTTATGTACCGACTAACTGTTGGTTCAATAATACCTTGGTCAAGCATAGTTTGCAATTCTTTCTTAACTTGTTCTCTGTGCATATACGGAATGGGATAATGTTTGGCTTTAAACGTGTCGTTCTGTTTAACTTGAAATTCATACTTGATACCGGGCATAGTACCAGGGATGTTGTCAAAAACTGGAGCTTGCTGTAAAAGAATTTTGCGTAGTTGGGTACGTTCGTCGTCTGTATTTGCGCTGCTCTGTTTAACTTTATCAGAAATCATTTGCATAACATCATACTCGGCTTCGTCTGGTATATTATAGTTGTGTACGAACGTATCTGTGAACAATGTGGAATGACAGTCTATGTTACGTGATGCAGAAATGACCTGTGTCAGATTAATTGTTTGTTCTTCTGCAGATAAAGAAAGCTGAAAATCTAATGCCAGTTGTACATTTTCATCCTTTAACATTAAATAGGAATTTTGAAAGTCAATAATTGCGTCGTGTTGTACCAAAAAATTCGTACCTTAAATAACGTCTGTTGTCAATAAGGGAACAATCCAAAAATTTGAGTGGAACGTATGACCTGCAATACAAAATGATAAGTGTGTCTGTAATTTTACATCTACTCTTTTACCAGATACTGCTCCTTTTACTTTAGTTTTGCCTAATGGTAATGTAGGATAAGTATTCTCTTTGTTACAAGCGTTGAAAGTATCCTCATTTATAACTGACATAGGTGATCCAGAGTCGATTACTGCCGAAAATGTGGATGATCCAATCTTTACTTCAATGACAGGGTGGGAAATGGTTTTTTGAATAACTGGTTTTTCATGCAAAAGAGTGTCTCAGATGTCGTCAAAAGTAATAACATTTTCGTGAACAAGAGTCTGTGTATCAAAAGTATTGCTTACATCGCTGGAAGGTTCAATCTGTGCTGTATCTAGTCAAATTCTATCTGACGTGCTGTTATTTGCGGGATGATGCTGTGGCATTTCCACTATTTGTACTGTTCTGTTATTTCTCCCTGACGTATTACGTTCGGGATGATATCTACAGTCTGGTTCATTCATGATAATCTGTTGTTGCCGATGATTCTGCTGCTGGTAAGACCGACTGTTACGCTGAAAACTGTGCTCATTATTTTTACGTCTGTCATAATAATCGTTGCTATACGGCGCATTGCGATATGAGTTGAAATGGTGTGTTTTCTGTACGTAGTGATTTCCTTGTTGCTGTGCGTTACTATTTGGTGGAGCCGACGCTATACGTGTAGGCGGCGAAACATTAAAGCTTGGTTGACCTTGCAGACTACATTGTTGGTTAGGTATGCTAACCGACTGCTTTTGATGCTGTTGCGGTGAAAACCCTTTATTGTTCCCGAAATGTGTTTGCGATTGCTGATAATTTTGCATATACTGATGATTAAAATTTTGTTTGCCATTAAAATTATGCTGGTAGTTCCTGTCGCTTCAGGAGTGTCTAAAGAAAACTGTCACTTTCGGTAAAACTTGTCATACCAGGTTTTCTTTACTCATTCTTAATACTAGATAGGTCGATAGCTGAAGAGTTGTTTTGATAGATATAAAGGATAGTAAAAGAGAAGGCAGCTGTGCAGAAAACTAAATATGAAATAGCACTACTACAGCTCGGGGCCCTGTGCACGCTACGGCACATATTCATCGAAGTGTAATGAATCCCCTGAGGTCACTTACGCGCTGCAAATAAATTTTAGTTTCTGCGTTACAGGCAATGCCGATGAAAATTCAAAAACAAATTGTTGTATCCAGGCCAATTCTAGTTTCTGCATTACAGGCCAAGCTGATGAAAATACAAAAGCAAATTGTCGTATCCAGTCCAAAGGATTTATTTGTGTTCTGTCATTTTAAAATACCTTAGATTTTTTTTACGGATAAAAATTGCTTATAATCAACGTTATCGTCTCTGAATATGTGAACTGGTTCAGGATTGTATGATAATCTGTTTGTCTGTGACTGTTCGGAATCTAAGTCACGTACTCTCTGTAAATTACCTAAATTGTACTGGCTGTGTGAGTGTGAGAAATGTTCGGAAAGTGGCATATGCTGTGATGTGTTAAAGGCTGAAATATTATTCATCTCCGTCAATTCATGCTGTAAAGATGACAATTTTCTACGTAATGTATTATTGGACGAACCTATGTCACTAATCGTCTGCTGTAAATTTTGGAATTCGGGTGTTTGATTAAACGAAACTGGTGACGTATCGTCTGATTTGGTGTCATTGTTATTTTCGATAACGTCAATACGACTGGGCAATTCATCAAATTTTTCAGTCAATGCTTTAACCTGATCATCATTTTTAGTGTCACAAGCATTAATTTGTTTTTGGATTTTACGGGTAGTTTTGTTCAATTTCTTAACGTCTGCTTTAATGGCATCGGGATCCTGTATTAACTCTAATTGTTCAAGTCTGTTGGTCACTGTCTGACAGTCTACTGTGTGTGTGTCTGTTTTTGTTTTAAGATCTGAGATTTCATCATGCAGTTCGGTGTTCAACTGTTTAATAGTATTGATTTCGTCTGATACTGTAACAATGTTATTGTCTACGTATGTTTCTGCTTTCGTAAATAATTTACGCTTATCTTTCTGTCTCTGTGCAGTAATTGTTTCCATGACTTGTTTCTTTACTATATTCTGTTCCTGTATAAAGTTTCACTGTTTTGTAGGTGGTGATTAAAACGTTCGTCAATTAGGCTGTTCTGTTGTTCGAATTTTTCGTCTACTTTCGCATCCAGTGTGCGTGAAAGTTCTGCTGACATTAATTTAAACTCGTCGTGTAACTGTGTTGCGTTTTCAGAACATTGTTTAGCGACTGCACTAATTTCATCTCTAAGTAATTTCGTTGTGGCTGCATGTGTATTGCGTATCTCTTCACTATTATTCCTGGCACAGACCTTAATTTCTTCACGTAATTGTTTTTTAGTTCCACTACATTGCTCCGCAACGGCTGTTATCTGTTCAGTAAGTTGTTCAACAGAGCTGTCAAGTTTTTCATTAATCTGTTTGAACGACCTATCGTGTTTCTCATTCGACTGTTTAAAACTTTCATTAAGTTGCTTGTTCGATTCATTAAGTCGTTTGAAATTGTCGTCTTGTTCTTTCTTCGACTGTTTGAGATTTTGATTAAGTTGTAGCAATACTTCCATAACTCGATCCATGCCAAAATTAGCTGCTGTATTCTCTGTGCTGTGTGATGGTGTATCTGCATGTGCCACGTTTTGTATAACCATTTGGTCATTGTCTGATTCACAAAAAGATTTGCTAATTGGACTTGCACTGTTGGTCACTACCTCGGAATCAAATAAATCTGACGTATTTTAACTACATTGTTCATCTTCGTGAGAAAAATTTATCTGTTCACTGTATTAATTTTGCAAATCAGGTGTGTTACACTGGGCAGCGTTCATTGTAACGGAACGTGCCGCCTCATCAATTGTCGTTAAATTAACAGAGGACACAATTGAATTTCTTTGCTCATCATTAGCATTAAAATCATTACTAGTGATCGGTACGCACGGATTGTCTGTAACTGGAGGATTAACATCAAGACACTGAGTATCGCTAGTATTATCAGTCAAATCATTAAAGTCGACTTTTTCACTCATTACGACTCGCGATGTAGTGTTAGCAGTTTTTCGCGGCATTTTCACAACTAAAGTTAAGCACAAAATCAAATAAAGACAAAGCAAAAATGGAACAAATACAGTTACAACAAAGAGCAATAAATTGCCGATGATCTGTGAAAGAAAAAGTGACAAATTAGTAAATGCATTGCGCCAGATGCAAACTACTTTTAATATTAAGTAAATAAGAGCAGATATATAACTGACTACTTCTCAGAAATTCACAAAAATACGATCCTGGCCGGTTGTCGCCAAGTGTAACCTCCCCACAAAATAAAATATTATGAATAATACTCTAATTTAGGGTAACTACCCAACAGTGAAAATATAATACAATGTGACAAACCTATAACCTTTCAAAACTTGACATTCAATTAACCCTGGTCAATTTTGGACTTCAGCAATGCTGCGTCATGGCCCTGATACATCATTCTGAATAAACTGAAAAATCTTACCTTAATTAGATCGCCGGATAACGCGTATATATCTGCTCCTATAAGAAATTTTCCTGGCGCAGATAAGTGCAATGCTGGCCGATAGATCTGTCTTATAAAAAAGGTAAGAACTGACTTTTCTTTTCAACAATCGGGATTGCCAAGGATTGGAGAAATTAGTGAATTCTTTAAATTGAGATAAATGTCAAAAGTTACTTTTTATGAGAAAGATTATTATTAACAATTTTTTAAACATTTACATGGGCCTTGGTGTAACAATACTACAAATGCGCGAGACTGCTTTTACCTTATCCTACAACGCTCAGGCTCCGCCATCGCTGCACACGACCGGCCCAGCCAACACGATACACCAGACACGACTGCTCGCTTGCAACAACTTACTCCTACTACTACACAGTTCCTACTGCAGTCAATACTACTCTTTGGTCTCAGATTCTCTTCTAGCTTACATATCGCAGGCAGCGCGTGAGCAATACATCGAAATTACATCAGCTCGATTGCGCTAGCAACAAATTCTTTAATTATGGACCTCTTACACACTGTGTGGTAGACAAGGAAATGTGTGGAATACTATTTACTTAAACAATTTATTGGATACAAAGCGGTGTATGCAATATAGTTTATTTATTTATTAAAAAATTTGTCACGAAATCGATTGTATTGTGTGGAATATTGTTTAAAGAATTCCTGGTAGACAAGGCAATTAGTGGAATATTGTTTATTTAAAGAATTTATGGAACACAAGGCAGTGCTTGGAATATAGTTTATTTATTTATTTAAAGAATTTGTTGGGAAATTGACTGCAGTGTATCGAATACTGGCTGTTTAAACATTTGGAAGACGACAAGGCAGTGTGGAATAATTAAACAATTGGGGCGCTTTTTTATTCTGGTGACGCAAGGAATACCATCATGAAACACACGTCCCACATAACTACACTGTTAAAAATCTTTCGGCCGTGAAGCACGTCACACTGCCGAGCCGCACCTGGCGCCAGCCACCTTGTGTGTCCCAGCGTACACAGGCCAAGAGGCAGGCCTCCACACAGTGGCAGCTCGTGCAGCACGCTGACCGGGTCACACCAATCCCCCAAACAAACCATCAGGTGGGAATCGCTCTTTGATATTGATACCTGAGAAATTCCTGTCAAAACACATTTTCTCCCTCTCTCTCCTTCTTCCCCCCTCTCTCTCAAGTGGACGCTTCCTGTTTGTGCAAACCAATGTATGCAAACACACATAAAGTGTCTCCCCTCCACCCCTCCTCCTTTCCATCCCCCTCCTCTGGCCCCCTCGACACTCATGCATACTTGGCATTGGTAGTCGGTACATCCCTTTGTACTCACACTTCCACTGTCATGGAAACTTGTAGCAGATGAAAAAAAGGCATTCGACATAAGGTAGGTAGAATCTGTCCTGTGCCACACTAACCGCACCTTTGCCCTGAACAAATTAGTGGACACCTGGTAAAACGCCAGCTGTAGATGTCTTGGAAATATTCTCTCGTCTGTCAAATAGGTTGAGTACTTGATTAAACTGATATACTATGTATTTGGCCAGTTTTTTCCTTGCATCCTATTAGTGGAAAGTAGAACTGGCATATTTGGTTAGGTTCGATTACGCAACTACCCAGTTTCCAAACCCTTCTGGGTTTCTTTCCTTTGTCTCCTGCTGGTGGACATAGCCACGGTTAGGTAAATTGATGCGAAGCCCGTTACGTTGGAGGTAGCTGAGAACAAATTTCAGCTCAGTTGCATGCTATGTCCTCAAACAGTCTCTGGGAGGTGCTGTACAGATGTGTGCTCTCAGTACTTCAATGGGAAACAATAAACTGATCAAGCAGGAATCTGACAATGTGGTTACGTTTTTAAAGCGCTATTGAATTCCTTAGGTGTTTCTCCCTGCTTGAATTGAAAGGAAGAGGAAGGGCCTACTGCATGACAGGATACAGACGACAACACAGACCACTGCAAAACACAGTCCACTGCAATGTAATGAGAAAGACTAAATGTGAAACATTTAAACCACGGCCCAATTCGAAATGGGTAGTTGTTACGGCCAGATGACGGAAATAGCTGTCAATTGGGAATTTAACATTGCGATTGGGTTTCTAAAGCACTATATATTTTCTAAGCTGGTTCTCTCCACTAAATTTGGAAGGAATAGGAGGAAGGCCTACTGCATGGTAGGATAGAGCCAACAACAAATATTACTGCAAGAGAGAGTCCTCTGCGATGTGCTGAACAGCACTAAATACGACACTATTAAACCCCGATTCAATCTGTAACGTAGTTGTGATGGCTAGATGTTGGAGACTGCTAAAACACCTGAAACACTTGCACACGCACCTTGTGCTCCACACACAGCGCCAACATTCAGAGGTCGGAGAAAACTGCTGCCACGAACACAGCTGCAGTCGCGGACGCATGTGTATGCCAGAATGCACCATTCTGGAAATGAAGGGCATCTGGGGATGATTGGAGTAGTATGAATTCGGATGTTATCAATACGTCCAGAGCCAACACTTGCCTATGATCGATACTGAATTGCTCAATTTTCCACAGAGAATACAGGCAACAACCACGATTATGGAGACAGCCCGATGCATACTGAGTATTGGTTCACTATACAACTATCCCGAGAGCATCGCGAGCGCCTGCATTGGCACTTGTTCCCACAGCTGCAGGCGAGAAGCAGCTAGCCGGCCGGCCGGAATTTTTCTTTGCACCTGCTGCCCGCAACAGCCTTAAGCCAGAAATGCCAATTCATTCTGGTCACCAGCTACCTCTATCACACACCCGAATGGTCGCCAGAGAGGTCCTAGGAAGCCAACCACGTATTTATCACTGTAATTACAATTAAATATTACGATTCAATCTCAATTTGGTGGCATTCAACAATAAGCAAAGTATCAGATGTACCTATTCCTCATGGCTGCGGCTCCTTATGACTGGACTTAATATCTCACTATTGTGAAGTAGCCGCGAGGTCCTCCACAGGTAAGTCTTTTGTCTCGTGCCACGGTACCAACGGTGCCTTAAGCGGAAACATTGCAGAGGCAAAGTTACAGAAATTTATGGCAGAGCGGCTGTTGATAGGTCGATGCTCTCAATCTTTGGGAGCGGCGACTCGCCATAGGGCGACACTCGCAAGTTTGTGGAACGAGGGGCTACGGTAGATTAGCACACTTAAGTTTCCGAAAAGCGACGCCGAAACTTCCAGAATAAAATGTTTAGGAGTTTTTGGATTGAAGAAATAAAGTACGTGCTCTCAGACTGGCCAAAAATGGGAGTTTTGGCGGGCTCACATCGCCAAGGAATCGTAAAGTTTCAGGCGACTTCTTCACTGTTAGAGAATGGAACACTTCATTGTTAGAAGCTGGTGAGAGGTAGTCAGTACCTGTGGCTGACGTGGATTGGAAGTTTGGACTTGGAGAGGAGCACTGGATCTGCCGACAGACGGGCCGCACCGGCACAGCATCCGTCTCTGTCTGCGACCTGCCGCAGTTGATGTAAGAGTCGCAAGTAAGGGGCACAGGAGATTCCCATAAGATGATAGGCTCTTGCTCCAAAGTAATTAATTAGTCACTTTATGGTGACCTCTCAGCCATGATTTCCCTCCCTTCACTCACCCATAGGCCAATACAATCATCTTCACCAATTAACTTTCGTAATTACTGGTCAGTCAACACGATTTCTCGTCCGTTCTGGCTGCTCTGTAAATGCTTTTCTACTCCTTTCCTTCCCAAAGAACCACTATTACCATGCGTTCACATATGTATGTACACTCATTCTCCTCTGACGAATATTTTATCCTTATTTGCTCTGAGCAATCATTGAAACTGCAACCAGTGGATGTAGTAGTGAGGGATACTCAGTGAACGCCAGTGGCAAATCAGACTGACTAGAGCCTTAACCCCAGTGGCGTCTTGCACTCTCCCTAGTTGCTGTAACGTCTTCATCCACATTTCTGCGACTTCCAGGCCCTGAAGCATAGAGGAGTCAGTCCACCCCCAAAGAACAGACATATACGTAAGAGACACTGATTGACTGTTTAAAACAGGCAGCTATGCGGCGAATCTATAGCGACAATTTTGCCTCACGTGTTCAGCTGGACTGCATTTGACTATGTGGGCAATGTATGTTCTAGCACATACTGTTAGTATGCGTTGCATACATTCAGGGTCAAACGTGATTGATTTATGACTCCCTCTCCTCCCCTTAACTTTTTGTTCTGCTAAGCGATTTATGACCCCGTGGTGGTTGATTTAAGATCCCCTCGGTATAATCCAAACTTCTGAGAAACTTGCATGCTTGTCACCCTCCACGTACATCTCCAACCCCCTCGACAATATAAGCACTCTTTCAGGCCTCAGTTGTTCGAATGGCCCCCTTCCACTCTATCGATCTGATGACTAATTAATCCCTCTCCTTCCACGTCCCATTCCCCCTTCCCTTGGTGGAAAAACACTCAGTTGATTGGCTATTTTGCAGGGACTCGATTGCAGTGTATGGAATACTGTTTAAACAATTCCTGGTAAACAAGGCAATGTGTGGAATAGGACACAAGGTGGTGTTTGAAATATATTCAATTTAAAGAATATGTCAGGAAACTGACTGCAGTGAATATAACACTGTTTACTCAAACACTTTGGGAGGTGAAAAGGCAGTGTAGAATGTTTAAACAATTGTGTCGCCTTTTTATTCCGATCACACAAGGAATACCGCCATACAACAAATCTGCGTGTTACAAACCTGTCGATCATGAAGCATGAGGTGACCACCTTCCACTGTCCACAGGTAGCACCACAGGCCAGCTGCCTCGCATATTCCCACATGTGCAGGCTGGGAGACTGGCCTGCAAACAGTGGCAGCTCCAGTGACACGCAGACCAGAAGTCAAACTAACTACCGAACAAAGCACCAGGCCGCCTGGTGTGGCCGAGCGGTTCTAGGAGCTTCACTCTGGAACCGCGGGACCACTGCGGTCTGAGGTTCGAATCCTGCCTCGGTCATGGATGTGTATGATCTCCTTAGGTTAGTTAGGTTTAAGTAGTTCTAAGTTCTAAGGAACTGATGACCTCAGGTGTTAAGTCCCATAGTGCTCAGAGCCATATGAAACATTTTAACCAAAGCATCAGGTGACAGCAACTCATCGACAATGATATCTGAGAAATTCCTGCCGAAACACATGTTCTCCCCCCTTCCCCCCCCCCCCCCCCTCTCTCTCTCTCCCTCTCTAAAGTGAATGCTTCCTGTTTGTGTGAACCAACGTATGCAAACACAAACAGAGCCCCTCTTGCTACACCTGCAGACCTGGCGTTGGTAACTGGTACATCCCTTTCCCCTCCGTTCTCACAGCCCCACTTCTATGCAAACCTGTAACAGATTGGAGAAAGTAGTGAAACGTCCCCTTTGAACAATTTATACACGACTCTGCTTAAACTGACACACAATATTTTTAGCGCAACGCAATCTGACTTTCAAAAATCCCTACAAAAGAATGGCCCTGACTAACATTAACCTATACGTTTCACAAATCACTTAACTCACAAAAATCTTCGTTACTCAAGCTACTGCAATACAGCGAGCGCCACTACTGCCAGCTAAATAAAAGATTCAAACTACTGAAGGCACTAACTACTGATAGGCATAGTTAGCGAATGAAAGATTTTAATACAGAACAAACAATGTATTTACCTTAATAGTCATAATATATAAATCAGTTCGTGACACCAATTCTTAAAAATTTTAAAACTCCGCCATCTCTCTCCCCACGTCCACCACTGCTGGCGGCTCACCTCCAACTGCACAACGCTACGCGCTGTTAACGTCCAGCTGCCGCTGCCCAACACTACAATGGCAGACAACAATGCAGACTAAACACAGACTGCACACGGCACAGCCAGTGATTTTTTCATACCGAGCGCTAAGCGGCGTTACCAATAAGAAAACGTAAACAGCCTACTTACAGTAGGTAGTGTCTGTCATGTGCCATACTAACCCTACCTTTCTCCTGAACAAAATAGTGGATACCTGGTAAACCCCCAGTTGTAGATGTCTTGGAAATTTTCCCTCACTCTTTTCAGACTGATTAACTAATTAATTAAATTGATATCCTTTGTGTATGGCCTGCTTTTTCCTTGCATCCTATTGGTGGACACTAAGACCAGTAAATTTCGTGCGATTTGATTCTACAACTGCCTGGTTTCCAAATCCTTATGGACTATTTTCAGTTGATTCCTATCGGTGGATACAGCCATAGTTGGGCATTTGCTAGGAAGTCCATTACATTGGAGGTAGCTGTTCCATGCTGTGTCCTTAATAAATTTGCAGGAGGAGACTGTACAGATGTGTGCTTTCAATTCTACTATTGGAAATGATAGACTGATCAGTCGGGAATTTGACATTGCGATCGGGTTTTTAAAGTACTGTAGAATTCCTAAGATGGCTCTCTCCGCTACATTTGGAAGGCCTACTGCATGAGAGGATAGAGACAACAACAAGTAACACTGCGAAACAGATATCACTGCGATGCATTGTGGAGAATTAAACATGACACACTTAAAACGCATTCAAATCTGTAACAGGTAGTTGTCATGGCTAGATGTCGGAGATCACTGTAGTCAGGGATTTGACATTGCGATTGGGTTTTAAAGCACTGTAGAATTCTTAAATTGGTTCTCCCTCCGCTACATTTGGAAGGAGGAGGAGTAAAGGCCTACTGCATGGTAGGATATAGACAACAATAAAAACCAATGCAAGACAGAGTCCGCTGCAATGTATTGAGAAATGCTAAACATGACACACTTAAACCAACATTCATTTCGTAGTAGTAGTTGTCATGGTCAGATGTTGGAGATCGCTGAAACACTCGCACATCCCATGCACTCATGCCTCATTGTCCACACATAGCGTGCCCATCCCCTCATACACATCAGCGCCAGCGCTCAGAGGCCAGAGAAAACTATCGCCACGACTGCAGCTGCAGTTTTGGATGCACCTGTATGCCAGAGTGCACCACGCTGACAATGGGGGCCATCTGGGGTTGATTACAGATGTAGGAATTACGATGTTATCAATGCGTCCAGCGCCAGCACTTGCCAATGATCGATACCGATTTGCTCAATTTTCCACGGAGAATACATGCAACACACGCGATCGCAGCGACAGCCCAATGTATACTCAGCATTGGTTTACTACTCAGGTATCCAGACAGCATCACAAGGGCTGCCACTGGGGCTTGTCCCAGTTTGTGAAAAAGAACCAACTAGACAGCTGACCAGAACTTTTCTTTGTTCTCGCCGCCCGCAGCAGCCTTAAGGCACGTCTGAAGGTGGATCCACCAGAGGGATATGTTGGATCAGAAATCCAGGTGTGACCTGAAAGTTATCAACAACCACCTTACACATTTTTATAAAGTGTCCTTAGCTAAAGAGTGTTGTATTACCGGTTGGGGCACTGAAATATACAACTACAGAACGTACCGTATGTTTGACCCCGTGCAAGACTATTTATGTGTTTTAAACCCTAACAAACAGTATTTTAAATGTGCTTCTCTGTACTCTGCACCAATCACAACCATGATGTGTCAGCTAACAAATACCTCAGAACAATTGCTGCATGTTTTTTTCACAACATTCTACCGTATGTCTATTGAGGTAACAGTGATGTGTGCAAGTTGAGTGTTGTCTTTTATGTTCCCCTGCAAAGGAGAACCATCTGCCTGACACAGATCTGCGTTTAAAGGTTGACAGAAAGTAGATGGAGTAATCGGTTGAGAGGGGATGTAACGAGGTCTGATTTAATGTTAGACTGATGATGAATTCTAGAGAGGGGGAGATGTTGCTGCAGGTCATTCATCACGGGTTTAACCATTCATTTTCCGTTATTTTCTCGGGGTACATCAGCTGTAACGTATAACTTGTGATCGACTCGTCTACAATTGCGTGGTCTGTGTGTGACTTAGAGCGCTATCTACGTGCAATCGTTAACAGCAAACGTCTCCATACCACAGTCAGCAGAGGACTTCCAACGCATGTGTAATCAATCTCTTCCATCCATGGGAAACCTATTTCAGCACCCTCCTCTAGATGAATGAAGATGTATGGAAGCTCCATTTCTCTGCCACATCTTGGACTTAAATCGAGTCTTCAGTTTCATGACTGCAGTGATTCTAAGTTAGTGACAGGTGTCAGCGAGGTACTGCAAACCCTGTGCATATATTTGCTTGACAGTTGTCCTGTTTATGGAGTTAGTGCAGCATGGCACGTAATTTCACGTGTCAAACACTGCTGCTATGCTTTGTCTGTTTCCTTCTAAGAAGCATTTTCTGTTGCTGACGATCATTGTATAGGATGGGTGCGAGTATACTATAATTTATGAACAGTAATCAGATGTGAACAGTAGGTGCCATATACCTCGGGAAAGCTACATTGTGCATGTATGACGAAGAATCTATGTTTGCTTCGGTGTAGAAGGAAGTAGTTTTATCATCTTAAAGTCTGAGTGGCGTACAAAACTTGCAGAGTGGATATGTGTCCTGCATTAGAGTATTAAAAGCATTCCACTGTGCTTGAGTAATATTTCGGAAACCGCATGGCTTTAACATTATAACATGTTTAAGTGCAAAACCATGTAGCCATAGGAGTGCATGAGTTTATGTTCTATGATCATTTCTCTCTTGCCAATACCTTCTTGGTACTGACCCCTGATGGTAGAACAATACTTCAGAATTGATACTACGGCTAATTTATGTAAAATGCTTCAAACTCCGTCTGTCTGGAGCTCTGTCATGCGTAAACAACATGTTTCATGTTCTCTTTTATCATCATAACAATCCCATACCTACTATTCTCCGATAAGGAGTGCTAACCTCCTCGACATGCTCACATCTGATCTTGTGCACTTGGATGGGTGCTGTGTGTAAGACTGATGCGGAACAGTCTTTGCTGAGTAGCAGTTATGTACTCAGCTAACTCTGCTGCTACACGAGATATGGAATGCAGTGGGTATAGTACCACGCTACTTCTAGTCAGTAACAGTGTTGCTGGGAGGGTTGGTCAAAGACAATGCAAGGTGATCTTTCAATCTCCAGCTTTATTCTGTGAATGTGACTCCCATCTACATAGGAAAAGATTGGCAGTTGAAATTGTAAATTATGCACTATGACCAATATGCTAGAAATATATAGATAACCTAACTGCATCAGTAAAGGACGCCATCTGGTATACTTTGGTGTATATGTTTGAGAACTTGCCATGAATTGACATACTGCACAGTCATCTATTTACATTCGCAATCTGTGATACACACAGAGTAGTGGTGGGGTAGTTTAGCAATGACACAGAAATTGTGAAGAGTATTGATGCATCATATGTTTGCTTTGAAAAAAGCTGTGGTAAAACTGCTAAAACTGATCGCATTGTCATGCTTATTACAGTACATGGTCCCGTATCAGTGGTGTCTTTTTCAGCCTATCTGCCCAATGGTAAGCTGTGGATTACCACATAATGATTGACTGACAGCACTTGTTGGTGGGAGCAACACCTTCTGGGGATGACAAGCACTGAAACAATGATCATGTACGTGGCTGTAGTATGATGAATCAATGCTCTTGGTCTTTTCAAAATGGAACACCTAGACATCTGCTACTCTGTCAGTGTGAAAGATGAGATTAAATGCAGAGGTCGTCACCTTCAGGGAACTGTTTGGAAAAACTGTACAATGTCACAAACTCTTACAGTTTCCATATGCTGTGATGTCCTCCACATTTTGTCACTAAGAAACACTGTATGTGTCGTTTACTTCAACCATCATGTGTGTTGTGGGAGCAGTATAGTTTAGACCATGCAATGTCCAGCATTCTGTAGGAGCCAATGGATTGAACTGTGTTAATGTCAGTTTAGCACCTGACACAGATATTGAAGTTGTGGTGGAAAAACAAAATGTATGGTGGTTTACAAAGCTGTAGTCATACACTACCTGGAAGTGTTACAGCAGGAAAACAATGTCTCAACCTCCTTATGGAGGAACAACACAGGGACCCTCTCTTTCAATTGATACTCTTCGGGATATGGTCCTCCTACAGTACGGGCGGCGAAACTTTATACTGGTTTGTGCAAGTGACTGCGATCACAGGCCACGTGCTGCGGTGGACCCATACCTGTATATATAATAGGATCGCCACATATGCTCGATGACAGCATGCACACAATATTTGTTTTCGATATATCAGAAGAATTGGTGAAGTTTTCGTACTTTATAGTTTTTCTCTGTTGGATGGTACAAATAAAATGGAGGGCGAGAATATTTGGGTGACAGACATAAATGTGCCCTGAGGGACATATATCTCTTTTGGACTGCAGTACATGTATGTAGTTTGGAAACACGCTGCAATGCAGTAGCAAAATCCTTCTTTCATTTCCCATATGATGTGGAGTCTTCCTAAACAGAAACATCACCATAACTGCTTGTCTGTCTTTTCTACTACCTCGTTTTCCAGGAGAAAGCTTCTTTTGGCACTGATCTAACACACTGTGCACGGTTGATGGAACTAATACAAAATGTTTTCCTCTTCCGCCGACTGGTCAAAACACAGTCCTGTCAAATTAGCTCACGCTGTTTCTCCACAGGATGCTGAAGGTGGTAGATACAGCGCTCTTGCAGATCTGCTCAGTCCTAACTTAAATTGGATTGGCCACCTGGACAAAGCTGGAAGGAGGTTGGGGCTGAGACTGAGGAACAATTACAGTATGCAAGGAAACTGTCTAAAACCGTGCTGGAGTTTTACTATATGTGGTCCTTAGAAAACAGGTTGAAAAAGGGTGCCACATGTCGATATAAGAGAGTGGCATGGGTGTAGCGTTTAAAAGACATCTCCATAGGATCCAATGCAAGTATGTGCTTCAGTGGAGATATCTGAGAATCGCAGACAGTGCTTCTATCAGAAAGCATAACACTGTAGATCTGAAAAGCCAGTGTATTAGTCGTAGGATTTTGTACATTTCTTATGACTTCAATCTAGCGTTCCATTTTTAAGTGATTTCTCACATAGCACACCGTTTGCTGCGTGATCATTCTCTGTCAACCATCATCCTCCCTCGCCTATAATCCTGTGGATATATCACAGAACCTCTGTTTATACTGTCTACATGGTATCGAGATACACTGAACAGCCAAAGAAACTGGTACACCTGCCTAATATCGTGTAAGGCCCCTACGAGCATGCAGAAGTATCGCAACACCATGTGGCATGGACTCCCGTCTGAAGTAGTGCTGGAGCGATCTGACACCATTAATCCTCCAGGTCTGTCCATAAATCCGTAGGAGTGGGGGTGGTGTACTCTTCTGAACAGCACGTTGCAAGGCATCGCAGATATGCTCCATAATGTTCATGTCTAGTGAGTCTGGTGGTCGGCAGAATTGTTTAAACTCAAAAGAGTGTTTCTGTAGCAATTTAGGACGTGTAGAGAGTCGTATTATCCTGCTAGAACTGCCCAAACAAGTCTGAACAATGGATACGAATGGATGCAGGTGATCAGACAGGATGCTTACGTATGTGTCAGCTGTCAGAGTGGTGTCTAGAAGTATCAGGGGCACCACTAGCTTGAACAGTCCCCTGCTGGCATGCAGGGTCAATGGATTCATGAGGTTGTCTCCATACCCGTACACCTCCAACCACTTGAGACTTGTCTGACCAGGCACCATGTTTCCAGTTATCAATAGTCCAATGTGGCATTGACAGGCGTAGGTGAGGCCTAAAGCTTTGTGTCGTGCAGTCATCAAGGTTACACCAGTGGACCTTCGGCACTGAAAGCCCATATCTATGATGTTTCGTTGAATGGTTCACATGTTGACACTTGTTGATGGGGCAGCATTGAAGTCTGCAGCAATTTGCGGAAGCGTTTTGCTTCTGTCACATTGAACGATTCTCTTCGGTCATCGTTGCTCCTGTTGTTTCAAAATTTTTCTTCCACGCACAGCAAAGTCAGAGATCTGATGTTTTAGTGGAGTCCTGATATTGGCGGTACACTTGTGAAGTGGTCATATGGGAAAATCGCCACTTCATCGCTACCTCGGAGATGCTGTGTCTCATTGCTCGTGTGCCAACTGTAACGCCACGTTCAAACTCACTTAAATCCTGATAACCCGCCTCTGTAGCAGCAGTAACCAATCTAACAACTGCGCCAGACACTTGTCTTACACAGGCCTCGCCGGCCGCAGCGCTGTATTCTGCCTGTTTACATATCTCTGTATTTGAGGATGCATGCCTGTACCAGTTCCTTTGGCGATTCAGTATAATTCATTACAAATATTATTAGCGTGGAAAATATCTAGCAGCGGCATGAGGGACTTGCAAATATCGGCCTAATACCTGTTCCTTAGCCAAATCACTAAATTCGGTGAGAAGCGTGATTTGATTACGAGCTTACACTGCTGGTGACATGTACCTGCACTTTTGCTGTGTTAACACACATCCAACGACAACCATCTACATTCATTGTCGTGGTATTTGTGTGGAAGAGCACTTCCTTCAGAATCAATACCGTACCTCAGTTGATAAAGCATGTACAGTTTTTAGCACGGATATCGTTAGCGATACTTGTGTGAGCCTGTTGACCAAGACCGGTTTTTTATGCAGGGTGATAGTAAGGTGGTTATTCTGATGTGTATTTAACAGCTGGCCGCTTATAAGACGAATACGTCTCCCTTCTTAAGACAAGCTGGTACCACTCGTAAGAAAAACAAATGGTGCATGTCCACTGACTGAGGATTTTCGTTCAATATTGTTTGGTGCAACCAGCAATTAAATTATTGGCAAACTGCTATACTTAGTAGGGGATGTATGATAAATTCGTTGTGATATTCAGTCGGCCCCGGTGGTCTCGCGGTTCTAGGCGCGCAGTCCGGAACCGTGCGACTGCTACGGTCGCAGGTTCGAATCCTGCCTCGGGCATGGATGTGTGTGATGTCCTTAGGTTAGTTAGGTTTAAGTAGTTCTAAGTTCTAGGGGACTGATGACCACAGCAGTTGAGTCCCATAGTGATATTCAGGTTTATTAAGTACATGTTGGCATGTAAACTTACTGTGGTTCGTGTACAGACATGTGCAAAGAAAATTACTATATCCCGTCGTAAAAGATATCGCAATCTGGGAGCACGTAATTTATTTCTTCAATCCAAAAACTCCTAAGCATTTTATTCTGGAAGTTTCGGAGTCGCTTTTCGGAAACTTGAGAGTGCTAATCTACCGTAGCCCCTCGTTCCAAAAACTTGTGGGTGCCTTCCTATGGCAGGTCGCCACTCCCGAAGATTGAGAGCTACGAGCTATCAACAGCCGCTCTCCCAAAAAGTTCTTTAACTTTGCCTCTTCAATGTTTATGATCAAGGTACCGGTGGCCCTGCGGCAAGAGACAAAAGACTCGCCTCTAGAGGACGCCGTGGCTACTTCACAACAGTAAGACATTATTTTACAGGACACGCCGCTTGCATGGATGGCCAGGTTCCTTCGGAGAGAGATCCGTATTCATATTCGCCACTGTGGCGAGGACTGGGGGAGTTCATTGAACCCAGCATGCAAGCGCTTTCATCCATTAGCGCTGGCAATCCTGTCAAAGACGCACGCCGCCCTCTGCCGCAGTGAATGGGTGACAAGTGGCTGCCCCCAGGGACTCGGGCGGTCGGTGTTTGTGCCCCATTGCGCGCTTCCGGTCACTCGCTTCGCCTGCTGAGGGCAAGCCGACGCGAGCGAAGACTGCAAGGACAACACTTTCACTCCCGCTAAATACCAGAAGAATGACTTCAACAAGCATTTGAGAATTAAGAGAAATTAAAGAAAATCTACAGTCATCACGTCGGATAATACCACTCCTTTGCATATACATCGGAAATTATGAATCACTTACACCTATCATATCGAGGAATTAAGTATGCTGAGTGAAAAAGCATGCAACACAACGCTGACTACAGCCTGTCGCATTTCAAGCGAAATGTTGATAATAACAGCATATCAATCGACGAAGAAGCTGTCACCATCACTGATAACGCACAGAACTAGAATCAGCGGAATCTGTCTATGTAAGGGTAAAAAGATGTTGAGATGGCAGCAAGCGTTAGGGAAATGCAAGAACACTTGAAGAACAGTGAAATATTCTGAATGCACAGAAAAAAATGCGACCACGAATCTACGACCGATAACGGCACCGTGTAAGATAAATCCACGAAAAATGGTACCAATGACAAAACCTCTTCTACATTGCGTCAGTCTTCAAAATCGTCAACGCGAAAGTAGATATCAACGATGGTACCTTCGTCGAAACAGACTAATCAAGCAGTGAAGATGCTGAGAAATGAAATCAAAACTCCTATTTCGAATATAAAAAAACGTAAAAAACGTAAATCGCTCCGATCTCAAAGAATTCTGTGAGCTCCTAAAACAGAGCCTGGGGAGCAAAATATAAAGCCCTGGGTAAATGACCTAACCGACGCACCAAATGAAGCTTAACTTCTACATCCCTGAGCTGAGTGGGGCTATGTCACTGATATAGCACCAGCTGAGGGGAAGGAAAATCAAAGAGATATCGAAAGGGTTAGCTGTCGCTCTGCCGCCTCGTAATCAGTGCCTATGTGTCTCCGTTTGCCTACATTTCTGAAGTGCTCAACAAAGGATCCCCCACCCCCACCCCATGAACCATGGACCTTGCCGGTGGTGGGGAGGCTTGCGTGCCTCAGCGATACTGATAGCCGTACCGTAGGTACAACCACAACGGATGGGTATCTGTTGAGATGCCAGACAAACGTGTGGTTCTTGAAGAGGGGCAGCAGCCTTTTCAGTAGTTGCAAGGGCAACAGTCTGGATGATTGACTGATCTGGCCTTGTAACACTAACCAAAACGGCCTTGCTGTGCTGGTTCTGCGAAAGGCTGAAAGCAAGGGGAAACTACGGCCGTAATTTTTCCCGAGGGCATGCAGCTTTACTGTATGATTAAATGATGATGGCGTCCTCTTGGGTAAAATATTCCGGAGGTAAAATAGTCCCCCATTTGGATCTCCGGGCGGGGACTAATCAAGAGGATGTTGTTATCAGAAGAAAGAAAACTGGCGTTCTACGGATCGGAGCGTGGAATGTCAGATCTCTTAATCGGGCAGGTAGGCTAGAAAATTTAAAAAGGGAAATGGATAGGTTAAAGTTATATATAGTGGGAATTACTGAAGGTTGGTGGCAGAAGGAACAAGACTTCTGGTCAGGTGACTACAGGGTTATAAACACAAAATCAAATAGGGGTAATGCAGGAGTAGGTTTAATAATGAATAGGAAAATAGGAATGCGGGTAAGCTACTACCAACAGCATGCTGAACGCATTATTGTGGCCAAGATAGATACGAAGCCCACACCTACTACAGTAGTACAAGTTTATATGCCAACAAGCTCTGCAGATGACAAAGAAATTGAAGAAATGTATGATGAAATAAAAGAAATTATAGTGAAGGGAGTCGAAAATTTAATAGTCATGAGTGACCGGAATTCGAGTGTAGGAAAAGGGAAATACGGAAACGTAGTAGGTGAATATGGATTGGGGCTAAGAAATGAAAGAGGAAGCCGCCTAGTAGAATTTTGCACAGAGCGCAACTTAATCATAGCGAACACTTGGTTTAAGAATCATGAAAGAAGGTTTTATACATGGAAGAAGCCTGGAGATACTAAAAGGTATATATAATGGTAAGACAGAGGTTTAGGAACCAGGTTTTAAATTGTAAGACATTTCCAGAGGCAAATGTGGACTCTGACTACAATCTATTGGTTATGACATGTAGATTAAAACTGAAGAAACTGCAAAAAGGTGGGAATTTAAGGAGATGGAACCTGGATAAACTGAAAGAACCAGAGGTTGTACAGAGTTTCAGGGAGAGCATAAGGAAAGAATTGACAGGAATGAGGGAAAGAAATACAGTAAAGAAGAATGGGTAGCTTTGAGGGATGAAGTAGTGAAGGCAGCAGAGGATCAAGTAGGTAAAAAGACGAGGACTAGTAGAAATCCTTGGGTAACAGAAGAGATATTGAATTTAATTGACGAAAGGAGAAAATATAAAAACGCAGTAAATGAAGCAGGCAGAAAGGAATACAAACGTCTCAAAAATGAGATCGACAGGAAGTGCAAAATGTCTAAGCAGGGATGGCTAGAGGACAAATGTAAGGATGTAGAGGCTTATCTCACTAGGGGTAAGATAGATACTGCCTACAGGAAAATTAAAGAGACCTTTGGAGAATAGAGGACCACTTGTATGAATATCAAGAGCTCAGATGGAAACCCAGTTCTAAGCAAAGAAGGGAAAATAGAAAGGTGGAAGGAATATATAGAGGGTCTATACAAGGGCGATGTACTTGATGACAATATTATGGAAATGGAAGGAGATGTAGACGAAGATGAAATGCGAGATACGATACTGTGTGAAGAGTTTGACAGAGCACTGAAAGACCTGAGTCGAAACAAGGCCCCAGGAGTAGACAACATTCCATTGGAACTACTGACGGCCTTGGGAGAGCCAGTCCTGACAAAACTCTACCATCTGGTGAGCGAGATGTATGAAACAGGCGAAATACCCTCAGACTTCAGGAAGAACATAATAATTCCAATCTCAAAGAAAGCAAGTGTTGACAGATGTGAAAATTACCGAACAATCACTTTAATAAGCCACAGATGCAAAATACTAACACGAATTCTTTACAGACGAATGGAAAAACTAGTAAAAGCCGACCTCGGGGAAGATCAGTTTGGATTCCGTAGAAACACTGGAACACGTGAGGCAATACTGACCTTACGACTTATCTTAGAAGAAAGTTTAAGGAAAGGCAAACCTACGTTTGTAGCATTTGTAGACTTAGAGAAAGCTTTTGACAATGTTGACTGGAATAATCTCTTTCAAATCCTAAAGGTGGCAGGGGTAAAATACAGGGAGCGAAAGGCTATTTACAATATGTACAGAAACCAGATGGCAGTTATAAGAGTCGAGGGACATGAAAGGGAAGCAGTGGTTGGAAAGGGAGTAAGACAGGGTTGTAGCCTCTCCCCGATGTTATTCAATCTGTATATTGAGCAAGCAGTAAAGGAAACAAAAGAAAAATTCGGAGTAGGTATTAAAATCCATGGAGAAGAAATAAAAAAATTGAGGATCGCCGATGACATTGTAATTATGTCAGAGACGGCAAAGAACTTGGAAGAGCACTTGAATGAAATGGACAGTGTCTTGAAAGGAGGATATAAGATGAACACCAACTAAAGCAAAACGAGGATAATGGAATGTAGTCGAATTAAGTCGGATGATGCTGAGGGAATTAGATTAGGAAATGAGACACTTAAAGTAGTAAATGAGTTTTGCTATTTGGGGAGCAAAATAACTGATGATGGTCGAAGTAGAGAAGATATAAAATGTAAACTGGCAATGGCAAGGAAAGCGTTTCTGAAGAAGAGAAATTTGTTAACATCGAGTATAGATTTAAGTGTCAGGAAGTCATTTCTGAAAGTATTTGTATGGAGTGTAGTCATGTATGGAAGTGAATCATGGACGATAAATAGTTTGGACAAGAAGAGAATAAAAGCTTTCGAAATGTGGTGCTACAGATGAATGCTGAAGATTAGATGGGTAGATCAGATAACTAATGAGGAAGTATTGAATAGGATTGGGAAGAAGTTTGTGGCACAATTTGTTCAGAAGAAGGGGTTGGTTGGTAGGACATCTTCTGAGGCATCAAGGGATCACCAATTTAGTATTGGAGGACAGCGTGGAGGGTAAAAATCGTAGAGGGAGACCAAGAGATGAATATACTAAGCAGATTCGAAAGAATGTAGGTTGCAGTAGGTACTGGGAGATGAAGAAGCTTGCACAAGATAGTGTAGCATGGAGAGCTGCATCAAACCAGTCTCAGGACTGAAGACCACAACAACAACAACAACAACAACAACAAAGGAGTGTGGGTGGCACCGAGGAGGTCACTGAACTGCGGTGGGGAGAGGGGGAGGGAGAGGGGGTGGCAGTCTCTTAGGAACTCTTAGCCGATTTATTCGCACATCGGTCATCGGACGGCTGCAAAAGCGTACACACTTTGCTGCTTCAGATCACTATCAAATTTCGTCAGATGGTTTTGAACGATCTCTGGTGATTCCACTCTGTACACGAGAACGAAAATTTCGGTCGCTCTACACACCACAGGGCTGCGATCTCGTCCATTGCGTTTGCAGGTTCACAACCTGCTTAGAGAAGGGCTGAGTCATCCAAGGGCGGTCAGCTAGGGCTGTTGATAAAATATTGATACATCAGATTTTTTCCAAGAGATATCGATAAATATCGGCGATGTTATCTTTCCCATATCGATATGGAAATCACAATATCGGCTGCAGATATTTTTATTTTATATTACACTCTTTTCCCAATTATCGGTAAATATTTGAAACTGTTCTTTCGAAAGTCTAGTAGAACATAATTTTACTTTCTCTGTGTGAAGGAGTCTTACTACTTTTTCACGACCAGTCCATTTCTTTGACAGTGTGAAGCAAGTGTGGGTGGTACAAAGGAAAATGTCCGATTGCGCTCGGGAGTGGCGATGTGAATAGAATAACAAGATTAACGATGTGAAGAAACAGCACCCATTTACGATAACAACAACTTGTAACACAACTAGTGTGCTACTTCTTCACATCGACATTCTTCTACAACAGTTGCTGAAAATGATGAAAGAAAATCTAAATGACAAGACAGGACTTTGCCGTAGGTGGACACGTGTGAGGGAAATATGCTACTAACAGAAACTGCAACGTTTAACTTCCCAAGCAGTTTTGACGCTAGATTTTCTGGGTCATTGGCGTTTGCAGAAATGAAAAAAAAAAAAAACCACGTAAGTCGACATGAAGTACTCTAGACAACTCGGGTATGTAACGCAATCCAGCGACGGACCAATCGGACACCTCTTCTTGTGCCACTTATATGCATCACCACTGTTGGCAAAGCGGGTATCGTTAAGCATGAACGTGCATCGTTTTCCTTTCAATCCTTGCTGCTAGCTTGCTGATGTACAGAATAACTTATAATAAATCAGTACTTAAAAAAACAGCTCTAAAACCGGCAGTATATTTACAATCTGCAGCCGTTATTTTTATAGGTAGATATATATATAACGCCGTTCGATATTATCGAGTGCCGATTACGAACTGTTTCAAAATATCGATTTATCAAAAGGGAGTATGTCTTCTGTTCTCAGTCAGGCATTCGTTTTGGTCATAGAAAACAAATTTTATAGAAGTGGAACTGTAGTTAACAAAGGATTATATAAATAGCCTACATTAATTTCACAAAGGACAAACACTGTAGGATGTATCCTATGGAACAGAGATTGGGATGTGTGGGATAAAGCATTAACAATGGAATTTAATTCATCTAGATTGAACATTTACTACACATAATCAGATTACAAGAAAACCTAACACTTCTGAATGAAATATAAAGGCTGTTGGTCCCTGGTGTAGACCGTTAAATAATCATAAGAGTTAACTAAATTTCTTGCCTGAAGCGATCGCAAATCACCGAATACGCATAAAGAATGGGAAAAGCGTATTATACGATACATACGCACTCTCCACGTCCACACGACGCAAAAGGAAGAAACAGAACTAGAACAATATAACATGTGCTACAACACTCATACAGACGGCAGAGGTTTGTTCCAACGGCATAACGCCGCGCAGAAAATTCACCCGTAGAATTAAATGAAAACTATGATCCGAAATGTAATTCGGATCGACAACAGACATTCAATTACTTACGGAAATACGGATGAAGCTAACATGACCATAACAGAATCACGTGGCTCGGGCAACACAAAGGTAAACTAATAAAAACAAAAATACTGGAATGCTAACTAATGCACAAAAAGAACTACACTCATATGTAATTTGTTGTTAAATCGTTGCAAGCTAAAGCTGATGCCGAGAACTGAAGGATCTCGAAACTATTACTGAACAAATGGAACCGAATGAACAAAGGCACACGCACTAAACTGATAGATGTGCTGAACACAGATAGAAGAATAGAACAATACAAGAAACGCTAACACGCACATATTCAAACGGGCAAACACGTATCCTAACTGGAATGAGGCATATCCTCACTCCATTTTCTCACAATTATAGATTCTGAGATTGCAATGCCACTAGTTATAAAACTGAATTGTTACAAAAGCTATCGTTCCCTGTACTGGACAAACCGCTCTGTATGATTATTAATGCCTGAAGCTGAGAGGGAAATCGGTTAAGGCTTCAGATAGACTGAAACTCATGCACATTCAGCTACCCTATGAACCAGCTCTTAACAGCATCCTCACTCACCAAATTCCAAGGACCAAGTGAACAGCACACACAAACGTAATACAAGTTTTCAGAAACACCTTAACCGCACGTTGCCAACTTAAACCCAATAACGCTTCGACCAGAAGGGAACGAAACCACATTGCCGCTGTTTTGTCTCACACTAAAGTTGGTTAAAGTGCCACAGTTTCAGACAAGGAATTTACCTGCAAGCAGACGCCATGAAAACCCAACATACATACGTATTCAGTCACTCTGTCATTCTAAGTTGGTACGAATGTGAAAGAAGTTTAATGTTACAATACAATTATAATTAAATGTGGAGAAAGTATAGGAACCATAGGTATATAGTAAATGAATATATTGATGTGAAACAGACATAGAAGAAATGTCAGTTCAAGGAATATATGCAGGTGTGGCTGACAGGAATACACACAGCTGCTGATTCTTTCTCCCAACACCGCTACGGTCGCAGTTTCGAATCCTGTCTCGAGCAAGGATGTGTGTGATGTCCTTAGGTTAGTCAGGTTTAAGTAGTTCTAAGTTCTAGGGGACTGATGACCTTAGACGTTTAGTCCCATATTGCTCAGACACATTTGAACCATCTTTCTCCCAACATGTTTATTCAAATGGTTCAAATGGCTGTGAGCACTAAACTTCTGAGGTCATCAGTCTCCTAGAACTTAGAACTACTTAAACCTAACTAACCTAAGGACATCACACACATCTATGCCCGAGGCGGGATTCGAACCACGACCGTAGCGGTCGCGCGGTTTCTAGACTTTCGCGCCAGAACCACTCGGCCACCCCGGCCGGCGACAAAAGAACTCTACACAGCCTGACCCCCATCCACGTGGTGTTGCAACGGCGAAGTGCCCGTAGCCTCAAATGCGCAGCCCAGTTTTGCTGCGCAGTGGTGGCCATGAGTACTGGCTGTGTGGGGCACTGCGGCCTGGATAAAGTAACAATGTGGCAGGCCATAGTAGTCATAACGGAGCTTAAAACAAAAATGCAGCTTGTCACTGTGGTGCCAAGTACCGGACGAATTTCTGTTTTAGATGCAGTACGACGCGCCAGAGCCAAACACCGAATACGTCGGTCTCCCCCTGGGCAGTGCCACGTTGCTGTCCGGAGCCCAGTCATCTTGCAACCGTACCTTGTAATGTTACGTGTGCCTCACTGCTTTTTTTTAAAACTAATTTGTGCCTGATTTTATTCTGAGAAGCTCTGTATTGTATGTAAACAGCGTAAATGTAAATGTGATTCAAAAAGAACTTGAAGTGAAGTGAAGCGCAGCTGGACAGCAAGAAACTCTTTAGCGCGGAATCCCCGCAACGATAGTAGTTGTGAATCTTTGAGTATGGACTAAAAAAAAACAGACAATTCATTTATTAAAAAAAAAGAGGACTGTTAATCTGTATCTTGTGAAAAGAGGACGTTTTGCTAGGCCGTCGCTCAGAACGTATTGTTACATGTAATGAAAAGTGACATTTTAGTGATAAAACCGAGTAAAGTATGTGTAAGAGTTGCCAAACATTTATGTTAAAAAATGTTCTGGAAGTGAAAAATAGAAAGTCCCGTTTTAAAATAAATGCTCGCTTATAAGAGGTACGTTAAAGTTAGAATTAAAATGAAAGGAAATGAACTGCGCCTATTTTCATAGAAAAAAGACTGTTTTTTATTGTTGTCACAACTGTATTCTTTTAAATAAACTCTCAGTTATAAGAGGTACGTTAAAGTTAAATACAACAGTTACACTTGAATGTTTCTCGCAGAATGGTGGGCGCGAGAGGAAGCAGTGGGAAGCACTTGGTCATGGCCCTTTTAGACAAACAACAAATGGTCAGGAGAGCCGTCATTTGTCTCGCTCTGTTGGTGGCCCCCGACTACTTGAACCACATGCTCAGCCAGAGAGGCAGAGCCTCCGGCTATGGCTACCAAAGACAAGGCAGGAGCTGTGGCCAGCAGAAGCAGTGGCAACTGCCTAACCAGTGGACGTTGGAAAAAGCATTCTGAAGAGTTCACCAGAATTTTATTGTTGTTTCAGGGCGGAGGAGGGGGGGGGGCAATCTTACCGAGAAATATGTTTATTGGCTTGCAGGAAGCGCCCTGTTCTTAAGTCTTTTGTCCCTCTGCGACTGATTTCCACAGACCAAAGACAGTATATCACTGCCACCAGACGGTGCCTTTTGTGGACCGTCAGTGACAGGGTAGAACAGGCCTGTATCCCTGCCTACAGTGAGGAGAGGGAGGGATGAAGATAAGTAGGACGGGAGGTGAGGCTGGCTCTAAGGTGGTTAGTCTGCGACCGCGTAAAACTATGAAAAAAATGAGAGTAATTATGTATCTGTCTGGGTGTGGTGTCTCTAATGGCGAAATATTAATTTGTTAACAAATAGGTCTCGACTAACGTAACTTGGTATGAACAAATAGACACAGCGTATCCCTAATGTTGTGTTGGCAGAAGAGCCAACACCGTGTTACTAGTAGAGGCCGAAATGCACGCGTTTTAGCTCACGCGGGCTGGCGTGAGGAGGGAATAACTATACTGAATTGAGGTCTGGAATATGACAAGGAATGAGAATTCAGAAAGCGGACCTATCTAGTTTGATACTTAACTTTAATCCATTAATGATGAATGTCGGTCTTGACGGTACATGATTCACAACATTATCTGTTCAGAATAGTAACTGAATATGGCTGGCGCCTTGCTAGGTCGTAGCAAATGACGTAGCTGAAGGCTAAACTGTCGTCTCGGCAAATGAGAGCGTATGTAGACAGTGAACCATCGCTAGCAAAGTCGGCTGTACAACTGGGGCGAGTGCTAGGGAGTCTCTCTAGACTAGACCTGCCGTGTGGCGGCGTTCGGTCTGCAATCACTGATAGTGGCGACACGCGGGTCCGACGTGTACTACCGGACCGCGGCCGATTTAAAGGCTACCACCTAGCAAGTGTGGTGTCTATCGGTGACACCACACCTAAGGTGTCACTAAAGTGCCCCAGTTTGAGATAGCGTTGTTGGGATGTGTTTTAACATCAGTGGTACCTGATTCAAGACATACTGCATTATGATTACCTGAGAGCATTACGACGTCGACACAAGGTCCGGAACAGCATGGTGGAGCTTGCGTAATTCGATAAAATACGTAAAATTGTGGAAACTACGAAGATGGGTGAAATATATGAAAAATGGGAGGACTTATAAATCTGCCTTGCTGTGGTCTACTAACTTGTTATTAACAAATAGACCTAGAGTGAATTAGTTTGTTATTGATAAACGAACACAGCCTACAACCTCTTCCTATGCTCCAGACTGCCTCCATTTATAAAATAGGAAAACTCTGGAAAATGTACTGAAATGGGTGAATGATGTGACTATGAAATAATGTATTTATGCATCTGTTCCGATGTGGTCTCTGCTGGTCCCTCGAGAGACTAAATATTATATTGTTATTAACATAAAGATCCCAAGTGACATAATTTGTTAGTAACGAACAGACACAGCCTGCAACCTTTCCTTATGTTTCGCAGCTGCAGAGTACCTCACTCATTCAAGTCTCCCAGCTATAAAAGATGCAGGTATGGAATGGGTGTGCTTGATCCTCATTGGTCCGTAGAGGCAGAGAGAGAGGAGGGAAGGGCAAGAGGGGGTTGCCGCCATTTTGATATCTACGGTGATCCACCTGGATCAGTTCCCGGTTGTTTTGCAGAAGAGAGTGGCCCCAGTGGGTAACCTGACTCGGGTGTCCCTATCAGTTTTATCTGAGATTCAAGATCAAGGTGTCGGCTGCGGAGATGAATGTGGACGAGTAGACATGCAGCTGTTGAGCAAATGAACACCGAGATGAACAAAGGGATTACCAGCAATATCTCCTCAACAACTGTTTAGCGAACAAATGCGTATGGGTCTCCGTTGCACGGGTCTCGTTCACGGAGCCCTACTCACTGCTGTTCACTGGTGACGAGGGCAGGAATGTGCACGCCATCACCACAACTGGAAGTCCACTGACTGGAGCCAGGTGGCCTTTTCAGATAAACCACTTTTTACAGTCCAAGGCCGTTGGCGGGTAAGGCGTGAAACGCCTGAAAGCGAACACAAAAGCCGCAAGAGAGAGCGTTATGAACATCTTTCCGTGGCATTCCTTGGGTGATATCGTTATTCAGGAGGCCACAATGAATCAACGCAAGTATGCACCTATCCTCGGTCACCACGTCCATCCCCACATGCAGTTTGTTTTTCCTCGGCATGCTGGGATCGATCAGCATGACAACGCAACGTCTCAGACAGCTTGGTTTGTGCTTGGTTTGAAGAGCACCATGAGCAGATCATCTTACTACCCTGGCCGCCAAACTCCTGAATTTAAGCCCAATCAAGGTGTTCGCACCATGGATCCTCAGCCGACAAACCTAGAGCAGCTCGCCACATCACTGGAGACAGTATGGATCCACATCGCTGTCGGTGCCTCCCAGTCCCTCACTGATGTTCTTCCTACACGTCTCAGAGCAGTGCACACCGTCAAAAGTGGTTATTCAGGCGGGTTGTCGCAGTAAAGTGAGTAGATAGTGTACATAATTTATCATACCCAGGACTTACAGTTAGCTTGAAGTAGCAAGAAAGATTGAACAGACGTCTTTCACCATGTTCAGGAAATGTCGTTAAAGGCTGAATATCAAACGCAATAAAAATGAAAATAAAGATAAATCCCAGTGTGATTTCCCCCATCCCCTCGAGCGGTAAAATTATGCGAAAACACGGGCAGAGAAAAGACACTTCCCACAACTACAAAATCACATGAAAGGTGGATTGACTGCCCCTTTTCAGCTGCACAAAGTGATAGTGACTCCCTTAAAACAGCGCACTGGTCGATTGGATAGCCTGTACAGAGTGTCGAACAGGAACACAGCAGTCGAAAGCGACCCGCCACCCCTCAAGTAACTCAAATGGGAGCGATGCGGTGTGTGAGTTCCAGTAAGTCGTATGGAAACACTGAGTAAATTCAGTCGTCGTCAGAAGCAGCGCAATGGCAGAAAGAAGCCGATTTTGAATGCGCCCATGACCGCAGAATGAATAGAGTTTTCCGATTTGGTGGAGTATCAATACGGACTGCTCAATGAGTCTGCAAGAAATGGTGTAACCTACTGCTCGCAGCAACGATAACACGGTGTAACAACGATGGTCGTAAAAATAATCTCACCTACCGTGGCCGGAAGCAAATATCATTACTTGGAAATGAGAAACGGCTTCAAACACAATAGCAGACCTAGCTGCCGTCAGTGAGTGCTGGTTCATCTCAACGAGTTTCCGAGCAAACATCTGCAGTGGCGAGTGAGAGATCGGTTATGCCACGTCTCTCGACCAACGTCATGCTGGCAGCACCTAACGCGTCTCCGTGCAGCTCAGACCAAGGATTGTGCAACCACACAAAGTAAGATTACAGACTTGGCCAAATTATTCAACAATATACCAGTAACTTTGAGTTTCAGCGTGATCCGCTGATTAGTTTCCACAAAATTTCACTTCTGACGAAATTTCAAAAGCACTTAATGTTAATGACAGGAAGTTCTACTTCTGGGTTTAGGTTCGGTTTTATTTAAGAATATTCCTTAAAGGTTTATGTGACGCTGTCTCTTATACTTTACAAATTATTCAGTAAAAACTGATTATCAGTAGATAGATGTAAGGAGGAAAAAAGCACTCCGTCTTCAGGCCACAAGTGACCCATCGGGACCATCCGACCGCCGTGTCATCCTCAGCTGAGGATGCGGATAGGAGGGGGTGTGGTCAGCACACCGCTCTCCCGGTCGTTATGATGGTTTTCTTTGACCGGAGCCGCCACTATTCGGTCGAGTAGCTCCTCAATTGGCATCACGAGGCTGAGTGCACCCTGTAAGGAGGAAGCTGTTTTAAATTTCAAGATGATATCTTAAATTGGCAAAGGTACAGGCGGCAGAAGAGACAGAGTTCAGAGGTCACATTCTACCCTCAGTCTCCATTAAAAAATTTTTGGAAGTCAGAAAGCAAGAAGTATCGAACGAATAATTTTGTAGAACAGACAGGGAGGACAGTTTTTCTTTGAGAAAAACTAGCAGATTAGTCAGTCTTCAATTAACACCAGTGTAAACGATTCCGTAGTCAAACAAGAGTGCTATGTGGGAGCTGCTGCAACGCTGAAGACATTCTTACTCTACGTTCATATGCCGTCCACACGGCAAGTACCCGATGCTTATAATTAAACTTCCCATATTTAACACGTATAACATGGAAGCTAATTACTGTGCGAGTACCAAACTTGGCAGCATTAATGTCCAGAGTATACGGTGCACGATTTCGATGCGCCACAACGTCACCGTCCAGTTCCAACTACGGCCACCGGTTGCCGTGATCAGTCATCGTGATTCACAGTCTCACACACATGACCAGCCGCAGTGCACTTGTTGGCGTGTCAACACGCGCTTGGACAAAAGGAGCAGGACGTTATTGATGAAGCTCTGTCATCAAAACAACAGTAATGCTGCAGCTGCACTTCGAGAATATCACCGGCAGAATGCATTACGGAAGGGTCCTCTTTCTCCACCTGCTGTGCGGAGCATGATGGAGAAGTTCGAATCAACTGGAGAGCTGCGCGTCGTTCCGGCAAGAAGACGACGACCGGTTGCACCACAGATGGCTGATGAAATCGCTGTTGTTATGGCAGACAACGCTGCGCGCAATTCTCGATTGTCAGGCAGTGCGCGTGCTGTGCCACGACAGCTGAACATCCGGTGGTCCACTGTACAGTAGGTACGTCGAACCATTCTGAAATGGTATCCGTACAAGATCCATATCGTACAGCAGACGCGCAACGACGTGTTGACTTCACACTCCACTTTCTCGCAAGGACAGAAGTAGACGAGAGTTGACACTGGACCATCCTATGGACAGAAGAAGTTCATTTTTCTCCGTCGGGTGAGATGAACACTCAGAGTTGCGGAGTGTGGGGATCTTCACCTCCAGTGCACTGTATGAACGTGTCGCCGTACGGTGGGGCTTCGCGGCTACGTTTATCATTGGCTCATTCTTTTTTGAACAGGTTGGCGCTCGAGAACCAAAGACATGCAGTGTAACTGGCCGGCGTCACTGCTATATGCTTCGCCATCATGTCATATCCGCCCGATAGGAGAGAGAGAGAGAGACGAGACGCAGTTTTTGTGCAAGATGGAGGCCCACCGCACATCGCTCGTGATGTTCATCTGCTTCTCCGAAACACATTTGGAAACTATCGAATCATTAAATCGATCGTTCCCGAATGCTTGGCCGGCACGATAACCTGATCTCTCTCCCTGTGATTTCTGCTTGTGGGGCTACCTGAAGGACAGGGTTTACCAGGGGAATGTGGTTACGTGACGTGCACCATATCAAGAAAGGTAGCCAGCATAGCTACGGACATGCTTCGTTCCGCTATGCGCTTTCAGTCTCTTTTGGACACTGATGGGTGCCATATTGAGCCCCTTTTGTAGCAGTGATGGTACCAGTATGTAACTGTATGATGCACCGTAGCAGCACATTAAAAGTGTTCAGTTGAACTGATTCTGGATTTTTTTTCTCTTCCCCATTTCCTTGACATTAATGTTACCAAGTTTACTACTCGTACGGTAATTAGTTTCCGTGTTATAACATGTTAAATTGGGAAAAGTTTAATTATAACAGCCCGGTGTAGAAGGACCAATGTAGTGGCACGAAGAAGTTTATTACATCGTCGACAGTAGCACAGGATGTGCCTTGGTACTCTTCAGAATGTGCTATAGTTCTTCCCACACGCACGCCTACTAAGCCTCAAATGGCATTAAAGATCATTGATTCGAGAGCTTTGCGAGCGCATTAGTTAATGTGCAGATTTTGTGCGAATGTGTAAAAGTGAAGTTGTAGAAGTTAATGATTTATTGGATAACCTATGTCTCTATTACGTTAACAATTAATAGCCAGTAATGCAGCTGCTAGACTGAGATTCACTGGAACAATCCTCAGGAAATGTAGCCCATCAACAAAGTAGGTATCTAGAAATACACTCGTTCCACCAGTATTTGAATATTGCACGTCGGAACGGCATCCGTACCAAATGGAAGTGACAGAGCAAAAGGAGTGATGAAAAGAAGAGCAGCACGTTTCTTTACAGGCCCATCTAGTAAGCGCGGAAGCATCACGGAGCTGATCAGCCAACTTCAGTGGCAGACGCCGTAAGAGAGGCGACGGCCTGATAAACGGCGGTAGATTTTCGTTTACGTCATACTTCCTTACTTCTCTGGATTATATGTAGGGAGTTAGGACATTTTATTTCAGTTTCGGCGAGCTGAGCTGTGCACTTATACACTGGAACTTGTCAACGGCTCGTTCTCCGTCACTTTCTGGCTGTCTGCGCAAATAATCTGCACGCAGTGGTATTAAAGACTCGCACAAATGATCCAAACAAAAACTAATTAACAAATGAAATGATGAGAGCCATTCAATAACTAAAGAGACAAATTTGTCTGGGGAAGAAACTGTTAGTAGGGCAAGTTTGGTACTTTCATGGCATTGGCATCACTGGGATGAGCCATTATCAGCTGATGTATGAACATTGTTTTGTTTATACTCTCAAAAATACATTTCAAGATGGCGAGTGTTGAACAACGTTCTGTTATTCGTTCTTTACTTGCTGAAGACGAGAAACCAGCGAATATATACTGTAGAATGTCTAAAGTTTTGCGTCTTGTTTTTAATGTTTTTAATGTGTAGAAAAACGTACCACATTTGTGGCTGGTTGTTGTCTCGACACCATTAATATTTGTCTAAGAAGGGAAGTATTCACTATCTGAAGAATTACCGCCCCATTAGCTTACTTTCTATTATGTATAACGTGTTAGCTAAAGTCCTGATAAATCGCATTAAAATGGTAGTAGAAACTGCACAGCCCATAGAACAAGCTGGCTTCCGCAGTGGCTTCAGTACAACTGTCCATATAATCACTCTGCGTGTGGTAATCAGTCGAGCTAATTAACTGTCAGCCACACTGCAGTCATACGAGCTCTGGCAGAGCAAGGAGTGGAAACAAAATATATAAACACATAGTGCAACATTTATGAAACGTCTGTAGCATCTACCAACGTAGGAAAAAACAAGTGCGAATTTGCCATTGGAAAAGGAGTAGAGCAGGGAGATCCTATATCCCAGAAGATGGCTATGACCAAAATTATTTGAAACAACAGTGGAATAAGGATAAATGGTAAAAGGCTCACCAACCTGAGATTTGCCGATGATATAGTGGTCCTAGCTAACAGTAACATGGAAATGCAGTCCTCTATAAAAGACTTAACAGGTCGCTGTCAGGAAGTTGGATTTAAAATAACCACTCTAAAACTAAGGTTATGCATAATAAGTGGGTAACTGCAGGGCAAGTAACACTGAGCGGCAATATCTTAAACAATGTTACAGAATACGTTTATCTGGGGAAATTAATTGACATAAAAGGGGATTTGAAACCTGGAATTTTTCTTCGAGTTAAACTGGGTTGGAGGGCTTACGGAAGGAATGCAGCAGTTTTCAAATCTAACATGCCAGTCTACTTAAAGAAGACAGTTTTTGATCAGTGTGTCCTACTGGTGTTAATTTACAAGTGAGAAACCTGGACTTTAAATTAATTTTTCAAGGGGGAAACTTAGAGTTTGTATCTGTTCTTGGGCGTCATGACCGACCTCATTTGAACTCTTCTACCAAGAGAGTTAATTTGGAGTTGGAACGGCTGCTTATGTCGGGTGCGGTGTCATATATTGGTGTGGTTCCTGCTGATTCTCTCAATAGGTGGGATTATACTAGGCATGGCCTGCACCTCAGCAGGAAGGGGAAGGGTAAACTGGCTGGGAAAATAGCAGGAAAGTTAAAGGGGGCAGGCACTGTCATGAGTGATAAAATACCCGTGGTTATGGGGTTCAGAAAAGACCCTTTTTTCTAGAGAGAGGTTAGGACTGAGACAAACCTTCAGTTTGAGAAAGAAACCAAAAAACATAATTCTAGCTTATTACATCAGCATAAACAACTATTGGTTAAGAATTTACAACAGTCAGCAGATATTTTAACTCTACCCAGTTTTAACTCAGTCTATGTGAATTGTCAGCTACCTTTATTGCATCAAAATATTCGAGGACCGAGAAATAAAATTAATGAATTAATTGTCTGCATAGATGAATTACAGTCTTCAAACCCAGCTGACATAATCTACATCTCTGAACATCATGTGACCACTGCTATAGAACTTTTAAGTGTTACAGGGTTTAGGTTAGCATCTCACTTTTGTGGATCAGAAATGGAGAAAGGAGGAGTTCCCACATTCATCAGGAACTGTCATAAATTTAAGAACATGGACAGTCATAAATTTTGCCAAGAACAGCATATGGAAGCATGTGCAACAGAAGTAGAATTTAACAAAAAATCCTTCATAATATTAAGTGTATATCGAGCACCTGCAGGTAACTTTAATCTGTTCGTAAACCACCTTGAAGCTGTACAGTCCCATTTAGCACTTAAAAAACAAAGAAATAGTGGTTGCTGGTGATTTCAATTTAGACTTCCTTAAAGACTCTCCCAATAAGAACTTATTTGAGTTAGTAACACTATCATTCAACTTAATTCCCACTGTAAAGTTTCCCACTAGGGTAGCCAATTGCTCACAAACAGCCACTGATAATATGTTTATAGACAAGTCCAATGAACAGAATTATATTGCAGAACCAATAGTCAATGGCCTCTCAGACCATGACATGCAGTTCCTTCTGTTAAATGTTAATACTGAACAGGATATAAAATCTGTTAAATCTGAGCTCAAGAGGGTAATCAATAAGCCAAAAATTGATTATTTTACGTCACTCCTCAGAGACATTCACTGGACTGATGTTTACAGTGCTCACGGCATGAATGAAAAAAATAACACTTTTGCTAATAAAGTGCTTACCTCATTCGAACACTGTTTTCCCCCAAAACATACCAAGGTTAGAGCAAAGTCTACAAAGAAGCCATGGATTACTCAAGGAATAGGGGTATCTTGTAAAACAAAAAGAAAACTGTATCTGTCAATCCAAAACAATTCCGATGTTGATGCTATAGCACATTACAAGAAATACTGCAAAATATTCAAGACTGTAATACAGACATCAAAGCAAATATATTATAAGGAAAAGATAGTCATATCAGATAACAAAATAAAGACTATATGGGATATAGTGAAGGAGGAGACCAGTAGAAACAGACATGAAGAGGGGCAAATAGCATTAAGAGTAAATGATACATTGGCGACAGACGTGTATAGTGTTGCAGAACTTCATAACAAACATTTTATAACTGTTACTGACAAGATGGGGTTGTCAGGTTCTGTAGATGCTGCTATGGAATACTTCAGACCAGACATTTCAAGTAATTTCCATAATATGAATTTGACCCTCACAACCCCAACAGAAATTATATCCATCATAAAATCATTAAAATCAAATACATCTAGTGGGTATGATGAAATATCAACTAAGTTAATTAAAAAATGTGATTCTGAGTTAAGTAACATATTAAGCTATCTGTGTAACCAGTCATTTATCAGTGGCATATTTCCTGAATGATTGAAATATGCTGAAGTTAAGCCACTGATTAAGAAGCGAGATAAAGAAATAGCATCAGATTTCTGTCCAATTTCACTTTTGTCAGAATTCTCAAAAATTTTACAAAAAGTAATGTACAATCCGCTTTATAACCATTTTATCTCAAATAACATACTGTCAGAGTCACAGTTCGGATTTCTAGAGGGTTCTGATATTGAGAAGGCTATCTACACTTACCGTGAAAATGTGCTTAATTCATTAGGCAAAAAATTTCAGGCAACTGGTATATTTTGTAATCTGTCAAAGGCATTTGACTGTGTAAATCACAATAACCTTTTAAGTAAATTAGAATATTATAGTGTAACAGGATGTGCTGCAAAATGGTTCAAATCTTATATCTCTGGCAGGAAACAAATGGTGTTATTAGGAAAGAGACATGTATCAAGCTATCAGGGAACTAATTGCATGTAGGGCCCCACACGGTTCCATTTTAGGGCCCTTACTTTTTCTTGTATATATCAATGACCTTTCATCAGTAACATTACCAGAAGCCAAGTTCGTATTGTTTGCCGATGATACAAACATTGCAATAAAGAGCAAATCAAGTGTAGTCTCAGAAAGGTCGGCTAATAAAATATTTGTGAGCGTTAATCACTGGTTCATAACCAATTCTTTGTCACTAAACTTTGAAAAAACACACTACATGCAGTTCAGAACTTGTAAGGAGTGTCCCATGAGTATATCCCTAACATATGATGACAAGCAGATAGAAGAAGTGGACAGTGTTAAATTCTTGGGATTACAGCTTGATAATAAATTCAACTGGGAGGAGCACACCACAGAACTGCTGAAGCGTCTTAACAAATCTCTATTTGCAATGCGAATTGTATCAGACATAGGGGATATAAAAATGAAAAAGCTGGCATACTATGCTTCCATTCATTCCATAATGTCATATGGGATTATTTTTTGGGGCAATTCAACAAGCCAAGCTAAAGTTTTCTGGGCACAAAAAAGTGCAGTAAGAGTTATATGTGGTGTGAACTCAAGAACATCTTGCAGAAGCCTGTTTAGAGAACTAGGGATACTAACTACTGCTTCCTAATATATTTATTCCTTAATGAAATTTGTCATTAAAAATATATCACTTTTTCAAACCAACAGCTCAATTCATGGAATCAATACTAGAAATAAGAATAATCTCCACAATGATTTAAAGTCTCTTAGTCTTGTACAAAGAGGTGTGCATTATTCAGGAACACACATTTTCAATAACTTGCCAGCAGCCATAAAAAGCTTAACAACCAATTAAACTCAGTTTAAGAGAAGCCTAAAGGATTTATTGGTGGCCAACTCCTTCTACTCCATTGATGAATTTCTCAGTAGAACCAACTGATATATATACAATATAACTTCTGCACAATTTCAGTGCAGTAATGCGTTCATTGTAAATAAGTGTGTGTGTGTGTGTGTGTGTGTGTGTGTGTGTGTGTGTGTGTGTGCGTAAGTAAAATCTAACTTCTGCACCAGTACAGTGCAGTAATGTGTTCATTGTAAATAAATATTTAGTAGTTGTATTGCACGTTTATTACCTTATAAATAAGTAAAAATACTTTTTTGTTTTAAATTCAGTGCTTTAGTATTTGTAAATGGATTCTTTCTTATAACGTTCATTAAAAAATGACGACCATGCCACTAGGGACCTGTGGAATGGTACATTAGCTTATTTGTTTGAGTTGTGAATATTAGTTCAAATCAAATGGCTCTGAACACTATGGGACTTAACTACTGTGTTCATCAGTCCCCTAGAACTTAGAACTACTAAAACCTAACTAACCTAAGGACATCACACACATCCATGCCCGAGGCAGGATTCGAACCTGCGACCGTGGCAGTCGCGCGGTTCCAGACTGAACGCCTAGAACCGCTAGACCACCTCGGCCGGCTGTGAATATTAGTCATGTATTATTGTTTTTCTGACATGTTCTACATCCTAGAGGATCTCCTCACTACGGATCAATTCGAATAAAAGTAAATTTAATCTAATCTAAGAACTTCTCAGAGAGCTATGGAAAGGTCAATGTTAGGTCTCACTAAGAAAGATCGACAGAAAAATGAAGATATACGAGCAATAAAAGGAGTAAAAGATATTATAGAACTGGTTAAACTCTAAAATGGCAATGGGCAGGACTTATTGCACGAACTTAGGATGTAATATGGACGAAATCAGTTTGAGAGTGGAGTCCCAGAGACAAATGAAGACCACCAGGGAGACCACCTGATCGATATGATAAGGAACTCAAGAAAGTTGTGGGCTTCAACTGGCAAAAGACAGCAGTAGACAGAGATGCATGGAAACACCACTTAAAAATGTATTTAATAACTTAAAGATGTTGCATCTTGTATAGACTGAATTAGCTGAACAATACATAAATGAATAAAATAAAAAACAAAAGTAACTACTATGCACTAAACTTTACAACATATATTCTATTTCTGTTACCTACTGATTCGATAAGGTGTCATGCTGTCATCGTTCAGTGTGTTTTGTGTAGTGAAATGATGATTTGATGCTTAACTGAAAATACTGATAATTTAAATTTACTATATCTTTTAAACAAATAAAGTTACAATGTTGATATTTACAACATTTGTCATGTTAATGATGTGCTTCAATACGAAATGTCGGTCGTTAAGAACGACCAAAGCGTTAAGAGTTTAGCATTCAGGTCTTTGTTACAAAACCTGTTAATTTCACTTTAACAATAAATCTGAAACTATTATAGATATAATCAATATTCAAGTTTTATTGGGATCACCATGAAAATTTATGAAGGATGGTAGATTAAAATTACTGTGGCTTCATACGCTGAATTATTATAGAATTAAATAGTTTTCATAAAAGTTTCTCTTTATGGCCGATCATATTTAACACTGATACATTTCCTTGGCTACAAACAGATTCTACGGGGTTTCTCTATGATGTAGGTTCTCATTTGTCTCACTCGCTCACTACAGCGCTTAGGCCTCATTCAGTACAATAGAAAGTTTCCCCATCGCGAGGCGAATCTTCGCTCTTTTGGCACGCGGTCCTGGACGACAGGGTTAGTTTCACAATTCCTGAAGGCTGACTCTTTCAGCCATATACTTAAATGAGAGCGAAATGCTCTCTCACTCACACGGTCAGTTAATAGATCCCATAAAACTTGTTAACCTGAGATATAGTGTTGGAATGGGACCGGAATGGACCGAATGGGATTGTGTCAAGTTGTGTCCCTAAATTTTTGATGCAAGTAGATTTCAAACTACATATTTTTTTTCCCTTGCTTTGCCAGATGGTGTGAGTTACATTAGAAAGACTGACAGACAACAAAGGGACAGTAAATCAACAGAAATGGCAGTGCAGGACATCTTATCTTCTTCAATGGGACTTTTAAAATCATATCGATTTAACGTATCGATATCAATGTTGGATACATACGTTCGTAAAGATAAGCGTAATCCAGCAACAGAATTGAGAAATCACATGGATAATTTAAAAATATGTTGACTGCAGAGCAAAAAGACAAGACGGTATCAAACATAAAGTCAGGTCATAAGCCAGCAGAAGAAAATGACTTACCTCACAGATTTTACAAAGTAACATGTCTAGCTCGCCGGGACTGGGTTGTCACATTTTTTTACTACGCGTCCTATGTTGTCTGTTTGCAAACTGGAAAATTCATTGATACACGGGCGATGGGACTGAGTACAATAACAACAACAGTAACTTCGTATTAAGTTTTAAAAGTAATTACATACGTTTCAAAATGACATTCAAACATTTCCTTACTGTCAGCGATTACTTTGAATATTTTGAATTCCTTAGTCTAATTTGTTCGTTAAACAACTTCATGCCTTAGTTTTAATATAATGTTTGTAATAATTTCAGTGTTTCTGTAGTAATTTCGCAAAAAATTGCCTTATCACTTTTTCCCCCGTAAGTGCAGCAGAACGGGAAGTATGCGCGCATTTTTTTGAAAAAATATAAGTTACGTTAGGTTATGCTTCGAAATGATCTTTTATACCTTTCAGAAACGTTTTCTTGTGCTTCATTATTTCACAAAAATGGTTAAACATTAAATATCCCGTTCTGCCCCAAGTTCACCTACATGTTCCGTCTTCCTTCCACAAAGCTTTAGTGCTGCCTTCTCAATGGAAAATCTGCATGGCACACTCTATAGATCACCACCGGCATGACGCACAGATGACACATTCAGTCAGTCAATATGAAAGTGGCCAACACTCATCATTCAGAACTGCAGAAAAGTCGTTCTACGGACGGGTGGGCGCTGCAGGGGATCTGCTTCATGTCCGGGATCATCTCAGTGCAGCTCTGACTGGCCAGCTGAGGTTCGCCTCTACCGACACACTCTGACGTGGCTGCCAATTAATGGCTCCGCCATTACATAGATCGAGCAAAAACTGATAGTACTACATGGATCCCGTATGCGGTCTTTGGATTCAACACAACACCGCACGTGCAACTGGATACACACATCACGAGTTGTTCTTCGGGAGATTGTGTAATGTGGTGAGAGTACTACAAAAGAACCCAGCAGAAGTAACATATAATTATGACGGTTACGTGCTCGAATTAAAAGAGCGAATGCAAGCTATGCACCGCTGTGTGTGAAGCTATAATGCCCAAATTAAATTAAAGAACAAGGAAAGTCATGGCAAAGTGCAGCATCCGAAAGTTTCCAATCCAGAGACAAAGTCCCCCTGTATGATGAAAGTGTTAGGAAGGTCAAGGAAACTAGATAGTCAATGGCGAGGCCTATACATAGTAAAAGAAATTAAAGGACCAAATATAGTCATACAGATAAGAAAGAATAAGAACCTGACGGTACACGCGGGCTGTTCTTATTTGGTGTTGAAGCCCTACGTGTCCAAGATCGCTCTTCAGTAAGTAACGTAGTTTGTTACCAACACGGAGTAAAAGTGTGTATGGACTGAGCATTCAGGAGCGTAGAACGGAATTTGTGTCGGGATCATACATCACCGAGCGAGGTGGCGCAGTGGTTGGAACACTGGACTCGAGTTCGGCAGGACGACGGTTCAAAACCGCGTCCGGCCATCCTGGTTTAGGTTTTCCGTGATTTCCCTAAATCTCCTCAGGCAAATGCCGGGATGGTTACTTTGAAAGGGCACATCCGACCTATTTCCCCATCCTTCCCTAATCCGATGGGACCGATGACCTCGCTGTTTGGTCCCCTGCCCCATATCAACCAACAGACCATCAAACACCGCCTGCGATGTAGCCTGGCAAGTATCGAAGCAGTGTCTGCGGCCTACGGTGACCTAGAACGGAAATGCAACCGCGGTCGCAGCTTACAGCATAGCGCAGTTACCTAACTATGAACTGACGGCGTCTGCTGCAAAAGTGACATTTGCACCTTGTAAGTAGGCTGTTTAGGTTTTTTTATTGGTAACGCCGCCGCCACGTTGCGCTCTGTATAAAAATCACAGGCTGTGCCGTGTGCTGTCTGTGGCCGGTTTGCATTGTTGTCTGCCATTGTAGCGTTTGGCTGTTGGCTGTTAACAGCGCATAGCGTTGCGCAGTTGGAGGCGAGCCGCCAGCAGTGGTGGATGTGAGGAGAGAAATGGCGGAGTTTTGTAATTTGTAAGACTGGATGTCATGAACTACCATATATATTTTGACTATTAAGGTAAATACACTGTTTGTTCTCTATTAAGATCTTTCATTTGCTAACTATACCTATCAGTAGTTAGTGCCTTCCGTAGTTTGATTCTTTTAGTTAGCTGGCAGTAGTGGCGCTCGCTGTATTGCAGTAGTTCGAGTAACGAAGATTTTTCTGAGGTAAGTGATTTGTGAAAGGTATAGATTAATGTTAGTCCGGGCCATTCGTTTGTAGGGATTTTTTGAAGTCAGATTGCGTTGCGCTAAAAATATTGTGTCTCAGTTTAAGCACAGTCGTGTATAATTTTTCGAATGGTACGTTTCATATGTCGACCCTTAGCAAAGGATACCTCACTGGAATCTTCGGATTTTTTCTTGTAGTTTGTGTAGTTAGTGTAGCCTTTGTATACTGCTAGCGCGTAATCATAGAGAGAATTTCCTTTGTAGTTGCAGTCTTTCATTGTTGTACTGTAAAACAGTTGTCCCATGCATGTAGATTTGCACCAAGTATTTCGCAGCTTCGCTTGCAATTAACTAGATATTATTTTCAGTGCTATGTTAATGTGTTCTCTTATTTTTGCTCTTCAAATTGTGCTTTTATGTGTTATCGTGTGAAATATTGTGACAATAATGGCGTGTGAAAACCGTAACACTAGGCTCCAAAGTAAACTGAGAAATAATAGTGACGACGAGCGTCGCATATCAGCACCACTGTGTAGTGAATTAACAGACATTCGTAGTAGTAATTTGGTAATTGTGCATAGGGAAATGGAGCGGGCGGCAAATAATGGTGTAGACAATGAAACAAGTAGTGAACAGGGAACAATTATCGATCGATCAGTCGGCAACAGCTCGCCTCAGGTATCCGAAATGACAGAACACAATATTGCAAATACTGTAGACTTAGGTTATGGGTCCTCACCGTTTTCTCAAATGAGTCAAGACACATTTTCTGCCTGTCAAAATGTAAATGTTGCCGGTGAAAATGCACTGCCAAAAAGCATAGAAAAATAGATTCCAGACACTAATACATTATTATTGCAATTAATGCAACAAATGGAACAAAATCAGAGACAAACACAGCAAAAGCTTCAAAAGCTAGACACAATGGAACAAAATCAGAGACAAACACAGCACAAGCTTCAAAAGTTAGACGCAATGGAACAAAAGCTTCAAAAGTTAGACTCAGTGGAAAATACACTTGAACAAACACGTGAAGATTTAACTACTGAATTACATAAAATCGAATCGAATTGTCAAAAAGTCTGTAACGACGTAAAAACACAAATTTGTGAGCATTTCCAACCTATTTTTTCGCCGCATGAAAATGCATTACAGAATCACGAAGCAGCCATAAAAGAACTGCAAACAATTGTTCATGAAAATCATGAGACCTTGCAAGCTAAAATTGACTCAGTTGCATCTACCGATTCGGTTATGCAACTTGCAAAAACTCAAGCGAACTTAAAGGACACATTAGATTCGATTTCAACACAAATGGACACTCTGAAACTTGGTTCAGAAAAACACACTGAGGAAATGTGTTCACTATCAGAGAAAGTAGCCGAACTTTCAGATCAGTTCATTAACTTATCTACAAAGGTAGATGATGATCTGAATGACACAGAAGAGTGCGAACAAATTAGGAAATTCAAAACAAAATCAGAATCAAATTAATACACAACACCAAAGAGAAATCCGGGAAGTGCAAGATCAACTCACAAACGTAATACAAGAATTACGTATTTCAGAGGGCACTCGCACTCCAATACGGGAAGAGGGACATAAAAATACGGAACTGCCACAAAATAATAACACAGGGCACTTTGGAGATTATGAAAGAAATTGGCAAGGTGCACCGAATTTTGAGATGGAACCGCCGACACGACGTACCGATGACCGATATGCTACCCGTGGACATGATGATTTTGACTATAAGCTGTTCATTACTACACGTAAATTCAAAACATTTAAGAATTCAGGCAACGACATTCATCCACAAGCGTGGCTCCATCAATTCTCTCATTGCTTTCCTCCCAACTGGCCACTAGAGCACAGATTAGAATTTATGTGTGGCTACTTGGAGAATGAACCAGCTGTAAGAATGCGATTGGTCATTCACGATTGTCACAGTGAAGGAGAATTTTATCATGCTTTCCTCTCAGCATATTGGTCTCAAGCTACACAAGACCGAGTAAAACATAGCATAATGATGATGAAACACTTTGAACAATCTGAATTTTCCAGTCTTGTCAAATATTTTGAAGACATGTTACATAAGAATCAGTATCTTTCAAACCCATACAGCCCGTCAGAACTCATCCGCATTTGCTTAATCAAATTGCCTGAACATTTACGGCATATTATTTTGGCAGGCCGTTGCAAAGACGACATTGAAGCTTTTCAGGGGCTCTTACAAGAATTAGAAATTGACACTGACAATCGCAGAATGCGAAAACAGGAACACAACAATTACAGGTCACATCCGTCGCAATTCCGCGATGAAAGAAACAATAACTGGACACGACAAGGCCATTCTCACATCACAAATCGTGACCAAAACAGACACCACTCATATGACAACCACTGGCAGAGTAATAGTTACAGAGAAAGATCGCATTTCCGTAGTAATGAATATCACAGACACAATCAGAGAAACAGACAATATGGGAACCAAAATAATTATTATCAAGGGAGACAGAATAATTTCAGAGTCAACGGTCCACCGTGCAGTGATAATTCAGGGAGAAATTCTCCACCACTTAACCGACAAGAAAGAAACTACAGGAACTACCGACATGACGACAGACGATATAATCGTAACGACAGACCTGAATTGCATCAGAACTGGCGGGATTCAAACAGAGCAGAGCCCTCTCGGCAAGGTGAATTTGTAGAAGTTAGGTCTCCTAATCCCAATAACGGCGCGCGCCAACAAAGAAACAGACAATGACTCTCACCACAGGCAGCCGCGTGCGCCGGCGGGCTCAGAGAAAAATAACATAAGCTAACCTTGAGCAAAATTCCAGTGTTCCTTACCGACGTAACCACATGACAATTGCTTTTCAGTTGACAGTCTGCGTACTAGGAAGGGTAAAGGTTTATACCACATTTTACATGCAAAACCGTTTATTGAAAGACAATCTGCTTTTTAACTTTGTCTTTCCCATAAAACATTTCACTTCACATTTCTAATATGGTTTGTCACACTGAGAAACTTAACATGCAACAATGTTTTGAAGTTGACTATCCAGTCTAGAACCTAGGGAACATTTTTAAACAGAAATTACAAATGCATTGTTATAGTGAACAGACGACACATTCTTGTTATTTGTACATACTTGCTTGTTAGTTGTACTATTATGTGACGACTATAAGGCTTACATACTTAGAACATATACTGTTAATGAGATTTTAATGCAACATTTTGGTTTAGTTGAAAAGACATTCTGGATTTAAAGTACTTTCTGTGAGATACCAGATGAGACAGTGGTTAGTATATGTGACAGCTACACGATTATATCACGACGCTACTAATGAGTGACAATTTACAATGTTGCCTTTGTGGTGTATCTGTTTTATATCTGCACAGTTTTTCTGAATTCTTCTGGAAAGGAAAACATGTTTTAGTATTAACTTTGTGGTATAGCTACGATGAGACAGCCTTTTCTGTAGCACAACAATATGTTACAGAACAGTACTTACTTCCTCACGGCAATAAGCGTAGTAACTACGATATCTATACGCAAAGCATTTCACTTTCGTTTATCATTAGGTAAGTACATTGACTTCTGTAGAACTTCCACAGAGATTATCTTACAACACGTCGCACAGTGTAGCGCTACAATACGCGCATTTGAGTGCCTAATTTTGTACTTAAAACATTTATTTTTAAAGATATTTGAAATACAATGATACAAAGGTTTTCCGTGATACATTTCATTCCATTGCTGTAACCTGTAACGTCTGAGGATATAATTACATTAATCCTCAGGGGGGTACACGCCTACTTTGTGTACCATGTGTTTGTGCAAGCACAAGGAGCCCTAGATAATATGGTATCTGCTTATACAACTCTACACATTGGTACCATATTTCTCGAACACAGAATTACACAGCTATGTGATCATTTAAATGAGAGACAAACATTTTTATTTACTATTTCCGTGACACATGTTTACGCAATTACACAGTTGGATGATTTCACACTTATGAAATTGTATTTGGTCTGTACTTTGTGAAATGTTCATATTTTTTCGGAACCATTGTGATACTATGAGAGCTTTGGATGATGTATTTGGTATGAGATCATGATTTTTAAAGTACGTTTGAGGCAGATGACACCTTTGACATGAGGAGAGATTTTTTTTAGGTTTTGAAATTATTGGAGGAAGCTACGACGATTTTGAGAGTTGACTGATGTGTTATGATGTTATTATTACGATGACTATATGTATTATGCTGTTGTGGTATGTTTATGGTCAATAAGCTGATGCTATTTGAGTTATTTGATTAAGCTACATATCTGTTATGATGAAATATTGAAGAAGTGTCGACGAATAAGGTAAGGAATAAAGAGTAGTGGTTAGGGACTCTGGTTTGTGAAAAGGGATGTTGGAAACCGAGAATCGTACTTTAAGAATTATGAAATGTGTGTATATGCGTGAATGTATCACTATGCTGGCAAAAATTTTTTGGACACTATTATATTTAAAGGATTTTGTTTCTACAGATTTGTAACGCAAATTCGCAACCTGTGAAAATATTTTATATGAGACTGTCACTGTAGCGGAAACTGCTGTCGTAATTTTTTCAGTAAGAAAGGTAAGTGACCACCTGCACGTAATGCGTCGTGGGCACCCAGCTGTGGGACAGTCGCCTGAGAAAAAGTCATTAGTGTGTGCCTTTCACAGGCACAGATGGAGAGAGAGAAAAAAAAGGGGCCATTATCCTCGCTATTGACATTCCTTTGTAGAAAGCATCACAAAAACGACACACTCATTACTTGGAAAAGATACTTATTTACTTCTGCACACCTGATAATGACAAGCATCTTTCTACGAGAGTTGAGAGAATTTGTACTAACTTATGAAATGTCACATGACTATTGAATGATATTTTTATGCTTTGTACATAGTTGCTTATTTCATTTGATATCTGTTTTCCAGCTGTGTTGCAGCATTGGTTTTATAAAGTAAAATTAAATGCATTTGCTAATGTGAACACTTTCTGTCAACAGATCTATTAAATAATTATTTTATGATCCACATTCTTCGAAAAAGGAGCTCTTGGAATGGAAAGAGCAATAAGAAGCGACTAATAACAGTAAATGTATATATAATTTTCTTTTCAAGTCCTTGGTAATTTGTTGTAGCATTAGTTTTTGTGATGCACCACTTTAATTATATAGACATTAAGATGTGAATATACATTTCCCTTACCTGTATTGTTGTCTTTAGCGTACTATTTTTTCTGCTTGTGGGTTTGTCATGTTTAGATATAAGTTATTACATTTACTGCTGCTTGCTTTGCAAATCTGCATTTTTTTGGGTCATTGATGTTTGTGTTAATTTGTTTTGTGCTGCTGCATTGCCTCATCCCTTAGTTTAGCATCTGAGCTCAGTAGATTTTAAGTTACCTTAAGAGGGGGTAGACTATATAAGAAAATAACTATGATGAATTGGAATAAATGCATTGTGAAGCTATAAGAAAATGGTTTGGCCAAAAAAGTACAGTATAGTGGAGAAAAACTATTTTTGAAAGAGGATGTGAGCATAATACAGAAAGCAGGCTTCGATATGACTTTTTGGAAATAATGAAGAATGAAGGGAGATCTCTGAGAAGTGAAGAAAGTTTTGATTGCAAAATACTGCAGTAAAACGAACCCTGTCCTTTCTTAGTGTTATCCCACTATGTGTTTGTGTACCCTTGTGTATTTGTTTTCTTCCTGTCTCTGTGTACTGTTTCATAGAATTTTTTTCTTATAATGCTAAGCTACATTCACTATGATGAGGAATACTGTTATCCTCAAATATAATTTGCATTAATAAGATGTTTTTTACTTCGTAAAGATGTTTACACATTATTTATTCTGTTTTGTTCTAATGCTCATCTGTAAAGTTGAGGTTTCAAAAGTTATTCTGATCTTTTATGTATGTACTTATGTCATAATTTTTGTAACACTGATGTATTTGTTATTTCGATTCTTTTGTAAAGCCTGTATTACTGCAAATGTTATCTGTACTATTATGTTCTTTAATGATATATTTTGTGCCTTTGTTATTGTATTCTGATGTTATAATGACACAATGGAACAAAATCAGAGACAAACACAGCAAAAGTTAGACGCAATGGAGCAAAAGCTTCAAAAGTTAGACTCAGTGGAACATACGCTTGAACAAACACGTGAAGATTTAACTACTGAATTACATAAAATCGAATCGAATTGTCAAAAAGTCTGTAATGACGTAAAAACACAAATTTGTGAGCATTTCCAACCTATTTTTTCGCCGCATGAAAATGCATTACAGAATCACGAAGCAGCCATAAAAGAACTGCAAACAATTGTTCATGAAAATCATGAGACCTTGCAAGCTAAAATTGACTCAGTTGCATCTACCGATTCGGTTACGCAACTTGCAAAAACTCAAGAAAACTTAAAGGACACAGTAGATACTCTGAAAATTGGTTCAGAAAGACACATGGAGGACATTAGTTCATTATCAGAGAAAGTAGTTGAACTTTCGGATCAGCTAAGTAATTTATCTACAAAGGTAGATGATAATCTGAATGACACAAAACCGGTAGTCTTTAATGACACAGAAGAGTTCGAACAAATTAGGAAATTCAAACAAAATCAGAATCAAATTAATACGCAACACCAAAGAGAAATCCGAGAAGTACAAGATCAACTCACACACGTAATACAAGAATTACGTATTTCAGAGGACACTCGCACTACAATACGGGAAGAGGGACTTAAAAATACTGAACTGCCACAAAATAACAACACAGGGCACTTTGGAGATTATGAAAGAAATTGGCAAAGTACATCGAATTTTGAGATGGAACCGCCGAAACGACGTACCAATGACCGATATGCGACATGCCGACACGCTGATTTTGACTATAAGCTGTTCATTACTACACGTAAATTCGAAACATTTAAGAATTCTGGCAACGACATTCATCCACAAGCGTGGCTGCATCAATTCTCTCATTGTTTTCCTCCCAACTGGTCACTAGAGCACAGATTAGAATTTATGTGTGGCTACTTAGAGAATGAACCAGCTGTAAGAATGCGATCGGTCATTCACGATTGTCACAGTGAAGGAGAATTTTACCATGCCTTCCTCTCAGCATATTGGTCCCAAGCCACACAAGACCGAGTAAAACATGGCATAATGATGATGAAACATTTCGAACAATCTGAATTTTCCAGTCTTGTGAAATATTTTGAAGACATGTTGCACAAGAATCAGTACCTGTCTAACCCATACAGCCCGTCAGAACTCATCCGCATTTGCTTAATCAAATTGCCTGAACATTTACGGCATATTATTTTGGCATGCCGTTGCAAAGATGACATTGAAGCTTTTCAGGGACTCTTACAAGAATTAGAAATTGACACTGACAATCGCGGAACGCGAAAACAGGAACACAACAATTACAGGTCACATCCGTCGCAATTCCACGATTAAAGAAATAATAACTGGACACGACAAGGCTATTCTCACAATACAAATCGTGACCAAAACAGACACCAGCCGTATGACAACCGTTGGCAGAGTAGTAATAATTACAGGGAAAGGTCACCTCTCCGCGGTAGTGACTATCACAGAGACAATCAGAGAAACAGACAATATGGGAACCAAAATAATTACTATCAAGGGAGACAGAATAACTTACGACGCAACGGTCCAGCGCGCAGTTACGAGTCAGAGAGAAATTCTCCACCACGTGACCGACAAGAAAGAAACTATGGAATCTACCGACATGACGACAGACGATATGATCGTAACGACAGACCTGAATTGCAGCAGAACTGGCGGGTTTCAAACAGAGCAGGGCCCTCTCGACAAGGTGAATTTGTAGAAGTTAGGTCTCCAAATCCCAATAACGACGCGCGCCAACAAAGACACAATAGGCAATGACTCATACCGCTGGCAGCCTCAAAACGTACTTGTAGCTGGTAATTACGTTAAAATCGAAGACATTAGGGACATATTACTCCAGGAACACGACGTAAAACATAACAACATTGCATATCCTGTGATTCACATTACTGTAAATGACGTAAAATTTTACGGCAGTACTTGACTCAGGCAGTCCCATTTCAGTAATTAGTGAAACAGCTTTTAGCAAATGCAACAAATCGAACGATTGCCCCACCCTTCCGTCACGCAAGATTAAATTACAAGGTGCAGTCATTGGAAAAAGTGTAGCTGTACGCCAACAAACCAACTTAGAATTCTTTTGTCAGAGCCACAGATTCTCTATGAACTTTCTTATTGTTCCATTGTTGTCGACGGAAATTATACTGGGAGTAGACTTTTTGAATGAATACAAAGTAATCTTAAACTTTCACGATGCTGAAATAAGTTTAGAGAAAGAAGGTAAGTCAATAGCTTTGAAATTTGAAGATTGGCTCTCAAACCATGACGAGGAAATTAATCGGCTTTACCTTCTGTTAGACAACAGTTCGGAATTTTCTACAGAACTAGACACTAACAGTCGCTCTGCAAGGGATGATATCGACGGCACATTTGAAACTAATGAGTTAATTCAGAATAAAATTCAAACAATTGAGAATTGTAATGACACTGATAGGCCGGACCTTTTTCAGATTTTACAAGCACATTTCACAGTTTTTAATCACAAAACAGGAACAATCAAGGGATTTCAATACCAATTTCGTGTTCGTGAGCATACTAAGTTTTGTGTTAGACCATACGTAATTCCGCACATTATAGGGACCGTGTTAGAACAGAAATACAATCTTTGCTTGACGAGGGCATTATTGAGCCTGCAGTAAGGTCATACAACAATCCATTACATGTTGTTGAGAAGAAAAATGGATCGATCAGGCTTGTCTTAGATTCGAGACAAATCAATACTATCATTATTCCTGAAACAGACAGGCCGCAAACGTTGGAAGAACTTCTTCAAAATTTTAATGGTGTAAAAGTGTTGTCTTCCATTGATCTCAGATCCAGCTTTTATCAGATCGAACTTCATCCAGAATGTAGAAAATACACAGCTTTCCTTTGTTTCGGCGTTTGTTATCAGTTTCGGAAACTTCCTTTTGGTTTGAACATTTCCTCGGCAGCATTCATTCGCGGGCTAAATTCCATATTACCTGAGCTCTTAAGACGTCACATCACCTTATATGTGGACGATATTCTGATAGCAGAAGCCTCATGGGAACAACATAATCGCATCCTCAACAGCGTGTTACATATTTTTGCAGAATCTGGAATTACAGTTAACTTGGAAAAGTCTGAATTCGGTAGGACAAAAGTGAAGTTTTTGGGACATATTATTTCTTCTGAAGGCATCCAGCCAGATCCTGAAAAGTTAGAAGCAATCAGAGCCATTCCAGTTCCATCCACAAAAAAACAAGTCCGCAGTTTTCTAGGTCTCGTAAATTTTTACCGTCGTTTTCTGAATATGCAAATTCTAGTTACACCAAAACTTTGTTCTCTCACTGGAAAAAATACTATTTGGAACTGGGACGAACAAGCACAGTTGGAATTCAATTCTTTGAAAGAATCGTTACTTAACGCGCCAATACTAGCTCATCCAGATCTCTCACAAGATTTTTGCCTTAGCAAGGATTCTTCTAAAGTCGGTCTTGGTGCCCATTTATTTCAAGAAGCCACAGAAAATGACATTACTGTTCAGAAAACCATTGCTTTTGCTAGCCGAGTGCTAACAAAATCTGAAAAAAATTATTTCGTTACTGAAGTAGAAGCTTTAGCTATCGTTTGGGCATTTAACAAATTCTGTTTCTTTCTTTATGGTAAGCACGTAAAAGTATACAGTGACCATCGTGCATTACAATTTCTTATGTCTTCAAAATTAAATCATGACAGGTTAAAACGTTGGGCATTGTTTCTGCAAGAATTCCACTTCACAATAGTCTACATTCCCGGCAAGGAGAACATTGTTGCGGACGCACTGTCACCCGCACCAGCTGGGCTTGAGAAAAGTAACACAGAAGGCAACCTCGAGAAAAATTTCAGTATTCTTTACATTCAGAAAGTCGCCTTTGAAAACTTCATCACCACATCTTTAAAGGACATTGCTCATGAACAAGATAAAGATCCGATTTGGAAAGACATCAAAAGTAAATGGCATGAAAAGACACACACACAGATACGGCATTATTATCTGGTTAGAAACAACATACTGTTCAAACGATGCACTGTTGATGACAAGCGATGGGTACTTTGCATTCCAGACGATTTTGTTAATAAGCTCATTTGGTACATTCATTTCAGCTATGCACATTTTGGTCCATGAAAATGTTATCATATTCTTCGAACGACTTGTTATTTTAACAATATGGAAAAGAGAATTAGAAGAGTCTTGTCTATTTGTAAACTTTGTCAAAAGGCGAAACCATCTACTGTCTCTCATCCTGCTCCATTGTTTCCTATCATTCCTTCTAAATTAAAAGAATTTGCTGCTGTTGATCTCTTGGGACCGCTTGTCAGAACATATAATGGATTTTCGTATGTTCTAGTCGCTGTTGAACTTACTTCAAAATTTGTTTCTTTCACTCCGTTACGTAAAGCCACTGGACGGTCTGTATCCAACGCCTTTGTTAGAAATTTCTTACGTGAAGTTGGACACGTTAGTAAAGTAATTTCAGATAACGGACCGCAATTCAGATCTGCTGTTTGGTCACGCATGCTTCATAACCATAAAATCAAATCTGTTTTTATTTCATTGTACTCACCACATTGTAACCCGTCTGAACGGATTATGAAAGAAATCAATAAGCTTTGCAGACTTTATTGTCACAGAAAGCATCAGCATTGGGACAGATATTTACACTTATTTCAAAACGTGCTGAATGAAATGCCTCATGACTTCACTGCTTTACCACCTGTTCTTGTACTGAAGAATAAAGAACCACCGAACAGAATCAGAGAGCTTGTACCTTTTCCGAATACACGTAAACTTCGACACAAAGACATAATTGATTTGGCTATTAAAAATATAAATTCTGCTGCAGACAAAAGGAAAAAATTACATGGTAAAGCAAATGCAAAGAAATTATATATTGGTCAGAAAGTTCTCATTAAAGCTCATCCATTGTCACATAAGAAGAAACACTTGAGTCACAAATTCTTTCTAGTTTACAAATGGACCTTACAGAATCCGACGTATACCACATGATAATTGCGTTGAAGTTGAAACTCTGCGTACTAGGAAGAGTAAAGGTTTACACCACATTTCACATGTAAAACCGTTTATTGAAAGATAATCTGCTTTTTAACTTTGTCTTTGCCATAAAACATTTCACTTCACATTTCTAGTATGCTTTGTCACACTGAGAAACTGTTAACATGCAACAATGTCTGAAGTTTACTATCCAGTCTAGAACCTACGGAACATATTTAGACAGTATTTACGAGTGCATTGTTATAGTGAACAGACATCACTGTGTTATTGCGTGTGTACATTCTTGCTTGTTAGTTGCACGATTACGTAACGACTATAAGGCTCACATACTTAGAACATTTACCAGTATTGCTAATGAGATTTTAATGCAACATTTTGGTTTACTTGAAAATACATTCTGGATTTAAAGTACTTTCTGTGAGATACCAGATGACACAGTGGTTAGTTTATGTGACAGCTACACGATGTTATCACGACGCTACTAATGAGTGACAATTTACAATGTTGCTTTTGCAGTTTATCTGTTTTATATCTGCACAGTTTTTCTGAATTTTTCTCGAAAGTAAAACATGTTTTAGTAGTAACGTTTGTGGTATAGCTACAATGAGACAGCCTTTTCTGTAGCACAACAATATGTTACAGAACAGTACTTACTTCATCAAGGCAATAAGTGTAATAACTAAGATATCTATACGCAAAGCATTTCAATTTCGTTTATAATGAGGTAAGTACATTGACTTCTGCAGAACTTAGCTTTCGGAGGACAATAACTACGACACTTCCACAGAGATTGTCTTACAGCAAGACGCACATTTAGCGCTACAGGACACGCATTAAACTATTTACTTTTCAACATATTTGAATTACAAAGAAAGTTTTCCGTGATACATTTCATTCCATTGCTGTAATCTGTAACACCTGAGGATATATTATTCCTCAGGGGGATACACGCTTACTTTGTGTACCATGTGTTTGGCAAGCACAAGGAGCCCTAGCTAATATGGTATTTGTTTATACAACTTTACACGTCGGTACCATATTTCTCTAACACATAAATTACACAGCTATCTGATCATTTAACTGAGAGAGACAAACATTTACTTTACTACATCAGTGACAGATGTTTACGTAATTACACCATTGGATAACTTCACACTTACGAAGTTGTATTTTGTATGTACTTTGTGAACTGTTCATATTTTTTCAGAACCATTGTGATACTATGAGAGCTTTGAATGATGTATTTGGTATGGGGTCATGATTTTTAAAGTACGTTTGAGGTAGATGACACTTTTGACATGAGCACAGAGTTTTTTTAGGTTTTGAAATAGGAAGCCACGACGATTTTGAGATTTGGCTGAGGTTTTATGATGTTATAATGACGATGTGTATTACACTGTTGTGGTATGTTTAGATCAATAGGCTGATGCTATGTGAGGAATTTGATTATGCTATGTATTTCTTATGATTAAATATTGAAGAAGTGTCGACAAATATGTATATGTGTAATAAAGCAAGGAATAATGAGTAGTGGTTAGGGACTCTGGTTTGTGCAAAAGGTTGTTGGAAACCAAGAATCGTACTTTAAGAGTTATGAAATGTATGTAAATGCGTGAATGTATTATTACAATGCCGATAAAATTTTTTGGACACTATTATATTTAAAGGATTTTGTTTCTACAGATTTGTAACGCAAATTCTCAACCTGTGAAAATATTTTTATATGTGACTGTCACTGTAGCGGAAACTGATGTCGTAAATTTTTCAGTAAGAAAGGTAAGTGACCACCTGCACGTAATGTGTCGTGGGCACCCAGCTGCGCGACAGGCACCTGGAAAGAAGCCATTAGTGTGTGCCTGTCAGAGGCACAGGTGGAAAAAGAAAAGAGGCCATTATCCTCGCTATTGACATTCCTTTGTAGAAAGCATCGTAAATACGACACCCTCAAACTTGAAAACATGATTACACTGTAGAGTTCTTAATTTATGATATTTACTGAAATGAAATGATGAGAAACATTTCATGTCTATTGTCTTGCTAGCTGGAAGATTGTTTACTGCATTATGAAATGCCTTATGGCTAGCGAATGCCGTTTCACGCCTTGCTTTGCCTATTTTGTTTAATATCTAGTTTCTTGTTGCAACACAGCATTTTTCAAATTAAAATTTAATACATGTACTAATATAACTACTTTCTGTCTACAGACCCAGTAAAGAATCATTTTATGATGTACTTCCTTAGAAAAGAGAGCACAAATAGACATTTCCCTTCACAGGACTTACAAAAATAATTTTTTTTTTACGATTTGGTAACTTATCTGCTAGCGTATGTTCTAGTGATGCATCACTCTAGTGTTAAGGTGTGACATAGGTATTACACATTTTTACTGTAATATTTTTTCTGCTTCAGCTTTGTCATGTTTAGGTATAAGTTATTACATTTATTGCTGCTTGCTTTGCTTACTTGCATTTTTGTCATTGCTGTTTGTATTTATTGTTTTGTGCTGCTGCATTGCTTCGTCCCTTAGTTTAGCATCTGAGCTCAGTAGCTTTAAGTTAGCTTAAGAGGGGGTAGACTATATAAGAAACTAACTATGATGAATTGGAAGAAAAGCATTGAGAAGCTATAAGGAAATGGTTTGGCCAAAAAAGTAGTGTACAATGGAGAAAAACTATTTTTGAAAGAGGATGTGAACAGAATACAGAAAGCAGGTTTAGATAGGACTTTTTGGGAATAATGATGAACTAAGGAAGATCTCTATGCAAAATACTGCAGTAAAACAAACCCTGTCCTTTCCTTTCGTATTATCCCTGTATGTGTTTATGTACCCTTGTGTATTTGTCTTTTTCCTGTCTTCATGTGTTTAGCTAATAAGATTTATGTTGTAGAATTTTTCAAATACTATGTTATTTTCTTTGTAAATATGTTCAGACATTATTTATTGTGTTTGTTTTAATACTCATGTGTGAAGTTGATGTTTCAAAAGTTATTCTGATCTTTTAAGTATGTACTTATGTCGTAATTTTTGTAAGACTGATGTATTTGCTATTTCGATTCTTTTGTAAAGCCTATACTACTGCAAATGTTATCTGTATTGTTATGTTCCTTAAAGATGTATTTTGTACCTTTGTATCTTTGTACCTTTGTTATAAAATTGTAATTGACACCAGTTCATCAAATTAAGTAACTTGTAAATTACATTTCACTGCACACGTTTCTGTTGGTCATAGTATATGGACAATATGTGAGAAGTAGGGACTGATAGTGTTTGCACGTGTGTTAGTAACTCAGTAAGGGACTGGATAACAGCATTGCTGGTTCTAAGGACATTTCAAAAACAATTTTTCTGAGTGCACAAGTGCTGGTTATGGACTTGCTATATTATCCGCAAGACTCTTCAATGGTGATTGTGCGCCTGCACAGTCAAACAGATGGCTGCTGGCTATCTCTACAAGGACTACAGTGGGTCTACACCTTTGATGACCCACCAATACCATTATTTCTACAAGGACTGCAGTGGGTCTGTACCTCTGGTGGCCCACCAATAGTAATCTCTACCAGGACTACAGTGAGTCTGCTCTGTGATGACCTACCTACCGATAGTTTCAATGTCGACTGACTCTGCTGTGGCCCATTACCTGTCTGCATCTCAAGAGTCAGCACTGTCTTTCGTTGGAAGGACAACACTACTTCTTCAAGACTGCTTAGAAATCCACTACTTCCAAGTGCATTTTCTTTTACTACTCAGACTTTGAGAAAAACACTGCAATTTTACTTTGATGAATGATCAGGACAGCCTTTATGGACTGTGAGAAAATTTTAGCTTTTGACCAACATTGTATCGATAAGTGTGTGCATTTCATTTCTTTGTTATTGTAATTATGAAAAATTTTTTCAAATCTGTATTGGCCACTGCCCAAAACAATTTGTAAATTTTTTTGTGGGGAGCATGGGGGCTATGTATGTAGGATGTTTAGATTTTTTTTAATTGGTAACGCCGCCGCCACGTAGCGCTCTGTATGAAAATCACTGGCTGTGCCGTGTGCAGTCTGTGGCTGGTTGGCATTGTTGTAATACTCGCCATTGTAGTGTTGGGCAGCGGCAGCTGGATGCTAACAGCGCGTAGCGTTGCGCAGTTGGAGGTGAGCCGCCAGCAGTGGTGGACGTGGGTAGAGAGATGGCGGAGTTTTGAAATTTGTAAGAATTGGTGTCATAAAGTGATATATATATTCTGAGTACTAAGGTAAATACATTGTTTGTTCTCCATTAAAATCTTTCATTTGCTAACTATACCTATCAGTAGTTAGTGCCTTCCGTAGTTTGAATCTTTTATTTAGCTGGCAGTAGTGGCGCTCGCGGTATAGCAGTAGCTTGAGTAACGAAGATTTTTGTGAGGTAAGTGATTTGTGAAAGGTATAGGTTAATGTTAGTCAGGGCCATTCTTTTGTAGGGATTTTTGAAAGTCAGATTGCGTTGCGCTGAAATTATTCTGTGTCAGTTTAAGCACAGTCTTGTACAAATTTTTCTAAGGGGACGTTTCACTCTATATCTTGAAGTAGAAGTGCGTCCAGCTACTTCCTGATTCTGCCACACTGGAACACGTATTTCAACTTGCATCTCACCCCGATACCTGTGAAACACGTCATAATTTCAATGCGGTAAGATAGGCACTCTTAGTAACTATTTTTACATTTATTTATTTGCAAATGGTGCCTAGAAATTACGTCGAACCGCACATGGAGGATAGTGGAGTGAAGAAAGCCTGCAGTCACCAATCGAGCACGTGAAACTAGTGGCGTGATTTATTTTCGAGCTTCTCAGTAGTATGGGATTCCATATCGAACACGTGTAAAGGTTGCGCTGTTCAAATGTCTCTGAGCACTATGGGACTTATTTTCTGAGGCCATCAGTCCCCTAGAACTTATAACTACTTAAACCTAACTAACCTGAGGATATCACACACATCCATGCCCGAGGCAGTATTCTAACCTGCGATCGTAGCGGTCGCGCGGTTCCAGATTGTAGCGCCTAGAACAGCTCGGCCACCACGGACGGCTGTGGAAGCAAAAAGTATGGCATCTTCTCCAGACACACTGCAATACTGACACCGCTTGTCACCATCAAATGCGAATTTTAGTAACAACGAAGCAGTTGGACGTAACTGATTTTGCACAATCTCATATGGTAAGAGATTTCAGTTCGTTGTAAATGGTTTTTATTGTTATACAACGAAACAAATTTTAAATAAACCACTCTAGTGTATGAAGTATTTCATAGTTTTTTACTTTAATTTTATGTCTAAATTTTCGTCGGTTTGTAAGATGTCAGGCAAATCCAACACCTTCCATGAAACAAATCCAATAGTATGTCACATACTATCCCGTGGGATTTTAATCTATTTATTTGCGCTTTTTCCAAAATCTCGCAAGTACATGTGTAAGGTGTCAGGCAAATCCAACACCTTCCATGAATACCGTGACATGATAAGCAAATCCACTAGTATGTCACATAGCGCCGAATAAATCGTGCCATTAAATTAACCAAAGTAATAGGAGTAACGAGTGAGCAAATGAAATACCACAGACTAACACAAGAATGCCTAAATGCATGTCATACCTTCCCACCGTGAGACAGACGCAGTTCCGAGGGGAGAAAAGAGAACAGAAGCCGAGAGCAGACCGTGTTAAGCTGAAGGCCCTACGATAAGGGACGGACACCCACGTTGCCAGCTAACCGCTAGGTCCACCCCCCAGCCCATGTTAAAAGCTAGAGCCCTCCAGAAGAACAGTATAGATCTTACGATAACACAAAAAGGGCCACACCACCCGCAAGTTTTAGCGTGAGACTTTTTCGCATCTCTGTTACGTTGCAAACTTTAAAAACATTGCCCCACCACGAAAAGTATAACGTTTCTCATTGGATAGACAGAATTTTTGTAGACGGAGCTTAAGGTTAACATTGAGACCCTGATTGGTCAGATGAAAACACAGCCAGATAGTTTTTTTTTAAACCAACTTCGGTAAACTGTAGTAAGGAGAAGTTAGGAGAGGAGAGTTAGTTCCGAGACGGCGAGCTGGATGGCTGCCGCCGCCCTGACGAACACCGACAAGGTAATGAACGCACGCGATGCCACATAACAGCGCATAAAGCTTCACTCAGAACTGCAGAAGTCTCATCTGTTACACCCCCTTTTTGCGTAATACTAGTGTCGATCGTCAATTAAAGCTCATGGTGTTCACATTTGCCACTTGAAGTAAAAATCTCAAACGCGATGCTTTCTCTGTTATATAATTATTGAGAAGCCACATCAGCCACTGTAATTTACGACAAGTTAGATAAGTAATTAAAGATAATTGAGGGTCACTGTAGACCATTTTGATAGTTTTCTCTTTTGTGAAACTTAATTTAAACCTAGATTATAGATGTGATATGGCATAGGTCATCCTTGGATCCATTGTAGAAGTTGGAAATCCATTCAGGGAATATTCGTTCACATTTTTGTCGAACGCAGTTGGTTTTTACCATCCTGTATTTAAACACTTCCTTTTATCAATAGTGCAATTTACAAACGATGTTTTCTGATTAGAATAAAATTTCCAATGGTAAACTCAACTGCTTTTTCGACGTTATATTACCAGCTAACTAAAAATAGGAAAGCCTTGAACCCCTTCCACTAAATTTAGTTTGTATTAAGATTCTTTTACAGGGAGTGCAGTGGAACTGACGCTGAAATCATTAAATATTTGCTTATATCATAGCTAGTGTCACTGAAGGGGTAACCCGTGGTCTAGCGGCAGTCGGCATAGTAGCTCAGCGTGTTCGGTCAGCGGGTTAGCTAGCCCTCTGTAATAAAAAACTGAGTTAATAGATCAAAAACGAACTTAAAAGGGTGTCTTACGACGTCTGCCCCGATCAGATTCAACGAACAAAAAGGAACAAAATAAAAAACGCCGGCCGCGGTGGCCGTGCGGTTCTAGCGCTGCAGTCCGGAACCGCGGGACGGCTACGGTCGCAGGTTCGAATCCTGCCTCGGGCATGGATGTGTGTGATGTCCTTAGGTTTAAGTAGTTCTAAGTTCTAGGGGACTGATTACCTAAGATGTTAAGTCCCATAGTGCTCAGAGTCATTTGAACCATTTTTTCTGCCGGCACGGTTAACTCAGCTTGTTCGGTCAGAGGGTTAGCTGCCATCTGTAATAACAAAACTGAGTTAATTGATCAACGACGAACTGAAACGGGCGTCTTGCGACGTCCGCCACGAGCAGAAGCAACGAATAAACACGAACAAAATGAGATTTAAAATAAAAAGAAAAAAAAGCGATAGCGTCTTTGATTCATAATCAAAACGTCTTCGGTCACGGGTTCGATCCACGCCACTGCCTAAATTTTGATAAATAATCAGCAATGGCGGCCGAAGACTTCCGGCATAAGAAGTCAGCTTTATTCTGGCAACGGCCTTGTCGAAGAGGGCGGAGGAGCGGATAGAGGTTCAGGGCACTCTCTTGTCCTAGGGGTGGGAAATTGCCCCTAAAGGCGGAAGAATCAGCAATGATCAACGACATGAGGATGCAGAAGGCAATGGAAACAACTGTATTAAAAAAAAAAAAAAAAAAAAAAAAAAAACATGTAACGTGTATCCACAGGACGTGTGGCCTGTAGTTGAAGAAGTGTCATGATGATCTCTTCATTGGCAAAAGATTCCGAAATAGTCCTCCATTCGGATCTCCGGGAGGGGACTGCCAAGGAGGAGGTTACCATGAGAAAAAGATTCAATTAACAACGAAAGGATAATGTTCTACGAGTCAGGGCATGGAATGTTAGAAGCTTGAACGTGGTAGGGAAACTAGAAAATCTGAAAAGGGAAATGCAAAGGCTCAATCTAGATATAGTAGGGGTCAGTGAAGTGAAGTGGAAGGAAGACAAGGATTTCTGGTCAGATGAGTATCGGGTAATATCAACAGCAGCAGAAAATGGTGTAACAGGTGTAGGATTCGTTATGAATAGGAAGGTAGGGCAGAGGGTCTGTTACTGTGAACAGTTCAGTGACCGGGTTGTTCTAATCAGAATCGACAGCAGACCAACACCGACAACGATAGTTCAGGTATACATGCCGACGTCGCAAGCTGAAGATGAACAGATAGAGAAAGTGTATGAGGATATTGAAAGGGTAATGCAGTATGTAAAGGGGGACCAAAATCTAATAGTCATGGGCGTCTGGAATGCAGTTGTAGGGGAAGGAGTATAAGAAAAGGTTACAGGAGAATATGGGCTTGGGACAAGGAATGAAAGAGCAGGAAGACTAATTGAGTTCTGTAAAAAGTTTCAGCTAGTAATAGCGAATACCCTGTTCAAGAATCACAAGAGGAGGAGGTATACTTGGAAAAGGCCGGGAGATACGGGAAGATTTCAATTAGATTACATCATGGTCTGACAGAGATTCCGAAATCAGATACTGGATTGTAAGGCGTACCCAGGAGCAGATATAGACTCAGATCACAATATAGTAGTGATGAAGAGTAGGCTGAATTTCAAGACATTAGTCAGGAAGAATCAATACGCGAAGAAGTGGGATACGGAAGTTCTAAGGAATGACGAGATACGTTTGAAGTTCTCTAACGCTATAGATACAGCAATAAGGAATAGCGCAGTAGGCAACACAGTTGAAGAGGAATGGACGTCTCTAAAAAGGACCATCACAGAAGTTGGGAAGGAAAACATAAGTACAAAGAAGGTATCTGCGAAGAAACCATGGGTAACAGAAGAAATACTTCAGTTGATTGATGAAAGGAGGAAGTACAAACATGTTCCGGGAAAATCAGGAATACAGAAATACAAGTCGCCGAGGAATGAAATAAATAGGAAGTGCAGGGAAGCTAAGACGAAATGGCTGCAGGAAAAATGTGTCGACATCGAAAAAGAATCTGAATTTAAAAGAGCTTTGGAGGATTTACGGTCAAATAAGGGAGAAGAGATAGATAACATTCCATCAGAATTTCTAAAATCATTAGGGGAAGTGGCAACAAAACGACTATTCACGTTGGTGCGTAGAATATATGAGTCTGGCGACATACCATCTGACTTTCGGAAAAGCATCATCCATACAATTCCGAAGACCGCAAGAGCTGACAAGTGCGAGAATTATCGCACAATCAGCTTAACAGCTCATGCATCGAAGCTGCTTACAAGAATAATATACAGAAGAATGGAAAAGAAAATTGAGAATGCGCTAGGTGACGATCAGTTTGGATTTAGGAAAAGTAAATGCACGAGAGAGGCAATTCTGAAGTTACGGCTAATAACGGAAGCAAGGCTAAAGAAAAATCAAGACACGTTCATAGGATTTGTCGATCTGGAAAAAGCGTTCGATAATATAAAATGGTGCAAGCTGTTCAAGATTCTGAAAAAAGTAGGGGTAAGCTATAGGGAGAGACGGGTCATATACAATATGTACAACAACCAAGAGGGAATAATAAGAGTGGACGATCAAGAACGAAGTGCCCGTATTAAGAAGGGAGTAAGACAAGGCTGCAGATTTTCGCCCCTACTCTTCAATCTGTACATCGAGGAAGCAATGATGGAAATAAAAGAAAGGTTCAGGAGTGGAATTAAAATACTAGGTGAAAGGATATCAATGATACGATTCGCTGATGACATTACTATCCTGAGTGAAAGTGAAGATGAATTAAATGATCTGCTGAACGGAATGAACAGTCTAATGAGTACACAGTATGGTTTGAGAGTAATTTCTGAGGATGTACGTCTGGAGTACAGCATTGTATGGTAGTGAAACATGGGCTGTGGGAAAACCAGAACAGAAGAGAATCGAAGCATTTGAGATGTGGTGCTATAGACGAATGTTGAAAATTAGGTGGACTGATAAGGTAAGGGATGAGGAGGTTCTACGCAGAATAGGAGAGGAAAGGAATATGTGGAAAACACTGATAAGGAGAAGGGACAGGATGATAGGACATCTGCTAAGACATGAGGGAATGACTTCCATGGTACTAGAGGGAGCTGTAGAGGGCAAAACCTGTAGAGGAAGACAGAGATTGGAATACGTCAAGCAAATAATTGAGGACGTAGGTTGCAAGTGCTACTCTGAGATGAAGAGGTTAGCACAGGAAAGGAATTCGTGGCGGGCCGCATCAAACCAGTCAGTAGACCGATAACCAATAAAATAAAAAAAAGTGTCACTGACATCTTCTGAATTCTGCATGTCATGTGTGGTCTGGAGTCTCCTTACCAGCAACAAGTCCCAGGTTCAAACTAGTCAATTCCCTAAAAAACACGCTCAGAGCGTCGTTGCGCGAAAGTGGTAGGGAGACAAGATTAGAACAAACAGACACCACCCAGAATGTTAGAGGTTGTTATTATACACAAATATCTCTTTGATGAACACTTCCTGAGATCTTATTTGACCAGATATAGGCCACAGATCCACTGGTCAGTATTTAAGCTGAAGATATCATGAATGTTTTGTCGAATTTCATAAATGACGATGAATAAGTGTCGTCAGAAACTATCGCCAAGCCTTGTCCTAAAGATGCCACGTGTTTCAGCAGTTGTGCAACACAATGTCTTCTTCTTCATCATTTCTTCGTGCAATAAGCACAACAAATAAACCGCCATCTCAATTTTGGAGAAACGTGCGTCTACCTCCGCGAGCTGCTCACAGGTGCAAGTTACAGAGCAGGGAAGACCACAGAGCTGCAGGTTGTCTGTATGTGGCGAGTACACAGGCAGACCACGAAGCTTCAGCGCCCTTTCAATCTAGCTTTGAAAACAATTTCGCCACGTTAGGCGAATTTCATATGCAGCAATGTGTCACCTACGGCGAACCAAAAGTGAAGCAACCAGCGGTCACATTTTTACATCTACATGACTATACCTGACTGCTCTGCAGCTCACAATTAAGTTTCTGGCAGAGGTTTCATCAAACCACCTTCAAGCTATTTCTCTACCGGGAAAACGAACACATCTTTCTGTGCTACTTCTGATTTCTCTTGTTATCTTACACTGATCATCTCTCCCTACGTAGGTGGGAACCACCAAAATATTTTTGCGTTCGAAGGAGAAAGTTGAGGGTTGAAATTTCGTGAAAAGATCTCGTAACAACGAAGAACAATTTTGTTGTAATGATTGCCACCCCAACACGCGTATCACACCCGTGAAACACTCTCCCCCATTTCGCGGTACTACAAAACAGGCTGCCCTTCTTTGAACTTTTTGGATGACCTCTGTCAGATATCGTCCGGGCCACAAACCGCACAGTGATGCTCCAGAAGAGGATGTAGAAGCGCAGTATGGCCAGTCTCTTCAGTGAATCTGTTGAACTGATGATTTTACGAGGCGATAAAAGACAGCACCATTTATAAGCATTCTAGGAAGGCTGTAAAGATAGTCTCCTAAATCTTTATACAGATTAGGAACAGCAGAGGGAATATAACAATTCCTTGGGGAACGCGAGATATCGCTTCTGTTTTACTCAAGGACTTTCCGTCATTTATTGCGAACTCTGATCTGACTGACAGGAAATCACGAATCCAGTCGTACAACTGATACGATAGTTCTGATAGTTCATGCTTCAGGAACTCTGGTGGGAGTCTCTAGAGGAAAGGAGGCGTTCCTTGCGTGAATCGCTACTGAGGAAATGTAGAGAACCAGCATTTGAGGCTGACTGCAGTACAATTTTACTGCCGCCAACTTATATTTCGCCGAAAGCCCACAAAGAGGAAGAGAGATTAGGGTTCGTACAGAGGCATATAGACAGTCATTTTTACCTCGTTCTGTTTGGGAGTGGAAGAGGGAGAGAAGATGCTAGTTGTGGTACGAGCTACCCTCCGCCACGCACCGTATGGTGGATTGCGGAGTATTTATGTAGATGTAGATGTAGATGCAGGCACGCAATTCGATTAGAAACCGCTTGTGAGGAAAGGTGTGCAAATCCTTGTGGAAATCTAAAAATATGGAATAAGTCTGAGATCCCCGATCGATAGCGCGATAGCATTCATTACTTCACGTGGATAAAGAGCAAGTTGCGTTTCAACAAGAATATTATTTTCTGAGTCCGTGCTGTTTGCCAATAAACCCCTTTCTTCAATGTAATCGATAATGTTCGAGCAAAAATCCTACTGTAAATCCAAGTTAGTGTTACGGGCCTGTAATTCAGGAGGATTACTTCTATTTCTTGTCTTGACCATTGACGTGACCTGCGCAACTTTGCAGTCTTTAACCAAGGATTTTTCACCTAGCCATCGGTTCTATATCATTGTTAAGTATGGCGAAAGGAATCTGATATACGATCTGGATCGGAGGACTTGCCTTCACTAAGCGATTTAAGCTGCTTCGCTATACCGATGATAACTATCTTCTAAGTTACTCGTGTTGGAATCTCTCCTGGATTAGAACGCTGCAACATTTACTTCGCCTTTTTTATTGAAGGAAATTCGGAAAACTGTGTTTAATAATTCCGCTTTAGTGGCACTGTTATCGGCAAGTCTGCCATTGCTATCGCCCAGCGAAAGTACTGATGTTTCTAACTGCAAACCAAATTTTACGCGATGGATGACTAAATATCCAAGTATAACTATGACTATGGCCAATGTAGAAAAAATTGCCACTTCATCATCAAGCTGCGATGTGAAACTACAAGATACCAAATAAATTTTGTCAGCCAACTACTTTCCTCAAAAGCCAGTAAGAAGTATGGTGAAGAAAACACAGATATACAAAAGAAATTGATTTCATTTTTTTAGGAAGGCGAACCCCTGCTGAATAACAAGCTGCAGGAGTTGATAGAAGGTTGCTTAATTTACATAGTCTACAGTATTTTTAATTCCAAGGAAAACGGAGGACTCATTATCAATTTCTGCATCAGCCACTCCTCTTGCTGCGGACGTCAACGGCAATGCGTTGACCACAGCGACCACACACGTCATATGAAACATGTAATGAAGAAGAAAACTGTATTTTCTAAAGGCGGGACCCTATTCTCATAATTATATACACTCATGCTCAAAAATTAAGGATAATTGCAGAATGTGGTGTCACACAACATGGCACTACACAAACTGGCGCTAATAGCATAGGCACATAGAGAACACACACGACACAGATCTGTAAGTCCCGAACCACATCTGCTACAAAACCCCACTGTTTCCTGCGCATATACCCCGACATCAATTAGGTATATGATTACCATGCACATGTACACAGGCCGCACAACAGGTTGGCACACTCTGGATCAGGTGGTCGAGCAGCTGCTGGGGTACAGCTCCCCTTCTTGCACCAGTGCCTGTCGGAGCTCCTGAAGTGTCCTAGGGGTTTGAAGACGTGCAGCGATACGTCGAACGAGAGCATCTCAGACGTGCTCGATGGGGTTTAGGTCTGGAGAACAGGCAGGCCACTCCATTCACCTGATATCATCTGTTTCAAGATACTCCTCCACGATGGCAGCTCGTTGGGGCCGTACGTTATCATATATCAGGAGGAAGGTGGGACCCACTGCACCCCTGAAAAAGCGGACATACTGGTGCAAAATGACGTACTGGTACACCTCATCTGTTACAGTTCCTCTGTCAAAGACATGCAGGGGTGTACGTGCACTAATCATAATCCCACCCCACACCATCAAACCACGACTTCCATACAGGTCCCTACCGAGGACATTAAGGGGTTGTTATCTGTTCTGGCTCACGCCAGATGAAAACCCGGCGAGAATCACTGTTCAGACTATACATGGACTGGTCTGTGGACATAACCTGGGACCACTGTTACAATGACCGTGTACTGTGTTCTTGACACAAGGCTTTACGGACTCTTCTGTAACCAGGAGTCAGTGGAATGCACCTTACAGGTCACCGGGCGAATAAACCATGTCTGTTTAGTCGTCTGTGTGTCTGGAGACAACTGTTCCAGTGGCTGCAGTAAGGTCCCGAGCAAGGCTATCTGCAGTACTCCGTGGTCATCTGGTGTTGTACACTGTGGACGTCCCGTACTGTAGCGCCTGGACACGTTTCCTGTCTGCTGGAATTGTTGTCATAATCTTGAGATCAAACTTCGTGGCACACTGAGGGCCCGTGCTACGACCTGCTGTGTTTGACCAGCCTCCAGTCGCTCTAGTATTCCATCCCTCGTAATGTCATCAATATGTGTTCGTTGAGCCATTTTCAACACACAATCACCATTAGCACGTCTGAAAACGTCTGCGGACTTACTCGCTGCACCGTACTATGACATGCACCAACACAGCTCTACGTATGTGGACTGCTGCCAGCGCCACCGTGCGACGACCGCAGGTCAAATGCACCGCATGGTCATACCCGAAGGTGACTGAAACCCGGAAACCGCCCACCAGAGCGTTGTTTCTCCATGTATCAGCATTATCCTTAATTTATGAGCATGAGCGAGTTAAATGCATGTACAGCAAGACAGCGAAAATCCGGCTCTCGTAATCCGACAGACCCGACAGTTGGCAGTACAGTCGGACGCCTTCGAGAAACATCGGAACCGTTCGGTGTGGCGTCTCCTCAGTAACAAGTTATTGTCTGCCTCACTGAGTTATTATATACTCGCTAAGATAAGGCAGTTGCTCTGTTAGCTTTGTGGTAATCTCGACGATTTCTTCGTTCACTGTATAACCGTCCAATCCCAAAGAAAGCAGGTGTTGACAGATGTGAAAATTACCGATCTATCAGTTTAATAAGTCATAGCTGCAAAATACTAACTCGAATTCTTCACAGACGAATGGAAAAACTGATAGAAGCCGACCTGGGGGAAGATCAGTTTGGATTCCGTAGAAATGTTGGAACACGTGAGGCAATATTGACCCTGCGACTTATCTTAGAAAGAAGGCAAACCTACGTTTCTAGCATTTGTAGACTTAGAGAAAGCTTTTGACAATGTTGATTGGAATACTCTCTTTCAAATGCTGAAGGTGACAGGGGTAAAACACAGGTAGCGAAAGGCTCTTTACAATTTGTACAGAAACCAGATGGCAGTTATAAGAGTCGAGGGGCATGAAAGGGAAATAGTGGTTTGGAAGGGAGTGAGACAGGGTTGTAGCCTATCCCCGATGTTATTCAATCTGTATATTGACCAAGCAATAAAGGAAACAAAAGAAAAGTTCGGAATAGGTATTAAAATCCATGAAGAAGAAATAAAAACTTTGAGGTTCGCCGATGACATTGTAATTCTGTCAGAGACAGCAAAGGACTTGGAAGAGCAATTGAACGGAATGGATAGTGTCTTGAAAGAAGGGTATAAGATAAACATCAACAAAAGCAAAACGAGGATAATGGAATGTAGTCGAATTAATTCGGGTGATGCTGAGGGAATTAGATTAGAAAATGAGACACTTAAAGTAGTAAAGGAGTTTTGTTATTTGCAGAGCAAAATAACTGATGATGGTCGAAGTAGAGAGTAAGTAAAATGTAGATTGGCAATGGCAAGGAAAGCGTATCTGAAGAAGAAAAATTTGTTAACTTCGAGTATAGATTTAAACGTCAGGAAGTCGTTTCTGAAAGTATTTGTATGGAATGTAGCTATGTATGGAAGTGAAACGTGGACGATAAATAGTTTAGACAAGAAGAGAATAGAAGCTTTCGAAATGTGGGGCTATAGAAGAATGCTGAAGATTAGATGGATAGATCACATAAGTAATGAGGAGGTATTGAATAGAATTGAAGAGAAGAGCAACTTGTGGCACAACTTGACTAGAAGAAGGGATCGGTTGCTAGGACATGTTCTGAGACATCGAGGGATCACCAAATTAGTATCGAAGGGCAGCGTGGAGGGTAAAAATCGTAGAGGGACAACAAGAGATGAATACACTAAGCAGATTCAGATGGATGTAGGTTGCAAAGGTACTGGGAGATGAAGAAGTTCGCACAGGATAGAGCGGCATGGAGAGCTGCGTCAAACCAGTCTCAGGACAAAAGACCACAACAACAACAACATAACCGAGATCGAAATCTCATCCGATCATACACGAATGTTGTCGACAGAAGCCGAAGCGTTGGCTCATGTGGACTTTGAAGAGGGAGTGACGTCTGCAGCTGTGCACGTCACAGCTCCCTCTATAGGCTCGCAAAATGGTTTGTTGGAGAATGAGTGGCACCTTCTGCTGTCAAGAATTCAATGACAGCATGTTGTTTAAATCGCATTGACCGATCGTCTGCACAGGGGACCATACTTAAACACTGTAAAGACACAACCGTTCAATGCTTTGGCTTCCCGCCAACTTTAGCTGTCAAGAAGTGGCTACAGATCAAGCTAGCACCTGCCGCATACCAATGCTTCCAACTGTTGAACAGTTACGAAGGTGGAGGCTTCACTTTTGAGTCAACCCTCGTGGGAACGCGATGCAGAGAGAACGAGAGTGCGTCCTGTGTTTGCTACCCTGTAGCCTCAAAGTATCATTATTACAACAGCATGCATTGCAGGCCATGAGAATGTTTTAATTGACAAAATGAACCGACCGTGTCTTTTTAATACGAGAAGTAAAAATTGTCACACAGGAACAAAAATGATGTAGCATTAAACGAGATATAATGTATGTTAAAAGACTGACGAGTAAGACAGTAGTGGATGACATTACAAAGAAAAAGGGTAACCTCTTCTGTTCGCAGTACTGACAACAAAGACATGTCGTTGACACGTAGAAGAGATGTGGTGCTGGCAGTGGCGATATTTTCGTACCAAAAGTGTAAGTTTTTGACAGATTGGGAGGACGACGGTTCAAATCCGCGCCCGACCATTCCACATTTAGGTTTTCCGCGATTTTGCCGTCTCTAGACAAATGGCTGGATGGCTCTCTTGAAAGACCACGGTTGATACTATCCCATCCTTGAAACAATCCGAGCTTGCGCTCCGTCTCTAATGAACTCGTTGTCTACGGGACTGTAAACGCTATCTTATGCCCTCCCTTCGATTCAGCAGTGGCATGTATTCTCTTACAGTTGCCTGTAACTTCTCGGAAGGCAACGTCCTCCTGTGTTCATTTCTATTGCAGAAGGTCAATTAAGATCAACTGATTTCGAAACGAGTATTCGTTCTCTGCCAAAGAGTGCCTTCGAAGAAATGTCGAGCTTCGTCTCTCCTCCGTCAGCTTTTTCCCCGTTTTCTTCTTTTCGTGTAGCGGTCACAGACAAACCAAGTGTGGTGACATAGTAAGACAAAACTCGTGCGCTAGCCTTCAAAAGCCCGCCAGCACGAACCTCACTCAGTATATACGGACTCTGAGCGGTGGTGCCCGCGAGGTAGTATTTGCAATCAGATGCGGCAGCCCCTCTCTCTCGATACCCGAAGTGCTCTGCAGATTTTAAATGTCATTAGATTGGCTAGTAGCGGGCAGATTACGCTCACAAGCATTGCGTAATTTGTACACATGTTCTGTAAATATCTTAATAATTTGTATTTGATATCTGTAACGGATTTCGCTTAAGGCTTTTGCGAGGTAAATGCAAGGCCGTTCGGCTTGTTTGCGGCAAGTGTCGGTTAGCCATCGCTATTTTTATGTTCTATGGTGCTCTCTGTCGCATGCTACGTCCCTGTTTTTTTTTTAAATTAGTCTGCGGTGACGTTTCAAAAATTGCTTCCTACAAGGGAAAAGTTAAAGTGACCCAGAAAATATCTAATCTAGAGAAAGCTTTTGACAATGTTGACTGGAATACTCTCTTTCGAAGTCTGAAGGTGGCAGGGATAAAATACAGGGAGCGAAAGGCTATTTACAATTTGTACAGAAACTAGATGGTAGTTGTAAGAGTCTAGGGACATGAAAGGGAGGGGGTGGTTGGGAAGGGAGTGAGACAGGGTTGTAGCCTCTCCCCGATGCTATTCAATCTGTATATTGAGCAAGCAGTAAAGGAAACGAAAGAAAAGTTCGGAGTAGGTATTAAAATCCATTGAGAAGAAACAAAAATTTTGAGGTTCGTCGATGACATAGTAATTCTGTCAAGGACAGCAAAGGACTTGGAAGAGCAGTTGAACGGAATGGACAGTGTCTCGGAAGGAGGATATAAGATGAACATCAACAAAAACAAAACGAGGATAATGGAATATAGTCGAATTAAGTAGGGTGATGTTTTCCTACTTAAAGTAGGAAAGGAGTTTTGCTATTTGGGGAGCAAAATAACTGATGGTCGAAGTAGAGAGGATTTAAAATGAAGACTGGCAATGGCAAGGAAAGCGTTTCTGAAGAAGAGAAATTTGTTATCATCGAGTATTGATTTAAGTGTGAGGAAGTCGTTTCTGAAAGTATTTGTATGGAGTGTAGCCATGTATGGAAGTGAAACATGAACGATAAATAGTTGAGACAAGAAGAGAATAGAAGCTTTCGAAATGTGGTGCTACAGAAGAATGCTGAAGATGGGTAGATCACATAACTAATGAGGAAGTATTGAATGGGATTGGGGAGAAGAGAAGTTTGTGGCACAACTTGACTAGAAGAAGGGATCGGTTGGTAGGACATGTCCTGAGGCATCAAGGAATCACAAATTTAACATTGGAGGGCAGCGTGGAGGGTAAAAATCGTAGAGGGAGACCAAGAGATGAATACACTAAGCAATTTCAGAAGGATGTACGTTGCAGTAGGTACTGGGAGATGAAGAAGCTTGCACAGGACAGAGTAGCGTGGAGAGCTGCATCAAACCAGTCCCAGGACTGAAGACAACAACAACTACTACTACTTGGAAATAAACATAACGGTTTGAAGGTACGTGCTATCCAGAGGTAATTGCACAGACCGCCACAACGAATCTTATGCACAGTTTGAAATTGCTCAACGGATTGTCTGGCAGCACACACCAAAACTATCCGGTATCGAATTGGCTCATAAATATAAGGGCAAACAAAAAGTTTCAGTTCAAAGGCGTTGCTGCGGTGACGTTTCAAAAATTGCTTCCTACAAGGCAAAAGTTAAAGTGACCCAGAAAATATCTAATCTGGAGCAATGATTTGCAACGAAGCAGCGGTTTAACATACTCTGAGATATTATTAGTTAAGAAATTCCTCCTTTTATACTTTATGATACCATATCTCGTCCATCCTCACAAAAACTAAACATTAATTGTACATAATCATTCCGCATAAGTACTTGTGTCACAATTCCGTATTGTAACTACTTGGAAATACACATAACGGTCTGAAGATACGTGTTATCCAGAGGTAATTGCACAGACCGCCACAACGAACATTATGCACAGATTGAAATTGCTCAACGGATTGTCTGGCAGCACACACCAAAACTGTCCGGTATCGAATTGGCTCATTAATATAAGGCCAACAAAAAGTTTCAGTTCAAAGGCGTTGCTGCAGTATGTATCCAACGTAACGCGACTCCGATGAGGGTATATAAACATCGACATGTGGAATTATTTTTTTTCCACGTGCGTGCGGTATACGTGGAAAAAGAACTTTTTTGTGAGTCAAGAGTCTTGATGCCGCCCGCCAAGAATTCCTCTCTTGAACCAAACTCTTCATCTCAGAGTAGCACTTGCAACGTACCTCCTGAATTATCTACTGGATTTATTCCAATGTCTGTCTTCCTCTACAGTTTTCACTCCCTACAGCTCTCTCTAGTACCATGGAAAATATTCTCTTGTGTCTTAACAGATGAACTATCATCCTGTCCCCTCTTCTTGCCAGTGTTTTTCATACAGTCCTTTTCTCTCCGATTCTGCGCAGAACCTCCTCATTCCGTACCTTACTCCACCTAAATTTCATCATTCGTCTGTAGCAGTGCAATCCCAAACGCGTCGATTCTCTTCTGTTCTCGTTTTCCCACAGTTCATGTTTCTCTACCATACAATGCTGCTCTCCAAACGTGCATTCACAGAGATTTCTTCCTCAAATTAAGTGGTATGTTTGATACTAGTAAACTTCGCCTGGAAGAGTGTGCTTCTGATGTCCATTTGCTCCGTTGGTCTCTGCGTTATTTTGTTGATGTGTAGCGGAATCCCTTAACTTCACCTGCCTCGTGATGTTAAGTTTCTTCTGTTCTCGCTTCTGCTACTTATTACTTTCGTCTTTCTTCGATTTGCCCTCAATCCATATTCTGTACTCATTAGACGGTTAATTCCATTTAGCAGATACTGTAATTCTTCTTCACTTTCATTAAGGATAGCAATTTCATCAGCGAATCTCATCATTGATATCCTTTCAACTTGAATTTTAATAGCACTCTTCAATCTTTCTTCTATTTCCGTCATTTTTTCTTCGATGCACAGACTGAACAGAAGCGACGAATGAAACCATCCCTGTCTTATACCTTTTCAAAACGAGCACTTCTTTCTGGGTTCTGTACTCTTATTGTTCCCTCTTGGCTCTTGTACATATTGCATATTAACGTCTTTCCCTAGAGCTTACTCCATTTTTCACTGAATTTTGAATGTCTTGCACCATTTGACACTGCCGAACGCTTTTTCCAGATCGACAAATCGTATGGACAAGTCTTTATTTTTCTTCAGTCTTGCTTTTTATTAGCACCGACGACAGAACTGCCTCTCTGGTGCCTTCGTCTTTCCTACAGCCAAACTGATCGTCATCTAACACATCATCAGTTTTGTTTTCAATCTTCTGCATATTATTCTTGCAGCAACTTGGATCCATGAGCTGTTATGCTGATTATGTGATAATTCTCACACTTGGCGGCTCTTACAATCTTCGGAATTGTGTGGATGTTTTTTCCGGAAGTCTGATGGTATATCGTCAGACTAATATATTCTACCCACCAACATTGACAGTTGTTTGGTTGCCATTCCCGATTTTTTAAAATTCCGGCAGAATGTTACCTATGCCTTCTTTGACCCTGTTGTTGTTGTGGTCTTCAGTCCAGAAACTGGTTTGATGCAGCTCTCCATGCTAATCTATCCTGTGCAAGGTTCTTCATCTCCCACTACTTACTGCAACCTACATCCTTCTGAATCTGTTTAGTGTATTCATCTCTTGGTCTCCCTCTACGGTTTTTACCCTCCACGCTACCCTCCAGTAGTAAGCTAGTGATCCCTTGATACCTCAGAATATGCCCTACCAACCGAACCCTTCTTGTAGTCAAGTTGTCCCACAAATTTCTCTTAGCTCCAGTTCTGTTCAATAACTCCTCTATGCCGCGCGGGATTAGCCGAGCGGTCTCAGGCGCTGCAGTCGTGGACTGTGCGGCTGATCCCGGCGGAGGTTCGAGTCCTCCCTCGCGCATCGGTGTGAGTGTTCGTCCTTAGGATAATTTAGGTTAAGTAGTGTGTAAGTTTAGGGACTGATGACCTTAGCACTTATGTCTCATAAGATTTCACACACATCTGATATGAATACCTTCTCATTAGTTGTGTGATCTACCCACCTAATGTTCAGCATTCTTCTGTAGCACCACATTTGTAAAGCTTCTATACTCTTCTTGTCTAAATTATTTATCGTCCATGTTTCACTTCCATACAGGGCTACACTCCATACAAATACTTTCAGAAACGACTTCCTCACACTAAAATCTATATTCGATGTTAACACATTCCTCTTCTTCAGAAACGCTTTCCTTGCCATCGCCAGTCTACATCTTATATCCTCTCTTCGTCGACCATCATCATCAGTTATTTTGCTCCCCAAATAGCAACTCTCATTTACTACTTTAAGCGTCTCATTTCCTAATCTCAATCCCGCAGCATTACCCGATTTAATTCGACTACATTCCATTATTCTCGTTTTACTTTTGTTGATGTTCATCTTATATCATCCTTTCAAGACACTGTCCATTCCTTTCTGCTGCTCTTCCAGGTCCTTAGCTGCCTCTGACAGAATTACAATGTCATCGGCGAACCTTAAAGATTTTATTTCTTCTCTATGTATTCTAATTCCAATTTCGAATTTTTCTTTTGTTTCCTTTACTGCTTGCTCAATATACACATTGATTAATATCGGGGATAGGCTACAAGCCTGTCTTACCCCCTTCAGAACCACTGCTTCAGTTTCGTGCCCCTCGACTCTTATAACTGCCATCTGCTTTCTGTACAAATTGTAAATAGCCTTTCGCTCCCTGTATTTTACTCCTGCCACCTTCAGAATTTGAAAGAAAGTATTCCATTCAACATTGTCAAAAGCTTTATCTAAGTCTACAAATGTTAGAAACGTTGGTTTGCCTTTCCTTAATCTATTTTATAAGATAAGTCGTAGGGTCAGTATTGCCTCAAGTGTTCCACCATTTCTACGGAATCCAAACTGAACTTCCCTGAGGTCAGCTTCTACCAGTTCTGCCATTCGTCATCAAGAATTCGTGTTAGTATTTTGCAGCCATGGCTTATATATCGGCAGTTCGGTAATTTTAACATCTGTCAACACTTGCTTTCTTTAGGATTGGAATTATCGTATTCTTCTTGAAGTTTGAGGGTATTGAGCCTGTCTCATACAGCGTACTCACCAGATGGTATAGTTTTGTTAGGCTTGGCTCTTCCAAGGCTGTCAGTAGTTCTAGTGGAATGTTGTCTACTCCCTGGGCCTAATTTCGACTTACGTCTTTCAGTGTTCTGTCAAACTCTTCACGCAATATCATATCTCCTATTTCGTCTTCATCTACATTCTCTTCCATTTCCATAATATTGTCCTCAAGTACATCGCCTTGTATAGACCCTCTGTGTACTCCTTCCACCTTTCTGCTTTCCCTTCTTTGCTTAGAACTGGGTTTCCATCTGAGCTCTTGATATTCATACAAGGGGTCCTCTTTTCTCCAAAGGTCTCTTTAATTTTCCTGTAGGCAGTATCTATCTTACCTCTAGTGAGATAAGCCTCTACATCCTTACCTTTGTCCTCTAGTCATCCCTGCTTAGCCGTTTTGCTCTTCCTGTCGATCTCATTTTTGAGACGTCTGTATTCCTTTTTGTCTGCTTCATTTACTGCATTTTTATATTTTCTCCTTTCATCAATTAAATTCAATATTTCTTCTGTTACCCAAGGATTTCTAGTAGCCCTCGTCTTTGTACCTACTCGATCCTCTGCTGCCTTCACTACTTCATCCCTCAAAGCTATCCATTCTTCTTCTATTGTATTTCTTTCCCCCATCCTTGTCAGTCGTTCCCTTATACTCTCCTTGAACCTCTCTGCAACCTCTGGTTCTTTCAATTTATCCAGGTTCCATCTCCTCATATTCCCACCTTTTTGCAGTTTCTTCAGTTTTAATCTACAGCTCGTAACCAATAGATTGTGGTCAGAGTCCACATCTGCCCCTGGAAATGTCTTACAATTTAAAACCTGGTTCCCGAATCTCTGTCTTACCATTATATAATCTATCTGAAACATTCTAGTATCTATCTATCTTACCTCTAGTGAGATAAGCCTCTACATCCTTACCTTTGTCCTCTAGTCATCCCTGCTTAGCCGTTTTGCACTTCCTGTCGATCTCATTTTTGAGACGTCTGTATTCCTTTTTGTCTGCTTCATTTACTGCATTTTTATATTTTCTCCTTTCATCAATTAAATTCAATATTTCTTCTGTTACCCAAGGATTTCTACTAGCCCTCGTCTTTGTACCTACTCGATCCTCTGCTGCCTTCACTACTTCATCCCTCAAAGCTATCCATTCTTCTTCTATTGTATTTCTTTCCCCCATCCTTATCAGTCGTTCCCTTATACTCTCCTTGAACCTCTCTGCAACCTCTGGTTCTTTCAATTTATCCAGGTTCCATCTCCTCATATTCCCACCTTTTTGCAGTTTCTTCAGTTTTAATCTACAGCTCGTAACCAATAGATTGTGGTCAGAGTCCACATCTGCCCCTGGAAATGTCTTACAATTTAAAACCTGGTTCCCGAATCTCTGTCTTACCATTATATAATCTATCTGAAACATTCTAGTATCTCCAGGATTCTTCCATGTATACAACCTTCTTTCATGATTTTTGAACCAAGTGTTAGCTATGATTAAGAATGCTTGTGCAAAATTCTACCAGGCGGCTTCCTCTTTCATTTCTTTGCCCTAGTCCATATTCACCTACTACGTTTCCTTCTCTCCCTTTTCCTACTATTGAATTCCCATCACCAATGACTATTAAATTTTCACCTCCCTTCACTACCTGAATAATGTCTTTTACCTCATCATATATTTCATCAATCTCTTCGTCATCTGCGGAGCTAGTTGGCATATAAACTTGAACTACCGTGGTAGGCGTGGGCTTCGTATCGATCTTGGCCACAATAAAGCGTTCACTATGCTGTTTGTAGTAGCTTACCCGCATTCCTATTTTCCTATTCATTATTAAACCTACTCTTGCATTACCCCTATTTGATTTTGTATTTATAATCCAGTATTCACTTGACCAGAAGTCTTGTTCCTCCTGCCACCGAACTTCACTAATTCCCACTATATCTAACTTTAACCTATCCATTTCCCTATTTAAAGTTTATGACCTCCCTGGCCGATTAAGAGATCTGACATTCCACGCTCCGATCCATAGAACGCCAGTTTTCTTTATCCTGATAACAACGTCCTCCTGAGTAGTCGCCGCCCGGAGATCCGAATGGGGGACTATTTTACCTCCGGAACATGTTACCCACGAGGACGCCATCATCATTCAACCATACAGTAAAGCTGAATGCCCTAGGGAAAAATTACGGCTGTAGTTTCCCCTTGCTTTCAGCCGTTCGCAGAACCAGCAGAGCAAGGCGGTTTTGGTTATTGTTACAAGGCCAGATCAGTCAATCATCCAGACTGTTGCCCCTGCAACTACTGAAAAGGCTGCTGCCCCTCTTCAGGAGCCACACGTTTGTCCGGCCTCTCAACAGATACCCCTCCGTTGTGGTTACACCTACGGTACGGCTATCAGTATCGCTGAGGCACGCAAGCCTGCTCACCAATTGCAAGGTCCATGGTTCATGGGGGGGAGAGGGGGGGGCTTTTATGCTAAGCCTTCCAATTCTCTTTTAAATTCTTCTTCTAATACTGGATTTCCAGTCTCTTCCGTATCAACTACTATTTTTTCTTCACACACCTCATCGAGACCTTCAATTTACTCTTTCCACCTATCAGCTCTCTTCTCTGCATTTAATTCTCGTTGCACTCTCAATGTTACCCCCTTTACTTTTAATTTTGACTTTTGACTTTCTGTATGCTGAGTCAGTCCTTCAGATAATCATTTTTCGATTTCCTCACGTTTTTCGCACTTCCTGTGTATTTCATAACTAGGTGACTTGTATCTCTATATTCCTGAATTTCCCGCAACATTTTTGTACTTCCTTCTTTCATCGATGAAGTATTTCCTATGTTACCCATGATTTCTTCATATATATCTTCTGTGTACCTATGTTTTTCTTTCCGGTTTCTGTGATTGTCTATCTTAGAGAGGTCCATTCTTCTTCAACTGGACTGCCTACAGAACTATTCATTATTGCAGAATCTGTAGCCTCAGAGAATTTCAGGCGTATCGTTTCATTCCTTAGTATTTCCGTATCCCACTTTTTTGTACATTGACTCTTCCTGACTAGTCTCTTAAAATTCATTGATTCAATGATTCGGTGATCTGAGTCTATATCTGCTCCCGGATACGCCTCAGGGTCCAGTATCTGGTTTCGGAATCACTGCCAGACCATGATGTAATCTAAATGAAATCTTCCCGTATCACCCGGCCTTTTCTAAATATACCTCCTCGTCTTTTTATTATTGGACATAGTATTGGCTATTACTAGCTGAAATTTATTGCTGACGTCAATAGTCTTTATCCTCTCTCATTCCTAGTAGCAAGCACATTTCCTCCCGCAGTCCTTTATTGTACTCCTTCCCCTACAATCGCATTCCAAACCCCCACGACTATTAACTTTTCATCTCCGTTTACGTAACGAAATAGCCGTAACCACATACTTTCTCTATCTCTCCATCTTCTGCTTGCGAGGTCGCCATATGTATCTGAACTACTGTTGTCGATTTGGTTTGCTTTTGATTCAGACGAGAAAATCCTGTCACTGAACTATTCACAGTAACTCACTCTCTACCCTACCTTCCTAATCGTAGCGAATCCTACTCTCGTTATACCATTTTCTGTTACTGTTGATATTACCCTATACCAGTCTGACGAGAAATCATTGTCTTCTTTCCACTTCACTTCACTGACCCCTACAATGTCTATAAGGAGCCTCTACATTTCGCTTTTGAAGTTTTCTAGTTTCCCTATCACGTTCAAATTGCTGACATTCCACCCCCAGACTCGTAGAACATTACCGTTAGTTGGATATTCAATCTTTTTCTCATAGTCACCTCCCCTTGGCAAGCCCCTTGAGAACTAAATGGGGGACTTATCCGGAATATTTTGCCAATCATTTACTGTTTTATTTACAGACCACATGTCATGTGGATACACATTACGTGTCTTTAATGCAGTGGTTTCCATTATTTTCTGCATCCTCATGCCGTTGATCGCCACTGATTCTCCACCTTTTAGGAGCAGTTTCCCACCGCAAGGGCAAGGGAGTGTCTTTGCTCCTCTGCCCTCTTTGACAAGGCCTTTGGCAGAACTAGGATGACTTCTCATGTTGGAATTCTTTGGCTGCCATTACTCAAGACTTTTATTCAAAATTTAAGTAGTGACGAGATTCGAACCCAGGGTCAAGAACGTTATGATTACTAATCAAAGACGTCACCCCTAGATGAGGGGCGCAGAAAGCCAAACGAACCATTGCGACGTTATTACCAAATACTTCCAAATAGGATCAATGTGCTGTTAACCTTTCCTAAGCAAAGGAGAAACAACAATAAACATCTGTTGGAGAATGAAGATTCTGTACGGGACTCATGCATGTCTGTGGAAAAAAGGTTTGTGGAATGGTGTGCCAAGAGGTTCTGGTGTTTCACGATTTTGCACGTCCCCATATCGCATATGTAGTACCGCAGAAGTCACGCCATATCAAGTCGCCCATATAGTTCCGATCGCTTCCCATGTGCTTATAACACAATCGATCCCTTAAAAAAAATCCTGTCGGACCAAGAAAGACCTGGAAAGGTCGACCATTCCTGTCGGACCAAGATGTGCATCAGGCCATTACGGACTTCTTCGCGCAGCAGGAAACGGTGTTTTAGCAAACGGGTGTCTTCAGCCTAGTGTGACGGTGGGATGTTTGCCACACTGTTCACGGTCATTTTGCGAGATTGGCATACCGATTCAGGACTGTACGGCCTTCGAACAGAAACTTTTAATCGCTCCTTATACATGGACATACGCTCTCATAAGACAACCCAACGATTTTTTGCCTTCATTTCATTGCGTCTTGTTGGTAATCAGTACATGAACCTCCCCTACTGGTGTGATAACTGTAATTAAACCTTTGCAGTACTTACCTGTGAAGAGTAACTTTTTCTCCTCTGACAGATTTCGAACTACATCTGCAGCAGCAACAGTTCAGCACCTTCACCGTTCGTATACTAATAAACAAATGTGTGGAAACAGAATGAATACGCGGGTTATTAAACTTCATGTCTTAGCGCAAAATGGTAACAACAGTATCGTACCAGCGTCACCCGAATATTTCCTTTTCATACTGACCAAAAGCGCAGTATGGTCCTCAGATGTTGCTAGCCTGTGGTCACAGAATACCACTACTGTTATTCTTGTAGTAGCTTTTCTCACTAATAAACTACCTCAACTAATCCACTGTGCAAATACAAATGAATTACAAGTACAAATTGATATAACTCTCACTAACGAGAAATAGCTTTTTCTCTCCTTTTTCTCTGTGGATGGGGGCTGCAGTGCCACTATGCACTAAAGTTAATTCGTTATGAGAAAGAATGAATTCTTCTGGTTTCTATGCAAATCCCCTCGGAGCTATAGAGTGAATCCTGTGCTGATTTAAGGCTTCTGCATTTCAGATTACTTTTTCAGTCAACAACATAACGCTTGCAAGCAGAAACAGCAAAAGAAAATGCAGATAAAATGTTCATTCCCCTGGCTATACGGAAAGTAAGGAACCATCGGTCGCGAAATGGAAAGCACAGTGAAAATCTGATGAAGCTTTGCACAGATGTGTTGGGCAGTGCCTCTAGTACGCCCTTCGATCTCGTCACGTGTCATAGGAAATAGCTTCAGAACACTACAGAACAATGAAATGATCATCATATGGCATTGTTAGCCGGGAGGCTCCATGCGGGGAAGTTCGGCCGCCGTATTGCAAGTCCGTTTTAGTTGACGCCACTTCGCTGACTTGCGAGTCAATGACGATGATGAAAAACACACAACACCCAGTCATCACGAGGCAGAGAAAATCCCTAACCCCGCCGGAAATCGAACCCGGGACCCCTTGCGCGGGTAGCGAAAACGCTTCCGCAAGACCACGAGCTGCGGACACTACAGTATAAGTACGTCACTATTAAATGTAAGCCGCTCGGGATAGCCGCGTGGTCTCCGGCGTCTTGTCACGGTCTGTGCGGATGTCCTCGTCGGAGGTTCGAGTCCTACCTCGGGCATGGGTGCGTGTGTGTTGTCCATAGCGTAAGTTAGTTTAAGTTAGATTAAGTAGTGTGTAAGCTTAGGGTCCGATGACCTAAGCAGATTGGTCCCATAAGATCTTACCACAAATTTAAAAAAAATATATATATAATGTAAATGTTGTATGGTGGTGTTGGTTGTGATATCCCACGGGGGATTCAGCCGCCGTGTGGTGAAATTCGAAGATATTTTGATTTTCAGACATACGACGACAAAGGGATACCCACTATCGATAAACTTAAACTATCGATATATCGACAGAACTATCGACTATGTTCATCACTACCTTAGCCAAGACCAGCTACTGTTCAATGTTGGCCTTACTTGAGTACAGTTGTTGTTTTGTTAATCATTTTAGTTCTTACTAACAGTTGAATTTAATGCATTTGCTACCGTTTCTTGTTTTTGCGCTCGGTGCTGTTCTGATATTCTATAATTATGGATAAGTTCGTAACGAGAAACAAGAGGAAAACAGGTTTTCATTCGTCCACAAGCGTTATGGTAAATTAAAAATATGTACGCACTATCAAATAGTCTAATTACCTATCTACAGGAGTTCAATGTTAGCCCTGGAGTCATTATTTGAAGGCTGCTAGAACTTTGAGTTTGCAATATTTCAGCATTAAACATTATCTAAAATAACTCCGAATTAATATCAGTGCCTAAAAGTAGACTTCGATATGCCTGTTGCCGCCCAAAAATCGCGTTGATTGGCAAAACTATCGGCTAAGCGGCGATGGTTGCATTTCCTTACAAAATAACTCAAAATTCCATCATTAGTAGCCCAAAACGAAAAATATCGCTCAGTCTGGTCAACCGGACGGCAATCAATTATAAAAACCTGTTCCGATACCGAAACATAGGGAGGGGTTCGTGGAGAGTGAAGTGGTATCTGATCTACATCTACTTCTACATCTGCATCACTGCTCTGTAGTTCACAATTAAGTGCCCGGCAGAGGGTTCATCGAGCTACTTTTAAACTACTTCTCTTTCCGTTCCACTTTCGAACAGCGCGCGTTAGAAATGAACACGTTAATCTGTCCGTGCGAGCTCTGATTTCTCTTATTTTATTATGATAATCATTTCTCCCCATGTAGGTGGGCGCTAACGAAGTGTTTTCATACTCTGAGGGGAAAGTTGGTGACTGAGATTTCATGAGAAGGTCCTACGCAGCGAAAAGCGCCTTTGTTTTAATGACAGCCACAACAATTCGTGTATCATGTATAATATTGCTGGCACTCTCTCCCTTATTTCGCGAAAATACAAAACGAGCTTCCATTCTTTGAACTTTGTTTATGTCTTCCGTCAATTTTGTCTGACGCGGATCCCACAACCCAACGCAATACTCCAGAAGAGAGTAGACAAGCGTAGTGTAAGCTATCTTTTTAGTACACTCGTTACATTTTAAAATCGCAGTCTCTGGTTTGCTTTCCCCTGGACATTATCTGCCCCTACAGTAGAACGTACGTTCGTAAAAGAAAATAAATTTCATATAAAAAGCAAGTATGTTGTACATCATAGAGCAATTTATTACCATCAAAGATTGTACAACCATATTATCATGGATAAATACAACTCATTTATGTGGCCGCATACATTAGAAGTCCAGCTGAAATCAGTGCGTGAATCAGTATTAAGATCTCAAAACTGTAGCTCATAGTAGGGTATTTGCGTATTCTGTTTTCTTTCATGAATAAATTTGATTGCTGCAGTTTCAAATAGACTGTTGAAACAGTGATTTTTCAAAAAGTTCTTGATCACTCAAGAAACTGAAGAACTCTAATGAAATGAAGGATACTTTAATAAAATTTGAGACTGAATTGGAGAACTTGGAATTCTGACTTCGTTTCACGTAAGTCGTAATTTTAAATACAAGATAGTAGTAGGAGAAAGATAGTTATCTGTGAAAGAGATTTGAACCCATTTAACTTTAACTTTAAAAGTTCTTCAACCTAATATTAAGATTCCTGCACCAGCTGAGTTTTGTTAGCATAGGGCAATACGTAATGTAATAATTTTAATTGGTTTGGCAACAGAGTGAAATTATCGTATTACCCAACAAAGAAATATTACTTGTTCATTTGTGTCGCCATACTCTCCGTAGTTGCATCGCAATTCCGTAGGTGCTTTAAGATCAAACGTTTTTCGATATTAAAGCAAATCAAAATGTAACTAACGTAATTGCAAACCACTGATGATGCTTTACCTCAATAAAGCAAGTCGCGTCTGGTGAAAAAAACACGCATTTGTTGTAGTTGCAGCGACAGAACCGAAATACCCCCACGAAACTTGATTGCGCGTTGGGTATATACAACAATGACAAAATACAGGTCACGTTTTTGGTATAACGATTGCGTGTGTAGTGTAGCGTCATGTTTGTGTAGCAGGGCTATTAGGGAAGGATGGGGAAGAAAGTCGGCCGCGCCCTTTCGAAAGAACCATCCTGGCATTTGGTTAAAGTGATTTAGGGAAATCACGGAAAACCTAAATCAGGATGGCCGGACGCGGGACTGAACCGTCGTCCACCCGATTGCGAGTCCAGTGTGCTAACCACAGCGCCACCTCGCTCAGTTACTGTGGACAGGTATGAAATGGCATCGGCGCACAGACTGGTGATGAAGAATTTTACGGCACCAACCCTCCTCCCGCTGTCGGCCAAATACTGGCAGTGAAAATTTCATCCACCACCACCAGGATTCGAACAAGGCTACCTCCGATTCAAGCGCCACCGCTTTAACGGCCTCGGCTGCAGAGGCACTGGAATAAAAGGCTTATTGCAGTTATAATATTTCCTTTTATGTCAAAATTTACGTTCTATCAATGAATTCCGAAAAAATTTTATGATCGTTACGGAAAGCGTATCCACCGACAATAGCAGTGAAACATGTTTGTGCGATACAAGTGCAGTAATATTTCTTTTTTCTAACCCTTTTGCAACTGCATTTTCAGTTCGAGAAGGCGATTTTGCATTAAGGAAACATTATCTGGCCCTTCAAAAAGAAAATAAAGAAGTGCAACCGACAGTGAAGTAGGCGTAAAAGATCGCTCCTGCAGCGGACATTTCCGTTGAGCTCGCTGCTTTCGGTAATTGGGAGCTTAAAATCCTGCCCCCTCACGCAGGCAACTTGGACTGTTCCGAAGCTGCGGTGACGCAACGCCCGCGTCGAGTGGTGGGGACTGCGGCGATTCCCCCTCGCGACCGGTACGCTCGCGGCAAAATGGCGGCCAGCCAGACCTCCTAGCCCCTTGCCCCTACTACCGCAGCTGATCGACGTCGGAGGCGGCAATTGGACTTATCTGTCGGAGCTACAAATATTCCTGGTCAACATAACACTGCAACCTGTGGAATTACGCGAAGCATTCGCTTTAAATAACGATACTGTTCTTGGCACAGGAGATGCGTGTTTCGAAGCCAGAGAGTAGCGCTTCCCGCGGCAGCCTGTGAAACTATTCGCCGACATTTTGCTGTCGCGCTTGAAATATGCCGGAAATCATTCTTCCAACGATCGACTGCAATGTGTTAACGTGTAGCAAAGCACCGCAAAATTATGCTAAGGAAACGGCACGCCTCATGGGCCACGAGTTTTCCGTAAATGACTGTGCTCAACAACTGCTGAGAACAGATGAAATATTTACGGAACAAATGAACGTGGTCAGACGGGGACGCCTCAAGACAAAGAAACATTAACTGTTGAAGCAATTTCAGTACCGATACTATTCGAAACACTTACGTGTGAAAGAGCGCTGTATACACATATGATTATCAAATATCCTACAACTACAGAAGTACCATATTAGGGGCTACTAAATACACGGGAAGCTAAAGAGTGAAATCCGTAAAGAAACGCAGTTCATACACATAAATATCCGTTGCAGTTTTCCCTGTAGATAAGGCAATGTATGTCTCAGTTAACATACGGTGTATTTCGTGTAATATCTTCCGAAAAAAATCTGTCCAGATAGCTGTGTCCGCTGCGTTAAAGACGAGGACCAGTATGGAGGCCAGGGTGCGCGCTTTTAGGCGGTTTCTCACATCCCACTAAGTGAATACTGTGCTGGTACCCATGTCCCACCTCAGATACATGCTACACAAATAGTCAGACGACTTTCTCTCAATGATGTGGCACTCTAGACCCAGACAGATGGGGTAGGCCGAGTCCGCGCTTGGGGGGAGGGGGGGAGGTCATACGAAAATCATAACCTCTGATGTTTAGTCTCTTTAAACATATAATCAGCAGCATTTAAAAATCACTAATGATTCAGTTCTTTTTTGTATACATTGACATTAGGTCCAATTTTCTGTGTAGAAAATTTAAAAAAAATGGTTCTAAGCACTATGGGACTTAACATCTGAGGTCATCAGTCCCCTAGAACTTAGAACTACTTAAACCTAACTAACCTAAGGACATCACACACATCCATGCCCGAGGCAGGATTCGAACCTGCGACCGTAGCAGCTGCGTAGTTCTGGGCTGAAGCGCCTATAGAAAATCAGTCACAGTGGAGTACATGTATTTCTGAAAGGTTACTGGTACAAAAAGAACAATGCTATCACCAACATGTCACCATTAAAATATTTGTAGGTAGACGATCGTAAATTTTGCCAGAAAGGAATGTAATACTACAAGAAATGCATGTGCATGAGACCCCACAGTGTTTTTACTGTCCATTGTCAATTTATAGATTTATTCATAGGGGAATGATCACTTTAGATGTTTAGTCTCCTCAAACACGTAATCAGCAGCATTTGAAAATCACTAGTGATTCATCTTCACTTTTTTTTATATGTATGTTGATATTAGACCTCATTTTGTGTATATAAAATCAGTCATAGTGGTGTAAATGTATTTCTTAAAGGAGACTGGGACAAAAAGAACAATGTTATCATCAAGATATTGCTATGAAAATGTTATTTGTAGGCAGACGGTCGCAAATACTGCAAGAAAGGAATGTAATACTACAAGAAAGAAATGTGTATGAGACTCCACAGTGTTTTTACTGTCAATAATTGTATAATAATTATGCACACATTTGTGTTGTGGTGCACACCAGATTTGTTGTGCAAATTTGTAAACTCGGAGAGATTGAATTGGTTAGTACTTGCATCGCTGCTTTGGGAAGGTTTGTTGCAGAAGCCGTACGTTTTTAAAATTCAATAAAGATCGCCATAAGGCAAATATCTCGTCTTATTTGTTCCTGTTTCTTCCAGTGACGGAAATGCTGACAGACAATCTGCCCGCTGTTTCGACGCACAGAAAATGGACATTTCTGCAGCAGTCTGTAGCAACTTTCACATGCAATAACTCGTATACCGCCCAGCAGAAAGTTCATTTAAACTAATGGCAGCAGTTTCCGCGTTGTCTTGCTTTGTTCGTATTGTGATAATGAAATGCGTTTGCGACCTGAGACGTAGCTATAACATGCACAGAAATTTCTCTGCGTAGGGTCTACCTCTTCCACCGGCTACCTTCCTAATACGCGGCGCCGAATATTTACCATTCTGCTCTAATTCCGGCCACGTTATGGTAGCTACTAGACCGTTTGCAAAGGTTTATCAACGTCTGCACCGGTTCTTTGGTATCAGTGGCTCTTTCAACTGTTCAGAATGCTGGGCCACAAACTGAGCTTTGCGAGTTCGTTATTCTACAATATCTCCTCTCCAGGACATTTCAGTTTCGCCTATCTCTCAGTGCATAACCGTGAAACATTTAAGTTCAAATATCTGCAGTAGCATCGATGAGGTAATATATGAGTCAAGAAATTAGACCTGTTTACCTATATGTCGTCAGCGTTAGAGAAAAAGTGAAACTTAAACACAAGGAATCTGATACGATTCTACTGCTTCCCTTCAACCTTACCGTTTGTTTGTCAAATAAGAAAATTCCCCGAGCCAGTGTGTCAGGAATCATCTAGCAAGTTTCTCTTTGCCCTTCCTCGTTGCGGCCCTCACGGTACTAGAGCAGTGTATCATTTAAGTGCCGATGTAAGCATCCAGTACAACTGGTATAACTCTTTTTAATATTTTTATGCATACCAGAAAAACGGGAATTTGTAAACGTGGAATAATACAAGGACGATGAACTGATTAACACTTAGGCCAACATCACTCAATGTGGAACTTTAGTTTCAGAAGCTGTATGTTCTCAAAATTCAATAGAGATCGCCATTAGCACAATGCCTCGTTTGTTTCTTCATACAACAAAACCACTAACAAACAATTTGCTCGCGTTTTCGATGCACATAAAATGCGTCATAGCTATTTCTGCATCCTGCGTTTTTGTTAGTGCCACTTGACTCGTTCTTCCACTCGTCCAGCTTACGGTTCCAACATCACGTTCCGTTTTTTACCCTCTCCTGAGAAGGTCTTGCTGCCACGTTGCAAACAAAACTTTTCCGAATTATTTTAAATTTACTTTTGCTGGATGCTTCTTTGGGCCAAGTAATTCTAGCGCCGAGGTCTTTTATTAGGTTGGTGCGTAAGTTAGTAGCGTTTTTGTTTTGGCTATTGGTTTGTTTAGCGATTGTCATTTCTTATTTGTAGTTTACTGTTGCTATTTGTCACTTACAGATGCTAGAAAATAGCCTGCCAAGTAAAGAATTTTTTCTGTTTGAGTTCAATAGACGGGTGGCAACAGCGTAGGCAGTCAGAAACATTAGCGCCGTTAATGGGGACAATGCACTCAATGGACAAAGCACTGCAAGAAAATAACTTTCTCGTTTTTAGGAGGATCGTTTTGACATTAGTGACTCTCCACGATCAGAACGACCATAGGGGTTTGATGAAGATCATTTAAAAGCATTAGTCCAAAATGATGCACCTACGTAAAATAGAGAAGTGGCAAATGTGATGGACTGTAATCATTTAACCATGGTGCGGCACCTGTGTGTAATGGGAAAGGTTCAAAATTCGGGTGTATGACTACCACACGCTCAACGCCATAATACCAAGAATCTGCGGGTGGCCGTATGTACATCTCTGCTTGCTCGTCATCAAGTGGCTCGTGAACTACACCGACCATTCCTATTGTAAGTAGGCTGTTTAGGTTCTTATATTGGTAACGCCACGTAGCGCTCTGTATGAAAATCACTGGGTGTGCTGTGTGCAGTCTGTGGCTGGTTTGCATTGTTGGAGTATTTGCTATTGTAGTGTTGGGCAGCTGGATGCTAACAGCGCGTAGCGTTGCGCAGTTGGGGGTGAGCCGCCAACAGTGGTGGATGTCAGGAGAGAGATGGCGGAGTTTTGAAGTTTGTAAGACTGGATGTCATGAAGTGCTATATATATTATGACTATTAAGGTAAATACATTGTTTGTTCTCTATTAAAATCTTTCATTTGCTAACTATGCCTATCAGTAGTTAGTGCCTTCCGTAGTTTGAATCTTTTATTTAGCTGGCAGTAGTGGCGCTCGCTGTATTGCAGTATCTCGAGTAACCAAGATTTTTGTGAGGTAAGTGATTTGTGAAACGTATAGGTTAATGTTAGTCAGGGCCATTTTTTCTAGGGATTTTTGAAAGTCAGATTGCGTTGCGCTAAAAAAATATTGTGTGTCAGCTTAAGCACAATCTTGTATAATTGTTCAAAGGGGACGTTTCACTATCCTGGATCATTACTGGTGGCGAGAACTGGCGTCTTTACGCTAAGATACGGAAAAAAAAGGGTGGTTGAACACAAATATACGAGATTAATCCCAAAAGTAAGGTATCCTATTTTTTATAAGTACATAGACCTGTTTATTTCTACAATGGTTTACATCAGTTTACAGCTTGAACATTTAGCTATTATGCGACATAATGACCATTACTGTCGATGCATTTCTGTAAACGCTGTGGTAGTTTTTGTTCGCCCATGTCATACCAGATCGCCGCCATGCTGTTCAGAAAGTTATGAACCTCTTCTTTCACCTATATACTTACATGGGTGTGGTGTCCGTTCTTTCACCTATATACTTATATGGACATGTCCGAAAGAACAGACACCATATCCATATAAGTATATAGTTCTGTGCAATACCGGCCATGACCTTCTTCTGTCCTGATGCACACATATTCCCCGAACTCTTACGGGACTTGACACGAATGTCTTCCACGAGTAATGAGTGTGTTGTGGTGGGACACTGCGAATGTAGTGTGTGGACATACAAGGTGAGAATGTGGGTCTCGCGGGAAGCGTGCGCGAGGTAGTCCCTGCAGTCGCACTCTCCTCTGTGCCCTCGGTGGCTCAGATGGACAGAGCGTCTGCCATGTAGCCGGCACGGTAGCTCAGCGTGTTCGGTCAGAGGGTTACGCGCCCTCTGTAATAAAAAAAACTGAGTCAATCGATCAAAAACGAACATAAATGGATGTCTTACGACGTAAGCTCCGAGCAGATGCAACGAACAAAAGCGAACAAAATGAGAATTAAAAAAAAAAGAGGGTTTGCTACCCTCTGTAATTAAAAAAACTGGGTGAACGGATCAAAGAACAACCTAAAGCGGTGTCATGAGACGTCCGCCCTTAACATATACAACGAACATAATAAAACAAAATGAGATCAACAAAAAAAGATTGATAGAGGGTCAGCCAAGTAAGCAGGTGATCCCGGGTTCGAGTCCCAGTCGGGGCACACATTTTCGCCTGTCCCCTATGATGTATATTAACGCCCGTTAGCAGCTGATGTTATTAATATAATTCTAATTTCTTCTTTCACCTCATCGTCGGAGCTGAATCACTTTCCGGCCAAATGTTCTTTTAACCTAAAGAACAGGTGACAGTCACTGGGCGCCAAGCCAGGACTAGAGAGTGGGTGGGTGATTATGTTCGACTGTGTTGCAGGAGAGCAACAGTTTGCCGAGCGATGTGTGTGCGAGCGTTGTCACGGAGAAAGTGTACACACTTGCTAAACATTCCTCTTCTCCGGTTCTGAAATGCCCGTTTGAAGAGTCTCACAGTACCTGTCAGTGTTAATTGTGATCGCAGAGATTCAGCTCCGACGACGAGGTGAAAGAAGAGGTTCATAACTTTCTGAACAGCATGGCGGTGAGCTGGTATGACATGGGCATACAAAAATTGCCACAGCGTGTACAAAGCCGGCCGCAGTGGCCATGCGGTTCTAGGCGCTACAGTCTGGAACCGCGCGACCGCTACGGTCGCATGTTCGAATCCTGCCTCGGGCATGGCTGTGTGTGACGTTCTTAGCTTAGTTAGGTTTAAGTAGTTCTAAGTTCTAGGAGACTGATGACCAAAGAAGTTAAGCCCCATAGTGCTCAGAGCCATTTGAACCATTTTAGCGTCTACAAAAATGGATTGACAGAAATGGTGATTATGTCGAAATCTAGTTTAATGTTAAAGCTGCAAATTGATGTAAACCATTGTAGAAATAAACCGGTTTATGTACTTATAAAAAAAATAGGAGACCTTACTTTTGGGATTACCCTCGTAGCATCAACTCCCCTATAACTAACTGCGCGTAACCACAAAAGATAATGTATGCATCTGGTGGAACAACGACAGTGTGATGTACTACGAATCGCTTCCCCGCGTCGTAACCGTTACTGTTGAAATTTGTTGTCAACAACTGAGACGTGTTGCAAACGCAGTCCAAAAACAACGAAAAGGAAGAGTTCGTGAAAGTGATGCAGCCCGCCCGCATTCAGCTAGACTGACGGGAAACACTATACAAGAGTAGGCTTGGAAAGCATTCCGTATCCACCTCATTTGCCTGATCTTGCGCCCTCAGATTTTCACCTTTTCCGTTCGTAAGGTGCTCATGTCATTTCGATTTTCGTATGTCATCGACGTGCACGTCAGAGAGCAGTTATGTTCTGTTAAACAACATTTGGTGTTGTGGTAGCACAGTCTTTGCCTTTACGCAGTTTCGTATATTCTTAGTTGAAGTGTGGTAGGTGACTGACGTATTTAGTAGCGCTGTGTGGACTTGTGATTGCATCTGTTAAATGATAAAGGATGAGTATGATGTGGACATAGAAATGTGAAAATAATTTGGCAATTTCCAAGAATGACTGCCTATCCAAGTCACGGGATCCAGAGGGTATCGAACGTGCATCTACATCTACATGGTTATTCTGCAATTCACACTTAGTGTCTGGCAGAGGATTCATCGAACCATTTTCATACTACTTCTGTACCATTCCACTCTCTTCACTGTTGAGTTTTTGCGTGCACAATAGTGCAGTTTTGTTTTTGTTTGTTTGGTCACTGTAGCAATTTTGTTTCCTCAAGAAACAGTGTTTCATCATGTTTGGTACAATAGAAAACAGTACGAAAGTTCGTCGTAGCAGAGAGTATTGCAAAATGAGTCGGTACAAGTTGAGATAAACCACCTTGAGCAATTAGCAAATGCTAATGTTTTACATGACATCGCAGGAAATAGCGCGGATCCATAATTATTAACCAGTTTAGAGAACAATACTGAAACAGAAAACACGATGGATAATTGAACACGCAAATCCTGAAGTTGAATCGGTCGGCAATCAGTCGCCACATTCTAGCTCGTGCGAAATTTTAGAATTAGTAACAGAAACATCAGAATCAGATTTAGCTTCGGTGGTGTCCTGCCCATTCGTTCTTACAGAGTGCGTAAAGGATGATGCCTTCTCGGATAGCTACACAACAATTCAAGCAAATCACATTAATAGTTTCACTGGACTCGCATGCGGGAGGACGACGGTTCAATCCCGCGTCCGGCCATCCTGATTTAGATTTTCCGTGATTTCCCTAAATCACTCCAGGCAAATGCCGGGATTGTTCCTCCGGAAAGGGCACGGCCGACTTCCTTCCCCATCCTTCCCTAATCCGATGAGACCGATGACCTCGCTGTCTGGTCTCCTTCCCCAAAAGAACCCCCAACATTAATAGTTTTCATTACAATAAAGAAGTCTGACAATATTTAACTTTTGATTTACAAGTAGTTGTCAGAAGCGATGGGCGAAATGCAAAAACAGTCCATGTAGGCATTCAGACTCGCTCATTAGTCACTGCTATCGTTAATATCACTGCTCATCTAGGCTTCTGTGCTAGCGTCCGTCTTCTACTCTTCGCCGTGGCTGGCAGGAGCGGCACTTATATTCTTCTCGTGCAGAGGCCGCTCCTGTCGCACCTTCTCTGCTCTTGCTTTCTTCATCTTCGCGCCGGCGCTTGTCGATACGCCGGAAACAGCTCCAATGTCTTTTGAAGGAACACAAAACACATCACCTTCGGTGAACAATAATACAGAACTTCACTGAACGAAAACGACAAATTTTCTAGAATCAATTTGTCCGATGCTTAAAGAAACACAAAAAGAAAACAGAAGGTTGCTTAAGGAAGAAATAAAAAAATCACAGGAAGAGAACAGGAAGTCACAGGAAGAGATGAAATTAAAAGTGCAAGATTTATCTGTTGAGATAAGGGAAGAAATTAATAATGACTTTCAACCCAAAATCAACAGTTTTGCAACTAGAATACGTGACCTTGAAACAGAACACGAAAGCTTGAAGAGAAGTCAGCATAATGACAAGGACGAATTGTTACTAAAATCAAAACTGTAGTTCTGAGTGCGATAGTTACAGAGAAAGAAGAACAGAACAAACAGCTGAACGCAACAGAACTTAACGAGCAAGTGGAAACTTCGACATTAAATTCTGAAGAAGAAAAGGAAGAACTTTGTACATTAACAAACAACTCAAAATTAGCCGGCACGGGCTTAACACTGCAACAAATCCGCGCAATGACAAAGTAGAAAAACTATCCATAGAAAACAATGTAATACTCTGCATCATTGCAGCTCATGCAGTCCGCAACTCGCGGTCGTGGGGTAACGTTCTCGCTTCCCGCGCCCGGATTCCCGGGTTCGATCCTAGGTGGAGTCAACGATTTTTTCTGCCATTTTGATGAATGGGTGTTGTGTGATGTCGTTAGGTTTAAACGCAGTCTGCTTTCGGCAGCGCTGCTGCGAGGACGTCTTGTTTACGTCCCGTCCGCGCGGTCGCGAGTGCCCGTACTTGTTTACTACTGCGTTGTCGCTAGTTTGGAGTCCATCACTACCGACGCAACATGGCACATTCATACAGACAAACCACCATCAAGATCAGTTTTCAACCGGATAATGCACGACTGCGAGCTTTTGAAGTGGAACGTTTCCAACGTGACGACGTTAAAATTGACCCGCGAGACATAATTGGTATCCATCTCTCTATCACGAGCAGTGTTGTCTACGTCAAGCTAGTAAGTGACGAGGTGTGCAACAGAATCGTGAGCGCACATGCGAACGGTCTTAAATTCAAACATTCTGATGGCCATATTGGGGCGGTCTCTATCGATTACGCGGGGCTTGGCCTACGTACGATACGCGTCTTCGAACTCCCTTTTGAAGTACCACCGGACGTAGTCACCGCAGCTTTCCAGCCCTACGGCAGAGTGATTAGCCATATGGCCGAAAAATGGACCACCTTTACAACGTATCCCGTTCTGAACGGGGTACGACAGATTAAAATTGAACTGACCAAATATGTTCCGTCATATCTTGTCATCGGCGGATGTAGGGCGATCATTATGTATGATGGTCAACCACGCACTTGCTCTGGTTGTGGCCAAGTAGGGCACGTCCGGTCGGATTGTCTCCGACGACGGCTTACTCTAATCCCGACAGGTGAATCTATGACTCCTTCTACGGTGACGACCCTTCCTCTCAATTACGCCGAAGTTACACGGGCAGCAACCTTTACCGATACTGACGACATTAGTCCGATAGCCGCCCCCGATGGCGAGACCATGATGGATTCTGCAGTACAGGATCCGGCCTCTACAGCGGCGCCCCCACGTGAAGATAATCACCGACCCCCTTGCCAGAAGGCATGGATGCCAGGATGGACATTGGCCCACGGGTTGTGCCGACAGCGGCTTTTCTTCCAGACACCGGAGCAGCTGAAGAAATCCACCCACATTCAGATACTGAAACACACGTCCGTAAACAGCGTTCCCCGCGAAAACTCAAGAGACGGCGGCGTGCTCCATCGGACGAGTGTTTGCAGTGATCGTCTGACATGGACTGTGGAAATTCCGACGACGGTACCGGCGGTACAGAGGCCGCTGTAACTTCAAACTCAATAGATCGCCGTGGTGACGGCTTCAACCCCTCCGACCCCACAGAACAGCAGGATCACAAGCAGACAGCCGCTGCCGATTCCCAGCCAGAAGAGCCGATGGAGTCAGCGCCGAGTGCCGCAGCTGCCACTAACAGCCACCAACAGCCGATGGTATTTCATGGCGACTGGGCAGACGACTGTGAGGCACACTCCTTGCCCATCGTGTCGGACGACACGGGGGGGAATTTACCCTACCAGTGTTTATCCTTTCCCGCCATCACTTACAGTGACGAGACAGCCTTACAGGGGTACTGATGGCCAACACGGATGCTGTGGACAGACCTCAAACTTATCGCGTTGCAACTATAAACATCAACACTATATGGACGCGCGCTAAGTTATCCTTGCTTCAGGATATGTTGAACTCTGCTTCCATCGACGTAGCCCTTCTCCAGGAGGTCGAGACGCTAATTCGAGACCTGCATATGGTGGACACTTGGGAACATCTTCACGGCCACCGACCGGGATTCACGCACTTCACGAGTCACTCTTCCAGTCGTATCGACAGGATTTATGTCTCACGCTCTCTCGCCGCTGGAACACAGCATGCGGAACTGTGGCCTGCAGCATTCTCGGACCACTCAGCTTACATTTGTGCCGTCACCGTGCGGCGGCAACAAGTGTGGAGAAGCCGCAGCCCGTGGAAATTAGACATCGCTCACCTGTCGTACCCGGACTGCCGCCAAGCCGTTGAAGATACGTGGCATTCGTGTGAAAATCGCCTCCGTGCATATCCCACAACGATCCGCTGATGGTTGGACTGCGCCATGCCGGCACTGAGGCGAACGTTGATAACCTACGGTCGCGACCACGATACTTGGCGAAGACATACACTCGACTTTTACTTCCGGGTCCTGCGCGACTGCGATACTATGGCGCCGTCTCCGGAACGACAAACGGCGGTCCACCGTGCTAAGGCTCAGATCCTCGCTCATATGCGACGCCACCCAGAGGGGGTAGTCATCCGCTCGAGGACGCAGGATCGGATGCCTAGCGAACGCCCGTCAATGTTCCACGTCCTTCGTGAACGTAAACGACGCCAACGAGCGCTGATATGCTTCATCGTCATGGAGGACGGTCGTCGCTTCACCACGCAACATGACATAAACACAGCGTTCTACAATCATTATTCCCAGCTCTATTCCGCTCAGACCCCTGATCCGACAGCACTGGAGGACGTCTCTCAGACGATTTACGGCACCGTCACCCTGGCAATGGAAGCGACCGAGTGGAACACAACTATTTGGAAGCGGTCCTCCAACATATGCGGTACCCACAGCCATTCGTCACTGTCGTCATGCGACTACTCCGTGGCGCGACGTCCAAGGTGATCGTCAACGGCCGACCTTCGCAGCCCCTCACCATTTCTCGATCGATTCGCCAAGGCTGCCCTCTGTCCACTTTACTTTACGCTGTGGCCATGGAACCTCTCCTCTGCGGCCTGCGCCAACGACTAACGGGTATGACGTTACGAGGCCACACTTTCCGATGTAAAGCGTACGCTGACGACCTGGTGATTGTCATCCGCAACGGTGACGACACCGCTAGCGCACTAACTTGGATAGCGAAATATGGCATGGCCGCTGGTAGTTGTATCAACGTCGCAAAATCGGTGGCGATGAACATCGGGGTCGGATTGCCTGAGAACAGTGTCACCCTCTTACAGCTCAGTGATAGTTTGAAATGTCTCGGCATTGATTTTACAGACGATATACGACGGACCGCTGCTCACAACTTTCGACGGCTTTTACGAAATGTTCGGACTGGAATTGCGAACAACCGCCTACGAGCCCTGGACATCGTCCAACGGACCCAGTATGTCAACACACATTTTGCGTCACGCATTCCGCACATCGCCCAGATATTACCTATACCGGTGATGTTAGCTCACCGTATATTTGCGACTTTTGGGTCCTTCGTGAGTTCTGGAATGCTTTTCAAGATCAAATATGAGATTCTCACCCTTCCGCCGGATCGGGGAGGGCTTGGCCTTTATCACGTTTATGACAGAACGGTCGCCCTATTTGTGAGCACATTAGTCAAACTATGGCACCGCCGTCCGGACAGTCTGACCAGTTTGTTAATAGCACCGCCCTCCCTGTTGACGCCTGTGCCGATACACCACGTCCCCTCTTCGCTCTTCTACATCGGTGTCTTTTACCTCGAACTCAGTTACGTTCGACTTGCCTTACCAGTGACTCAACTGGCGACGGCAAAGACGGTTTATAGGGTCCTGCGACGTGGATGACCAGATAACGTCGTGGAGAGGAAGGACCCGAACGTCAACTGACGAGTAGTATGGAGGACAATTCACCACGTAACACTGGACACTGACGTCACGGCGATGTGGTATATCACTGTCAACGGTACGCAGGTGACCAGATCAAGGCTACGTGCGATCCACATGGTAGACTCACCCACGTGCACTAGCTGTGGCGTTCAAGACAACGATGAACACCGTCTTAGCTGTGGCGAGTCTACAGCAGTGTGGCACTTAGTGAGGCAAATGTCAGCATACTTCCTTCTGGTAACGCCGAATCATATCGACCCCAAGACTATCTTATTCCCGGATGAAACGTATTACCCACGCACTAAAACTAATGCAATGACGTGGCTTCGTGGACATTCAGTGCATTATTTGTTTCAAGACGGCACTAAGGACACTTTAGACTTTTGGAACTATTTGCAGGAACAACATTGCAAGATCCTCCGTAACCCAAAGTATCGACAATATTTTTCCAATTTTTTGTGGAGTGCGTTCCACGACCCTCCACGTAGCTGGAACATCACAGGTAAGAGAAGCTAAAATTACAATACGATAATAGAACACTACAGGGTACAACGTGGGATCTACTTTCATCATTACGAGAAGTCCTACCTGGATGATACAGCAGATGGAGAGTTTCGTTGTGAACCCTCACACTCTGTAGCAGTATTTGTCCCATTTCCTCTTTTTGTCCCCGGTGCGAAAAGGTCTTCGCAGTTTTAGTTTTCCCATCCGGTGCAAGATGTAGCACTGGTTAATGGTGGTAAGGATTCCACCCTTCAGTTTTGTTTCATGGTTTCCTTCGCCCCGCACTTTGCTCTCTTTATTTATGCCTTTTCCTACAACTGTTAGCATGGTTTTAGTTATGTGCGTCCCCAACTCGACGCAACGAGTGCACTTACTAGTTTTCAGTTCCTTACTGTTAAAAAAATAAAAAATTAAAATAAATAAAAATAAATTCATGAATAAATAAAAAAATCACAATAATACACCAACCGTATCCTTCGTACCACATCACATCCCCGGGATGGGAGGGAGGAGACATCGTGGACAGGCCTCGGGTGGCGACCCCTGCCCAACTTGCCTCCGCCAGCCCCCTACCTGATCCATCTTAAGAAAAAAAAGGTAGTTTTAAGTAAAAAAAAATAAAAAAGAATTTAAAACAAGATGGTAGAGCACTTGCCCGCGAAAGGCAAAGGTCATAAAAAAAGTAGTTCTAAGTCCCACAGTGCTCAGAGCCATTTGAGCCATATTTGCAGCTCATGGAGAACAAAAACTCGAACATCTGACTATCTCATCCTGTGAAGACCACGAATAAACACCTATTATTTCGAGTAACCTATGGCGAAACTCAAATAACGTTTCATTAGTTTGTTCTTTACGTGTAAAGAAACGTGAAACTTTGAGACAGCATACAGACGGTCATGTAAGACTTACGGAACAACAGCTGTCACGTAGTGAAAGAAAATACAAATGCGATGATCTTGGTCATGCTTAATCATATTTCTGTATTTTTTAGTATCTGTGTGTATTCATGGCATTTTTTTCTCGCAGCCCAAACAACGAACAGCCTTGGCAGCATACCATCGAAGTTTTGTGGGTGTAGAAAGCTTACAGTTAACCGTTTACAGACGTTTTCCTACAGGCGATTATTTCCTTACACAAAAATGCTCTGACACACAAGACAGTGAACAGCCCGCACGCAATTTTACTGAGTACTGGAGCAAAATAATCACGAAAATAAGTGACAGTCTGAATTCCATGTATTTTATTACCTCCAAATGTAGATAGAGGATCCATTATATTCTTTCTGATACACCGATTGGTGAACGATGCCTCCCCGAGCTGGGTGTTTACTACTTGTCATGTTTCTTGGTACACTCTTCTTCTCTTACTATCCTTTTTAGTCGGTAAGTACAAGGAACTCTCTTCTACTATCCTAATGTAAATATGTTGAAAGTAATTTTAGTGACTTGAGAACTATGGTTAAGAATGTCATATGGGCAATAAAGTATTTTCCGATTGTGACCCACGTTGGTCTCGCGGTTCTAGGCGCTCAGTCCGGAGCCGTCGACTGCTACGGTCGCAGGTTCGAATCCTGCCTCGGGCATGGATGTGTGTGATGTCCTTAGGTTAGTTAGGTTTAAGTAGTTCTAAGTTCTAGGGGACTAATGACCACAGCAGTTGAGTCCCAAAGTGCTCAGAGCCATTTGAACCATTTGAACCGATTGCGCGTTTCATGACAGCAACAAAATTTGACCCGGTTAAAAAAATGTTAAAATGAAAACTAACTCGCTTTTAATAAACAATTAATCGCAGTAGCAACAGACGTAGAGAAAAACAAGCGGAATTTTCATTGAAGTTCGACTGTGGCACATACGTAACAGTACGTGGCAGGAATGCACTACAGAACAGCGACTGGCAGTAAACAATGAGTCATATCCCACAAAATGTACTGCTGCTACAGCACTAAACTTTGATCACTTTTAGATGTGTCTGGGGCGTCTTCCTGATAGTACCAGGAATTGGGCTCTCAATACAGATTTTCTAATATCGAATTTTTGGATTTTGGAAGTGAAACACAGGCTGGCGAAACAAGTACACAACTTTGAACACCATCACTTTTACAGACAGCAGTATTTACAAACAGAAATCTAGCTCAGCCGGCGCTTGCTTGCTGTTGTGCTTTCGAGAAGTCTGCAACCATGTTGTCAAAACGGGAGGTAGGTTGAGATTTTGATTAGGGCAGATAATTGTTGCAGATTATGCTGTGTTTAATCAAAGGTTATCATGCGAGTGTAAGTTGAATAACAGTTTGTGAATACATAATTTTGATTGTATGTAGACTTTTATAGAGTGGGAGGTAAATTTGGGCTAAATTTCAGACAGAAACATAGTGGGGAGGTTAGACGTTCTTATAGAACAACCTTCGGATCGAAAAGTTATCCCATCGTTGGCAGATTGTTGTAAATAGAGAAGGAGAAGATCTCATTTGTGACTCACGTCTCTGTTATGCCTCTCTGTTGTGATTAAAGTTACGGAAAAACTCTACGAAATTGTGAACCACCACAGTAAGATCGGCCATTAGAAAAAAAAAACTTTCAAAGTGTGTTTAGCCTATTTGCGTAGTTATGCTTCTTATACAGTTAGTGCAGTTTGGTTATCTTACAGCTGCTAATCTGTTTTCTTGTATCTGCAGTTGGGAAAATTTTAGGAAAGCGTGGTTCGTATTTAAAAGAGACCGCATATAGACCACTAGTACGACCCATTCTGAATGCTACCCAAGTGTTTGTGATCACCACCAGGATTAAGGGAAGGGATCGACGCAGTTGAGAGGCGGGCTCGTAGATTTGTTACCGATAGGTTCGAACAAGATGCAAGTATTACAGAAATGCTTTGGGAACTCAAACTGGGATCCCTGGAGGGAAGGCTACTTTCTTTTTGAGGAACACTCTTGAGAAAATTTAGAGAACTGGCATATGAAGCTGGCTGCAGAATGAATCTACTGCCGCCAAGGTACATTTCGCGTAAGAACCACGAAGATAAAAGAAATTAGAACTCTTTGCGAGTGGAACGGCGAAAGAAATGACCATTAATGGTATAGGGTAGCCTCCGCCACTCACAGTGCTGTCTGTTGCGGAGTATATATGTAGATGTACAACCAGATGTGTATGTACTTTTCGCCTCTTTAGAAGTTAGAACAGCAAATTCTAGTCACTACTTGTAAGTACGTTTTCAAACGTCCCCTTAGAAAAATTGTACATGACTGTGCTTAAACTGACACACAATATTTTTTTAGCGCAACGCAATCTGGCTTTCAATAATCCCTACAAGAGAATGGCCCTGACTAAATTAACCTATACGTTTCACAAATCACTTACCTCACAAAAATCTTCGTTATTCGAACTACTGCAATACAGCGAGCGCCACTACTGCCAGCTAAATAAAAGATTCAAACTACTGAAGGCACTAACTACTGATAGGCATAGTTAGCAAATGAAAGATTTTAATAGAGAACAAACAATGTATTTACCTTAATAGTGTTCAAAAGTCATTATACAGTTCGTGACATCCAGTCTTACAAATTTACTGTCTCTGATGGACACACGTCCAGATCATCCGCTCTCAAAACTCCGCCATCTCTCTCCCCACATCCACCACTGCTGACGGCTCACTTCAAACTGCGCAACGCTACACGCAGTTAACAGCCAACTGCCCAACACTACAATAGCAAATTCCAACAATGCAAACCAGCCACAGACTGCACACAGCACAGCCAGTGATTTTCATACAGAGCGCTACATGGCGGTGGCGTTACCAATATAAGAATCTAAACAGCCTACTTACAGTTTCTGTCACTACAAAAGTAATTAGAAGATCTTTGTCAAATTTAGGAAGCGTTTTAATGATGATTCTCAGGCGTCAGATGGCTACTGTTGTCCCTTTGTTCCATCTGACTCTGGATTGCTACTCTGAGAAGTTTTCTTTGCCATTAGGGGTTATGGTATCATATTTCTGTCGTAAGTATTTTAGAAGCATGAGGCTTGCTGCTGTGTAGCCCTCTTAGCTCCTTGCACCTCCCTTTTTAGAAATTGATGCTGTATGATCACATATTGTCTGACGAAAAAAGCGAAGTGCCTGGAAGACTAGTAAATGAAACTTCACAGGTTGACAGGGTGTGTGATGTTATTGCAGTGATTACGAAATCCAGTTACATTTACAAAGACCTTAGCAGTATGAGCCCACTTATCAATACGACGTTGCACGCACTCTGGGTGCATCCTCTGATCCGACAGGGAAGGGCGTCATAAAGCCGGTCTATCCTCTCCTGAGACATGCTAGCTCACAGCTGTCAACTGTCCGGAACCTGGCACTCAAATGGAGTTGACATTCGAGCTGGTGCCACACATGTTGAGACAGATGTGGGGATTAGCAGGCGAAGGGAGTACCTTAACGTCACGGAAACAGTTCGTAGAGACATGTACCGTCTGTAGACGAGCATTGTCCTGTTGAAAAGTAGCATCACGATATTGTCGCTTGACAGGTAACAACACACGAGGATTCAATTTGTCCGTGACATTCCTTTGTGGCATCAAAGACTTCTCAGTAACTATCAGTCGTTACCTGAAATCATACACAAAGACTGCCCACATTGTGATGCCAGGAATGACCGAGCAGTGCCTCTGGAAGGATGGGACCTCTTTCCCAGCCGCCTCCATACTCGCAGACAATGGTGCTCCAGGTAGTGCAGAACTGTGATTCGATGCTGAACACAATGTGACGCCATCCGTCAGCAGTCATGCTTCTCTGTCATGTCGCAACTCCAAACGGAGTCCTTTTGTGTTACGATGTTAACGGCAGCCTATTCCCGGGACAGTAATTCTCTACTATGTCTAGACCGCAGCTCGCGGTCGCGTTCTCGCTCCCCGAGAACGGGGTCCCGGGTTCGATTGCCGGCGGGGTCAGAGATTTTCACCCGCCTCGAGATCACTCTGTGTTTGTGTTGTTCTCATCATTTCATCATCACTCATGAAAGTGGAGAGTTTGGACTGAGCCAAGGTTGGGAATTTGTGCGGGCGCTGATAACTGCACTGTTGAGCACCCCATAAACCAAACATGATCATCATCATCTACTATGGCTGCTCCTAGTTTTCGATCAAAGGTGTAACACAATACATGGTGGTATAGGGAGTCCATTACATGTTCTCGGATGGCATGCGAAAATGATAAGGTGCTTTGTTTACAATACACCAGTCCTCCTTTAGGATGGTCATATGTGGCCAGCTGGAACCTTGATGACAAGTGTGCCTGCCCTCACATTCCCAGGACACTGCCACATCCGATTACTACATAAGTCTTAATATTTTACGATTTAAGCAGGGGACCAAATGGAGACACACAATGAGGCCCGTTTCGAACTCCGTCAGATGCTGATAACGCTGTCTCAACTGAGTACCGGCATCTCCATATCCTTCACAGTGATCACTAAGTACCTAATACTGTTCATTTACCTTATATGCCGCACTAAGACTTGGTAACAAACACTAAAAATGAACAACACTAATGCACACTGCTGGCTATTCTAGGTGTTACAGAGAACTGCAACTCTAATCTGCGCAAAAGAGTGTGGCCGGTAGATACGCAGTCGGCAGGGAATGCGTGGGAAGAGTGGTAGTGGTGGGGGTTATGGTCAGGCGCTGTAGGGGAAATGCCGAGCACTGGAGGGGAACTGACATTCTAAACTGAAGCTCACATTTTTTGTATGGTGGACACTCCAAAAGATTTGTCACCTCTGCTTTGGTTAGCATCTAAGAATTGCGCTGTAAATACAGCGATTTATTTTTGCTTGTCTTATTAACCATTTGTAAGTTTCAGAGAAGCGTCAAGAGCGGCGAATTTCGAGTAAAACCTACACATTTCCCTTGTTGCCATATTAAAATCTGTAGCTTTTGCCAAAACACAGCACAATTTTCCAAATGTCACCTCACTAACATATTGTGGCAGACACAACTGCGAGAGAACTCTGAAACAGTGCTTTATTAAGTTTATTCATTGAGGAACAGAGGGTAGGAAGCTCAGAAAAACATATCCTCGGTACAAAATAAACATGTGTTCACATGTCATACATAGCATTCTTCATTCCAACTACTATCAATGGCGCCTAAGAATTACATTATTGCGTTGAAACAGTCTGTAGTTAGTGGAATAACGTAATATATAATGAAGTTTTGCATAATAAACATATGGCAAAATAGTCTCCTTTTTGGGTACTATCATTTGCCAAAATCTCTTTTCGATATTTCAAATCGTTTGTGAAATATGAGGAATGTTGTGAATATTTCTCTCTGGTTTTATCGCTGGCGCGGCGCGAACGTAAATGAGTGTGCTTCATTAGATCCATTTTCTCGAGGCTGGTGAAAGGTAGAGTACTCCACCCAAGCCTTAAAAAAAATCGATATGTTAGCTAAATTTTATATGTAGCAGCATATTGTGTAAAATGCTCCAAATGCAAAATCATAGCAACCCCTATTTTTTATTGCAAACGTTTCAAATCTCTCGAAGTGTCATAGTTCCATTAACGAAATGATGATGACATCCTCGTGAACCTGACGTATAAAGCTGTAAGTATGGCAAGAATGAAATTTTTGTATCGAATAGTTCCCATTATATCGTCTGAGAAAGACTACATGGAGTGCACCTCCAATATGCCATCGGCTGAAAGGTGGCAAACACTATCGGCCTCTCCTTCTGAACAAAGGAATGAACTCGCCCACCGCTTTGGACGAAAAATGGCCACTGTGCATCAGACACCGTATACTGCGCCGGACTCTACGTGTACGAAGTTAACCCATTATATCCCATCGTTTGATTTATCATATGCTTGCTCTTCTCAGGCATATTTTTCAACGACTAAAATATTTCTTCAATGTTTTATTGTTAGTTTGAAAGTCCATTGTTCAAACTGACAGTAGGAGTGGAGACCAGTATTGTTTATTCCCTGGTGGAAAGCAACTGTTCTAGTGCCATTGACTCTGCTGCATCTCGTCATGGACAGACGGTAATTAATTATAAATTTATGATGAGCAGGTTCATAATTTCGCTCATATTATTACAGATTAGTAATTTGAATACTTAAATGTAATATATATAGCACAAATTGGAAAACAGGACTTTATCTGCTTTGCTGTGGCACTGGCTTATATCTTTACGTATGAAATATCATACGGTGGGCAGCAAGGGGTCATTTCCTCGCAGTTGGTCCGACTGTATGTATTTTGGAAACGGAGAGGGACTTAGAAGAGGTTCTAAATATCCTGATCTTGCCAGAAGAAGATAATGAAACTTTGTGTGACATATTTGATACACGTCAGGAGCCTGAATTAGTACTTGTTCCGCCAAATGATGGTGAGGGCACTGATAAAGATCATGCAGGTTGATGCACAAGGAGAACCTGCGACTGTTCCTGGTTTGGAGATGAAGGCTCTGGGACAAACCGCAGTGATAAGATCAGTAAATAATGACAGCCTAGCTACATCTTTATCCACTCAGGAGGAAAATCCCTGCTGTTCCAAATCACGATCGCGGTTCCGAGTTAGGAAAGCAAGACACTGGATAGAAGAAAGACCTGGATAGAAGAAACACACTAGATAGAAGAAACACTAGGACTCTTCACAAAATTTTGAGGTAACTTGTAATCTTACACCTGATATAATAGAACATCTCCGCACATCAAACTCGACTCCAGTAGATCTTCTGACAGTAAAATATGCTGCTCAACGGGGACACAACATACAAATAAGTCATGATGACATCTACAAATAGATTGCTATTTTGCTGTTATCTGGATATTGTAAGGTCGTGCATAGACGTATGAACTGGAAGATCAGACCTGACACAAACAATGTCCTCGTTTCGAATTCTATCTCCAGAAATATTTTTGACAAAACTCATATATTCTTCAATGTCAATGATAATCACAGAATTGAAAAAGAATATAAAATTTATAAAGATCAGCCATTAATTTCACATCTAAATAAGAAATTTCAAGATATCACAGAGCCTCTAGTGTCAAAAGTCTCCTTGGATGCGGCCATGGAGCCTTATTATAGTTCAAATGGCTCTGAGCACTATGGGACTTAACATCTGAGGTCATCTGTCCCCTAGACTTAGAACTATTTGAACCTAACTAACCTAAGGACATCACACACATCCATGCCCGAGGCAGGATACGAACCTACAACAGTAGCGGTCGCGCGGTTCCAGACTGTAGCGCCTAGAACAGCTTGGCCACACCGGCCGGCGCCTTATTATAGCCACCACTTTGTGAAACGATTTATAAGAGGCAAGCCAATTCGCTGTGGTTTCAGATGGTGCTGTTCAGCTACATCTAATGGATATCTCATCAAATTTGTCATTTGTCCTTTATTATTACAATGTCTTACTTTATTCACGTAATGCAGTACAGTTATTTTGCTGATTCTACTATATGAATTTGCCATGTATACGTGATGTATAAATAAATAATGTAACATTAAAATATAAATAAAATGGAGATTACAATACCTGGAAATTATTATTGTACTTTTTCTTTATTTATTCGTGTAATAAATGATAATCACAAGAAATTCAATATATTACTTGTGGTAAAATTGTGTAAGGAATTCTACTCCTAACTGCCCATCGTATGGTATATCATACCTCAATAATTTACTCTTTACTGCCCATCGTATGATGTCATTTCAGTTGAGTTTTTGCAGCTTTAAAGTATCTTAAGGAACTGATCATACGGTGTACGCAAAATTACGATGAACTTTTGCGGTCTTTCAATGATTTATGCAAAAAGAATTCTAGAAAAGATCAAACTACGTGATAATTAGTTCTTTCTCTTAGCAGTACTTTATTGTCGTCACAAAGAATAGAGAACACTTACCCGAAATAACACGCAATAATGTATTATAAAGTACAGATGGCAACACTGGTCTGACCGTCATATATATCGCGCGGACCGATGGGAGAAGTCGTTACCCCTGTGAGAGAAAGTGGACTTTTAATGTGGATTTCACAGCGTAAAACCATGTGACATCTTTCAGAAAAGTACATGTTAAGAGTACTTAGTAAGCAGTAAGTGTCAGGTTTTGGAATCAGTCTACAGACTAGACTAAAATTCGAGAACTAGGACGACACAGCATGATTTCTCCCATAATAACAGTACCAAAAAAAATCCGTAACAAAATTGCGTCCCATGTATGTTCCCGATCCAAAACGGAGTCAAAGGACGACAGTTTTGCATCACTGCAATCACATGTACAGCAAGTAGCTTCATTCAGTGAGCAAAGCCATACCGTCCAATTAGCGCAACGGCGACGTTTCGGCATTAGAGTAATCGAGATCTCAACCTATGCTGTGTTTTGTTTATTTTCATCCTTTTTTTTTGTTTGCCCAATAATCTGTAGCATGCCGCAGTACGGTGGAGATGAGAGGAGCAAGGTATCGGTACGATTTGGTATCTGGTTAACCGGAAAAGTTGTCGTGGAAGTGAAATCAATCCACAAGCAGCTAATATGATTAAGTCTCTGCTCCTTTGCTCCGGCAGTACTCACTTGGAAGCCTGCTTGCAGGAACGGTTCGTGTCCTGCAATTGTTTTACTGTTGGTGACCGCATCGTGCAGGGATAGGTTAACCCCACTTTACCGCCGCTACTAAAGCCAATAATAATAAGAAAAGCTTTTCACTGAGGAACAGTTGCTTGAAGTTGAATATGGAATTCAGACAGCAGTGCAGCTTTGGTCTACCAGAACAGTGTTCATTATTTTTCTGCTAGCACGTAGCTGTGGGCAAAGGGTGCCCTGAATTTGAATAAAATGAATAAAACATTACAAGGAACGCGCAAGCACCCACCCACCTACCCTCCAACCCACCCACACACACACACACACACACACACACACACACACACACACAAACACACACACAAAGTAATGATGGCAAAGCCTCACCTCATGGAAGCTGTTCACTTACCGGCACACTGGCAGTTAGCGTTTCGGTAATTTAAGTCCGCTATACTTCATTCGTCATAAGAATAAACTTGATGTAAAAAAAACAAAGCGTGATCGTTTGTCTATAGTTGAAGCACACGTACACCTGTGTTACGCTCTTGGAAGTAGGTCCTACTTATGTATTCGATATTACTGTATTCCTGTAAATGAAGCTTTACAATATTCTAATGTCGTAACAGCCATCAAAGTTTTTCTTGATCGTAGTACAGCTATGTAGTTTTCATTTCAAACATCGTGTAAAGTGAAGCAATTTAAATGAATTAATAAAAGCAAGTCTTCCGCTCCAGACTGTGTACCAATTAGGTTCCTTTCAGTGTATGCTGGCGTAATAGCTCCATACTTAACACTCTTATACAACAGATCGCTCGACGAAAGATCCGTACCCAAAGACTGGAAAGTTGCACAGGTCACACCAACATGCAAGAATCATAGTAGGAGTAAGCACTAAATCACAGGCATATGTCATTTACGTCGATATGCAGCAGGATTTTGGAACATATACTGTGTTCGAACGTTATGAAGTACCTCGAAGGGAAGGGTCTACTGACACACAGTCAGCACGGATTTAGAGAACACCGTTTCTGCGAAACACAACTAGCTCTTTCCTCCCATGAAGTGTTGAGTGATATTGACAAGATATTTCAAATTGATTCCGTATTTCTAGATTTCCAGAAGGCTTTTGACACTGTACCGCATGAGATGCTTGTAGTGAATTTGCGTAGTTGTGGAATATCGTCTCAGTTATGTGACTGTATTCGTGATTTCATGCCAGAGGGGCCACAGTTCGTCGAGATTGACGGAAAGTCATCGAGTAAAACAGATGTGATTTCTGGCGTTCCCCAAGGTCTCTGCTGTTCCGTACCTATAGTAAATAGGCTGTTTAGGTTTTTTTTATTGGTAACGGCACATAGCGCTCTAAATGAAAAATCACTGACTGTGCTGTGTGCAGTCAGTGGCTGGTTGGCATTGTTGTAATACTCGCCATTGTAGTGTTGGACAGCTGGGTGCTAACAGCGCTTAGCGTTGCGCAGTTGGAGGTGAGCAGCCAGCAGTGGTGGATGTGGGGAGAGAGATGGCGGAGTTTTGAAATTTGTAAGACTGGAAGTCATGAAGTGATATATATATATATATATATATTATGACTTTTGAACACTATTAAAGTAAATATATTGTTTGTTCTCTATCAAAATATTTCATTTGCTAACTATGCCTATCAGTAGTTAGTGCCTTCAGTAGTTTGAATCTTTTACTTAGCTGGCAGTAGTGGCGCTCGCTGTATTGCAGTAGTTCGAGTAACGAAGATTTTTGTGAGGTAAGTGATTTGTGAAAGGTATAGGTTATTGTTAGTAAGGGCCATTCTCTTGTAGGGATTACTGAAAGTCAGATTGCGTTGCGCTAAAAAATATTGTGTTTCAGTTTAAGCATAGTCATGTATAATTTTTCTAAGGGGACGTTTCACGATATCTCAGGTTTTTGCTGTGGTTTGTCGACTAGAAAAATCATCAGAAGATCTAAACAAATTGCAATACGATTTAAAAAAGAAATCTATGGTGCAAAAATTGGCAATTGAACCTAAATAACGAAAAGTGGGATGACATTGACGTGAGTGCCAAAAGGAATCCGTTAAACTTCGGTTACACAATAAATTAGTCAAACCTAAAGGCAGTAAACTCAACTAAATACCTACATCACAATTACGAGCAACATAAACTGGAAGGAACACATAGAAAATGTTGTGGGAAAGGATAACCAAAGTGACAGGACACTTAGAAAATATAACAAATCTACTAAAGAGACTGTTTCTCTACGCTTGTCCGTTCTCTTTTAGAATACTGCTGCACGGTGTGGGATCCTTACCAGATAGGATTGATAGAGTACAACGAGAAAGTTCAAAGAAAGCAAGTTTTCTATCATCGCGAAGTAGGGAGAGAGTGTCACTGAAATGATACATGATTTGGGGTGGACATAATTAAAACAAAGGCGTTTTGAGTTGCAGCAAACTCTTCTCTCGAAATTTCAATCACCAATTTTCTCCTCCGAATGCGAAAAAATTTTTGACGCCGACCTACATAGGGAGAAACGATCATCATAAGAAAATAAGGGACATCACAGCTCACACGGAAAGATGTAAGTATTCGTTTTTTTCCGTGCGCTGTACGAGATTGGAGTAATAGAGAATTATTGTGAAGATGGTTCGATGAACCCTCTATCAGGCACTTGAATGTGATTTGGAGAATATCCGTATAGATAGTTGCAGTCTCTCCAAACGCTACTACAGTTGTGGTCTAATTGTCGCGCTTTTGTATGTACTGTGAAAATGGCTGACGCTGCTTCCTGTTTCGTAGTGTAACATACGCGCGAAAAACGGTTAAAAATAACGAGAAACATGTTATTCTTATCGTTTTTCACGAGTTGATAGAGAAAATCGTCTTTGAAGTTTTCCGAGGAAAAGTATGGAATATTAAGGCGTTTTTGTAAATCAGTTGCGTAGCTCAATCGGTAGCGTTGGAGAATGACCACCGGGTATTCTGTGGATCACTGGTTTGGATCTCACCCTGGCCTTTCTTCGGTAAGTCCGAATACCTGCATCATTTAAATATAAAAATTCATTAAATATATGGTAATTAACATTAATCTAATCATAAATTTTTGTGACAGACGCACGTCTTCTTGTTTCTAATCATATGGCGGGATGCAAAACAGGACGTCATAAAAAGAAAGGAGAATATGTGGCTTCGTGGATTCTGTTGTTGATTGTTATTAACACAGCAGATGACAGTTCCGGTACTAAAATGTGGGTATGGATATGGAAGGTAATTATAGACTAGCAGAAGGTTGACCATAAGTAATACCTTCAGTGGCCCCCTGCATTACGCTTTTACGCCACGCATAGTTCACACACACAGAATACACTGTGTTTGCCTGCTCGCCTCTCTTTACGATGTAACTAAGGCTGTTCACACAACTGCACGTCAGTTGGACCAGCCGGCTGGCCTGTTCGGTGCAAGTGAAAATACGCCGGTAAAGCTATTGTCCCGCGTTATCGCTTAGTCGGTGTGCGCGCAACGCACAGCATAAAACGTATCTTTATTACAGTTCTTGACTGCTCGAGATAACTAGTTTTCTGCTCCACGTGAAACGAAACCTAATGTGATTCCAGAAAATGCCGAAGAATGCACAGTGCAACGTTTACAATAGGTTTATTCTTACCGCGAACGCAGCATAGCGTCTGCAAAAACCTGAGACAAAATGAGGGCGAACGAACGGGTGCTGGCGGTTCTGTGGACTCGCGGATCGAATTTTCCGTTGAGGCAGCCCCCGGCACGTGGCTGCAGTGTCAGTATAAGCCGGGGTGGCCTGAAAGAACCGCCCCGACCATTCCATAGCATGAGCCAATGGCGGGCATAGTCTACAACTACATCCAATGGTATTACACTACTGGCCTTTAAAATTGCTACACCACGAAGATGACGTGCTACAGACGCGAAATTTAACCGACAGGAAGAAGATGCTGTGATATGCAAATGATTAGCTTTTCAGAGCATTCTCACAAGGTTGGCGCCGGTGGCGACACCTACAACGTGCTGACATGAGGAAAGTTTCCAACCGAGTTCTCATACACAAACAGCAGTTGACCGGTGGTGCCTGGTGAAACGTTGTTGTGATGCCTCGTGTGAAGAGGAGAAATGTGTACCATCACGTTTCCGAATTTGATGAAGGTCGGGTTGTAGCCTATCGCGATTGCGGTTGATCGTATCGCGACGTTGCTGCTCGCGTTGGTCGAGATCCAATGACTGTTAGCAGAATATGGAATCGGTGGGTTCAGGAGGGTAATACGGAACGCCGTGCTGGATCCCAACGGCCTCGCATCACTAGCAGTCGAGATGACTGACATCTTATCCGCATGGTTGTAACGGATCGTGCAGCCACGTCTCGATCCATGAGTCAACAGATGGCGACGTTTGTAAGACAACCATCAACACGAACAGTTCGACGACGTTTGCAGCAGCATCGACTATCAGCTCGGAGACCATGGCTGCGGTTACTCTTGACGCTCCATCACAGACAGCAGCGCCTGCTGGGTGCGCGAATGACAAAACGTCATTTTTCGGATGAATCCAGGTTCTGTTTACAGCATCACGATGGTCGCATCCGTGTTTGGCGACATTGCAGTGAACGCACATTGAAAGCGTGTATTTGTCATCGCTATACTGGTGGATCACCCGGCGTGATGATATGGGGTGCCATTCGTTACACGTCTCGCTCACCTCTTGTTCGCATTGACAACACTTTGAACAGTGGACGTTACATTTCTGATGTGTTACGACCCGTAGCTCTACCCTTCATTCGGTCCCTGCGAAACCCTACATTTCAGCACGATAATGCACGTCCACATACTGCACGTCCTGTATGGGCCTTTCTGGATACAGAAAATTTTCGACTGCTGCCCTGGCCAGCACCTTCTCTAGATCTCTCACCAACTGAAAACGTCTGGTCTATGGTGGCCGAGCAACTGGTTCGTCACAACACGCCTGTGACAACTCTTCATGAGCTGCGGTATCGTGTTGAAGTTGCATGGGCAGCTGTACCTGTACACGCCATCCAAGCTCTGTTTGACTCAATGCCCAGGCGTAGCACGGCCGTTATTACGGCCAGAGGTGGTTGTTCTGTTTACTGATTTCTCAGGATCTATGCACCCAAACTGCGTAAAAAAGCAATCACATCTCAATTCTAGTATAATATATTTGTCCAATGTTGTCCCGTTTATCGTCTGCGTTTCTTCTTGGTGTAGCAATTTTAATGGTGAGTAGTGTAGAAATGGGAGAGACTTCAGTGTGGTGACTAGCTCTTCTTTGGATTCACAATTAATATCTTTAATTGGCCCATTATTTTCAGTATTTAATCAGTAACTTTTCAAAGTGGGGACGGCACCTGCTCTCTCGCACCCATTTTAAAAATGAAGTGCTGACTCTGTAAAACGACACATATCCTCCAACTGTAGTTTTTTAACGTCAAAAATGTCAGTTACTGGTCAGACATATTAGAAGTATTCATGAAGAGTAATAATCAGTCAAAAATAAATTAAGCATACCTGTCATAGGACAGATATAACTACAGATCGTGTCATCGTATATATGTTAAACATACACCGTATTGCACACGTTAGCCCTGTACTTAGCCAAATTTGTAATTTTTCCTTTAACAATGGTCGGTTTCCTGAAAGATTAAAATACTCAGTTGTAAAGCCGCTTTAGAAAAACGAAGAAAGGAATAATATAGTCAATTTTAGACTTACTTCTATACCATCAAGGTATGGTAAAGTTATTGAAAAGGCTGTGTGCGTAACGATAATTGATCATTTCACTATACGTAATTTGCTATTAAATGTACAGTTCGGTTTTAGAGGTAGTTTAACAACTGAAAATGCTATATTCTCTTTTCTGTGTTAGTTACTGAATGGGTTAGACAAAATGTTTCGAGCGCTAGGCATCTTTTTTGATTTAACTAATGCTTTTGATCGTGTTGATCACAAAATATTGCTGCAGAATTTGCACCATTATGTAATACGGGGAGTAGCTCACAGTTGGTTCACGTCTTACTTTAACATCAGACAGCAGCTGCGACTGGCTATGATGTGGAGTGAGTGCGGTACGGTCAAAAGGAGGATGGGGGGGGGGAGGGGGGAGGGGTGCTCCAGGGATCGCTGCTCGGGCCACCCCTGTTCCTTATGTTCTCTAGTATTACAAGTGATTACACTATCTTGGTAGTAAACGATGTTGTGTGCAACAATAGCACTGTTTGAGATAGTGCAGTTCATAACATAAGTTTGTGGCTTGTAGAAAATAAATTAACGCAAAATCATAGTTGTGTTGTTGTTGTGGTCTTCAGTCCTGAGACTGGTTTGATGCAGCTCTCCATGCTACTCTATCCTGTACAAGCCTCTTCATCTCCCAGTACCTACTGCAACCTACATCCTTCTGAATCTGCTTGGTGTATCCATCTCTTGGTCTCCCTCTACGATTTTTACCCTCCAGGCTGCCCTCCAGTACTAAATGGGTGATCCCTTGAAGCCTCAGAACATGTCCTACCAACCGATCCCTTCTTCTAGTCAAGTTGTGCCACAAACTTCTCTTCTCCCCAATACCATTCAATACTTCCTCATTAGTTATGTGATCTACCCATCTTCAGCATTCTTCTGTAGCACCACATTTCGAAAGCTTCTATTCTCTTCTTGTCTCGACTATTTATCGTTCATGTTTCACTTCCATACATGGCTACACTCCATACAAATACTTTCAGAAACGACTTCCTGACACTTAAATCAATACTCGATGATAACAAATTTCTCTTCTTCAGAAACGCTTTCCTTGCCATTGCCAGTCTTCATTTTAAATCCTCTCTACTTCGACCATCATCAGTTATTTTGCTCCCCAAATAGCAAAACTCATTTACTACTTTAAGTAGGAAAATATCACCCGACTTAATTCGACTACTTTCCATTATCCTCGTTTTGCTTTTGTTGATGTTCATCTTATACCCTCCTTCCAAGACACTGTCCATTCCGTTCAACTGCTCTTCCAAGTCCTTTGCTGTCTCTGACAGAATTACTATGTCATCGGCGAACCTCAAAATTTGTATTTCTTCTCAATGGATTTTAATACCTACTCCGAACTTTTCTTTCGTTTCCTTTACTGCTTGCTCAATATACAGATTGAATAGCATAAGGGAGAGGCTACAACCCTGTCTCACTCCCTTTCCAACCACTCCCTCCCTATCATGTCCCTAGACTCTTATAACTGCCATCTAGTTTCTGTACAAATTGTAAATAGCCTTTCGCTCCCTGTATTTTATCCCTGCCACCTTCAGACTTTGAAAGAGAGTGTTCCAGGCAACATTGTCAAAAGCTTTCTCTAAGTCTACAAATGCTAGAAACGTGGGTTTGCCCTTCCTTAATCTAGCTTCTAAGATAAGTCGTAGGATCAGTATTGCCTCACGTGTGCCAACATTTCTACGGAATCCAAACTGATCTTCCCCAAGGTCGGCTTCTACCAGTTTTTCCATTCGTCTGTAAGGAACTCGCGTTAGTATTTTGCAGCTGTGACTTATTAAACTGATAGTTCGGTAATTTTCACATCTGTCAACACCTGCTTTCTTGGGATTGGAATTATTATATTCTTCTTGAAGTCTGAGGGAATTTCGCCTATCTCATACATCTTGCTCACCAGATGGTAGAGTTTTGCCAGGACTGGCTCTCCCAAGGCTGTCAGTAGTTCTAATTGAATGTTGTCCACTCCCGGGGCGTTGTTTCGACTTTGGCCTTTCAGTGCGCTGTCAAATTCTTCACGCAGTATCTGCCATTTCATCTCCATCTACTTCCTCTTCCATTTCCATAATATTGTCCTCAAGAACATCGCTCCTGTATGGACCCTCTATATTTATTTATTTATTTATTTAACCTGATCAGATTAGGGCCATCAGGCCCTCTCTTACATCGGACCAGTGTTCCACACATGCAGCATTTCACACATCAGAGTTACATCATGACCATAGTTTAAATGAGAATATTAGCTTACTCTAGTGACAATATGAATAAAGAGTAGTGACTAAGACCTAATAAAGTAAATGCGGCAGTATTTTTACAACAGGTGCTATACATACAGATTATGATAAAAGCAATAATAAGCAATAATAATAACAGTAAAAAAATCAAATAATAATGACAAACATGAGAAGGATTGACAATAGTAATCAAGGTTTGTGCAGATGTACATAATATCTTGGTGTGTAAAGTAGATGTTTACTAGTTTAGCGTGTTTTGGGGAATGGAGATTTAAGGAGGGGGGAAGAGGAAAGTAATGAGGTGAAGTGCATTCATGTAGAGAGGAAGGCATTACTGTTGCTTAAGTAGATACGTCATTAACGGTTTTTCGAAGCTGGACATGTTAAGTTCTCTAACATAACGATGGAGGTTATTCCAGAGTCGGGTTCCCGCTACTGTAAAGGACTTGGAGAAGGTGACTGAGCGATGCAGTCGAACGGAGAGAATTTTATTATAATGGGAACGTGTGTTTCTGTCATGTTGTTCCTACATGACCGTTAGGGACGAGGAGAGATACGAGGGACAGTTTACATTTATAAGGCAGTAGATGAGACAGAGTGTATGGAAATCTCTGCGTTTGTCTGCACGCAGCCAGGACAATTTTGCATATGCTGGTGAAATGTGATCAAAAAGTCGAACGTCACAGATATATCGCACGCAGGCATTCATGACCAGTTCTAGACGTGGGGAATTTTCCTGAGAGAGGCCTTGTAGGATAATATCGCTGTAGTCAATGATTGGGAGTATAAGCGTTTGTACTAATTTCTTTTCAGATCGAAAGGGAAGAGTTTTTTATATACTCCTTCCACCTTTCTGCTTTCCCTTCTTACAACTGGGTTTCCATCTGAGCTCTTGATATTCATGCAAGTGGTTCTCTTTTCTCCAAAGGTCTCTTTAATTTTCCTGTATGCTGTATCTATCTTACCCCTACTGATATATGCCTCTACATCTTTACATTTGTCCACTAGCCATCCCTACTTAGCCACTTTGCACTGCCTGTTGATCTCATTTTTGAGACTTTTGTATTCTTTATTGCCTGCTTCACTTGCTGCATTTTTTTGTTTTCTCCTTTCATCAATTAAATTCAGTATCTCTTCTGTTACCCAAGGATTTCTACTAGCTCTCGCCTTTTTACCTACTAAATCCTCTGCTGGCTTCACTATTTCATTCCTCAAAGCTACCCATTCTTCTTCTACTGTATTTCTTTCCCCCATACCTGTCAATTGTTCCCTTATGCTCTCCCTGAAACTCTGTACAACCTCTGGTTTAGTCAGTTTATCCAGGTCCCATCTCCTTCAATTCCCACCTTTTTGCAGTTTCTTCAGTTTTAATCTACAGTTCATAACCAATAGATACCAACAGATTGTGGTCAGAGTCCACACCTGCCCCTGGAAATGTCTTACAATTTAAAATCTGGTTCCTAAATTTCTGTCTTACCATTACATAATCTATCTGGAACCTTTTAGTATCTCCAGGGTTCTTCCATGTATACAACCTTCTTTCATGATTCTTGAACCAAGTGTTAGCTATGATTAAGTCATGCTGTGTGCAAAATTCTACCAGGTGGCTTTATTTCTTAGCCCCAATCCATATTCACCTACTACCTTTCCTTCTCTTCCTTTTCCTACTGTCCAATTCCAGTCACCCATGACTATGAAATTTTCATCTCCCTTCACTACCTGAATTATTATTATTCATTTTATGGCCTTCATTGGACCACTCTAGTCAAAAATACAAAGTTGGAAACAAGTTGTTACACAGCGATACAATTTAGCTCAACAATAGCTTAATATGATATTATTAGAGTCTATTTTTACATGAAAGGTGTTTTGCTCTTCTGTCTGCCCAATATTTCTTCATTCTTTCAGATATTTTCTTTCTTTCTTCCTCTGAGACCACTCTTCCTGTACTCCTTTTATTGATTTTCATTTGTATTCTGGTTTGCGGGTCCTGCAGTATTCTGGTTTTCTCTGTCTTGTTTTTTAGGTCATCAACAGTAATTTGGAGTTCTTTTATATCTTCCTTAATTTCTGTGATACATTTGATGTCGCTCTTGCTATTCCACAACTTTTGGATTTTTTTTTTACTAATTCTGTTTTCTGGAGTTCTCATCAGATGTCCAAAGAATGAGATGCGTTTCTTCCTGATCGTGCTCATGACTGGTTCTGTTTTCTCATATACAGTTTCATTTGATGCTATTCTCCAATGTCCATTTATTTTATACTGTTTACCTATTTATTCTTCTTTCTACTTTTAGTATTCTGTCAATTTCTGCTGTATTAGTTGTTTTGAAGATAGTTTCAGCTTCTTACGTTATTTCTGGTTGTGCAACTGTTTTATAGTGTTTTAATTTAGCATCTATAGCTAGGCTTTTTTGGTTGTATGTAGTTTTGGTAATGTAATTTGCGTAGTTCAGTTTTTTTATTCTATTCTGCCATTATGGCTTCTCATTTAGATTGTATGTTATTATTTCGCTTATCAACAATTTTGATTTCCTGTTCTCCTATTGTGATTTTGTTTGCAAGTGGTGGATCAGTTAGCATAATCTCCGTTTTTTCAAATGATATTCTATGGCCTACTTTCTCTGCTATTTCTTGTAGTGATTTCACTTGTTGCCTGGCTTCTTGAACGGTGTTGGCTAGGAGAGCAAGATCATCAGCTAATGCCAAGCCGTTTAAGCTATTGTCATCTTTTGCACTTCCAATTCTTATCATCTTTGGATTGTCCTTGACCATTCTCTCATTATGTATTCCAGTGCACAGTTGAACAGTAATGGTGATAGGCAGTAACTTTGTCTTAAGCCTGTTTTTATGAGGAATGCTTCCGAAATTTCTCCTCTAAACTTCACTTTTGATTTGGTGTTGGTTAGAGTGAGTTGTATTATTTTAATTATTTTTGGATGGAGTCCTAGATTTCTTAAAATTTTTAATACTGAAGGTCTGTGGAGACAGTCATATGCCTTCTTAAAATCTACAAATGTTATTGCCAGAGGTTTGTTTCGTTACTTGTAGTATGCCATAATCAATTTTAAACTCATTATCTGCTCTGCACAGCTTCTCCATGGTCTGAAACCTCCCTGCTATTCCCCTAACTCTTCTTCTAATTGCTCCTTGATTCTTTCATATAGGGTCTTGGATAGAATTTTGTATATGCAGTCTAGGAGAGAGATTCCTCTGTAGTTGTCTGGGTTGCTCTTATCTCCGTTTTTGTGTAGTGGGTGGATGATAGCTGTGGTCCAATGTTCGGGGAATAATTCTGTTACCCAAATTTTTGTTAGAGCCATGTGTAAGGAGGTCTTGACTGTGTCACTTGCATATTTCCACATTTCAACAAGAACCTGATCTTCTCCACATGCCTTATAATTTTTTTGTTCTTTAAGAATTTTTTCTACTTCTTGAAAAGTTGGAGGGTCTTGTTTGTTAGGTTTGGTTTTTACTGGAGTATTTATGTTAATCTGTAAGGGTTCTTTGGGTTCCTCGCAATTCAGAAGTTTGTTAAATGCTTTTGCCATGATTTCTGCATTTTCCTTGTTACTATGTGTCACTACCTGAATAATTTCTTTTATCTCATCATACATTTCATCAACTTCTTCATCATTTGCAGAGCTAGTTGGCATATAAACTTGAACTACTGTAGTAGGCGTGGGCTTCGTGTCTATCTTGGCCACAATAATGCGTTCACTATGCTGTTTGTAGTAGCTTACCCGCACTCCCATTTGTTCATTAATTATGAAACCTACTCCTGCATTACCCCTATTTGATTTTGTACTTATAACCCTGTATTCACCTGACCAAAAATCTTGTTCCTCCTGCCACCGAACTTCACTAATTTCCACTATATCTAACTTTAACGTATCCTTTTCCTTTTTTAAATTTTCTTACCTACCTGCCCGATTAAGGGACCTGAAATTCCACGCTCCGATCCGTAGAGTGCCAGTTTTCTTTCTCCTGATAACGATGTCCTCTTGAGCAGTCCCCGCCCGGAGATCCGAATGAGGGACTATTTTACCTCCGGAATATTTTACCCAAGAGGACGCCATCATCATTTAATCATACAGTAAAGCTGCATGCCCTCGAGAAAAATTACGGCTGTAGTTTCCCCTTGCTTTCAGCCGTTCGCAGTACCAAAACAGCAAGGCCGTTTGGTTAGTGTTACAGGGGCAGATCAGTCAATCATCCGGACTGTTGCCCTGCAACTATTGAAAAGGCTGTTGCCCCTCTTCAACAGGTACCCCTCCGTTGTGGTTGCACCTACGGTACGGCTATCTGTGTCGTTGAGGCACGCAAGCCTCCCCACCAACGGCAAGGTCCATGGTTCATGGGAGTGGGGACATGAACCAGTTTTACGGTTTCTAACACACAACTGAACAAAAACAGACGTTTTAATTTTACAGAATGGGCATATGGTTAGTGAAACAGAACAGTTCAAATTTCCAAGTATTCGGATAGATAGTAAACTGTTTAGGAAAGCCCACGTCAGGATCTTGTTCAAAGACTTAATACTATCATTTTTACCATTGGAATGATATCTAAAAGTCGGTCGTTGTGGCTGAGAGGTTTTAGGTGCTTCAGTCAAGAACCACGCGACAGCTTCGGTCGCATGTTCGAATCCTGCCTCGGGCATGGATGTGTGTGATGTCCTTAGGTTAGTTTGGTTTAAGTTGTTCTAAGTTCTAGGGATCTGATGACCTCAAATGTTAAGTTCCATAGTGCTAAGAGCCATTTAAACCATTTGACATCTGAAGTATGTGATAATTCGACACGAAAAGTAATTTAGTTTGCTTATTTTCATTCGCTTATGAGGTATGGTATTTCATTTTGAGGTAACTCTTTCCATTCTCAAAGGATATTTTTGGCTCAGAATAGGATGGTTTAAGCAATAAGTTCACGAATCCCTTGTCGACCCCTGTTCGTTAGTCTGGGTATTCTGGCTTAGGTGTCTCAATATATATGTTCTTTACCGTCGTTTCTTGTTAACAATATCAGCTTGTTCCCAAGAATTAGCAGCTTTTATTGAGTTAATACTTGGCAGAAATCCAATCTGCATTTGTGTCGCACTTCCTTGACTCTTGTGCAGAAAGATGCGTAGTATAATGTTGCATCGATTTTCAATACGCTACCATAAGAATTCAAGGATCTTAGTAGTAATCCACGCCCTTTCAAATCGAAACTGAAGAGTTTCCTAATGGGTCACTTCTATTCCGTCGAGAAGTTCCTTGAAAAATTAATCGGATTCCTGTGTTATACTGCTGATTGCGTTTACATAAACTTATGGCATCTCTTTTTTGGGTTCATAAACGTTTTATTTTATCTATTATTACTTTTATGTTGTAATTTCATGTACTGACACGTTCCATGACCTTGAAGATTTGCTCCTCAGTTTGGACCTACGGAACTACACGTGTAAAATAAAAATAAAAAACACGTACCGCATTCATTAATAGTAGCCACTAGTCAACCAAAACAAGAAGAAAAGACGCAACACGAAGAAATTATTCGAATGGAACGGAAATCGGCAGACTTGAAGTATATGAACATACCAATAAATGATTGTAATTTCATAAAAATTGAATGATTTATTCAAGTGTGTGAGCTTTACAAATTGAGCAAGTCATCCGGCGGGGGTGCCCGAGCGGTTCTGGGCGCTACAGTCTCTGAGCACTATGGGGCGTAACTTATGAGGTCATCAGTTCCCTAGAATTTGGAACTACGTAAACCTAACTAACCTACGGACATCACACACATCCATGCTCGAGGCAGGATTAGAACCTGCGCCCGTAGCGGTCGCGTGGTTCCAGACTGTAGCGCCTAGAACCGCTCGGCCACTCCGGCCGGCGCTTAATTCTGATTAATGCAGTTTATGTTATGGTAACGGACTGATGTCTCTCAGCAGTTATATACCCCTAATTGCAGGTTCTCTGTGAGCGGTTTCCAGAGCGACAAAAATTTGGTTCCTAGCTTTTTCAGTTTATTATTGACCGAATTTAAAAACTTAAAATGTTGTCATAATCCACTCATCTGGAGGGTTTAGTCTTACATTATAGGTTTATCACATTGAGTCAAGTATTAAAGAAGGAACTGTGTACATGGCCTGGGGTAGTTCAACACATTACCCAGACTACATTCGTTCAGTAGTGGAGAGCGAGAGCATTTCCACAGATTTTAAACCTAACGTCAAACCTTTTCTAAACTTTTTCTCGCTGATACGCCCATAAAGTAATGAAAGGAAGGAAGTTCATGCAGTAAAACCTCAGCATCAAGCATGACTTTTTAATTCATTTCTTCTTTATAAGTAACCGTATTCGCAACCCGTTTGCAAACGGAATCCACGTATGCCACTGAAATACCTTCAGAATTATAGTTCATCATTGTACGACACATAACACGTAACTACAAACAACCTACTAGACGAATACCAACAGCGGCGAATCGTGGCATTTGTTGCAGGGTAGGCTGAGAATTACGAAATTCGAAAAAAGAAAAAAAATCTTAAACCAAAAACTAGTAAAGTAGAAACACTGCAAAAGTAACTTGTATTCATACCTCTACTAAAATTGAAACAACTACAGAAACTGTTAGAAACAGATGCGAAAAAATATTAAACAGCTACACGTTAATAATTAGCAAATAGTAATTCACTGTTAAATCTCTTTATAAATTCGTTCTGTCCTCCTGTCTTTTTTCTGGTCGTAAGTATTGATAACACGAGATATGAACTCCAACTGTTTGGTTCAAGATTTCAGTTTCATTCTCTATAGAGAAACCGTTAAGTTGGACAGTCTGTCTTTGTGTTGCGAAGATAGGTTTTAAAGCGTATTCGTGATTCTTTCGCAAAACGCAGTGGTGGCTGAAATAGCAAGAACGGGCGACAGTAATTTCACACATTCAGAGAACAAGTTTTTAGTCCGTCAACTGCACATACGGTTCACGTCCACGCTGTCGCGGCATGCTACCAGTGTTAAAGACTGCGATGGAGCTCCGTATGCCACGGCAAACTGGCTGACACTGACGGCGGCGGTGCACAAATGCTGCGCAGCTAGCGCCATTCGACGGCCAACACCGCGGTTCCTGGTGTGTCCGCTGTGCCGTGCGTGTTATCATTGCTGGTACAGCCCTCTCGCAGTGTCCGGAGCAAGTATGGTGGGTCTGACACACCGGTGTCAATGTGTTCTTTTTTCCATTTCCAGGAGTGTATAAGGCTCTTAGCTCATCATCATCATAGCTTCTACTATGCATTTCAGAATAATTTCCTCACGTCTTAGTCTTTCAACAGCCTCAATGCAATTTTCAATTTCGAACTTACAGCGTCTTATGTCGTCATTTTTACTTTGCAAGATGTGAGACAAAATACTCGTGTGCTGGAAAACCGACTGTACAGCTCCAGTAGAAAAAGAAAAGTGATCATTCAGTATACTATTTAGCCCAATTCCTTGTAAAGAATTATCATCCAGCGCTTCAATGTTTATCACATTATTGAATGCTGCTTTTCTAAGATTCTGGGTTGTGTCTGTTTGTTCTAAGTGGTGTCTCCCTACCACTTTCGTGCAACGACGCTCTGAGCGCGTTTTTTAGGGAATTGGCTAGTTTGAACCTGGGACCTGTTGCTGGTAAGGAGACGCCAGACCACACATGACATGTAGAATTCAGAAGAGTTCAGTGAGGCTAGCGATGATATAACCAAATACTTAATGATTTCAGCGTCAGCTCCACTGCACTCCCTGTAAAGGAATCTTAATGCTAACTAAATGTAGTGGAAGGGGTTCAAGGCTTTCCTACTTTTAGTTAGCTGGTAAAATAACATCGAAAAAGCAGTTACGTTTACCATTGGAAATTTTATTCTACTCACAAAACATTGTTTATAAATTGCACTATTGATAAAAGGAAATGTTTTAATATAGGAAGGTAAAAACCAACGGTGTTCAACAAAAATGTGAACGAATATTCCCTGAATGGGTTTCCAAGTTCTACAATGGATCGAAGGATGACCTATGCCAGATCACCTCTAAAATCTAGGTTTAAATTAAGTTTCACAAAAGAGAAAACTATCAAAGTGGTCTACAGTGACCCTCAATTATCTTTAATCCCTTATCTAACTTGCCGTAAATTACAGTGGCTGATGTGGCTTCTCAATAACTATCTAACAGAAAAATCATCGCGTTTCAGATTTTTACTTCAAGTGGCAAATGTGAACACCATGAGCTTTAATTGACGATTGACACTAGTATTACGCAAAAAGGGGTGTAACAGATCAGACTTCTGCAGTTCTGAGTGAAGCTTTATTCGCTGTTATGCGCATCGCGTGCGTTCATTACCTTGTCGGTGTTTGTCAGGGGGCGGCGGGCAGCACAGCTCCGCTCACCTCGCTGTCTCGGAAGCAACTGATGACCTCAGAAGTTAAGTCCCATAGTGCTCAGAGCCATTTGAACCATTTTTTGAGCAATATGGTAGAAACACCAGTTCTCATCAAGGAAAATCACTATGCAGCGTAGTGTGTGCTGATATGAAACTTCCTGGCAGATGAAAACTGGGAACTCGGGACCTTTGCCTTTCTCAGGCAAGTGCTCGACAGACTGAGCTACCCAAGCACGACTCACGACCCGTCCTCACAGCTTCAATTCCGCCAGTATCTTGTCTCCTACCTTTACATCAGCGCACACCGCTGCAGAGTGAAAATTTCATTCTGGAAACATCCCCCAGACGGTGGCTAAGACTTGTCTCCGCATTACCCTTTCTTCCGGAAGGTAGGGGATCAGGTACTGGCACAATTGAAGCTGTGAGGACCGGTCATGAGTCGTGCTTGAGTAGCTCAGTCGGTAGAACACTTACCCGCGACAGGCAAAAGCCCCGAGTTCGAGTCTCGGACCGACACACAGTTTTAATCTGCTAGGAAGTTTCAGAGGAAAATCCTATCTGTCTTTCTCCATCGTTCAGCCACTTTCTCGAAGTTCTTCTCTTACGTACTCGCCCAGTTTGGTATGACCTGTCCTTACCATACACGGATAGCTCTGACAAGATTAAAGTGTCTATGAACCCATACCACGAGATCAAACACACGAACTTTCACCTGTACTAAGTATTTTTATTATGATAAACACCATACGCACTGGGTTCAAGTTGCACATTTGGCCACCAACTCTAAAATCCTACGTACTAAGGAAGATCCCATAAAATTAACATAAAAAATCTTAATGAACCAAACTTCATGCAACATAAGCATATGAAAATTTACCAAAACAATTCTTACACTAGCATAAGCTCAAGAGAAAAACAAATACTAACGTAACTTCAAGCACACTGAACATAAGAAAATTTGCCCTAAAAATATTACTTTGACTGTTCCACAAACTCACATAATTGACTGTACGCTGACTACTCTATTGTAGCTGGAAAGTGTCGACTATCTGTAGACGACCTTCCTGGAAGTTGAGGTATTTACCTTGAGCAGACTGCAGCGATAAGGGTGTCCGTGGTCGGCTGTGGCCTATATCGGCGGTAGATGCGTCAGTGCCTTCTGAACACGTTGACCCGACAATTGTGCTCTGGCCTTGACTAAATATACAGTCGTAAACTGTAATAAATTTTACGTGAGGCGAAAAACTATATTTTCCCCTGGCTAAATCGACTGGCTGTGTTCATTCACTAACGCTGATCGATGTGTACACTGTTGCACTCAGACGTTGGACAGAACTTCACTAGCACAGCTCGTAGCTTGTAATCTCCAATGCGGAGATATTAGGAGATTGTTGATCCAAATATGGGTGATATCAGAACCTCGTAAGCACACGACAGAGCGAAATGCGCTTCATCCAGCGCACGGCCCTTCAGGGTGGGTAGTGCCCCCAATTACTCAGTCGTAATTGCCTGTATTGTTGCAGACTTCCCCCACTGTAGCGTAGGTTCACCTCCTGCCACACAACCAGCTTCGGCCAAAAAGAGTATTTGCTGCAACTTACATCGTTTCTTTGCCCAGTGAGGTTTCAGGAACAAACTGATCGCGCAGAGTCAAACTAGTACGGGTTCTTTTCGTCTACTTGAGCACGTTACATTACAGTGATATACATTTTGTGGAAGGCCAGATGGTGCACAAGAGTCCAGGTTAACAAATCCTGTGAACGTGTCTTGATTTTTCTTTAGTTTTGTCTCTATTATGAACCGTATCTTCAGAACTGCCTCACCTCTCAGATGCCTCTACCTTTCCAAAAGCCAAACTGATCGTCATCTAACACATCCACAATTTCCATTCTCTGTATATTACTCCTGTCAGCAACTTGGATGCATGAGCTGTTAAGCCGATTGTGCAATGATTCTCGCACTTGTCAGCTCTCTCAGTCTTGGGAATTGTGTGGATGATATTTTTCCGAAAGTCAGAGGGTATATCACCAGACTCATATATTCTACATACCAACGTGAATAGTCGTTTTGTTGCCACTTCCCCCAACGATTTTAGAACTGCTGATGGAGTATTATCTATCCCTTATGCCTCATTTGACCTTAAGTCCTCCAGAGCTCTTTTAAATTCTGATTCTAATACTGGATCCCCTACTATTCCCTATCGACCACTATTTCTCCTTCAATCACATCAGACAACTCTGCTCCCTCAAAGAGCCTTCAACGTACTCTTTCCACTTATCAGCTCTAGCCTCTGTATTTAACAGTGAAATTCCCATTGGACCCTTAATTTTATCACCTTTAATTTTAAATCACTGAAGGTTGTTTTGACTTTTATACACACATCAAAAAAGTTTTGCGTCACCCCAGTTCCCAGAAATCAGAGACACTGTTCAGAGATGTCACAAAAACCCGCCCAAAGATGTAAACAACCGTACATGAGCAGCGCCAATTAGACGGAGGGGTCCGACAGCCGATCAGTTCCAGTCATTCCACCAGGAAGGAGGTACACGGCTTGTGTTGTCTGTAGTTCAACCATGCCTAGACGATCCATACCGTGGTTCGATCGCGTCCGCATTGTTACTTTGTGAAAGGAAGAGCTTTCAACAAGGGAAGTGTCCAGGCATCTCGGAGTGAACCAAAGCGATATTGTTCAGACATGGAGGAGATACAGAGAGACAGGAACTGTCAATGAGATGCCTCGCTCAGGCCGCCCAAGGGTTTCTATTGCAGTGGATGACCGCTACCTACGGATTATGGCTCGGAGGAACCCCGACAGCAACGCACACCATGTTGGATATGCTTTATATGCAGCCAGAGCACGTCGTGTTACGACTCAAACTGTGCATAATAGGCTGTATGATGCGCAACTTCACTCCCGACGTCCATGGTGAGGTCGATCTTTGCAACCACGACACCATGCACCCGGTACAGATGGGCCCAACAACATGCCGAATGGACCGCTCAGAATTGGCATCACTTGCTCTTCCCCGATCAGTGTCGCATGTGCCGACAATCGTCGGAGACGTGTTTGGAGGCAACCCGGTCAGGATGAACGCCTTAGACACACTGTCCAGCGAGTGCAACAAGGTGGGGGTTCCCTGATGCTATGGGGTGCTTTATGTGGGGCCGACGTACGGCGTTGGTGGTCACTGAAGGCGCCGCAACCGCTGTACGATATGTGAACACCATCCTCCGACCGATAGTGCAACCATATCGGCAGCATATTGGCGAGGCATTCGTCTTCATGGACGACAATTCGCGCCCTCATAGTGCACGTCTTCTGAATGACTACCTTCAGGATAACGACATCGCTCGAGTAGAGTGGCCAGCCTGTTTTCCAGCCTTGAAACCTATCAAACATGCTTAGGATAGATGGAAAAGGGCTGTTTATGGACGACGTGACCAACCAACCACTCTGAGGGATGTACGCCGAATCGCCCCTGAGGAATGGAACAATCTGGACCAAGAGTGTCTTGATGAACTTACGGATAGTATGCTACGACGAATACACACATACATCAATGCTAAAGGACGTAGTGGTGTGTACAGCAATGTGGACCAGCACCTCTGAAGGTCTCGCTGTATGGTGGTACAACATGCAATGTGTGGTTTTCATGACCAATGAAAGTTGCGGAAATGATGTTTATGTTGATCTCTATTCCAATTTTCTGTACAGGTTCCATGACCAATGAAAGTTGCGGAAATGATGTTTATGTTGATCTGTATTCCAATTTTCTGTACAGGTTCCGTAACTCTCGGAACCGAGGTGATGCAATACTTTTCGTGATGTGTGTATATGCTGAGTCAGTCCTTCCGACAGTCGTTTCTTTTTCGATTTCTTCACATTTTTCGTGGAGCCATTTCGTCTTAGTTTCCCTGCACTTGCTATTTTTTTCATGCCTAAGCGACTTGTATTTCTGTATTCCTAAATTGTCCTGAACATTTTTGTGCTTCCTTCTTTCACCGATCAAATGAAGTATTTGTTCAGTTACCTATGGCTTATTTACTGTTACGTTCTTTGTACCTATCTTTTTCTTTCCATCTTTCGTGTTGCCCTTTTTAGAGATGTTCATTCTCTTGAACTGAACTGTCTACTATTCCTAATCGTAGTATCTATAGTCTTATAGAACTTAAAGCGCATTTTTTTCGGAGTCTGTGCCTGACCATGATGTAATCTAACTTAAATATTCCCGTATATTTCGGCCTTTTCCAAGTATATCTCCTCCTCTTGTGATTCTTGAACAGATATTCGATATTACTAGCTAATATTTATTGCAGAACTCAATTAGTCTTTCTCCTCTCATTCCTAATACCAAACCCATATGGTTCTGTTACCCTTTCCTTGCTCCTTTTCCTACAATCGCATTCCAGTCACGCATGACTATTAGAGTTTCACTTCCCTTTATGTATTGAATTACCCGTTCATTATCCTCATACAGTTTCTCTGTCTTCAGCTTGCCACTTCGACATGTGTACCTGAACTATTGCTGTCGGTGCTGGTTTGCTGCCGATTCTGATAACAACAACCGTATCACTGAACTGTTCACAATAACACATTGTCTGTCCTGCCTTTCTATTCGTAAGGAATCCTACTCCCGTTAGATTTTGCTGCTGCTGAAAGTATCCTACACTCACTGAACAGAAGTCCTTGTCATCCTTCCATTTCACTTCTCTGACCCCCGCTACATCTAGATTGAGCCTTTGCATGTCCCTTTTCAGATTTCCTAGCTTCCCTATTCCCTACCACGTTCAAATTTCTGACATGCACGTAGAGCTTTGTCTTTTCGTTGGTCATTCAGTCTTTTTCTCATGGTCACCTCCCCCTTGGCAGTCCGCCTCCGGAAATTCGAATGGGGGACTACTCCGGAATTTTTTGACAATGGACAGATCATCGCCGGCCGCGGTGGCCGAGCGGTTTTAGGCTCTTCAGTCCGGAACCGCGCGACTGCTACGGTTGCAGGTTCGAATCCTGCCTCGGGCATGGATGTGTGTGATGTCCTTAGGTTAGTTAGGATTAAGTAGTTCTAAGTTCTAGGGGACTGATGACCTCAGCTGTTGAGTCCCTAAGTGCTCACAGCCATTTGAACCATTTGACAGATCATCATGACACTTTTTCAGTTAAAGGCCACGTGTCCAGTGGATACACATTATGTGTCTTGAACGTGTAGTTTCGATTGCCTTCTGCATCCTCATGCCTTTGATCACTGCTGATTCTTCTACCTTCAGTGGCCACTTCCCACTTCAATGGCAAGAGAGTGCACTGAATCTCTTTCTGCTCCTCAGTCCTGGTTGACAACGCCGTTAGCAGAAATGAGGGTGACTTCTTTTGCTGGGAGTCTTAGATCGCCAAAACTAATGATTTATATTCAAAATCTGAGTAGTGACGGGGCGTTTCGAATACTAATCGAAGACGCTACCCCTAGACTATATGTACTGTACAAATACGCAAAGCAACTGACAGTAAGGCATCGATTCAATAGGACAAAAATCAAAATATCTTATGAAAAGGCAGGAAGGCTTATGGCTGAGGACATGAATTTGGAGCGAGCAGCAGGTTTCAGCAAGGAACAAGGTGAAAGATGCTTTAATAGACTATGGGACTTGATGCACAAATTTACAACCGTTCACGAACCAACTGAAACTTTTTTTTTCAACAAAAACAACTTTTTCACACGTTAAAATTTCATGTGCGATAGACGTATCCAAAAATGTAGAAGATCGAAATGCAAAGGTTAGGAAAACACATTGCTGTGCAAAACTGAAGGATGAAAATGAGCTTAGCGTGATGGGTGACTGCCAAGTAGCATACGTCAATGAACTTGGATCATGTTGAGAAGCCGGCCACTGTGACCCAGTGGTTCTAGGCGCTTCAGTCCGGAACCGCGCTGCTGTTGCGGTCGCAGGTTCGAATCCTGCCTCGGTCATGGATGTGTGTGATGTCCTTAGGTTAGCGAGGTTTAAGTACAGTAGTTCTAAGTCTAGGGAACTGATGACCTCAGATGTTAAGTCCCATACTGCTTAGAGCCTTTTGAACTATGTTGTGAAACAGCTACTACTGTACACTACAGAAGATAATTAAAAGAAATAACCAATAAAACGGACAGCAATTACACTTTTTTCAAAGACAATAGTTACAGCAAAGTCACGGCGATTTACGATAGTCTCCTGACATTGCAAAAGGAGGGGCAGGGATCTTAATAGGGGCGTTTCGCAACGTGTTGCCATGGCCACAATGCTGGAGATGAGTTCTCGTGGTAGCGCAATTGGCGACTGGCGGACAGTCAATGGTCCAAATGGACGCCTACCCACAGCATCTCTTTCGTGCTCGATTGGATTTAAATCGTGGGAAGAGACAAGCCAGTCCATTCTCCCAGTATCCTCCCGTTCCAAGAGCTCCTGCGACCTGCGCTGCTCGGTGTGATCTACCACAATAACTACATGCGATGCATGTTGTATCACCATACAGCGAGATCTTCAGAGGTGGTGGCCCAGATTGCTGTACACACCGGTACCCCTAATACCCAGTAGCACGTCCTCTTGCATCGATGCACGCCTGCATTCGTCGTGACGCACTATCCACAAGTTCATCAAGGCACTATTGGTCCAGATTGTTCCACTTCGCAACGGCGATTCGGCATAGATCCCTCAGAGTGGTTGGTGGGTCACGTCGTCCATAAACAGGCGTGTTCGATAGAATTCATGCCTGGAGAATATGCTGGCCACGTTATCTTGAAGGAAGTCATTCAGAAGATGTGCACGATGGGGGCGCGAATTGTCGTCCATGAAAACGACTGCCTCGCCAAAATGCTGCCGATATGGTTGCACTATCGGTTGGAGGATGGCATTCACGTACCGTACATCCGTTACGGCGCCCTCCATGACCACCAGCGCCGTACGTCGGTCCCACATAATGCCACCCCAAAACCTCCACCTTGCTGCACTCGCTGGATAGTGTGTCTAAGGCGTTCAACATGACCGGGTTGCCTCCAAACACGTCTCTGACGATTGTCTGTTTGAAGGCATAAGCGACACTCATCGGTGAGGAGAACGTGATGCCAGTTCTGAGCGATCCATTCGGCATGTTGTTGGGCCTATCTGTACCGCCCTGCATGGTGGCGCGGTTGCGAAGATGGACCTCGCCATGGACGTCGGGAGTGAAGTTGCGCATCATGCAGCCTATTGTGCACAGTTTGAGTCGTGACACGACGTCCTGTGGTTGCATGAAAAGCATTAGCCCACATGGTGGCGTTGCTGTCAGGGTTGCTCCAGCCATAATCCGTAGGCAACGGTCATCTACTGCAGTAGGAGCCGTTGGGCGGCCTGAGCGAGGCACTTCATCGACAGTTCCTGTCTCTCTGTATCTCCTCCATGTCTGAACAACATCGCTTTGGTTCACTCCGAGACGCCTGGACACTTCCCTTGTTGAGTGCCCTTCCTGGCAGAATGTAACAGTGCGGGCGCGATCGAACCGTGGTATTGATCTTCTAGGCATGGTTGAACTACAGACAACGCGAGCCGTGTACCTCCTTCCTTGTGGAATGACTCGAACTGGTCGGCTGTCGGACCCCCTCCGTCTAATAACAGGTGCTGCTCATGCGTGGATGTTCACATCTAAAAATGACTATGTCTGTGATACAATATCCACAGGCAACTGTTCTCAGGAGTTCTGGGAACTTGGGTAATGAAAACATTTTTGTTGTGCGTGTATAAAATCAATGAAAAAATAGTTTCAGCGACTGAGATCAATAGACTGTTCTACACATTTTCGACTTTAGCTGGTGGTGGTTTCTGAAGATGTTCTAAGCCTAGGCCGAAACTGGTCATTTAAATAGAATAACCATCGTGATCATGTGTTTTTTCACTCATTTTTTAAAGGTGTCATTTCTGTTCGTCTCACTGTGGGTTTCTTTCACTTACCTTCTGTATTATACTATAGCAGGTCTTTCTATTTGTTGGCCAAGTTTTATCGATCTATATGGATTAGCAGTGACACATGTGAAAGTTATTTTCGTCCTTAACTTTTGCACTCTGGTCTACTAAAAATCAAGGAACATAATTCCTTATGAGATCGAGTTTTGTAATTCTACTAAGTAACGTGTCATAGTACTGTTTAGTATGAATAACGTTCCAATACGACCTTTAGAAAATATCAGAATTTCGAAGAAGCTTACGTGTCCAATACTATAACAGATGGTTCAAATGGCTCTGAGCATTATGGGTCTTAACATCTAAGGTCATCAGTCCCCTAGAACTTAGAACTACTTATACCTAACTAACCTATGGACAGGACAGACATCCCTGCCCGTGGCAGGATTCGAACCGGCGACCGTAGTGATCGCGCGGTTCCAGACTGAAGCGCCTAGAACCGATCGGCCACACCGGCCGGCTGGTATATAATACAGTCTCCCAATTTTACAGCCAAATTGCACGGCCTTTTAATCGAATTCAATTGTGATTTTTGTTTAGTGACTACGTTATTAGCTGTTAAGTACCAATATTTGAATAATGATTCTCTGTGTGATCCGGAGACGAGAGAACAGTGGGTATTACATCACATTATTGATTAGTAGCACAAGTAGTTTCGTATATTAGCAGATGCATGAATCACCTTTCAGGGACATAGCAGCAGCCGTAGTTAATGTAGAGAGCAGGTCGCGTGCTGTTCGATTTGTTTTGATTGGTTAAAGTCGTCAGGCGCGAGCTTCTTCACCATGTCTATTACACTAACGGTAACACGTTAGACAAGGTCAAAGCAACACTCAACATCATCGTTAACAAGTACCAACTGTGAAACAAAGAAGATGTGGTCTTTTTCGGGGTTTATGTGTGGTTCTGTCATCGGATTTCAGAAAACTATGAACGTGGAAGTCGCAGAAGTTGCATCTGCATTACTGAGCGATTTTTTTATGTTTGACTATTTAAAATTTTTTACAGCTATCCTCAGTTTATAATTATCAGTTTCCACCAAGATGATGCTGAACATTAAACAGGTTCCTTTGCCAGGCGGACGACGTAAGGGTACCTGCACTGCGAAGTAGGCAGTTAGGACCAACAATGTAACTGCAGCCCATAAGGGCTCCTTCGCAACTGTCTCATGAAAATGGCCTGTAACGTCCAATTATTAAGCAACAGAAAATAGATAAAGTCACGGTGGTACGCTCATTCCTATTTGGAACCCATCTGAGACCTAACATGTCACTCAGAGCTTTTGTCAGTTTTCGGTGCTGCCAACACGTAACGCCCGCACAGATATCCTGTGTTCACCGCAATGGTGCTAAGCGCCAAGATGAACAAACCCCTCTGCTGGAAGCCTCTACAGCAGATCTTGACGTTTACAGGACGTCCCCTACATAATTTTGAGCAATCGAAAGACGAAAAACTGGGCGTCCGCTACAGGTCGAGACACCGCAAACAGCCTACACTACAGACTATACACTATCCGATCATAAGTGGCGGTTCAAATGGCTCTAACCACTATGGGACTTAATATCTGAGGTTATTAGTCCTCTAGACTTAGAACTACTTAAACCTAACTAACCTAAGGACATCACACACACACATCCATGCTCGAGGCAGGATTCGAACCTGCGACCGTAGCAGCAGCGCAGTTCCGGGCTGAAGCGCCTAGAACCGCTCGGCCACAACGGCCGGCTAGTATACAGGGTGATCTATTGATCGCGACCGCGCCAAATATCTCACGAAATAAGCACCAAAAGAAAAAATTACGAAGAACGAAACTTGTCTAGCTTGAAGGGGGAAACCAGATGGAGCTAAGGTTGGCCCGCTAGATGGCGCTGCCATAGGTCAAACGAATATCACGTTTTTTTTTTTTAAATAGGAACCCCAATTTTTATTACATATTCGTGTAGTACGTAAAGAAATATGAATGTTTTAGTTGGACCACTTTTTTCGCTTTGTGGTAGATGATGCTGTAATAGTCACAAAGATATGGCTCACAATTTTAGACGAACAGTTGGTAACAGGTACGTTTTTTAAATTAAAATACAGAACGTAGGTACTTTTGAACATTTTATTTCGGTTGTCCCAATTTGATACATGTACCTTTGTGAACTTATCATTTCTGAGAACGCATGCTGTTACAGCGTGATTACCTGTAAATACCACATTAATGCAATAAATGCTCAAAATGATGTCCGTCAACCTCAATGCATTTGGCAATACATGTAACAACGTTCCTCTCAACAGCGAGTTGTTCGCCTTCCGTAATGTTCGCACTTGCATTGACAATGCGCTGACGCATGTTGTCAGGTGTTGTCGGTGGATCACGATAGCAAATATCCTTCAACTTTCCCCACAGAAAGAAATCCGGGACGTCAGATCCGGTGAACGTGCGGTCCATGGTATGGTACTTCGACAACCAATCCACCTGTCATGAAATATGCTATTCCATACCGCTTCAACCGCACGCGAGTTATATGCCGGACATCTATCATGTTGGAAGTACATCGCCATTCTGTCATCCAGTGAAACATCTTGTAGTAACATCGGTAGAACATTACGTAGGGAATCAGCACACATTGCACCATTTAGACTGCCATCGATAAAATGGGGGCCAATTATCCTTCCTCCCATAATGCCGCACTATACATTAACCCGCCAAGGTGGCTGATGTTCCACTTGTCGCAGAAATCGTGGATTTTCCGTGTAATTATGCCGATTTACGTTACCGCTGTTGGTGAATGACGCTTCGTCGCTAAATAGAACGTGTGCCAAAAATATGTCATCGTCCCGTAATTTCTCTTGTGTCCAGTGGCCTGATGCATAGAAATATGGTTCGGGTGCAATCGATGTTGATATGTAGCATTCTGAACACCGACGTTTTTGAGATTCCCGATTTTCGCGCAGGTTGTCTGCTACTGATTTGCGGATAGCCACAGCAGCTAAAACATCTACCTGGGCATCATCATTTGTTTCAGGTCGTGGTTGAAGTTTCACAAGTGACTGAACACTTCCTGTTTCCTTAAATAACGTAACTATTCGGCGAACAGTCCAGACAATTCGATGATGTCGTCTAGGATACCGAGCAGCATACATAGCACAAGCGCGTTGGGCATTTTGATCACAATAGCCATACATCAACACGATATCGACCTTTCCGCAATTGGTAAACGGTCCATTTTAACACGGGTAATGTATCACGAAGCAAATACCGTCCGCACTGGCGGAATGTTACGTGATACCACGTACTTATACGTTTGTAACTATTAGAGCGCCATCTATCACAAAGCGAAAAACGTGGTCCAAGTAAAACATTCATATTTCTTTACGTACTACACGAATATGTAATAAAAACTCAGTTGATATCCGTTTGACCTATGGCAGCTCCATCTAGCGGGGCAACCATAGCGCCATCTGGTGTCCCCCTTCAAGCTAGATGAGTTTCGTTCTTTGTAATTTTTTTCGTTTGGTTCTTATTTCGTGAGATATTTGGCCCGGTCACGATCAATGGACCACCCTGTATACATAAGTACCGGTGTTCTCGCGGAATTGACCACTAGGTGCCACGAGAAATGGGCCCGCACCGCTATATTGCGTTGTCAGCGGAGAAACCAGTTGCATTAGAATGTGTCGGTCAAGAGGTCTCACAGACTTCGAACATAGACTAGTAATTGGATTTCACCTCAGTAACAGTGCTGTCAGCGACATTTCCACTCTTCCAAAGCTGCCCAAGTCGACAGTGGTGATGAGATCCTAATGTACAAAGGTGGAGAGACAACCACAATCCCAGGCAGACCTCATGAACTGTACCGGTGGAAGGGTTTGGCGAGTGCGTGGAGCACGTTACGTACGAGCAACGGTAGTGTCAACTGTGGAGTACAGAAGAGGTGGTCTTTTCGTGGTTAAGGTGTGGTCCCCTCATCGGATTTATGAAAACGCTGAATACAGAACGACGTGAACACATTTTAAAGTAATGTATACTGCATACAGTAGAGGAACAGTTTGAACACAGAGACAGTATCAACACGAGCATGTATCCTGTCATAAAGCAGCATCCACTATACAGTGGTCTTTGTACAATAACGCTTCTGAAACGGACTGGACTGACCAGAGTCTCCACCTGAATCTCACGGAACACCTTTGGGATGAGTTGGGGCGTCGACACCGTTCTTGAGAAACAATGCTCCACAGACACTCAGACACCTCACTGAATGTGTTTCCAGCAAAGTTCAAGCCGTCGTACATCTAGATCTACATATATACTCCGCTAGCCACCAAGCGGTGTGTGGCAGAGGGCTCAATTCGCGCCATAGTCATATTTCCCCGACTCTGTTCCACTCGCGGATCGCACGACGGAAAAACGACTGTGTGAACGCCTCAATACGAGCTCTGAGTGGTGATCATTGCGCGATTTGAAAGTTGGTGGTAATAATATATGCTCTACATTCTCGGCGAAGATCAGATTTCGGAATTTAGTGAGCAGCCCCTTCCGTTTAGCGCGTCGTCTATCTGCAAGTCTATCCCATTTCAAACTTTCTATGAGATTTGTAACGCACTCACGATGGGTAAATGTACCAGTCAGGAATCTTGCAGCTCTTCTTTGGACCATCTCAATTTCTTGAATGAGGCCCAACTGGTAAGGGTCTCATACAGACGAAGCGTAAAGGCGAAGGTGCCCGGACGCTTCTGATCAGACAGCGTACAGCTGAGGGTACCACTCTCCTCCCCTTTGTGGCCGAGCGGTTCTAGGCGCTTCAGTCTGGAACCGCGCGACCGCTACCACCGCAGTCTCGAATCCTGCCTCGGGCATGGATGTGTGTGATGTCCTTAGGTTAGTTAGGTTTACGTAGTCCTAAGTTATAGGGGAACGATGATCTCAGATGTTAAGTCCCATAGTGCTCAGAGCCATTTTAACCATTTTTCCTCCTCCTTGCTCCCACTTATCCCTTTTATTCGTGCGAACTCCACACTGCCTGTCCTAATAGCAGATGGCATTCATTTTGTAGCCTGTTTTCAGCTGATGTCTTTGTGAATCTGTGAACATGAGGCAACAATAGTGAGTTTATGGCTGATAACAGTAAATTTGTTGTTTTAAGCAATATCAATAACAGTCACGGTAAATCCTAACCTAAAATGTTCACATTTAATGCTAAATAATGATAATAACAAGAAATATTAATATGTATTACTAAAGTAACTGTACAATATGCGTGCCGCTAAAACTTACAAACGTGTCCCGGAACGATCAAGGGAGGTATATTTCTATGGCATGGTACCCCTCTATCCCCATCCATAAGAAGTTTCCCGTTTTTACTTGAAGGGCATGCTCTGAAGATATAAGGTCTGAGAAATTTCGCTCTCTAGAAATTTTCAGAACTTTCCAGGATTATTCGACAACATTCTAGAACATTCGAGAGTATTCTAGAGCATTCCATAACTTTTCAGAATGTTCTGGAATGTTCTATAATGATCCGGGATGTTCAGGAATGTTCGGGGATATTTTGGAACATTCGGGAAGATTCCAGCATGTTCGGAAACATCAAAGATTATTTTGTAACACTCCAGAACACTCTCGAATGTTGTGGAATATTCTGCAATATTGTGGACCATTCGAAGCCTTTTTTGTGGGTGCTGTAATTCGTTACTGGTGTGGCTACCCATTGGTAGTGGTATATAAAGCAAGACCTGTCGTGGGTTCGAACGTCAGATTCTTACCAGTGAAGAAGGGTGGAACCGAAATAGTAGTGCAGCGAGTGAATATAAACAAGCAGTGAAGTTTGCGTCGTCAAAGTGATAGTGTGACTGAATAAACTCGACAATAAAATGGCCATTTGAAACCGCAATTTTGGCAACTAAAAATAATGTTGTCGACGATATTAACTTTAATATTCAAAAGATAATTCCCAGTGAAGAGAGAATATACCAATCGATCGACACGATGGTAAACGTTGAAGAAACCTAACCTCTTTGCAAGTTACTAAGAATGCCATTACACTGCCCTTCGACTTAAAATTGGATCTCCGATCATACTAGTTCGAAATCTCAACTCAGCGAAATATCTAATGGAACGGAGATGATAGTCAAAAAGCTATCGAATAACATCACCGAAGCCAAACTTATGACTGGAAAGTACAAAGGATACCACTGATCCTTGCTGAATTGCTGCCACTACAATTTAAAAGACTGGATTTTCCAATCAAATTAGTCTTAGGTTTTACAATTCAAAAAGCGCAGTGACAAACTTTAAAATATTGCGGCATTGACCTCAAGACTCCTACTTCTCTCACGGTCAACTATATGTAGCTTGCTCTCGAGTACGAAATTCGAAAATTTGTACATATGTACCCCGGATAATAAATTGAAAAATGTTGTTTATAACCAAGTATTATAAATAGTTAGAACACGTTTTCCATATATATATTTACTTCTTATACTCTAAAGTTCATCCTTTCACTCCATCTATCACACAATATCAACTCCCTGAGTGTAGCCGGGTACCCTAGCTAGTTATATAAATTTCTCCACTGTTATCAACAAAATTAGTTTGTATTTTCTTTCCACTTAATGTTCCTCTAATGTCCCAACCTTTCTTATTTAGGTATATACAATGTAGGAAGCCTATACGTTGCGTTAACACGAGAGAAAAGGAGTCTGTTACCACAGTAGATATTTACATTTTTATCATTGTTGGTAGCATTTTTGTATCTCATGTTCTTTCCACTTAAGACTGTAGATACCAACTTTTGTAACTTCAGTGTTTACAAACTGTACGTGATATTGTATATGTTCTAACACGACAGAAAAAGTAGCTGTGACCGCAGGAGATATTATTACTTTTAAATTTATATTTTTAATCATTGTTAGAATCAAAAACCTTCACAAAACTTCGAGACATGGACTGAAATAGTGTTTCGTTTAGCCTTTTGCTACATCACAGCGCCATAGGTTACACCAAAGTCGTATGCACAACACATATATCTCATATTAATTCACATAAATTCCACAGATCATGGAAGTATATGCCTTTCAAGCACGTAATGGAAATGAAATAAACTGACTAATAACAGTAAAGTTGTTCAAAAATGGTTCAAATGGCTATGAGCACTATGGGACTTAACTTCTCAAAAATGTTCAAATGTGTGTGAAATCTTATGGGACTTAACTGCTAAGGTCATCAGTCCCTAATCTTACACACTACTTTAACCTAAATTATCCTAAGGACAAACACACACACCCATGCCCGAGGGAGGACTCGAACCTCCGCCGGGACCAGCCGCACAGCCCATGACTGCAGCGCCTGAGACCGCACGGCTAATCCCGCGCGGCACTTTGTTTAACTTCTTAGGTCATCAGTCCCATAGAACTTTAAACTACTTAAAAGTAACAACCTAAGGACATCATACACTTCCATGCCCGAGACAGGAATCGAACCTGTGACCGTAGCGGTCGCACGGTTCCAGATTGTAGCGCCTAGAACCGCTCGGCCACCTAGGCCGGCAGCAAAGTTGTTATTTACATAGAGACTAATGTACCTCTCCTCTCTGAATTCAACGTAAATTTCTTGTTGCATACAATGTTTCAATTAAGATGATCCCGGTGTTACGACTGTGGCACCTGTTCACTCGCCGTCTGCTAATTAACCTTAACTGATGAGAGTAATAACTCACTGCTTGATTCGCGCCTTTAAGCGGGGTCCCCTTGGACGACGCTAAATGGAACGGAGTCTCTGTCCTTGGTCTCCACTTGTTAGAGGAGCTGGTGGGGAAGTTTATACAGCCACACACTGATGTGTGCGATATACCGCCACACACCGCCCTACAGATCGACTACCTTTGGGCTCTAGCGAAAGAGTAGTCAACAGTGATAACTGCCGACGTTGCCACAGTAATGGCGATTTATACAGTTGGGAAGTAATTTTACGTTATTAACCTAGTTGCGTACACCTCTTGAAATTATCACATGAACTGTACAGTGACCCTTAGTTGTCTGCTGAAGAAACACCCTTACTATAGAATATTTTATTATGAAACTAGACTTTAATATAATAATAAACGCATTTATTTCTCTCTGTGATGTACTTTTTCCATCAATGTCAGTATTAATCCATCCAGAATTCGAGACCAATGTAAAAAAAAAAAAATGCTGTCACTGAAGCTTCTCAGTGATGAAATGTAAAAGTGACGCGGATCTAATGATTTTATTTGCAGTTTAATTAGATGAAGATGTTATTAATTTAACGAAATACACTATTACAGAAATATTTTGATATCTTGTCAGTTATTCGTTAGTCCCTCATTCATTATTACCACACTCTTGGCATAACTTAGCCTTATGTTGAGGGCAGCACGATTTTCTGCATTTACCACGTACCAATGATGTTTTCCTGTCCTTTGAATATGGACGTATGAAACACCTTTTGCACTTTGAAGTCACAACTTACGCTATGTAATCAAAAGTATCCAGACACCTCCAAAAACATACGTTTTTCATATTAGGTGCATTCTGCTGCCAGATATTCAACATCTGCGACCTCATAGTGGTTAGACATCGTGAGAGAGGGCGCCACGAACTTGTAAGTCATATTCAGCAACGTGTCCGGATACTTTTGATCACATAGTGTATTTAGATGTCGATGTGGAAGATACTGGACAGCAGCAAGCTAGTCGAAAGACGAGGAAAACAATTTGCACTGCTATTCGTTATCAATGATTATCGTGCCCGTCGTGAGCAGGCAGCATAGGTAGCTCCCGAAGAAAATCAAGAACGACTGGTTGTAAAAAATAACACACAATCAGAATTACACGTATGAAAATACTGACTGAAGTAATTTATCGACGAATGTAAGGGTAAAATTGAATGTAGAGTAGTGGGTACTCCGAGGGAAAATTTAGGAAAAGCAAGGAAGCTTGCTATGGACACGCCACGACGAGTTGTCCGCCGTCAGAGGAGCGAGACACACGAGAGAAAAAAATGGTTCAAATGGCTCTGAGCACTATGGGACTCAACTGCTGTGGTCATCAGTCCCCTAGAACTTAGAACTAATTAAACCTAACTAACCTAAGGACATCACACACATCCATGCCAGAGGCAGGATTCGAACCTGCGACCGTAGTAGCCGCACGGGTCCGGACTGCGCGCCTAGACACACGAGAGAGGCAACCGCCTTGTGCGCATGCGACAAAACTAGTAGCTAAGTCCTAGCGGCGAACATCAGCCGTTTCATTGTCAGTGTGGCAAGTAGGTGACTGTTGGTTGGACAGGCTGTAGCGTCGGCCACCCCTAAAAGCTCCCGCGATTTCCTCTGGCGCGGTGACGGTAACGTGTATTGCATTAGTAGCTTCGGAGGGGACTTGAAATGGCAAACAGGTAGTTTCTATTTTAGGTAGTGTGGCATCAACTACACGAATAGAAAGGCAGTCTATACTAGACGGGTATGACTTAAAAGTTTAAGAGGCGAAAATAATGAAGGTGAAAGACAGGTATGCTGGTTGAAAGTACTGATACTCAGTTTCTGCACTGGAAAGGCAATGAGGAAAGTGAAGGACCCTCTCGATGTGGCAGTGGATTGTCAGCGATACATGACACTACAGTAGTAATCCAAGTAATCGAGAGAGGCGATGCACTGGTAAGGAAGCTGGAGCGGCCATTCAGATTTAGGCTTTCCTAAATCGATTTTGCCTGTGACGTTTATACCACGCTGCAGGTCGTGATTTAATTTCAATACAGGGTTACAGTCATTGCTGCAACTATGCGAGTCAGAAGAGACGGGCAGATCTATTATGTATGACAGATGCTGAAGACACGCGCACCCGCAGTGTGACCACCGAGATGACACTTTGCCTTAGAGCTGAGGCTTCCAGTAGAAACACTTGTGCAAAATTGGAGTCAACATACATAACACCAAGTGGCAATAATTACCGAAAATTTGTATTTTTGTTAAAAATAAGCTTCATAAGATAAATTAATGACGGAAAGTAACCCGACGAATGTCGACAGAGATAGCCAGTCCCTGACAGAAATTCTCCCTGTGCGAGCAAATGAGAAACTGTTAAACGCCGTCAAACATTCGAAGTACCATGGGGGTCATTTTTGACCCACGAGGGCTTTTCGAGGGCTCTGCCCCCATGCATAATCATCCCAGGACCAAACGCTCCCGTGACTTTTGATCATTTATGGGGTTGTACAATTCACCAAAATTTCATCCCCCTAGCCCACCTAGAAGTATGAAAAAGGTACTCGTTATTTCAGTAGTAACATGTGGGTAATTTTTGGCGCACACGCATTTTAAGGCAATTTGATATGAGACACTAATTAGTTTCTGGGTGTGCCTCGACGTCATTCACGAGATGTTGGAGTATATTACGACACTTTGGGCCAAAAAGAAAGTGAAATAGGAAGAATTCGGGGGTCGGGCGATATTTTATATCAGGGCGGCTTTCCATTTTCTACGGAGTAGCGACATACAAACCTACTGAGTGACTCGGGGAAACTACGGAGGTAGGAAGGCCGGCCCACCTCTTCTTTCTACACTGCTGTCTATGACACTGCATCATTGTTCGTAAGCGTAAAATACAGTACACCTCCATAGAACACTGAAGGTCCATGCAAAAGTCACTTGTGCACCTACACCGTTCTCCGTATTAATCACAAGACTATCGAGAGCTTTATACACTGTCAGGCACGAACGCCTTCTCCTCCTATAATAACGCGGTATACCAAGTGAAAAGGAAAAAAAAATATTCTGAGTTACATGCATGCTGGATGTCAGGTGAAAGAGAGTACTGAGAAGTAACTTCCAGATACCGTGAAGTTTTATAATGAAACTAAGGGTGGAGTCGATGTAGTTGACCAAATGGCTGGACACTACAGTATAAGAGCTGGCACCCACCGATGGCCTGTACATGTCTTTTACAATATTCTTCACCTTGCCATGATCAACGCTGACACAACGTTCAAGTTACAGTTACCTCTAAGATTTCTCTCTAAGACTTGATCCTCAGAGTAGCAAGTGAGTTTGCTGCCCTCTATAAACTGCAGAGAGGAACCAATTTCCCCTTGCAGACACTCGATACCGGCGGTGTTGTCAAAATCAAGTCTCATGTAAACAACAAAGGGAAGTAAAATATGAAACGTTTGCTTCAAGTGCAGTACGTATGTGTGCAAAAGCTACCAAGGAAAAATCCTTTCAGACTGTCTGAACTGTGAGCCCATCCCAGCTTAGGCTGATCGTAATTAGAGACTGAAGTTATTTGATCTTATGACTTAGTACCTCGATTACAATAAGCAGCCGGCTGGTGTGGGCGTGCGATTCTAGGCGCTACAGTCCGGAGCCGAGCGACCGCTACGGTCGCAGGTTCGAATCCTGCCTCGGGCATGGATGTGTGTGTTGTCCTTAGGTTAGTTAGGTTTAATTAGTTTTAAGTTCTAGGCGACTGATGACCTCAGCAGTTAAGTCGCATAGTGCTCAGAGCCATTTGAACCATACAATAAGCAAGAAAACACGAAGAGCATTTTAGTCGCCATCTGCATTTTAGAATCTTTCGCAAATGCTCCGTACTTAATTTGTCTGTAACAGTAAAAATACTATTTGTACTGACAGAAACAATGTTTTGGTTCCCTTTTAAATTTTTTATAAAGAAAAACATAGTAACGTTGTTTTATTTTCCTGTTTTAATGATGATTGATGAAAGACTGTGGAATTTCTTCTGTAAAATTTAAAATTAAAAAAGTTTATTTCTGAAAATTTATGTTTAACAGTGCGCTATTCATTTTAGAGACCAAATCATCCTTTGGTTACGCTTTAGAATCCTCCTGAACATATTGTCAACATGGCGTCACTCAAAACATCACGAATATACGAATAAAACGGTGGTTTCCTACTGTGGGTCAAAAATGTCCCAAATGGTACTACTAGGGGTACATCGAAGTCTGGTACTTCTAGTGTTTAAAGAAGTCCGCGCTCAGAGATCTGAGAATATAACTCGTTACCAAACGAACAAGTTATAGTTTTGTAGTTAAAATGAAATAAATATTAAAAGCACCTCAGGCAAGTATAACGTGATATTAAAGGACGCGCAACAAAAGACAGTGATACTGGGTGCAATAGTCGCGGCAGTAATTTCGCCACCTCCTTCTTCTTCTCTGCCTTGTCCCGTTCACCTCTGTGAGGTCGGCATTGTCGTATGGGTTTTGGCATTGTTAATGGTAAGCTGGGTCGGATGTCCTTCCTCACGCCACCAATTTCCCCTCTCCCCTCCCTCTGTCTATCTCTAGTTTTGTCGGCCAATGAGACCGAGCGGTTCTAGGTGTTTTAGTCTGGAACCGCGCTGATGCTACGGTTGCATGTTCAAATCCTGCCTCGGGCATGGATGTGTGTGATGTCCTTAGGCTAGTTGCGTTTAAGTAGTTCTAAGTCTAAGTGACTGATGAACTCAGAAGTTATGTCCCATAGTGCTTTGAGCCATTTAAACCACTTTTTTGTCTAGTTTTAATTTCATCTGCATGTATGAGACAGCTTTTTTTTTTATCTAAATGTTAGGGCATCGTGTACCATATCTGATGCGATGAGAGGGTACCAGCCCGGTATTCACTTAGCTGACTGTGGTAAACCGCTTAAAAACCACGTCGAGGTTGGATACTACCTGCGGATGGATCCACTGAATGTGCTATTATTTGCGTCCGAGTAGCGAATACACTGCTAACCGTACACGTATTAGCTGCGTGCCCGACGTTGGTTACCAACAGTGGAGCGTGCAGTGGGCACTGAAAAATGTGTAGCGAGAACGGAAATCAACTACAGGTGACAGAGTTTTGTTTCTAACGAAGTCTAAGAAGGTCACGTCGAGAAACGCTTGAAAGCTTAACTGCAGACTATGTAACAGGTACGACTCGTGAAGAGTTCTCACAGCCACGAACTTCACAATGCGCAATAAGCACAAGAAAGATGTCATTGTGATTAGCAAAAATTTGCACTCCCTAAACTGCCAAGGACCTATCGGCATTGTATGTAATTATACCTAAACAATTTATCAACTGCTTTAGATAAAAACTGGTTATTTGTTGACGACATCGAGAATAGCATTATACGGCTAATCACAGCAAAAAATAGTGTGAAACACTATTTATAGGCAGCAGTTTTACTAGCTACCCCTCCCTTTTTAAGCAGCTTTTCGTGGTTAATCGTTTTAAGAATTGTACGTAAGCCGCGCCGCGCGGTTTTAGCCGTGCGGTCTGGGGCGCGCCAGTCTGCTTTCGGCTGCGGTGGGGCGAGGACGTCCGCTGCGCCCCGCCGTGCGCGACCGTGAGTTCTCGCTTGTGTTTACTTTCGCGCGGCGCGAGTTGTATTTGTTCAACGTTCAGCGCGGCTATGGCACACACATGGCGCCACGATACGATCAAAATTACTTTTCAACCAGATCATGCGCCTATGAAATAGAACAGTTCATACGCGACGATCTACGTTTAGATCCGGCGACTGTCGCCGGAATACATTTTTCTATAACGGCGAGCGTGGTTTATGCGAAAATGACCAGGTCTGCGCGACAGTGGTGTCTAAATACTCGAACTCACTCAGATTCAAACATTATGACGGGCATATCGGTGCCGTGACGGTGGATCATGCAGGCATGGGCCTAAGGACTGTTCGGGTTTTTGAGCTCCCCTTCGAGGACCCAGAGGTAGTTGTCAAGGACGCCTTCCGACCATATGGCAATGTTATCAGCCACGTTGCAGAAAAGTGGCAAACTTTCTCGACGTACAAGGTCTACAATGGTGTGCGCCAAATTAAACTTGAGCTCAAGAAACATGTGCGCCCTATTTGAACATCGGTGGCTGTCGTGCAATCATCATGTACGACGGTCAACCGCGTACCTGTTCCGGATGTGGGCAGGAAGGCCATGTTCGATCGAGCTGCTTACAACGTAGAATTATGCAGATACCGGTGGGAGACTCCGTTTCCCCGACGGGGACGACAATCCTGCCCCTCACGTACGCTCAGACGACGATGCGCACCATAGTTGAGGACGAAACGGGCGATCAGACCCTTCCATCGACGTCAGAAGTACCAAGGGAGGAAGAAGAAGGACCCCCTATGCCAACCTATATGTCGCCCCTCCACAGCAACAACAGCAGCAACAGTCCCATGGAATCCAGACGCAACATAACGTTCAGAACACGATGGACGTGGACGCGAACATTGTCCCGACCGCGGCTTTCCTAGCGGAAGGTGATACGACGCTGGATTTCCTCCCACATTCGGATACGGATGTCCACGTTCGAAAGCAACGTTCGCCTCGACGACGCAAGCGACGTCGGCGGACCCCTTCTGACGATTGCCTCCTACACACGGCCGGTCAAGAAGGTGACATCTCATCAGACGGCATGGATGCTGCGCCTGCTGAGGATCTAAGTGGTGTAGACGGTTCACTTGCCCATACCACGAGTGCCGAGTTACTTCTTGCACCACGGATTCAGCAGGTCGCGTTGGTGGATGGCGCTCCGTCTACCTCTACCAAAGACGACGTACGTGAGAGAAATTTGAGTGCCGATCGGCTACACAGCATCGTGTTGCACCCACTGTGGTCGGACGATGTTGAGGAACTTCCTGGAGAGGGTACGGGTGACAGAGGAGGGAGTAGCATTGGAGATGCCACTCCTAGCGTGAAAGACTCATACTTTGTAACGGCTTTGGTGGGTCCGGCATCTCTTGTGGCTATTTTTGATTGCCATGGCGTCTACTCTAGGTGGAGAGACTAGGCAGAACACCTTTCACCTTGCCACCATCAATATCAATGCGATAAGGGCACCACACAAACTGACAATGCTACAACGCATGCTCGATGCGGAGGGCATCGACGTGGCCCTCTTACAAGAAGTATGTGTCGCTAGTTTCCCTGACTTCTACGGATATACCGCCCACATCTCCCACGCATCTTCTACCGATTGTGGCGTGGCTATCCTGCTACGGGACGGCTTGGCGGCTACGGACGTACTGTACTTACCGAGTGCAGGAGCCATGGCAGTAACTGTCAATGGTGTCCGAATAATCAATGTATATGCCCCTTCAGGATCAGGGAGGCGGAGAGATCGGGCTCGCTTTTTTTCGGAAGATATTACGCGTCTATTTATGGGCCGCATAGACGATATGGTGATCGGAGGAGATTTTAACTGCACATTATCTCCGTCTGATCAGCAGCCACATCACGTCCCGTGTGCGGAATTGGAAATGCTAGTGCGTGACCTGCACCTGATCGACACGTGGCGCCACATCCATGGCCCAGCTCCTGGTTACACCCATTATACAAGTCATTCATCAAGTCGGTTGGATAGGATTTACGTCACAAGCACCCTTTCGACGGCGACGAGAGGAGCTGAGCTCTGGCCCACTGCATTCACCGACCACACAGCCTATATTTGCACCATTGCCCTCCAACCTGCACGTGTGTGGCGCAGTAGGCCCCCCCTGGAAACTGAACGTCGCCCATCTGGACGAGCCGGCATGTAAGGGTGCTATCGAAGAGTCGTGGAACGCGTCCTTACAGCGTCGTGGTCGTTACCGATCGACCCTCAGTTGGTGGATTGAATGTGCGAAACCTGCTCTTAGGCGCACCTTCATGGCTTACGGCCGGGAAGCGGCGGCATGGAGGAGGAGCACGGAAAACTTTTATTACACCGTCCTACGGGAATGTCTTGCTATGGAGCCCTCACTTGACCGGCAGATCATAGTCAATCGCGCGAAAGCGCAGCTCGTCATCTTAGCACGCCAACATTTACAAGGCGCTGTTATACGGTCGCGTGCTCCAGACATGATACAATCAGAAAGTCCATCTATGCACCACGTGCTCCTAGAACGGGGGAGGCGCCGTAGGGCACTGGTAACCGACATGATAACGAACGACGGACGACACGTGGCAGAACAAGCAGATATAGCAGAAGCCTTCTATGGGCATTACGCTCAACTTTATTCAGCAGTGCTCCCTGATATGGCGACGGTAGACACCGTTTCAGCACATGTCCACGGTACAGTTCCACCAGACATGGTACCGACTTTACTGGGAGAAGTGACAGAAGCGGAAGTGCTCGACGCCATTGGTAAAGGTGCTCCCCATAAATCACCAGGAATCGATGGATTACCATTAAAGTTCTATCGAGCATTTAAACAACTGTTGGTGCAGTGTTGGGTTGAAATATGTCAGGAATTGATGTCCCCGGGTATTCCGTTGCCTGCACCGTTCTTGGAAGGACTAATTGTCCCCATCCATAAGCCGAAGGGACGGAATCATATCCGCGATTAACGCCCCTTAACGTTACTGAACAGCGAGTTCAAGATCTTTTCGAGGCTGCTATCAGAACGTCTTCCCGCCACACTATTGCACGTCCTGTCCAGCGATCAGATGTCGTTTGGGGGACCCAACAACATCAGAACTGCGTTATGTCGTTACAGAGATCTCATCTCCCTTGAACGGGTGAGACGTTTACCGGCTGCCCTGGCGTCTATCGACTTTAGCCAGGCTTTTGACCGTTCAACGGCGCATGGAATACCCTGACCCCTTTATCACAGTGTTGACACGCCTTCTGCATGGGGCTACTTCTCGAGTTCTTGTTAATGGAAGACTGGCGGCACCCATGCCGATCCACCGATCAGTAAGACAGGGATGTCCATTATCAACATTGTTATTTGCATTGGCCTTAGAGCCCTTGTTGTGTGGTCTCCGAGACAGGCTCACTGGGATACAGTTCGGCGGCTCCATCTATCGCTGCACCGCATATGCGGATGATTTGATGATCGTCATACGTGGAGCTGACGATATGGCAGCGGCGTTGGACAGGATTGCAACCTACGGTACAGCGTCTGGTAGCCAAATCAACGTTGATAAGTCTGTCGCCTTGAGCATCGGGATTGGGCTACCGCAGGAACACATGGCCCCCTTTACGCTTCAGTGATACTGTGCGCTGCTTGGGCTCAGATTTCATGAACGACATGCGACGCGCGACGACGCTCAATTATCGACACCTTCTTAACCAAATTAGGGCCGGAATTGCAAATCAGCGCTTGCGATCCCTCAACATCGTTCAGCGGGCGTATTATGGCAATGTATACCTTCCGTCCCGCATACCGCATGTAGCCCAAACGCTACCCATTCCGAAACCCTTGGCTCGTAGCGTTATGGCAGCGCTGGGGTACTTCGTCACCGCTGGTATGTTACTGAAGATCAGATACGTATCTCTTACCCTCCCCAAGGAATAAGGTGTTCTCGGCCTAGTCAACGTCCATGATAGGGCCATTGTCCTCTATGTTAGCTCACATTTATGTCTGCTGCGCCGTTGTCCTACGAGCCTCACGAGTTGCTTCTGACGGCGCTACGACCTGCTTCACTAAGAACGCCGGTGCCACTACAGGACATCTCAGCGCCCCTCTTTTATATAGGACGTTTCTATTTAGAACAAAGTTATTGCAGTGTAGCGCTCACGACACCACCAATGGCCACAGCTCGACGCCTCTATCATGACATGCTGCAACGCCGCCCCCTAAATGTGGTCGAACTAAAATATCCTGACGTACGGTGGCGCGTGGTGTGGAAGACTGTACACGATGCCATGCTTGATTCCGATGTTGTTTCCCAATGGTACATAGACGTTAATGGGAAGCTGGTGACGCAAGAACGTCTCTACAATATCCACATGGCAGAATCTCCCAATTGTGTGGGTTGTAATACAGTAGATTCTGACGAGCACCACCTCAGCTGTGGAGAGGCGGAACCGGTTTGGCACCTAGTGCGGCAGATGCTGGCTTATCTCTTGCGAGTTAGGCCGGAGCATATATCTGCACGCACGTTATTGTTTCCGAATGAGACATTTTAGCCCAAGACTCGAACCAACTCCGTCACCTGGATATGCGGTCCATTACCTCTGTCGTGACGGACACAAGATTTTCCTTGACTTCTGGTTCTATTTGCAAGAAAGACATCATACTATTTCCGAGCATATCAGATATCGACAGTGCTTCGCAAACTACCTATGGAGTGCCTTTCACAGCCCGCCGTGCAGCTGGAATGTTCCAGGCAGTGGCAGGTGAGGTCAGAACGAACTACAAACGCGCATATATTGAACAATCTTTATCAGTGGGCGCAGTCGCTGGGAAGCCTAACTACGACGTGGTAGCTTTCTTTTCATGTTATTTATGTTTAATATCTTCGATGGTGTCTTTATTGTGTTTTAGTTTTCCAGGCTTGATTAACTACGACTGTTCGCACATTGATATCTATATACAAAAAGAAGATTTTTTTTAAAAAGTGGGTAGGAGACTTGCGTTCGAATCCAAATAAATACACAAGAACAAAATAAGAACAAAATGAACAACAAATAAAATATAATAAAGTATTATACCCTATCCTTTCTCCTTTTATTTTTTATAAAAAGTTCAGAGGCATATTTAATTTTTGTTCGTTGGCGGAACCTAAAGTGGTGGCGAACGAACGCCCTAGTTACCTTCAGGGTTCGAGTTCTCCCTCGGGTATGGGTGTGTGTGTTTGTCCTTAGGATAATTTAGGTTAAGTAGTGTGTAAGCTTAGGGACTGATGACCTTAGCAGTTAAGTCTCGTAAGATTTCACACGCATTTGAACGTAAGCGGTCTATTTTTTTTTATTTTTTTTTTTTTTTTAGTTTACTGACAAGCAAGCCTGTTGATGCGTCCACAGTGACCCTTCAGCTACTAAGTAATAGTTTGCCAGTAAAGTTTCTCCGTCGGCTGTTTACGTTGACCTCCACGTGGCTGTTCATTCTGCTGTTCTCGCTATTTAACCAAATAGTCTCTGAAAGGATATCGTTTCCACCTTGATCCCACTTGATTTGGCAAAATGCAATCTTTGGGTCATGTAAGGAAATAAATTAGCCAGTGTTACATTTCATACTTCCTGAAGATTCTTTTTGGGGCTTCCTTTTCTCTCTTCTGGCGAAGTAGACGATTGTTTAGTAAACGATGCTATGAACCATTCAACCAGACGTCGCTGATGCACGTCAGTTTTCATTGGATGTGTAAGCTGTTAACGTCTTTATGTTGGTAACTCCTCGTAGTACTCAGTACGAAAATCGCTGACTGCGCTGTGTGCAGTCTGTGGCTGATTGAATCATTGTTGGGATATCAGTAGTTGGTGCCTTCAGTAGTTATAATCTTTTACTTCGCTGACAATATTGGCGCTCACTGTATTGCAGTAGTTCGAGTAACAATGATTTTTGTAAGTGATTCATGAAAGGTATAGGATATTGTTAGTCAGGGCCATTCTTTTGTAGGGATTATTGAAAGTCAGATTGCGTTGCGCTAAAAATATTGTGTGTCTGTTTAGTGAAGATTAGAATAGGTAAAGGGAAAACTGAGTACGTTGTGTTTTGCTTAGCTGTTTGAAAATCAAATAAAGTTGAAGTTTACGAGCACATTCATTCATAATTTTTCAAATGGGACGTTTCAGATGTATTCTAAAGATGTCTCGTTGTCTTCATTGAAATTCTTCTCCGTTGCTCACGCCTTCTAATACTACAGTTTTCGACGGTGAAAGTAACAGCCTCAACTACATTTTCCTCCATCACTATGGGCAGAATTCATTTCTTAGATACCAGCGACGAATGCGTGCGAAAGTTTTCATTCGAAGCTGAACGATATATTCTGTCATTCGTATCCCAGCATATTCATTTTTTGGAAGCCGGCAGTGATATGCAAAAACCGCTTACGTAAAAATGAATATCGTGAATTTGAAAAACGGTAAGCGAAATAAGAAAATAGTGGACAAGGAGCAATTTCTACAGCAGGAACTGTTCGAATTTGTTGTTGTTGTTGTTGTTGTTGTGGTGGTGGTGGTCTTCAGTCCAGAGACTGGTTTGAAGCAGCTCTTCATGCTACTCTATCCTGTGCAAGCTTCTTCATCTCCCAATACGTAGTGCAGCCTACATCCTTCTGAATCTGTTTAGTGTATTCATCTCTTGGTCTCCCTCTACGCATTTTACCCGCCTCGGTGCCTTCCAATACTAAATTGGTGATCCCTTGATGCCTCAGAACATGTCCTACCAACCGATCCCTTCTTCTTGTCAAGTTGTGCCACAAACTCCTCTGCTCCCCAATCCTATTCAATACTTCTTCATTAGTTACGTGATCTACCCATATAATCTTCAGCATTCTTCTATAGCACCACATTTCAAAGGCTTCTATTCCCTTCTTGTCCAAACTATTTATCGTCCATGTTTCACTTCCATACCTGGCTACACTCCATACAAATACTTTCAGAAACGATTTCCTGACATTTAAATCTATACTCGATGTTAACAAATTTCTCTTCTTCAGAAACGCTTTCCTTGTCGTTGCCAGTCTACATTTTATATCCTCTCTACTTCGACCACCATCAGTTATTTTGCTCCCCAAATAGCAAAACTCCTTTACCACTTTAAGTGTCTCATTTCCTAATCTAATTCCCTCAGCATCGCCAGACTTAATTCGACTACATTCCATTATCCTCGTTTTGCTTTTGTTGATGTTCCTCTTATATCCTCCCTTCAAGAAACTGTCCATTCCGTTCAACTGCTCTTCCAAGTCCTTTGCTGTCTCTGACAGAATTATAATGTCATCGGCGAACCTCAAAGTTTTTATTTCTTCTCCATGAATTTTAATACCTACTCCGAATTTTTCTTTTGTTTCCTTTACTGTTTGCTCAATATACAGATTGAATAACATCGGGGATAGACTGCAACCCTGTCTCACTCCCTTCCCAACCACTGCTTCCCTTTCATGCCCCTCGACTCTTATAACTGCCATCTGCTCTCTGTACAAATTGTAAATAGCCCTTCGCTCCCTGTATTTTACCCCTGCCACCTTCAGAATTTGAAAGAGATTATTCCAGTCAATATTGTCAAAAGCTTTCTCCAAGTCTACAAATGCCAGAAACGTAGGTTTGCCTTTTCTTAATCTAGCTTCTACGATACGTCGTAGAGTCAGTATTGCCTCACGTGTTCCCGCATTTCTACGGAATCCAAACTGATCTTCCCCGAGGTCGGCTTCTACCAGTTTTTCCATTCATCTGTACAGAATTCGCGTTACTATTTTGCATCCGTGACTTATTAAACTGATAGTTCGGTAATTTTCACATCCGTCAACGCCTGCTTTCTTTGGGATGGGAATTATTATATTCTTCTTGAAGTCTGGGGGTATTTCGCCTGTCTCATACATTTTGCCCACCAGATGGTAGAGTTTTGTCAGGACTGGCTCTCCCAAGGCCGTCAGTAGTTCCAATGGAATGTTGTCTACTGCGGGGGCCTTGTTTCGACTCAGGTCTTTTAGTGCTCTGTCAAACTCTTCACGCAGTATCGTATTTCCCATTTCATCTTCATCTACATCCTCTTCCATTTCCATAATATTGTCCTCAAGTACATCACCCTTGTATAGACCCTCTATATACTCCTTCCACCTTTCTGCTTTCCCTTCTCTGCTTAGAACTGGGTTTCCATCTGAGCTCTTGATGTTCATACAATTGGTTCTCTTATCTCCAAATGTCTCTTTAATTTTCCTGTAGGCAGTATCTATCTTACCCCTAGTGAGATAAGCCTCTACATCCTTACATTTGTCCTCTAGCCATGCCTGCTTAGCCATTTTGCGCTTCCTGTCGATCTCATTTTGGAGACGTTTGTATTCCTTTTTGCCTGCTTCATTTACTGCATATTTATATTTTCTCCTTTCATCACTTAAATTCAGTATTTCTTCTGTCACCCAAGGATTTCTACTAGCCCTCGTCTTTTTACCTTCTTGATCCTCTGCTTCCTTCACCACTTCACCCCTCAAAGCTAACCATTATTCTTCTACTGTATTTCTTTCCCCTATTCTTGTCAATTGTTCCTTTATGCTCTTCCTGAAACTCTCTACACCCTCTGGTTCTTTCAGTTTATCCAGGTCCCATCTCCTCAAATTCCCACCTTTTTGCAGTTTCTTCAGTTTTAAGTTTTAACCTAGAGTTCATAACCAATAGATTGTGGTCAGAATCCACATCTGCCCCTGGAAATGCCTTACCATTTAAAACCTGGTTCCTAAATCTCTGTCTTACCATTATGTAATCTATCTGACACCTCCCAGTATCTCCAGGCTTCTTCCATGTATACAACCTCCTTTTATGATTCTTGAACCAAGTGTTAGCTATGATTAAGTTGTGCTCTGTGCAAAATTCTACCAGGAGGCTTCCTCTTTCATTTCTTACCCCCGATCCATATTCACCTACTACGTTTCCTTCTTTTCCTTTTCCTTCTATCGAATTCCAGTCACCCATGACTATTAAATTTTCGACTCCCTTCACTATCTGAATAATTTCTTTTACCTAATCATATATTTCATCAATCTCTTCGTCAACTGTAGAGCTAGTTGGTATATAGACTTGTACTACTATTGTACGCGTGGTCTTCGTGTCTATCTAGGGCACACTAATGCGTACACTATATTCGAATTTATACAACGCGAAATAAACTGACTATAGTATATAAAAGCCGTATCCTACAAATTTCTACGTAGTAGAAAACAGAAAATGATGCCATGCAGGAAGAAGTAGCAAACAAATCTGACGTAAATCTTACAATAATCCACATACAAAATTTTAAACAAACCTACGAAGTCGTAGGGGTGGTGTCACAGGGAAAAAGTTACCCAAGGGTTTGGGTTTATACGTAAAGTTTATAGAATGAAATTTTCACTCTACAACGGAGCGTGCGCTGATATGAAAATTCCTGACAGGTCAAAACTGTGTGCCAGAGCGAGACTCGAAATCGGGATCTTTGCCTTTCGTGGGCAAGTGCTATACCAACTGAGATACCCAAGCACGACTCACACCCCATCCTCACAACTTTAATTCCACCAGTACCTCGTCTCCTACCTTCCAAACTTCACAATAGCTCTCCTGCGAACCTTGCAGAATTAGCACTGCTGGAAGAAAAGATAGTGCGGAGATATGGGTTAGCCATAGCCTGGGGGATGTTTCCAGTTCGAGTCTCGGTCCGGCACACAGTTTTGATCTGCCAGGAAGTTTCATATGTAAAGTTTGTTGGGACTCACTAAGAGCTATCATCATGGTATTCTGGGCGAATTAAGGCGGGATATATGCGAGCCGTCAGTTGTGCTGCCTCAAGGTTCCTTTCAGATTACGCTGATACAATAGCTTCCTACTTAGCAATCATATACAAACGCTCGCTCACCGATAGATCTGTACCAACAGATTGGAAAATTGCGCAGGTCGCACCAGTGTTTAAGAAGGGTAGTAGGAGTAATCCTTCGAACTACAGACCTATGTCATTGACGTCGGTTTGCAGTAGGGTTTTGGAGAATATACTGTATTCAAACATTATGAATAACCTCAAAGGGAAAAAAATGGTTCAAATGGCTCTGAGCACTATGGGACTTAACATCTGAGGTCATCAGTCCCCTAGGACTTAGAACTACTGAAACCTAATTAACCTAAGGACATCACACACATCCACGCCCGAGGCAGGATTCGACCCTGCGATCGTAGCGGTCACGCGGTTCCAGACTAAAGCGCCTAGAACCGCACGGCCACCACGGCCGGCACCTCGAAGGGAACGATCTATTGATACGTAATCAGCGTGGTTTCAGAAAACATCGTTCTTATGCAACGCAGCTAACTCTTTATAATGGCCTCTATCGACAGGGGATCTCAAGTTGACTCCGTATTTCTAGATTTCCGGAAAGCTTTTGACACCGTTCCTCACAAGCGACTTCCAATCAAGCTGCGGGCCTATGGGATATCGTCTCAGTTGTACTACTGGATTTGTGATTTCCTGTCAGGAAGGTCGCAGTTCGTAGTAATGGACTGCAAATCATCGAGTAAAACTGAAGTGATATCGGGTGTTCCCCAGGGAAGCGTCCTGGGACCTTTGCTGTTCCTGATCTATATAAATGACCTGGGTGACAATCTGAGCAGTTCTCTTAGGTTGTTCGCAGATGATGCTGTAATTTACCGTCTAGTAAGGTCATCCGAAGACCAGTATCAGTTGCAAAGCGATTTAGAAAAGATTGCTGTATGGTGTGGCAGGTGGCAGTTGACGCTAAATAACGAAAAGTGTGAGGTGATCCACTTGAGTCCCAAAAGAAATCCGTCGGAATTCGCATTACGAACTTCAGTTGGAATGACCACATAGATAATATTTTGGGGAAGGCGAGCGAAAGGTTGCGTTTCATTGGCAGGACACTTAGAAGATGCAACAAGTCCACTAAAGAGACAGCTTACACTAGACTCTTTCGTCCTCTGTTAGAATATTGCTGTGCGGTGTGGGATCCTTACCAGGTGGGATTGACGGAGGACATCGAAAGGTTGCAAAAAACGGCAGCTCGTTTTGTATTATCACGTAATAGGAGAGAGAGTGAGCCGGCCAGTGTGGCTGAGCGGTTCTAGGCGCTTCAGTCTGGCACCACGCGACCGCTACGGTCGCAGGTTCGAATCCTGCCTCGGGCATGGATGTGTGTGATGTCCTTAGGTTAGTTAGGTTTAAGTAGTTCTAAGTTCTAGGGGACTGATGACCTCAGATGTTAAGTCCCATAGTGCTCAGAGCCATTTTTTTTGGAGAGAGTGTGGCAGATGTGATACGCCAGCTGGGATGGAAGTCATTAAAGCAAAGACGTTTTTCGTCGCGGCGAGATCTATTTACGAAATTTCAGTCACCAACTTTCTCTTCCGAATGCGAAAATATTTTGTTCGGCCCAACCTACATAGGCAGGAATGATCACTAAAATAAAATAAGAGAAATCAGAGCTCGAACAGAAAGGTTTAGGAGTTCGCTTTTCCCGCGCGCTATTCGGGAGTGGAATGGTAGAGAGATAGGATGATTGTGGTTCGATGAACACCCTGCCAAGCACTTAAATGTGAATTGCAGAGTCATCATGTAGATGTAGATGTAGCTGTAGAAGACAAATACGCAGTTTCTAACCATCGTATCTGCCTTATTGTATTAAACTTGTCACGTAAGGTTATACCGCCTAATAATTAGTTTATGACAGGATTTTAAATAATTGCATCAACAATTAAGTGAAATACTCAAATTGATTATCTGACGGATTGGAGCCTGTCAGATAAGCAACTTGCAACTGGGATCGGGTTGCCGTGGCCCGGGTTAATCGCATAGTAATACACAGTGAGGTGACAAAGGTCATGGGATACCTACCAATTTCGAGTCGGAACTCCTTTAGCCCGGCGTAGTTCAGCAACTCAACTGGGCATGGACTCAACAAGTCGTTGTTAAGTCCCCTGCAGAAATACTGAGCTACACTGCCTCTATAGCAGTCCATAACTGCGAAAGTGTTGCCGGTGCAGACTGCTGTGAACCTACCGAACTCTCGGTTATGTCCCATAAATGTTCCGTGGATTCTTGTTGGGTGACCTGGGTGGCCAAATCATTCGCTGGAACTGTCCAGAATGTTTTTCATACCAGTCTCGAACAATTGTGCCACCGTAACATGAAATCGTTGTTTGGGAACATGAAGTCTATGAACCGCTGCAAATGATCTCCAAGTACCCAACATAACCATTTCCAGTCAATGATCGACTAGACCATAGGACCCAGTCCATTCTATATGAACACAGTCCACAGCATTATCGAGCCACTACCGGCTTGCACAGTGCCTTGTTGACAACTTCAGTCCATGGCGTCGTGGGGTCTGTGCCGAGCCAGCGGAAACCGGGGCTCATCTGACTAGGGCGCGGTTTCCCAGTCATTCAGGGTCCAACCTACATGGTCACGAGTCCAGGAGAGGTGCTGCAGAGAGTGCCGTGCTGTTAGCAAAGTTACTCACATCAGTCGTCTGTTTTCAGTCGTCTGTTTTCATTGGCCATTAACGCCAAATTTCGGCACCTGTTCTAACTGAAACGTTCGTCTTACGTCTCACATTGATTTCTGCGGTTATTTCACACAGTGTTGCTTGTCTGTTAGCAATGACAACTCTAGGCGACGCCGCTGCTCTGGGTCGCTAAGTGAAGGCGTCAGCCACTGCGTTGTCGGTGGTGAGGGGTAATGGATGAAATATGGTATTCTCGGCACACTCTTGAAGCAGTGGATCTTGGAATACTAAATTTCCTACCGATTTCCGAAATGGGGCGTCCCACAAGTCTATCTCCAATACAGTTCCTCGTTCAAATCTGCTAATTCGCGTCATGCTGCCATAATCACGTGGGAAACCTTTTCGAATGAATCACCTTAGTACAAATGAGAGCTCGGCCAGTGTACTGCCCTTTTATATCTTGTGTGCTGACTTAGAACTACTTAAACCTAACTAACCTAATGACATGACACACATCCATGCCCGAAGCAGGATTCGAACCTGCGACGGCGGCAGCTGCGTGGTTCCAGACTGAAGCGCCTAGAACCGCTCGGCCAAAACCGGCCTGCTATGTGACAATCCTTTGACTTTTGTCACCTCAGTGTACAGGATGTTTCAGAAATACTTCTGTCCCTTACACGAAAACGAGAAAGAAGTCTAGGAAGGATGGGTTTCAAAATCCTTAACTTAAGAGCTATGAACCATTTCTCATCTTCGCTACTCGAAAAGCATCTCTTCTACTAAACAACTGCTCAGAGCTCTTAAGGTATGCATTTTTCACTCCATATTTACGGACTTTTGTCCATAGTATCTCGCCCCAAAATACGACAAGCAAAGAATTTGGAGTAGATATGGTGGGTTTCACAGTATCGTAAACAAACAAGTGCTCATTGTTCTTACGGTACGCATTTTGGAGCCCATGTTTACTAGACATTTTTTCTTGTTCTGCTGTCGGTAAGCTGTCCGCAAAGTTTGTAAAAGTGTTTTCGAAACAGTACAGGCCCGCCTCAAAGTCGATTCTCGAATTACGCTTGTTGTAAGTTTACAGAGTGGGCGCCAAGAATTCATCGCCAAACGTACGTTAACGTGGACGCTCGTCATACACCACGAGTCATTGCATTCTCGTCTCATTGCTCTGAAGGCTGTCTTCTAGCTACACTTGTAAGTAGGCTGTTTAGGTTTTCTTATTGGTAACGCCGCGTAGCGCTCTGTATGAAAAATCACTGGCTGTGCTGTGCGCAGTCTGTGGCTGGTTTGCATTGTTGTCTGCCATAGTAGTGCTGGGCAGATGGATGTGAACAGCGCGTAGCGTTGCGCAGTTGGAGGTGAGCCGCCAGTAGTGGTGGATGTGGGGAGAGAAATGGCGGAGTTTCGAAATTTGTAAGACTGGATGTCATGAACTGCTATATATATTATGACTACTAAGGTAAATACATTGTTTGTTCTCTATTAAAATCTGTCATTCGCTAACTATACCTATCAGTAGTTAGTGCCTTCAGTAGGTTGAATCTTTTATTTAGCTGGCAGTAGTGGTGCTCGCTGTATTGCAGTAGTTGGAGTAACGAAGATTTTTGTGAGGTAAGTGATTTGTGAAACGTATAGGTTAATGTTAGTCAGGGCCATTCTTTTGTAGGGATTATTAAAAGTCAGATTGCGTTGCACTAAAAAATATTGAGTGTCAGTTTAAGCACAGTCATGTATAATTTTTGTAAGGGGACGTTTCCAACTGTGACCAGAGATTTCTGGCGGCGCCTTCTTGTCTGTCGTCGTTCAGCGTCCCAAGGACGGCAGTGCAGGTCTCCACACTAGGCTTATCTCTGACCTGTTTGCTTGTCCATTCAGGCAAGATAAGCGCCATGAAGCCCTGTCTTTCAGCTGACCTGGCGCGTTTCGTTCGTTATGGCACAAATGGCTGTGAGCACTATGGGCCTCAACTGCTGTGGTCATCAGTCCCCTAGAACTTAGAACTACTTACACCTAACTAACCTAAGGACATCACTCACATTCATGCCCGAGGCAGGATTCGAACCTGCGACCGTAGCAGTCGCACGGTTCCGGGCTGCGCGCCTAGAACCGCGAGACCGCCGTTTCGTTCGTTATCATTACGTTCGTGATGATACAAGTGTTCACAAAACAGGTCTGATGTTAGGTACAGTTTCAGAGCAGTTAGAAGCAGGGTAAAACCACTAATAGCTAAAGCAGAGGCAAATAATTTGCCTGACGAGGGTAGAACACGAGTACAGGCGGCTAGATGTAGAATGTCGACTATGGCAACAGCAGACGTGAAGGCACACATGGCAGAGTGAGTGGGAAATAGACGCATGTGAGAAAGTAAAATAAACTCCGTCCATGGGTTCGGCCGACCGCCGTGTCATCCTCCACCAATGGCGTCACTGATGCTGTTAGCACTCAGCTTTGCCGGCTTTTTCGTGATCTGGAGCCGCTACTTCTTGGTCAAGTAGCTCTCTAACTGACATCGCTAGGCTCAGTGTATCCCTCTGCAATGCTCTCATCAAGGAAAAATCTCAGGCAATGTCGGGAATCGAATCCGGGTCCGCTGCATACCAGCGAGCCGCGTTGACCACTGAACTACGGAGGGGGACAACGCCGGAAAGTGGTACAATACAAACAGGGGAGAGAGGAAATAGAAAACCAGGATGAGGCGAAAAGAGACAAGAGCGTATATGGATCAAGAACTGCGTATTTGCCTTACTGTTCCACAATGAGAAATACCCATAGATGTTGATAGTCTGGAGAAAAGTATGAAGCTCACGAGACGGAATGGTTCAGCAGTTTCTTTAATCTGACATGATGTGGAAAAGAACGTAGGGTGCAGCATACATTATTACAGAGGAGGACAACAGCAGTGGAAAAAGTGAAAAAAAAGTGTTATGAATAGGTACAGGTACAATACTAGACAAGTGAGAATCTCAGGCATTATTGTAATTATCGCGACTGGTCATTTTTGTTTCGTTGTTGTTTATTTTGAATGCGTTACTCGGTTTAACTGGGTAACCATCAATCTTCTGATGCCCGGAACATTTTTTTTCCTTGATATGTTCAAAGCGATCCAGCTGACAGTCATCCCCTGCGGTAAAGTGGACAGTACAAAACATGAGTCCTGATAAAGTTTAACGAAGCAACAAAAAAAAAATGGCTCTGAGCGCTATGGGACTTAACTTCTGAGGTCATCAGTCCCCTAGAACTACTTAAACCTAACTAACCTAAGGACATCACAGACATCCATGCCCGACGCAGGATTCGAGCCTGCGACCGTAGCGGTCGCGTGGTTCCAGAATGTAGCGACTAGGACCGCTCAGCCACTCTTTTTTTTTCTTTTTTTTTTTTTTTTAATCTCATTTTGGTCGCTTTTGTTCGTTGCATCTGCTCGGGGCGGACGTCGTAAGACGTCCATTTATGTTCGTCGTTGATCGATTGACTCAGTTTTTTTATTACAGAGGGCACGTAACCCTCTGACCGAACACGCTGAGCTACCGTGCCGGCACCACTCTGGCTGGCTAACGAAGCAAGAGCTGTGCGTCAGCAGCAGTTAGTGTCGTCGTTTTGTGCAACTGGACAGAAACAACGCACCGAATCTTCATGAAACAATTCTCAGATGCAATGATGGACCTTTTCTACTCAATAAATGTTCTTGAGACATGTTTGTCTGAGATGTCTCGAGCTAAACATGGAAATGAGTGGCACGAAACGGAAGTCAGCACGAGTCTAACATACTGTTTACATATTACAGGAAATTAAAGAAGATATGTGAAGGAAAAAGTGCTCACGTGTCGAGAGTCTTTGCAAAATTCATAATTTTCTTTAAAAGGTTACGTAAATCGCAGGTACTCGTTGAAGAGGGGTTCTTCTCACATTCAAATGTCCATTATTCCAGCTATCAACGAGAATAAATACTATAGATATAATTTCGTAAGTTGTATAGTTTTATTAGATATTTCTTTTGCAATTATGATGGGGTAATAGGTGCCTGACCAGTGATGTCAATGGCACGCAGTGAGGGGTCTCAAGCTGAATTACGTGCTAAATTGTCTTCCTTTTTGCCTCCCGCGCAGCACGCAGTGTTTCATTGACGGCTGCGTTAACGAGGTGCTCTCGAGTGGATGCAAGCGTTCGGTGAGAAGTGATAAGCAGAAAACAGAAGATCGAAGCATTAACAACTTTGTTTTGTTCCCCTGCAAGGTCGGGAAAATTTCCTTAACACAGCTTGGGCGCTCACAATTCCACTTCAATGAGCGGAACTACAAACGTTACGTGCTGGAACCCAGCCTTAGGAAACGTAGACGATACCTGAAGATGGATTCTCTCGTGCTCCCTCCAGGTCACACGACCGATTACCTTCACACAGTATGCCTCCTAAGAATGTAGAGCTAGCGGACCTCCGACCACTTCTCCTAGCGCCGCCTTCACCCAGCTTCGTACACAGTGGAAAACTCAGTAAAAGCTACAACAAAGGATTCACAGAGTTTGAAAAAGCTTTACTTGAATATATTGGGTTGGTGCATAGGTTCGTAACGTTTTTCCGTAAGCTTAATAATAACCACCGATACACATAACAGAGATTTTAGCCATCAATAACACATTCTCCTTCACTATTTAGAACAGTCTGCCAACGTTGGGGTAACTTATCGATTCCGCGACTGTGGAAATCATGTGATTTTGGGGGAATTCGTCGAGCCATGTTCGGGGCTCATTTGCATCCGAAAGGGAATTTCCTTGAAGGCTATTCAGTAGAGAGCGGGAAAGGTGAACATCTGACGGTTCAAGATCAAGTGAATAAGGTGGGCGCGGAATGACTTCCCAGCCCAATTCCTGTGTAGTGTCCGGCCGCTGCGGCCGAGCGGTTCAAGGCGCTTCAGTCCGGAACCGCGCTGCTGCTACGGTCGCAGGTTCGAATCCTGCCTCGGTCATGGATATGTGTGATGTCCTTAGGTTAGTTAGGTTTAAGTAGTTCTAAGTCTAGGGGACTGAAGACGCTCAGATGTTAAGTCCCATAGTGCTTAGAACCATTTGAACAATTTTTGAACCTGTGTAGTGTCATTTGTCTATATAGCAGAATTCGGCTGGATGCGTTATCGTGGAGTAGCATCACTTCACGCAGTTATCCAGCTCGTTATTCTTGCACTGCGTCTGCAAGACATCTCAGTCGTTCACAATAAATGTCAGCAGTGTTGGTTACACTTCGGGGAAGCACACCATCGATGTTCCACCAGATGCATAACATTATCTTTTGTGGATACGCGCAGGTGTTCATACTGACTGTTGTTGCTTTGTTTCGGCTGAACCATTCCTTTCTCTCCCTTGTGTTAGCATAAGAACACCATTTTTCGCCACCAGTAACGATACAGGATAGGAATGGTGGGTGCGGTTCACGAGCTAATTAATGACGATCAAGCGCAGATGTACGTATGTGTGTAATTTTGGCTTACAGCATCTGGTACCCATACAGCGGATTTTTTAACCTTTCCCAAACGTCGCGCGATTGTACAATGACCACATTTGCCAGTTCTCGAGCTCACTGACGTGCATCACTGTCGATTAATGCGCTTTAGCGTGGAGGGTCATTAACGTCAAAGCGGCCTCTTTAAAATGAGAAAACCATCTTCTTGCGGTGCTCTGTGCAACGCCATTATCCCCATACACGTCGCAAATATTTCTGACTGCCTCCGCTGCTGCCAACTCTGTAGTGAACGCAAACAGAAGAATATGTCCACGCTAAATGATAACAGCTAAACAGTTGTGTGATAAAGATCTATTGACATCCGTGACCACTGTTTCGGTGTATCTAAATATACCTTCATTAGAAGTAAAAATACACTAAAATCACATCCTGCAGAGGATATACAACAATCGTGCCAAAGGCGTCGTCAGTGGTGCCTTTGGCACGATTAAATATCTCCACTGCAGGATGTGATTTTAGTGTATTTTTGCTTCTGATGAAGGTATATTTAGATATACCGAAACCGTGCTCAAGGATTACAATAAATCTTTATCCTGCAACTGTTTCGCTGTTATCATTTACCGTGAAGATTTTCAACGGTTGCTGTTCCAGCCATGTATAAAATTATGAGAAGAATATGTCCTAAATGTTCCGAATTCTCCACTTGTCACTACATTTTGTAGCGCCGACGGCTACACTTATTGTCTCCAAATGACAAATTGACAGTATGTGTACTCAAATAGCAACAATGAACTACAAATAAAAAAAACAATCGATAAATAAACCTATAGGAACCGGAATACCAACACGAAAAACAAAAACATTGCGAACTTATGCGCCAACCTAATAAATGCAGATAACTGTGATCAATGGCTTATTAAATACTTGTATATTTATGTTACATAATTTGGTACGCTATACTAACACTCTTTGAGGACAGGGCAGTGACGCAACATACGCTAGTGTACTGGAGACTACATACGTCACTGCCGCAGTGTGAGTTAGACTTCACCATACGATTAAGGAATTCGAAATTGAAGGATATCCGACGAGAGGATGCCGTGTGACCAAGTCAAATCTGAGCAATGCCAGATATTGTTCCCAGACCTTTCAACTGTGAACTGCCTAAACAAAGGAGGAATTCGTGTTAATGGAAGATGGTTGAATTACCTTCGTTGTACCGATGATCTTCAGCTGTTTGCCTCCAGTCTAGCTAAAGAACGAATGGAAGACATTAACACAACAAGTTTGAAACTAGCACTGAAAATCAACTGTTAGAAGAGTAAAACGATGTTGAACAGTCACATCTGAAAGAAAACTATGGAAGTTAACGACAAGTCATTAAACCCACAGACAAGCTTTCTATGTTTTCGGCGAATGAAAATGACTGCTGCATAGGTATCTAAACAAATAAACAGAATGGTGGAAACAATCTGGGATACTTTTGGAAAAGCAGATAGGGTTTTCGTATCTAAGTTCCCAGTGTTTCTGAATGTAAAAGTTCACAGTCATTGTCAGCGAGTAATTTTGCGAAACTCGGCTCGCTCTATTCGTTCATAAAATCCAGAGCGCCTGCACAATGGCGGTCAGGTTGACGCCGTGTTCCTCGACTTACGGAAGGCATTCAATATCCACAGATGTAAAAAGAAACGCAGCACCAAAAAAACAATTAATGTTAAGTAATGAAATTTACGGAGTACATTCGTCTAGCTAACGTGACGCCTATGAGTTGAGGATGACACGGAGGCCGGTCAGTAACGTTGGGCCTTCATGGCCTGTTCTGGAGCAGTTTAGTTTGGTTTAGTTTTTGTCTAGCTAACAGGTTTAACCCCAGGTTAATGTAAGCGCGAGATAAGCCACTGCAAATGTGAAATACTGGTACATTAATAACCTGTGTAACGGTCAGAATATGCATGCATTGTCTTGTACAGTTGCCAGTTGTCAGTTTGTGGAATGGAGTTCCAAACCTGTTGCACTTGGTCGGGCAGTACAGGAGCCGTTAATGCTGTTTGTGGATGTCGCTGCAGTTGTCTTCCGAAGATGTCCCTTATGTGCTCGATTGGGGACAGATTTGGTGATCGAGCAGGCCAAGGCAACATGTCGACACTCTGTAGAGCGTGGTGGATTACAACAGCGGTATGTGGGTGAGCGTTATCCTGTTGAAAAACACCCTCTGGAAAGCTATTCGTGAATGGCAGCACAACAGGTCGAATCAGCAGACTGACGCACAGATCTGAAGTCAGGGTGTGTGGCATAACGACGAAAGTGCTCCTGCTGTCATCGCACACAAGACCATAACTCCAGCAGCAGATCCAGTGTGTCTAGCACGCAGAAACGTTGGCTACAGGCCCTCAATCGACTCCCTTCTAACCAACAGTCGGCCATCGCTCGCATAGCGGCAGAACCGGCTTCCATGAGAAGACACAAAGACCTTAGCCCAGCCCTCGAATCAGCTCTCGCTTGATACCACTGAAGCCGCAAATGGCAGTGGTTTGAGTTCACCAGACTGCACGCTACACGGCGACTGGCTCGGAGTTGTCCTGGAAGTAACCGTAAGGTTTGCCGCTGAAGATGCAGTACGATGCGCCACAGCCACACACCGAACACGATGGTCTTCTTCTGCTTACAAAATAAAGATCTACCGCTGATGGATAACGCTGAAGACTCTGTGAAGCTATTCGTCGACGATGTTGTCAATGGGGCGGTTGCAACATCAGCAGAGGGCAGCAAAATGTAGTAGGACCGGCAGAGGATCGTTTTCTGGCGCAAGGACTGTCAGTTGATGCTGGACGTAAATAAATATGACGTATTGCACACGAACTGGAGGAGAGAACTTCTACTGTTCGATTACGCTATTGCTGACAAATCACTGTAAACAGTAACTGTCATAAAATATCTAGGAATAACCACACGGAACGAACCAAAATGGAATGACCACATGAAACAAGTTGTAAGAAAAGATTAATGAAGACAGCGTGGTACCTATACCAAGTAGGAGTAATAAAGCGGTTACTGCATCCATGATTTCAGCCGTGCCCGCATCTCGTAGTCGCGAGGTACCGTTCTCGCTTCCCACGCCCGGGTTCCCGGGTTCGATTCCCGGCGGGGTCAGGGATTTTCTCTGCCTCGTGATTGTTGCGTGTTGTGTGATGTCCTTAGGTTACTTAGGTTTAAGTAGTTCTAAGTTCTAGGGGAGTGATGACCTAAGATGTTAAGTCCCATAGTGCTCAGAGCCATTTCAGCCGTAAATAGAAATATTAAAAAAGGTAGAAAGATTTACCTGTTTAGCAAAAGTGACAAAAGGCAGATTTGAGAGTACCTGATGGTTCAACACATAAGCTTGAGGATCAGTGGACAAAGTTCAAAACCATCGTACAATATGTGTTAGATGAGTATGCGCCAAGCAAGATCATAAGAGATGGAAAAGAGCCACCGTGGTATGACAACCGAGTTAGAAAACTGCTGCGGAAGCAAAGGGAACTTCGCAACAAACATAAACATAGCCAAAGCCTTGTCGACAAACAAAAACCTACGCGAAGCGAAATGTAGTTTGAAGAGGGCTATGCGAGAGGCGTTCAGTGAATTCGAAAGTGAAGTTCTATGTACTGACTTGGCAGAAAATCCTAAGAAATTTTGGTTTTATGTCAAAGCGGTAGGTGTACCAAAACAAAATGTCCAGACACTATGTGACCAAAATGGCACTGAAACAGAGGATGACAGACTAAAGGTCGAAATACTAAATGTCTTTTTCCAAAGCTGTTTCACAGAGGAAGGCTGCACTGTAGTTCCTCCTCTAGATTGTCGCACCGTTGACAAAATGGTAGATATCGAAATAGACGACAGAGGGATAGAGAAACAATTGAAATCGCTCAAAAGAGGAAAGGCCGCTGGACCTGATGGGATACCAGTTGGATTTTACACAGAGTACGCGAAGGAACTTGCCCCCTTTCTTGCAGCCGTGTACCGTAGGTCTATAGAAGAGCGTAGCGTTCCGAAGGATTGGAAAAGGGCACAGGTCATCCCCGTTTTCAAGAAGGGACATCGAACAGATGTGCAGAACTATTGACCTATGTCTCTAACGTCGATCAGTTGTAGAATTTTGGAACACGTATTTTGTTCGAGTATAATGACTTCTCTGGAGACTAGAAATCTACTCTGTAGGAATCAGTATGGGTTTCGAAAAAGACGATCGTGTGAAACCCAGCTCGCGCTATTCGTCCACGAGACTCAGAGGGCCACAGACACGGGTTCCCAGGTAGATGCTGTGGTTCTTGACTTCCGCAAGGCGTTCGATACAGTTCCCCACAGTCGTTTAATGAACAAATTAAGAGCATGTGTATTATCAGACCAAGTGTGTGATTGGATTGAAGAGTTCCTAGACAACAGAACGCAGCATGTCATTCTCAATGGAGAGAAGTCTTCCGAAGTAAGAGCGATTTCAGGTGTGTCGCAGGGGAGTGCCGTAGGACCGTTGCTGTTCACAATATACATAAATTACCTTCTGGATAACATCGGAAGTTCACTGAGGCTTTTTGCGGATGATGCTGTGGTATATCGAGAGTAACAATAGAAAATTGTACTGAAATGCAAGAGGATCTGCAACGAATTGACGCATGGTGCAGGGAATGGCAATTGAATCTCAATGTAGACAAGTGCAATGTGCTGCGAATACGTAGAAAGAAACATCCTTTATCATTTAGCTACAACATAGCAGGTTAGCAACTGGAAGCAGTTAATTCCATAAATTATCTGGGAGTACGCATTAGGAGTGATTTAAAATGGAATGATCATATAAAGTTGATCGTCGGTAAAGCAGATGCCAGACTGAGGTTTTTTGGAAGAATCCTAAGGAAATGCAATCTGAAGACAAAGGATGTGGGTTACAGTACACTTGTTCGCCCACTGTTTGAATACTGCTCAGCGGTGTGGGACCGTACCAGATAGGGTTGGTAGAAGAGGCAGAGAAGATCCAACGAAGAGCAGCGCGCTTCGTTAGAGAACCGTTTAGTAATCGCGAAAGCGTTACGGAGATGATAGATAAATTCCAGTGCAAGACTCTGCAAGAGAGACGCTTAGTAGCTCGGTACGGGCTTTTGTTGAAGTTTCGAGAACATACCTTCACCGAAGAGTCAAGCAGTATATTGCTTCCTCCTACGTATATCTCGCGAAGAGATCATGAGGACAAAATCAGAGAAATTAAAGCCCATACAGAGGCATACCGACCATCTTTCTTTCCACGAACAATACGAGACTGGAATAGAAGGGAGAATCGATAGAGGTACTCAAAGTACTCTCCGCCACACACCGTCAGGTGGAGTGTGGAGTATGGATGTAGATGTAGATGTAGAACAGAATAGAGAAGATCCAGCCAAGTGCGGCGTGTTTTGTCACGGGATCGTTTACTCTCCGCGAGAGCGTTACAGAGATGCTCAAGAAACTACAGTCTCAGATGCTGCAAGAGAGGCGTTGTGTATGAAATCATGAGAGCATACATTGCAAGAAGAGTCGGGAACAGTGTTTATCGTTCCCAGAACAAATCTCTCGCGCAGTGATTATGACGAGAAGATCAGCGATGTTAGATGTCATACGAAACTTTACCTACGATATTTCTTCCCAGGCGCTAGTCGTGAGTGGAGTAGGGAAGCTGGTACAGACTGTCGTACCAGAAGTACCCACCGCCATACACCGTAATGAAGCTTGCGGAAAACAGATGTACATGTAGAAAACTGAGTGTTTCTCAGCGAGCAGTAGAGTGGACTGTATTGGGAATTACTAGGAGAAATAGGGTAAGAAGCAAGTGAGTCACGAGACAGAGTGAATGCCGTAATTATTAGGCTAATCGAAGAGGTAGAAGATGGACCGAGGACGTCCTCTGCCGAGTTCGAAGAGGAAAGCAAAGGCCGAGACGACGACCAAGGTGGGGGAAGCTTGCTTAGAAGTAGAAGCAACATGGGAAAGTCCAGAAGAGGCTTTCCTCCAGCAGCGCATGTCAACTGGCTGGTGGTCATATCTTCGCAGTCACTCCTCATCCTAGTTTTGCGGTGCGAACAGTGGTAGAATCTGCTTCTTCTACACCTACACTCTGCGAATTACTACACAGGCTTTCTTTCTTTCTTTTGTTTCCTTGGGTGGGCCAACTAAGGACCCCGCGCCAATTTGTTCCTTATTCTTTGTTCTCATCCTTCACTCCCCTACCTTGGAATCTTTCCATATTCAACATTTTTTCCTTAAACGCTTCTCTGTCAGTTTTTTTTGGTCGGCTTTTGTATTATTTGTTCCTAAATCATTTTTTACTTTATAGATACAAGTTGTTGTTGACTTCTTATTCCACGAATATTTGAAGATCTTCTTTCTCTCATTACTTCTGATATGTTTTCTGTAGTATTATTTGATGAGGTAAAAAGCTCATTTTTATTTTTGTAGACTTTTATTGTTGGTCCACGTCAGCCTCATCACAGTCGAGTTTTTGATAATTACCACGGAAGTTATTAAATCAAATGGATCTTAATATTAGAGTCTACATTTTTTTTGTAAGTTCTTTCCTAACTGAAATTTCAGAACCTAAAGGGCGAGTCATGGGTTTCATTGGCATTCTGTGTCAAGATTATGAACCCTGTTTCCTTGGACCAACTGTAGTTAGGTTTTAGAAGTATTTTTTTTTAGCTGTTACGAAGTCTTACTGTGTCGTTGTTTCTGCCAGTACTCCATTTTGCAGGTGAGAGTCATAATACTTGTTTCGTTTCCTTTGCGCAATGGAGGTTCTGTCAGTTTCTTTATTTTACCTGTGCAGAAGTTTTCGTGTATTTCATGTAACATTCTTATACAAGTCGACAATACAGTTTTTTATACAGTTATTTTTTTTCGAACAGTTGCGGTCGGCCTCTGTGACCGAGCGGTTTTAGGCGCTTCAGTCCGGAACCGCGCAGCTGCTACGGTCGCGGGTTCGAATCCTGCCTCGGGCATGGATGTGTGTGACTCCTTAGATTAGTTAGGTTTAAGTAGTTCTAAGTCTAGGCGACTGATGACCTCAGATGTTAAGTCCTATAGTGCTTAGAGCCATTTGAAAAATTTTCAAACAGTTCGAACTGACCGAGTCCACTGAGTGAGAAATTATTGGTTTGCTCATTTATTTGCTTATGAATGAGATTGGTTTTCACACACACAGGATTCTTTTCAGTTTCATAAGACGCATGTGGCTTTGAGCTCAGTAGCACATCTAGGTTGTCAGTTCACATTCCCAGGTTTGTACTTACGGTAACATACCACAAGTATACGCTACTCACTTACACCCTTCAGCTTCTAGACACCTCTTCCAGCACTACTGCCATTGCTGGAAGTACAGCTGGAAAGCCTCTTTTGGAGTATGGTGCGCAGTTGCTCCGTCTAATTCTGGATAATGACTTTCCTGTTATGAAATCTGGCGCCTAATAGAGTCCTTTTCAGTTTAGAGAAAAGCCAAAAATGACTCGATACTAGGTCATGGGAATAGGGGGGCTGACAAACCACAGCTGTATTGTGTTTTGACAACAAACTGAATTAACTGAGAACGAGTAGAGGGTGGGTTATGGCGGTGAAGGTGACCACAGCCCGCTGCCCACATGTCCTTTTGCCGTTTGCGTCTCACTATTTTATGAGGGCGACGCAGAACCGTTCCGCAGTACACCTCGCTGACATTTGTACCACCTGAGGCGTACACGTGATGGACCACGCCAGTGGAGTCAAAATATACGGTCAGCACGACTTTCACATTGCTGCAGACATGCCTAGCTTTTTTGCATCAAGGACATACTGGTTGCTTCTATCGCAATGACCAGAATTTTGTTTCTGCGTTTTGGCCATAAATCACCAGTGATTATTGGTTAAAAATGTTGGGATTACTGTTCACAGTATCCAGCGTGTTCTGTACGATCTCCAGATACAGTTGCTTGTGCTCAGTTGTTAGGAACTTTAGCACAAATTTTGCTGAAGTCCTCCTGAGATCCAAATGAATGGATCCAATAGTAATTTTAACCTCGTCTACAGGATTCGTCTATCCTGGGCCACCTGGGCCCTTACATGGTCATTAACAAACAACCTCATTTGAGGATGTTGAGAGCCTACCTGAACGTGCTTCACTCATCACTGATGAACGGCCATCTTTGAAGCGGTGGTACCACTCCTGTATCTCTGTGGTATCCGTTGCTTCACCCACAAACATTTGTCCAATTTTGCGGATTGGTTCTACTTGAGAATCGCCAAGCTTAAAACAAAATGTGATGCAATACTGTTGTTCCTCTGTTTCAGTCAGTTGGCCCGCAACACAAAATCCGACGACTACTATTTGCACATGTCCATTTGTCAACGGCTAGCCAGCGATTGGTTGCTTTATTTCCGCAGTCGTTATAATTTTTTTTTTAATCAGGCATGCGCAATGTGTATGTCTACGTACAGAGAGCTCGAAAACCGATTCCATTGTTGGTTTCAACGATAAAAAATAAGGTCGGATACTTTTGAACAGCCCTCGTATGCGATTTGCGATTAAAAATGCGATTAAAAATTATATGCGATTGAAAAATAACTTATTGTAGCTTGGATCGATCTGTTTTAAAATTTATATAAAAGAAACAAAAGAGAAACATTTTTGGGTAATATATTGAATATGACATGCTAAATCTGCATACGCATTAAAAAAAGCAAGTTAAACATCTAACAAAAATCTGCCTCCGGTCCGGAGCCCCTCGTACAGCGAGACAGACGATTCTGGTTAGGAAGCTGAGAAGGCTGCGGCACCGCAATGTTGCCAGCCCCTCCGCGAGGTACAGGTCACGCGCTGGTCTGATGTTTTTGGAACGGCGTGCACAGCCCACGCCGTGCCAGAGTTAAGCGCCACGTCTAACGAGACGGTATTATACAGAAGACCTCGTTTGCAAGGGAATGTCGCGCGGGACCGCTTTGCTCGCCTCTATCCGAGATTAGGGAGCGGATGTTTTTGAGATGGTCTATATTGGCCCTGCCGTGCCGAGCCGGTGGCGTGCCTGATGCCAGAGGCACGCGCGCCGCGTCCGGCCGTGCCGAGCCGGCGGCACATAGCGTGTCCGCTGCGACCATGAAACGCGTCTGCCACAGCGGCGGAGAGAAGAAAAGCCGAAAACGCACGCACTGTTAAGAATTTTGTATAGCTCTGTCGCCGACAGTTCTGAGAAACACTTAACGCAGTATCTTAATGGCTCTTTCTGCCGGAGGGGGCCATATCTAGAACTGCACGCTGCAAACCACAGCGAGATAAGGAGACGCCATAAATTATAAGTGCGCTTTAACTGCTTCGTATATGGCGCACCTAACGGCCTCCGTACTGAAATCTGCAGCCAACAGTTTCTGAAGGTCGTGAACGCCAAATACAGAAAGAAAAGGAAGAAATTAATGTGAGGCAGAAATATTAATAACAGTGTTCACTTTGTGCACTTACCAATTTCTCAAGTACCCAGTCATTTCCTCTTCTTTCGGTACCTCTGATAATTCGAAAATGCTGATGGATAATTTGTATACAAATGATTACATTTGCGTTACTTAGCGTTTTAAGTGAACGTTGCTAAGATTCACTGGCGTCCTTATTGTACTTAATTCCATGACTACAAAAGCACACTCGTTAGTAATGAGTGAACACAGAGTAAATATTCTTCCTAGATATTACTGAATCTTATTTGCACTACCTTCGTATGACAGTCAAGCAATAGTCACCTTAAAGTTCTGGTGAAGAAGAAGCAGCATGTCAAAATGTATGTTCGGAGAAAAAAACGCAATCGCCACATAATTCGGGGGTTAGTCATTTAAATTTAAGTACCAACAGAAAGTTGTACTACAACGGATGACTCACTTCTTCAGGATTTGCAATTTAAAAAATCTTCAGGACACGCAGTACCATGATTTTTTTTTTCAAAACGAGCGTAAGTACAGCATAATTTTTAACGAAATTGTGTGATAATTTGCGAATTGATGTGAACTGCAGAAAAACCCACTGCAATAAAAGGAAAAGTGTGCCTTAAAAAGCCGAAAAAAGCGAAATGAAACTGGGTTTTGTTGTAGTAACGATCGGGGAAAACAGTTCGCACTCTTACTACAGTTTTGTACCACACAACTCAAAATGTCAGCTTTCCACATGTCAATAAAAACGTTTTTGGCATTAACGAAACATTAGTAAGACAAATAAGTGTATTAGCACTAACGAGATGGCACTTAACACCAGGATCAAATGGTGTTTTAGTAATTTCTACCATTAACTCTAAAGAATTGCTTGTGTTTTAGGTATGTCGCTTTTAATGTCTATCAGATAAATTGCTGTTTATTATATTTAGAGTTCTGACACTTTTGCTAGAGTAAAACATATAAATATATTACTTTTGATTTTCTAGATAACCTTATTAATAATATGTTATTGATGATTAAGTCATACATTGTGCAGTATAGTTTTGACTAATATGTTTTTGGTGTCCATTGCTGCAATCACATTATGTGTATGAAAATTACATTTATTTAATAAGAACTATCAAAAACTCCAAAGTATAAGTGAAATGACTATAACATTTTGCACATCCAACAAATATGACATTAAAAAATGGAATCATAATGAACAGTTCAAATGTTCAACTAATACTGAGAACATATTCCAGTAATTCTTTGGAATGATATTTTTATCGAGATGTTGATTATGATTCTTCTTGTTTTGAGGCAGAGGAAACTGGTTAGGGTTACCTTTATACAATCTACTTGAAACAGTATAAATGTCACTTCTGTCCCCATCAGAACTTGTAGCAGCGACAATTGATTCCCATTTAATTACAGGATTTCATTATGGATTATGCATGCCTATGACAGTGTAGTTCAACAAGTATTTTATTAAGTTCTTCCTTTCCGACGTCATCAGTTGAATTTATTTCATGGGCTGCCTATTCTGATTAGCAGAATTTTAGTCCTCTCTATTATCCTGCAATATGACAGGCTAATACCCTGATGACTATTCTGTATGAAAAGAGAACAGAAAAGGATCAGTATATTATTGAAGAATGACACAACTCAAAATACCCTAAGCTACTTCTTCAAAACCAACACAGGTGAGATCGACAGCAAATAATTATTCTATAGTGAAACAACTCATAATAAACAAATTATTGCAAATAATGCAATGCACATAATAATCGAGGGTAACATGTTTGCTTGGAAGCTCTAACAATGGTTAAATTAGAAAATAACTAACTTCCTATGACAAGATCACAGAAATGGAAAATTTCAGTTTGTTCACCCTTTTAACAGATGTAACACAAAATTCTCTAAAATGATTCTTTAATACTGCCATAATTCAAATTATTTAACCCCTCTACGCTTACTTTGATGGTATCACTCTGCTTTCTTGTGACTTTAGTCCAAACGAACAATACCGCTCAAAATAAAACAGATTTGAACTTCTAAACACTGCCCAACCAACGATGCAACGCTTTTGTTGGCGGTCAAATTATGAAATTATGGAAAAACACATTTGATGACTGGTCAAGTACCGCTTCTTCAACTCCATCGCTGAAAGAACTTACTACTTTTGTAGCAAGGGTGGGAGTTGTCTTCGAAACGTGAGAAATGGAATAATAAACGCTGTTGGTGATGAACAGAGCACTACAAGAGCGTGACCTATGGGCGTGGTTTGCACGTACTTGCATTGTGGGGGAGAGAGAGAGAGAGAGCCAATACTCCTCGTGAAAGTCTGCGGAAGTTGCCGAAGGTGAGCCATTGCTTTCCCTGAGAGTGAGCGTTTCTGCCCGAACATGCAGATGTCCCGTTATCGCACTCACTTGCACATTAAACTGGTTATTTGCATTGTGGGAATGTGTGATGTACTTCGCTTTAATAACTCAGTTTGGCCGCGTTTATTCAAATGACGAGTGACGAATACACATTAAAAATTATTTTTCGTCATAACAAATAAAATTATTACGCCATTCGAAATATTAATCATTCTCACGAATAAAAACATTTATTCGTCACCTTCGAATAAAAAACGTTGTGAATAATAGTTAAATTTGAAATCCAGTGACATTTATTGCTCCAATTCTTTGTCCATTATCAAACAAATGTGCTGTACTTTCTGTTGCATTTAAATTAATTCCCAGAACAACTTCTTTTTTCCGACATGACAGCAGGAAGTTTAATTGATCTGCGAAGGTTTGCCGTTTTGAAACGATAAAGAAAATACGTTCCTACACATTTAAAAATGATATCCGTAGGTTTCGTCTCCTGAAATCGTCTTCATTTCAGGATATCGATACAAGACTTTCTTATCATTATCATCTTTAGGAAAAACTGTGAAACCATCAATTAAGCAGTAGCTTTTTTTTGCACTGTGATTCCACGTTATTTAGCTTCACCTTCCAAGTTAAGTTCAAAATAGCAATTTCTTTTTACGTCATAACATCATTTGAAACTCTTAAATGTCAGTAATTTGTTGGAAGCGTTATGTACAGCAATCATGTTTAACTAATTGTTTGTAAATCTAGGTAACGCAGTGCTGTTATAACTGCACTTGGTGTAGAAGGCGAATAAAGCCTTCCACTCATCTCTTGACACTTTCTCGATGAAAAAGATGCTGACACTGGGGTGCAATATTACAAACTCTTTTATGTACTAAAATCCATTGTCTCTTCTAAAATTTTCCAATCTCATAGCTCTTTGTAACTGCATAGACGCGTATCTCATCAAAAACCTATTCCACCTCCTAACGCAAAGCTTACACTGAGTTAATTCTAAATGACTTTGAGCGTTTATCAGCATTCCATAAACGTTTTCGGAGAGTTTAGGTTAAAAGTCTGTTTGTTGTTGCTAGTCCTTAGCAACCACTGAGTTCTGGCGCAGTTCACTAAGTTTGCAGCACTACAGACACGAAAAAAACTGCGTAGTTATGTCGAGGAGACACTCATATTTGATAATGTTAGGAATCTAAGGAAGATATTGCAGGTTAAGTGTGGCCTGTAATTACGTCGGGCAGCGAAACTTGGCAGTTATGTAAGTGCGTTAACGCAGAACCGTTTTACGTTGGAAAGACGGTTAGTTTCAGTTTTGACCACCAGGAGCAAATGGGGCGCTGTGAGTGGAATAAAGAATAGAAATGTTTTCACATGTAATTGATTAGGAACTGGAGGGGACAGATTCGGTCGAACAAGAGAGAAAGGCACAACAGTTCCGGTGGACTCTGAGAAACGTGTTCCTGCATACTGGCCTTCAATTCAGGTGTAAACCCAACGTGTCCCTCGTCAACGTGTTCTTTTAGATATCCCCGAGCCAAAAGTCATATGGGTTCAGAGCAGACGTGAATGCAGGCCATGCATCTGGGAAACCTCTTGAGATAACACGTTCGTGGAAGGATGCATTAAGCAAATATTTCACTCGGGGAGCGATATGAGGTGTTTCCCCATCTTACATGAAAACAGTATTTTCCACACATTTGCGCTTTCTCAGAGCAGGAATCAGATGCTGTACAGTGTCTCGATAGCGCTCAGAAGTCGTTGTACACCTAACAAGTCACCCGCGTGTATTCTCTTGAAAGAAGTACGGACTGAGAATAAAGGCGCCTTTGAATCCACAACACACAGTCACATACGGCGAGTGCAGTGCCTCTTCGTGCTCAACCTGCGGCTTAACAGCACCCCAAATTCGGCAGTTCTGTGTACTCACTGCACCCTTTTGTGTAAAATGTGCCTGGCCACTTCATACAATAATACCCGGCCATATGTCATCTACTTCGATCCGTGCCAGAAATCGAGGGGCAGATTCAGAACGTCGCTGCGGATCATGGGGTTTCAGTTGCTGCACCGTCTGTATCGTGTACGAGTACCACTGTAGCACAGACCGCAAAACTCTGCACGCCGCTAATCATGGGATGGAAAGTTCTCGTGATACTGTGTGAGAGCTACGTTCACTCTAGCCAGGCTGCTCAAGGTCACGAAATTTATCCCCACTCTACAGTATACACGCTCCACCCTACTTTCTAGCAAGCACACTGCACAGTCAACAGCCACTGCTGCTTAACCAAGGTACCAACAATAATAAGCATTGTCGGTTTTCAGAATTAATTTATTACACTTTAATCAACTTAGTTTCGGACGTTGCCATATGCTTATGTACAACTCTTAGAGATTATTCCGTTATAATAATTTAAAATTACATTACTAACGTGGAAGAACACTGTCTCCACGTATGTGTACACCATAATTACTCTACCACGCAAACATTGGAGTTACATTCGTCTGGGGTGTGACGTTCCCGGAGTCAACCGGCGGGGGGGGGGGGGGGGGGGGGGGAGGAGGGAGGACTGCTGGGAGGGGGGGGCTCAAGGCTCAACCGCACACAATAACCTTGGGTTCGGTTTGGGGCTGTGGTGGGGGATGACGGGGGGACTGCTGTAGCCTGTTGTGGGGTTGTGTACCACTGAGGCTACAGCGCGGGGACGAAGCCTCTCCATCGTTTCTAGGTCCCCAGTTCAATACAATACAAAGTGAAAGAAAATGGAAAACTTAAAATGAACTCACTAAACAGAAATTATAGTGGGCGGACACTATCCTCACTACCTTCGCAGTCACTAAAACCATCGTCACCATCTTCAAGTAGATTTATTACAAAGTTCTGAGGGCGTTCATCTCGCAATCCTTTCTTCACCAAGTCTTCTTGCAGTCGCTGCACATGGTCAACTCATTTCTGACAATCTAGTTCCTGACATTAATTTTAAATTTAGAATTCTTGTCTGCTACCTCTCGCTTTATTTGAATCCATAACGGACAGTGACATGGAGCATGCGGTATTACTTCAGCCCCGCTTATGCAGCTAGATCTTCAAGCTCATATCGCCTACAATTGATGCTGAGTTGCCTAATAATGCAAAGTAGTTCGGCTGTCGTGTGTGTGGGATCATGAGGTATGCTTTTGCTTTGCAGCCGTTCTAACATGTCAGCTTTCTTGGAATTTTTGTCGGGAGTTTTTTCGTTAGACATGGAATTACTGCTTGCGTTCCCCACGAATATCATACAGGCTTCGAAGGAAATCGGTAAATCATTCTCTAAAAACTGCATTATTCATCTCTTGATGATAATCAACACGGCTTTTAGAGTGAAACAATTCTGATCTCTCTATGAAACCGTATTTGGCCGATCCGGCATTGCAGACTATCGTACGTGATCCTTTACACCACCGTTTCTTTTAGAAACATGCCAGATAGATCTTTTAGAGTGGTTTTGATTGACCCAAGTTTCGTTAATGTAAATGTTAGGAGGGCGATGATTTTCATGCCTTATCTCATGAATTCTTCTTAAAAATGAGACTCTTGCGGCTACAACATCTTTTCTCTCCATCAAAAATCTCCGACCGTCATTGACTTTTCGATATCTAAAGAGTAGTTTTCGTAAAATTTTATGCAAAGACGTAATACCTCCCGCAATCTATTTTAGCTTTCAAAACAGCTTTAAGTTTTTTGAGTGTTCGGTATTCACCGTTATCCATAAAATTGGCGAATAGAGCGACGGATTACGTGTTTCAGGAATTCATCTAACCCTGTGACAGGTTTTTGACATGTAAAGTTTTTTTTTTTTTTTTTTTTTTTTTTTGAGAGAAAGTGCTTGGCAGTAGGGCATCTTCATTAGAGTCCTGCATGACCGAGTAAGCCAGCACAAAATACGAGATGCGGCGAGCACACCCTAACTTCATAGGCTGTCCGATCTAGTCCTTGTGACCGAGCATAGAAGCCGTGACCGAGGACGTAGCTCGTAACTTAAAACACATTACACGTGTCGTTATACGTGTGACACGGCAGCCAGTACGGGCTTCTGATTTGTGGTGTGTCTCTGTAATCATGCAGCGCGAGGAAGCCAGTGCAGTAAGACGTAAGATTGAAACCAATGTTTGTACATTGAAGAAACGGGAAGGTCTAAAAAGCCAAGTATGGAGGTACATTTCTGTTGGTTGTAGACGAAAACAGTATTACAGCAAAGTGTGTTGCAATGTGTGCTAAAGATATGAGACCATTTAAAGCCGTTTCCGATGAAGGTTTCAGAGAACTAGGCCAACAATTAATACATCTAGGTGAGCATTATGGAGAAGTTAACGTGGCAGATGTCATGCCACATCCCTCTTCGTTAAGTAGACATGTCAAAGAACAAGCTGATGCAACACGAAACAGCATAATGCCTTCTGTTATTGCGGAAGTTATTAATAAAACATGTGCTGCGACAGTTTTTATGTGGACTGATTCTCATAATCAGGTGCACTATTTGACGCTTACAACACATTACATTAAAACAGATTGGTCTCTTGTGAACAATGTTTTATTTACAACAAAATTCCCGGACGTTAAGAAGACGGGAGTAAATATTATGAAAGAAATTCAAGAGAGGATGGCTGATTGGGACATTTCGCCGGACATGTTGCACAGTTTTGTTTTTGTCTCCGACCAGGGTGCTGATGTAATAAAGACTTTGGAAAATCACGAAAGGATTCCTTGTGCTGCTCATTGTATAAACACAGCACTTAGCCATACGTTCGATGAAGATAACTTCTTGTTAAATCATGTCCAGAACATCGCATCAACAATAAATACTGCAAAATGTATTGTAAGGTACATTAAGAAATGTGGCCTCTACTCGTCTTTGAAATCATCGTCTGGAACAGCTTGTACACTATGCCGGAATCCTTACACACTCAGTATAACGAAGTTGCTGCTTTGCTGACGGAAAAGGACTCCGCTTACAGATTGCAAGGATATGATAATGAGCAGGCAGGAAAAACGGCGAATTTTCTGAGACCATTTAAAATGGCCACAGATGAATCAGAAGGCGAAAAAGAACAGACAATCCAGTTAGGTCTTCTTTGGTTTCATAAACTGCATTAATTTGCAATGTCAATGACACTGACTGTCAGGTGAGTAATTACTGCAGTTAAAAGCACTGTTTCATTATTATACGCGATAGATTTATATTTAACTAGCGTAATTGATGTGTACTAACAGATAAGTATTTGTAACTGAAAGTACAAAGGATTGAAAATCGAGCCTTGACTTTCGTTTGTGAGAAGCTTGTGATCACTTCCAGACATAAAATTGCTACGTTTCTTTGGCCGTCTTTCCGTGATCTTAATATGTTTGAAATAAATGAAAAGCAGGAAATTCTTAGCAATGTGCGACAAATGTGTGCTATTTACGCAGGTACAATATGCAATCATTAACATAATGGTTTTTGCAGTTATTGGATAGTAAGTTATAGAGAAACGGGAATGTTATAATTCGTATAATATTTCATTAACGTAAAACACCTCGTTTTTACGGTAACGTTTCGATGATTTCCACATCAGTTCTGTATTACTTGACTTTTGTTTATTATCGTAGATCCTTCAAGTACTGTGTCATCACCACCCAGAAAGAGAAATCGTTTCAAGGAATGAAGGAACAACAGATCATCCGCAGCAGATGAAGTAGATCTCTACATTTTAATGCACCCCGGGGATGTTGATGACATCTTAAAGTGGTGGAGCAGACATGAAACAGATTTGCCAGGCCTGGCTGCAGTTGCAAGACGTATTTTATGTATCCCAGCAACAAGCGCACCTAGTGAAAGATGCTTTAGTAAAGCCGGCATGTTACTAACAAACCGCCGCAGCCAATTAAATACGGAACGCTTTGGTGATTTACTGCTGATCAACAATAAATACAACTTTGTTTCTGTTGCAAGCAAGTGAAATGTATGACAAGTTACGTCTGTAAATGTTTAATGTTCTTTGTATGCTTTCTTTATGAAGATGGTTGTCTTCTAGATTACAGGAACTCATTTAATGTTTCCTATTGATGAAAGGAAAAATGTAAATTTTGTTTGGAAATGAGACTCGTCTTCTATCCGCTTTATGAATTTACCTGTGTCACGTACCCGTTATTGTAAACGTTACTTTTTCATTAAAAGAGAGAGAGACAGAGATAAATACATTGTGTGTGTGTGTGTGTGTGTGTGTGTGTGTGTGTGTGAGAGAGAGAGAGAGAGAGAGAGAGAGAGAGAGAGAGAGAGATAGAGGCGTTGGATTAGTGCAGTACAGTGCAGCGAGCCTGGGCGAGGCGAGGTGAATGTCAGCGGTGACCGCTCATGCTCGGTTATCCGCGTGTCCGGAACCCTGACAACAGACATGGGGCGAGTACGTGACCGGACCGAGTCGTATGGGGCCAGACATGAGCTGCTCCGTCCCCCCGTCAACAGGCGAGCCGTAACCGGCCAAACATAGAGCGTTGCAGCACTCTAATCTTCATCTCCGACTTTATTGGCTTCCTCACAGACGCGCTGCACTGCTCTTACCTAGACCTGACATGTTTCTGCAGCTGTTTCTTCTGTATCTCTGGAAAACTCACGAACCTATTCCCGGCAGTTTTCCAGCGCTTTGAGAGAAAATTATATACTTTATACACAATGTCCTTCGATTGTCGCCTAATGCCACTAAGATTCTACATTATCTTCAGTTTAAACGTAAACGCATATACTCATTCCCGCACTTTTCTTGTGTAACTGCAGAATGAATGGATATTGTACTGGGAGATAGAGAGGAAAAGCCATTGTGGAGGGAGTGGTCACGTGACTTGAGGAGTGCGGAACAAATTACCTTGAGCCGCGCTGACACGGTGAAAAGAAGTATCTGGCACAAAGTGGGGCAAACGCTGAATGGTTGCTTACAGCTACTCGTCAGTAACTTCCACCGGAATAGGACGCCTTGCTCTTCCGGGTGCCACACCAAACTTAACTGTGTTTTGGAATTTCATTATTATCTCTTTTAAACCATTTAAGACGTCGGGCCTCTCCTCTCTGACGGCGATACTGTTTCAAAGCTGCACTATAATTTGCTGCCGATCACATAAAACAGTTTCACTAACAGAGTACGGTGTCTCTTCGAGACAGGCGTACCGTTCAGTCCCGTTACGGCTTAACAAATTCCAAAAAAAATGATTCTAATGGCTCTGAGCACTATGGGACTTAACTACTGAGGGCATCAGTCCCCAAAAACTTAGAACTACTTTAACCTAACTAACCTAAGGACATCACACACAGCCATGCCCGAGGCAGGATTCGAACCTGCGACTGTAGCCCCAGACTGTAGCCCATAGAACCGCTCTGCCACCAAGGCCGGCTATCAAATTACAGCATGAATATCAAACTGTCATACAAACCGTGTACAGCGCCAGACTTCCACGTGGTGGACAAAACTGGAACTAACGTTTCCCAGTGCAAAACAGTTCCGCATATCTACCAAGTATACGAAAATTACAGCCCATAATGGACTTATGTGAGTAGCTGCACTTTAATTATAACCACCCAGTATTAACTACGTGTAAATACGTATTACAGAGCAGTGGTTTCCAGTTTTACCCCTGAACGAAACAGATGTCATGCAATACCCGGAACAAATTTTATAACCTAATTATGTACCAGACTGTAAAAGATTAACATTCCTATCCTTAAAGTAACAAATCATTTAAAAACACTTAGTTAACGTTCAGACAACTGAAACGCAAGTGTCTTCCACGTATTTTAGTGAAACAAGAAATCATGACTGCAGTGTCTGTTTCTGCTTATTTCTAAAAGTCATACAGTTATATTTGGTTTGGTGACCGTTTCTGCACATCGTTAAGTGATGCTTCATGTTTATTTATTCTTCAATTTCGTTTTCATTACTGCCGTAGTCGAAGGTCTACTGCCACACCTATTAAGTTGTGGTGAACGGAATCTGTACCCCTAAGAGTTCCTCTGTCATTACTGGTGACTAACCATCGACCATTCGCTAAAATAATGGCAGGTATTACTTCTACTACAATTCCGCTGTCTGAACATTCTTTCATTGACAGAAACTGGCTTTAAGAATCTTTCGTTTACTTGAGAGTTTTTCAAATCAGAAAAGAGTTTGCATTAGCATTGACTGCCGATGAGGCGTGATAGCTAATAACACTGGAACAGCAAAAGGTATAAACATAAAAGTTAAACTAAGCGACCTTTCAAAGCGAAGTGTTTGATGCGTGTGAAACGGAACGTTTACGACCAGTTTTTCACTAGTGACAATGGGTTGTGTTGGGATATGTCTTTCAACAAATAGGCTATTCAAACGACCAATGGAGAGATGAACGTTGCAGATAACTGTCAGAGACAGGAAAACAAGTAAACGAGTTAATTGACGGAGAAGTGAAAGCGGTGGTTGGAGGGGTAAGTGAAGAAAGCACCCCCCCCCCTCTCCTACATTCCCCTACTCGTATTCTCGCCACAAGGTGGCCCGGTTGTGTCGAGCCCATCAAACTGTCCTATGGGGCAATGCTGCCTGGCACATTTATACTCAGTACATTACAAGACACTCACTTGAAAATGATACGCCGGTCGGTGTGGCCGAGCGGTTCTAGGCGCTGCAGTCTGGAACCGGGTGACCGCTACTGCCTCGGGCATGGATGTGTGTGATGTCCTTAGGTTAGTTAGGTCTAAGTAGTCCTAAGTTGTAGGGGACTGATGACCTCAGATGTTTAGTCCCATAGTGCTCAGAGCCATTTGAACCATTCTGAAAATGATACGACAGAAGAAATCTGGAGTTAGCACGTTGCGATAAAGATTTTATAATCAGACGCGGACAATTACTTATTTTAAAGAATTTGTTACTGTTGCAGAACCGTACATAAAGAAAATTGTTAGAAAATACAGTACATGAACACAACAGCCTCCGCGTGTTGACGTATTCTCGAGTGTTTCAGAAGGTGTTTTGCAGTCGAACACATTATTGCTGCTTATCCATTAAGTTATAAAGCTACTGCAGCTTTGGTTATGGGAACATTTAAGCATTCTGTGGCTCCGAATGTTAGTTTTAAACTCAGTACAATGCCGAAAACAAAGGGTCTTCTGTTCTCCACAAATAACACCGACAAAAATGCCAGCACAGGGAATGAATGCCCAGCCGCTGCTCTGCTTCGAAATGAGAAATTATTTTAGGAAGGGGGGGGGGGAGGGAACAGGAAGGAGAGGGGAAGGAAACGGAGGACGGGAGGACGACAGGAAGAGGGCTGGTGAAAGGGGACTGCGTTCACAACATTTTATGCAACAGACTGCTGGTTAGTCGTCCTGTTCTGAAGACTCATTATCGGAGAAGTCGTTTGAAGCAACCATAATGCTTTCAACGATTTTTTCTCGAATGATTTCTTTCAGAAAGTTGCCTTCTTGAAGATTTCAAGCGTGCTGTATGCACTTCATCCAGTCTTCGATCCACCCCCGGAAGCTGAGTGGATGCCGGCACGGTAGCTCAGCGTGTTTGGTCAGAGAGCTGGTTGGCCTCTGTAATAAAAAACTGAGTGGAAGGATCAACATACGAACTTGACCGGATGTCATTTGACGTCCGCATCGACCAGACACTACGAACAAAAACGAACAAAGTGAAAAAAAGTGGTCAGCGCGACAGTATGTAATTCCTAAGGGCCCGGGTTCGATTCCCGGCTGGGTCGGAGATTTTCTCCTCTCAGGTGTGGGTGTTGTGTTGTCCTAATCATCATCGTTTCATCCCCATCGATGCGTAAGTCGCCGAAGTGGCGTCAAATCGAAAGATTTGCACCCGGCGAACGGTCTACCTGACGGGAGGCCCTAGTCACATGACATCGACGTGAGATCACCAATTGCTTCGTCAAATAAATTCTGCGTATCTTTCATTCCAAATGTGCAATTTCTTGATGCGAAGTTGCCTTTCACTAAGCTAACACATTTTCTATGGGGCTGTACTGGCAGAGATGAAGGGGCAATCTCACAACCTCGCCACGCATTTCTACTGCTAAGCTGTCAAACTCATCTTGATCGTAAGGGCCCTTTCATCTGGGAGACCGCGAGCCAGCTGTAACGAGCCGCTCACGACAGCTGAAGAAGGTACTCGTGGCGCCAGACTTCCTTCAAGACTTCCTTCAAGATCTCTGCGTTCGCAATGCGTGCTGAAACTGAAATACGTTTCTCTTCAAGCCACAGTGCAATTCCTTCGTTCTCTGTACTCGACTGAGGAGCTTTCTCCTTTTTTCTTGAGTGTCGTGATCCATGACGATTACAAAACAGTCTTGTAAACCACTTTCTTTTTTTTCTTTTCTCCTTTTGTTAGTCACCAATTTTGTCATTGGTTCGATTCCGGCCGCCACGAATTCCTCTACTTTGCCAATCTCTTTATTTCAGAGTACCACTTGCAACATACGCCCTTAATTATTTGCTAGTTGTATTCCAGTCTTTGACCTCCTCTATAGTTCTTACCCTTTATAGTTCCCTCTAGAAATGTGGATGTTATTCCCTGGTTCCTTAGCATGTATCCCATCATCCTGCACCTTCTTCTTGCCAGTGTTTTCTATGTATTCCTTTCTTCGCCGGATCTGTGGTGAACCTTCCCGTTCCTCAGGCTTATCAGTCCACCTAACTTCCAACATTCTTATATAGCATCACATGTCAAATGCTTCGATTCTCTCCTGTTCCGGTTTTCTCACAGTCCATGTTTCAATTATACAGTGCTGTGCTTCAGACGTATGCTCTCAGAAATTTCTTCTTCAACTTGAGACCTGCGTTTGATACTCGTTAGCTTCTCTTGGCCAGGAAGGACCTTTTTCCAGTTTTAGTCTGTTGTCTTTGTCCTACTTGCTCCGTCATGGGCTATTTTGCAGCCTGGATCTACTTAGTGATCCCCTATTATGACGTTAAGTTTCTCGCTGTTCTCGTTTCTGTTACTTCTCATTACTTTCGTATTTCTTCGGTATACTCTTAATTCATATTCCGCAGCCATTAGACCGTTCAACAAATCCTGTAAATCTTTTATACTTCCACTCAGAATAGGAATGCCATCAGCCAGTCTTATGACTGATATCCTTTCATCTTGAATCTTAATCCTGCACTTGAATTTATCTTTTATTTCCGTCATCGCTTGTGCGATGCATAAATTGAACAGTAGAGGCGAATCGCTACATTCCTGTCTTACACTCTTTTTAATCCGAGCACTGTTATGTTTCCCTCTTGGCTCTTGTACATGTTACATATTATCCGTCTTTCGCTATAGCTTACCCCTAATTCTCCCAGAATTTCAAATTTCTTTATATTTTACCTTGTCGAACGCTTTTTTCAGGTCAACAAGTCCTATGGACGTACCTTGATTTTTCTTCGGTATTGCTTCCAATACCAACCGCACCGCCAGAACTGGCTCACTGTTGCCTTTAGCTTTTCTGAAGCCAAATTAATCGCTATCGAACAGATCCTCAGTTCTCTTTTCCATTCTTCTGTATATTACTCTTTTCAGCAATTGGGACGCATGAGCTGTTAAGCTAATTGTGCGGTAATTCTCGCACTTGTCGGCTCTTGCAATCAACGGAATTGTGTGGATGGTGTTTTCCAAAAGTCTGATGGTATATCGGTAGACTCACACAATCTACACAACAACGTGAATAGCCTATCGTGTTGTTGCCACTTCCCCAAATGATTTTAGAAATCCCAATGGAATATTATCCATCCCTCCTGTCTTATTTCATCTTAGATCCTCCACAGTTATTTTAAATTATGACTCCATTAGTGGATCCCCTATTCTTCACTATCGACTCCTTTTTCTTCTTCTATCATGTCATCAGACAAACCCTCTCCATCATAGGTGCGTTCAAAGTAGTCTGTCCACCTACAGGGTGTTCAGAAATGGGCTCCCTGATTTCAAAATTAAATATCTCGAAAGCAAAGATCGATAGAGGAATGCAGTAAACGGTATGTTTATTGTGAAAGCTGTAAGAAGTTTACACAGCAGTTTGAAATTATAGTTGCAAAAGCTGCTAACAGATGGCGCTGTACGCTGTACAGCTCATATCAGCATACATAAGTGAAATAATCGTATGGAAACAATCTTTGCAAACAATCACATCACAATGTTTTCAAAGTATTCACCATTGGCACTACAGAGGAGGCGCAAACGAAGAATGAAATTCGCCATCACATTTCGTAGTGTCTCAACCGAAATGGATTCACATGCCACAGAGATCGCCGGTTCAAGCTCGTCCAGCGTGGCGGGATGTTTCGGGTAGACCATGTCTTTCACTGTGCCCCACAAAAAAAAAGTCACAGGGAGTCAAATCCGGCGAATATGGCGGCCAATCCAGGCCTGCACCAGTAAATTTGTGATATTCCAAAGCAATGACTTTACTCCCGAAGTATTCCTCAAGAAAGCGAAACACTGGTTCGGTTCGATGTGGTCGGGCTCCATCTTGCATAAACCATTCAGTACCTATTCGATTCTCTAACGCCTGCTGCGTGGCGACAAATTGTTCCAAAATTGCAACGTAACGTGCACCAGTGACCGTTTCTCGAATGAAAAAAGGGCCAATAATGCCTCTGCTGCATACTGCAGCCCACACAGTAACTTTAGGAGAATACAGGGGTTTCGCTTCACACCAATATGGCTTTTCGGAACCCCAAAATCGCCAGTTCTGCTTATTCACGTATACATTCTTCTGTATTCATTCTTCTGTATACATTCTTCTGTAAACCAGATGCAGCCAACATCAAATCCTTCACTATCAATCATTGTGAGCATCTGATTAGCAAAGGCAACCCTTTATTGCACCGCTCGTACGGGTATGGCGTAGTGCGTTTGAATTTTAAATGGAAACATGTGTAGGCCCTTTCTCAGTATTTTCTGCGTGCTGGAACGCTTCAAACCAGTCTCAGTTGCAATTATACGGACGGATGACATTGGATTTCGCTGAATAGTTCCAGAAACTGTGGCGATATTTTCAGGCGTAACTGTGGTTTGCTTGCTGCCAACATGCCCCACTAGATCATCAGTTACGCTGCCTGTTCGTTGAAATTTTGCGAAGAGCGCACGAATGGTTTTCGAGATATTTAATTTTGAAATCAGGGAACCATTTTCTGGACACCTCGTATCTTCTCTCTCCTCTGCATTTAACAGTGGACTTCCCATTGCATTCTGAATGTTACCACAATTGCTTTTAATTTCACCGAAATTTATTTTGACTTTTCTATATGCTGAATCAGTCCTGGAAGAAAGGAGTGCTAGTTCTGCAAGATTCGCAGGAGAGCTTCTGTGAAGTTTGGAAGGTAGGAGACGAGGTACTGGCGGAATTAAAGCTGTGAGGACGGGGCCTGAGTCGTGCTTGGGCAGCTCAGTCGGTAGAGCACTTGCCCGCGAAAGGCAAAGGTCCCGAGTTCGAGTCTCGGTCCGGCACACAGTTTCAATCTGCCAGGAAGTTTCAACTTCAAGCCTATCTCTTTATTCCTTAGTATTTCCGCATCCCACTTCTTTGCGCATTGATTCTTCCTGACAAGTCTCTTAAACTTCAGCCTGCGCTCCATCATTATTAAATTGTGATCTGAGTCTGTATCTGCTCCCGGGTACACATTACAATACAATATCTGATTTCGGAATCTCTGCCTGACCATTATGTAATATAACTGAAACCTTCCAGTATCTCACAGCCTCTTCGAGGTATACCTATTCTTGTCATTCTGAAGAGAGTACTCGCTATTAGCAGCTGAAATTTATTCTTTATTTCTTCATCTTCTGCTTGCGACGTGCACATGTATACCCGAACTATTGTTGTCGGTGTTGGTCTGTGTCGATTCTGATGAGAACAGCCTATCACTGAACTGTCCACGGTAACTCGCTCTCTGCGCTACCTTCCTATCGTTACACCATTTTTTGCTGCTGTTTACATCACCCTGTACTCAACTGATCAGAGATCTTTGTCTTCTTTCCATTTCACTTGACTGACCCACACTAAATCTAGACTGAGCCGTAGAATTTCCGTTTTCAGATTTTCTAGCTTCTTCTGGCATTCCATGCCCCGACTCGTAGAACGTTGTCCGTTCTTTGGTTATTCGATCTTTTTATCAGGGCCACTTCCCTTTGGCAGTCTGCTTATGGAGAACTGGTCCGTAATCTTTTTCCGATGGAGAGGTTATTATGACACTTTTTCAATTACAGGCCACATGCTCTATGGATACAAGTTATGCGCCCGAAATCCAGTTGCTTCCTGTGCCTTCTGCATCCTCATGTTATTGACGGTGATTCATTCACCCTCTGCCAGGCACTTTAATGTGATTATCAGAGTATCCATGTAGATGGAGATGTAGGGGTAGTTTCGCAATGCAAGAACAAGCTTCTGCCCTGAACCTGTGTCCTCCATTCTCTCTGACAAAACCGTTTGCAGAATGAGAGTGACTTCTTATATCGAAAGTCTTTGCTCGCCATTGATGGTTATTTTTATACAAGATTTAAGAATTGGCGGGATTCGAACAGGTTACCAAGAACGTTTTGAAAAGTAGTCAAAGACTTTACCTCTAGACCATGGGTGCTATCAAATTGTGGAATGCATCTAAAAACCAACTCTTAAATACAGGCTGTTCCGAAAGGTACCCTGTAACTTCAAAGTATTGGGGACATCCAAAGGTATTACCACCGCGTTCTTCTCAAGTGACAGGTAAACTCACAGTTTTGATTTTGTGCGTTCCTGATTGTCGTGAATGAAGCGTAATGTAACGGTCAAAAAAGAAAAAAAACAAGGCTCAATGTGTTCAATGGTACACTCACACCAAACCGAACATGCATGTTCAAAGGAACTTCCAAACAAGGTACCGGAGGCACCGCGTTTCCATGCAGTTACGTTACGAGGTTAGACATTTTCATTTCAGGATCAGTTTGCTACGAAAATTGTCAACGCACAGGGACCATTTCATAAAAAATGATTCAAATGGCTCTGAGCACTATGGGACTTAACTACTAGGGGACTGATAGGCCCCTAGAACTTAGAACTACTTAAACGTAACTAACCTAAGGACATCACACACATCCATGCCCGAGGCAGGATTCGAACCTGCGACCGCAGCGATCACGCGGTTCCAGACTGTAGCGCCTAGAACCGCACGGCCACTCCGGCCGGCACCATTTCATAAACATCATTATTAGGCAGATCATTAACACACGGGGACCACGTTGTTTAATTAAAGAGCTTAATAGTAAAGTTCATCATTTAATCAATTCGCTCATGTTTTTTAGATGATTATAAAACAGGGTCTAATTCATGTTGTATTCTGTCAGGCAGATATTTTTGGTTTCTCTCGCAGCTGGAAATGTACAAATTCACCCAAAGCTAAACAACATCAAAGTTATAACCAACCAACAAAGCCAGTGAAAAGTTGAAAATCTAACGAGATAAATTTTTAAATGAAACTTTCAGCGTGAGAAATGTTTCCTCTGAACATTATATTTATTTGCGATAACAGTACTTGTCTGTGAAAATTATGTTTTGTGTTTCTTTCATATTGCTGTTTTAAACAGTGAAACCAGATAAACTATGCGTGTATGAAGGGAAATGTGAAGCTTTTAGAATACTTTGTACCAGAAATGCTTGGTGTACTGAATGTTAGCGCAGTATTAAAAGCAGGCCCTATGTTGTGAATACCATCAAATGGGCTCCAGGTTGATTATATGAAGTGCAGTTACTTACACAGAATGTAAACTCACATATGGAAAACTGTTATTTTTCGTAGTAATGTATACGGTATTCACACACAGCAAATTTATTGTACTTTGATGCATATGTTGTATCAAACATTTTTACATTTTGATTGGGATGTTTGATTAAAAAAATATTTTGTTATGAAATGTAGGGTTCAGTCACGTAAAAGTGACTTCTTGAAGTTCCCTAAACTGGGCCACTTCGCTTTAAAGTCTTCCCGTATTAGTACACACTCTTATTCCTTTGGAAATCTCTTACTATTCCAAGAGCGTAATAGGGAGGGTTCATTGAAGAAAGTGGAGTATGTCCAAAATGAATAATGCTATTGATGTAGTTCAAAAACAGGTGAGTTGGAAGTAGACCAGTGAACAGTTTAATGTTCCAGAAAAAAACTCTTATGAGTATGTCCAACTTGAAGTAACTACACCTGAGAAGGCAGCAAAAACAACATGTGCCAGACCTACACTTTTTGTAAAGATCTTAAAGAAGAGCTCGTTTAGTGTTTTCTTGGTATGGAAGCTTATTTTCTCGTGCTTACTCGCAATGACTTGTGAAGAATAACTATACAAATGGCAGAGAGAAATAATATTGAACACCAGAATGAGATATTCACTCTGCAGCGGAGTGTGCGCTGATATGAAACTTCCTGGAAGATTAAAACAGTGTGCCCGACCGAGACTCGAACTCGGGACTTTTGCCTTTCGCTGGCAAGTGCTCTACCATCTGAGCTACCGAAGCACGACTCACGCCCGGTCCTCACAGCTTTACTTCTGCCAGTATCTCGTCTCCTACCTTACAAACTTTACATAAGCTCTCCTGCGAACCTTGCAGAACTAGCACTCCTGAAAGAAAGGATACTGCGGAGACATGGCTTAGCCACAGCCTGGGGGGTGTTTCCAGAATGAGATACTCACTCTGCAGCGGAGTGTGCGCTGATATGAAACTTCCTGGCAGATTAAAACTGTGTGCCCGACCGAGACTCGAACTCGGGACCTTTGCCGTGTCTCCGCAGTATCCTTTCTTTTAGGAGTGCTAGTTCTGCAAGGTTCGCAGGAGAGCTTCTGTAAAGTTTGGAAGGTAGGAGACGAGGTACTGCCAGAAGTAAAGCTGTGAGGACGGGGCGTGAGTCGTGCTTCGGTAGCTCAGATGGCTGCCGGCACGGTAGCTCAGCGTGTTCGGTCAGAGGGTTAGCAGCGCTCTGTAATAAAAAAAAAAAAAAACCGAGCAAATGGATCAACAACGAACTTAAACGGATGTATGACGACGTCCGCCCCGAGCAGATGCAACCAACAAAAGCGAACAAAATGAGATCATTAAAAAAAATGGATGGTAGAGGACTTGCCCGCGAAAGGCAGAGGTCCCGCGTTCGAGTCTCGGTCGGGCACACAGTTTTAATCTGCCAGGATGTTTCAATATTGAACACTCTTTTAAAAACGACATTGAAATCTGCAGCAATTTGCGGAAGGATTGCATTTCTGTCACTTACGACTCTGTTCAGTCCTCGTTGGTCCCATTCTTGCCGGATCTTTTTCCGGCCGCAGTGTTGTCAGAGATTTCATGTTGTTCCTGATTCCTAATATTCACGGTACACTCGTGAAATGGCAGTACGGGAAAATACCCACTTCATCGCTACCTCGTAGACGCTGTGTCTCATACTCGTGCGCCGACTGTAACACCACTTATAAACTCACCGAAATCTTGATAACCTGCCATTGCAGCAGCAATAACGATCTAACAACTGCGCCAAACTCTTATTGTGTTTTATAGGCGCTGTCGACCGCAGTGCCGTATTCTGCCTCTTTACATATCTCTGTATTTGAACACGCATGCCTATACCAATTGCTTTGGCGCTTCAGTGTATTATCAGTAGTAAAGAGACGATTACTGCATTACTTGCGTCAGTGTGAGGACCAGTTTCGCTTCCGCTCTAAAACATTGTGTCGATTCCTGGCATATCTCGTTTTACGTAGCCAAACAGCCCGTAAAACAACGATTTCGACATTCTAAGGCAACTGAAAAATTTACTGTCGTCCGTCCTTAAATCGTCTAACGGGTGTGTAATACATTCCTGTGGTCAGTCGGGCAGTATAGACCTACATTGATGTTTTCTTGTTTTCCAACCCTGTGCGTTTTTTTTCTTTGTGTGTGTGTGTTGTTGTGTGTGTGTGTGTGTGTGTGTGTGTGTGTGTGTGTGTGTGTGACGAGAAGTAATTCTTCATGCGTCTTCTTTGAGCTCGCTGTTTCCCTATGGGAAATCAGCTTTTATTAAAAACTGGTATCGCAAGTTACCTGATGCATAAAACCTCTGACCGCTAGTGGAGTCACTGCTGACGTCACGAATGGTACCAGGAGTATCCTTCAGCTAAGAGCAGCCTAAATTTGTGGCCTACCCCTGCACTCCTTCTACTACCACGGTAGCAACGAGAATGTCCTTATCAGATTTCACTCTTATGCTATCACATTTATGGAATTTATGATGGTCTCGTCTGCCGACATCAACAATCTTGCAGGCAACAAACAGAGTGCTCTAAGCCGACGCTAACTTTCGAACTGAAGAGAAATAATATTGTTTCGGCGTTCAGATTACGTTACTCGGCACTGCAGCACCCACGACATGACAAAGAGGAAGTAGTCTGAGAGAGAGAGGGAAGCATTTGCAGACAAGGCTAGAGGCAGACATGGCCTGGTCATATGAAATACCAGAGGAGAAACGCTACTGTCGGAGCACAAAAAAGGCTCTGACTCAAAAGTGGCGCACCTGTTGCTATATTCTCTCTTCCTCGGCACCTTTAAAACCTTTCCCAGAAAGAATTTGAAGCCATTTCGACTATTTTTCGACCGTGACTGTCTCAAGTTGTTTTTGTAATGCCATTTAGCCTGAAGATGAGGTTTACCCCTCGAAACACGTCGCTAAAAAAATAAGTAATACAATAGGTGACAAAGTTAGTGACTGGTAGCGGTAATTTAAAAAAACCTTTACATATTTTCCCAGAACGTTTGGCATGCGAACATATTCCACTTTTTTTAACAAACAATTCACCTTTCATTCCAAAAAAGGTACCTTGACTGTTAACTCCCTCATACCCACTAGTCCATCACTGCAAGTCGCTCATCCTCACTTACCCATTCTCTCTCACTCATTCAGCCCAATTCACTGTCATTATCTCTTTGTTTCACTGCCTCCTGTCTCACAGCCACTGTCTCCTTCAGTCTGTCATGCTACGTGTCTCCTCTCATTGTCCCTGCTAGTATTTCATTCCTTCCTTCCCACTGCTGCTGTCTCTTCTCATTATTATTATCTCTCTCTTCCTCGTTGTCATAAATTCTACCTCTCATTATCACTGGCCGTCACGCACTTCTACTTTCTCCTTCTCTTTATTCCTTTCTCGTTGGCACTGCCTAATTCACTCTTTTCCTAGCACTGTTCTCTGCTATGTTCCTCGGCCACTGTATCCATATCTCACACTACTGTCCCCTTCACTCTTTCTATGCCACAAACGCTGTCTTCTATCTTCCAGTATTTATTACTTTTTCGTCTATTTCTCTCCTCCTTCTCTCTCGGCATAAAAAAGCGCGAATAATTTCATATGTCAAAATTTTTGGGAAAATTTTGAAAGGTGGAGGGGAAGGTAAAATGAGGCAGCTGGAACTCCACTTTTCAGTAAGAGTCTTTGAAACATTCGCCTTTTTTGTGCTCCGATAGGAACACATTACCGCTAGTTCCCTTCTTTTCTCTGTTACAGCAGGGCATGTCACTTACACGAATTTACTTATGAGAAAATGAAAGAACGCAGACCTAATTCTACACTTCAGACAGGATTTTAAGTGCACAACAATTTTGCATGTGCTTCAGTACTGTAACATGGGTTTCTCATAGTCTTCCTGATGACACCTTACACTTTGCAGCATATTTCTCCGTGCTAGTTCACTTTCTAAAACATGTTTCACCTCACAAAGGATCTTACGCTCTTTTTTTTTTTACACACACAAGTAGGGTAAATTTGAACCTCTGTATCTCGGAAATAGATAAAAATATCAAGAAAATTTTCGAGTCCGTTCGAGATCGGGACCTTAGGAAAGTTTCGAACAAACTACAGCCATTTTCTGTGGATAGCAGTTTTAGAATCTGCGACTCGGTTGGTACTCAGAAACCCAATTTTTTGTGGTGTATTTCGATACCAGATAAAGATTTTTGAAAACGGTGCTTGTAGATGAATGTCTAAGGAATATAATGTTAAAATTTGATTAAGTTGCAGCGGTTATTTATTATTTCAATTTCGCCTCACGCCGGACCTGAGTATTTTATGTGTACAAGTATGATAAATTTGTTCCTCTGTATCTCGGAAACGGATAAAGATACCAAGAAAAATTTTTAGTTTGTTCGTGATTGGAATCTTAGGAATACATGGCAAGAATTACAGCCATTTGCTGAGTGTACATGGCTTGGAATGTGTGGCTTGCCTTTGATACTCAGAAACCATGTTTTTGGGGTATTTCTCGATAATGGATAAAGGTTTTTGAAAACGGGAAGATGGTACGTCTTGATAAATGCCTAGAGGAATACAATGTTAAAATCTGCGCAGTTTACTTTGTTTAGTTATTTAGATATACGCTGCTGATGGTGAAAAAAATGGGAGAAATGTCTTTTTCCCGGTGTCCTCAGGTAGCACCTCCATAAGCTTCTTAAGGCGAACCGTAGATTACATCTAATGCAAAAACAATCATCTGGTTTGCTACATTGCCTAACCTGGAGGAGGTAACATTCAAACGCTGACCATGTACTGTTCGTAAGATAGTTACAGTAAGGCGGTTCTTCTTTTCGGTATACAAAAAGTCCCTAGGACAATGGTTATCCCAAACACTTGACCCTTCCTTTCTGTCACCATCACGAAGTTTCGAGGTTTTTAGCTCTAATTTATTAGTTATATGTTCGCCTGAAGAAGTGGATTTTAGTGCCACGAAACTCATAGCTGTAGTTACCCTACCTACGAAGAGGTCTGCAATTTCACCGACAAACCAGAGGTATGAGCCCGGTAAAAATCCCGTTTTTACGAGCGGTGTTTTGGAGTAACAATGAAGCGCCAAGAAACTGGTATAGGCATGCGTATTCAAATACAGAGATAAGTAAAGAGGCAAAATACGGCGCTGCGGTTGGCAACGCCTGTATAAGAAAGCAAGTGTCTGGCGCAGTTGTTTGATCGGTTACTGCTACTACAATGGCATGTTATCCAGATTTAAGTGAGTTTGAACGTGATGTTATAGTCGGCTCACGAGCGATGGGACACAGTATCTTCGAGGTAACGAAGAAGGGAGAGATATTCCCGCACGACCATTTCACGGGTGTTCCGTGAATATCAGAAATCCGGTAAAATATGAAGTCTCCGACATCGCTGCGGCCGGAAAAAGATCCTGCAAGAACGGGACCAACGACGACTGAAGAGAATCGTTCAACGTGACGGAAGTGCAATCCTTCCGCAAATTGCTGCAGATTTCAAAGCTGGGCATCAGTAAGTGTGAGCATGCGATCCATTCAATAAGACATCATCGACATGGGCCTTCGCAGACGGAGCCCACTCCTGTACCCTTGATGACTGCAGGACACAAAGCTTTACGCCTCGCTTGGATGCGACAACACCGACACTGGACTGTGATGACTGGAAAGATATTGCATGGTGGGACGAGTCTTGTTTCAAATTGTATTGAGCGGATGGACGTGTATCGATATGGAGACATCCTCATGAATCGATGGACCCTGCATGTCAGCACAGCACTGTTTAAACTGGTGGAGGCTCTGTAATGGAGTAGGGCGTGTGCTCCTTATCTTAGTGCTTGCCAAAACCTACCTTGGCCAGCCAGGTCACCCGATCTCTCCCCAACTGAGATCATTTAGAGCATTATCGGCAGGGCCCTCCAATTACCTCGGGATTTTGACAATGCAACGCGCCTATTGGACAGAATTTGGCACGGCATCCCTCAGAAGGACATCCTACAGCTCTATCAATCAATGCCAAGACGCCGGCCGGAGTGGCCGAGCGGTTCTAGGCGCTTCAGTCTGGAACGACGCGATCGCTACGGTCACAGGTTCCAATCCTGCCTCGGGCTTGGATGTGTGTGATGTCCTTAGGTTAGTTAGGATTAAGTAGTTCTAAGTTCTAGGGTACTGATGACCTCAGATGTTTAGTCCCATAGTGCTCAGAGCCAATTGAACCATTTCAACAAATGCCAAGCTGAATAATTGTTCGCATAAGGGCCAGAGGTGAACCAACGCGTTAATGTCTTGTTAAATTTGTGATCCACTAACAAATGAACCAATTTTTCTGAAATTGTAATGATTTGTTTGTTTGTACATGTACATAATATCAATCGTTTTAAGTCCCATTCGGATAATTCCTTCGCGGTGTGTCTTTTTCTTGTCTTAGAATGTATTAATAAGGAATAAACGAAGATTATGCAGTTAATCGTGGAACAAGTCTGTCAGACTAACATTGCCATTCTTAATACTGAAATGTGAATATGTCCAAAAAACATAATGCCGGCCGCGGTGGTCTAGCGGTTCAGGCGCTCAGTCCGAAACCGCCCGACTGCTGCGGTCGCAGGTTCTAATCCTGCCTCGGGCATGGATGTGTGTGAAGTCCTTAGGTTAGTTAGGTTTAAGTAGTTCTAAGTTCTAGATGTTAAGTCCCATAGTGCTCAGAACCATTTGAACCATTTTTGAAAAACAAAATGCGTGTCCAGCATTGGTATATGCAAAGTCTGATAAGGAAAGAAACTAGCGGAACGTCATATAAAGAATCGTAGACATTAGCATACGTGATTACATCGACGTCTGGGTCCTTAGCATGAACAATTAGTCACTAGAGACGTTATGGGTCGTACAAGGAGGGGGGTGGGGTGTAAGGAAGGGAGTTCGTGAGATAGGCACCCCCCTCCCCCACCAAGAGCCCAAAAACTGACAAAAAGAGACAACGAAGAACGACGATTTAAGAAATTTAATTTTATTTTTAGGTAACGGTGATAATACAGCCAGAAATAGTCATAGTAGTACAGAGTTGACACGAAACTTTGAATTAAAACCAAATGACACAATAGCTTAGCTTTGTGGAAAGCACAAAATATACAAAGGACATAACATTACATACCAGTCTATTGTTGTTGTGAATTTTGTTGGGTTGGGGTTGGGTTGTTTTGGGGAAGGAGACAAGACAGCGAGGTCATCGGTCTCATTGGATTAGGGAAGGACGGGGAAGGAAGTCGGCCGTGCCCTTTCAAAGAAACCGTCCCGACATTTGCCTGGAACGACTTACGGAAATGACGGAAAACCTAAATCAGGATGACCGGACGCGGGATTGAACCGTCGTCCTCCCGAATGCGAGTCCAGTGTCTAACCACTGCGCCACCTCGCTCGGCACTAAAAGTCTATTCTTACAGTGGCTTCATAGTAAAAAATATACAAAGGTGATTACATACAAATCTTCTCTTACAAAGATTTCGTTTTGAGTATAGTATTCAAGATAGTTTGAATGTACGTATATACATACAAGTTCTTAATTTAAAAAGTATACAATGGAACAATAATTTAAGTCTTGATATAAAAATACATGCTCTTAGTTGATATTTGTACAAAGGTACAACGCTTGTTGTAATGGGGTTACTTTAATAAGGTTACTTGAGCCACGTGCGTTTACAGTGCCAAATTTAAACCTGTATATCAACTTCTTCTAAGCATCCTTCAATAGAATTGTTATTATTTACATCTTATCTTTAGATTAAAAAGAGATTAAAAAGGTAACGCTTGCAGGTAGGTGAAAACACCTTGCAACACTTTCCTATACAGTTCTCGCTGTGGCCGAGCGGTTCTAGGCGCTTCAGTCTGGAACCGCGACGCTGCTGCGGCCGCAGGTTCGAATCCTGCAGGCAAGCTCCACACATCCCCCACACAATGAGATGAACTATGGCCGATCTCCCACTACTGTATAACGATCTTGATTGTTCCAGCAATGTGGCGGCTGCAGCAACTGGGATACATCGCCATCGCTTGCTATGGTAATGATGCATGACACCCCTACTAACAAATCCAACCTTGCATGAACTATCACAGCTAGTAAGCCACTACTGCTCTTACATCCCACTGTCGCAGAGGTTTTTTTCCCGCGGCACGAGCCATGTTACTTTTTTCCCTCTGCTCTTCAAATCGCTACCCTCACTCGCGTTTCGTCCACTGTCTATCACCTGATGGACCGTGTTAATGCGTAGTCTTACCCAGACGCACGGATAACATCACAGCCCAGCATCCTGTGATCCTCTTACTAGATAACTAACATGTTGACAGAGGTGACAGTAGAACTTTTGGTTTGGTCACCACGTTGGTGCGGGCGTGGAGGGGCCCCATCTCTTTCTCCGGCGGAACTCGTCTTGACAGCCACTGTGGCCCCCGAACGGTTCACGCACCTTGCCGAGACGCTGAAGCGAGTTGCCCGGACCGTGATACCGACTGCCCAGAAGCCGCGCCAGCTGCCAATGTAGCTGCTCCCTCCGCCTAGGGAAATGAAGACAGCTGCTGCTGGCTAAGAGAAGACAGAACCACCAGGAAAGGCAACATGCTGACACAAAAGAAACTCCACACAACAAAGAAGACACGGGAGGCACATGAGAGCCGGCAAACTTCCGCAACTACCAGGGATGAGGGGAACCTGATACTAAAATCACGTTTGGTCTGATCTGACGGCCAACGAGAGACGTCCGGTTGTATGACAGCTAGGTATCTGCAGTTATGTTCTTGAGATGCTATTCAGGGTCTCACGGTAAGTACACTGCTGGCCATTAAAATTGCTACACCACGAAGTTGACGTGCTACAGACGCGAAATTTAACCGACAAGAAGAAGATGCTATGATAAGCGTATGATTAGCTTTTCAGTGCGTTCACACAAGGTTGGCGCCCGTGGCGACACCTACAACGTGCTGACATGAGGAACGTTTCCAACCGATTTCTCATACACAAACAGCCGCTGACCGGCGTTGCCTGGTGAAACATTGTTGTGATGCCTCGTGCGAGGGGGAGAAATGCGCACCATCAATTTTCCGACTTTGATAAAGGTCGGATTGTAGCCTATCGCGATTGCGGTTTATCGTATCGCGACATTGCTGCTCGCGTTGGTCGAGATCCAATTACTGTTAGCCGAATATGGAATCGGTGGGTTCAGGAGGGTAATATGGAACCCCGTGCTGCATACCAACGACCTCACTAACAGTTGAGATGACAGGCATCCTATCGGCGTAGCTGAAACTGATCGTGCAGGCACGTCTCCATCCCTGAGTCAACAGATGGGGGCGTTTGCAAGACAACAACCATTTGGACTATCAGCTCGGAAACCGTGGCTGCGGTTACCCTTGACGCTGCATCACAGACAGGAGCGCCTGCGATGTTGTACTCAACGACCAACCTGCACAAATGGCAAAACGTCATTTTTTCGGATGAATCCAGGTTCTGTTTACAGCATAATGGTGGTCGCATCTGTGTTTTGCGTAACACACATTGGAAGCGTGTATTCGTCATCGCCATACTGGCGTACCACCCGGCGTGATGGTATGGGGTGCCATTGGTTACACGTCTCTGTCACCTCTTGTTCGCACTGACGGCGCTTTGAACAGTGGACGTTACATTTCAAACGTATTACGACCCTTGGCTCTGCCCTTCATTCGATCCCTGCGAAACCCTAGATTTCAGCAGAATAATGCACGACCACATGTTGCAGGTCCTTTACGGGCCTTTCTGGATACAGAAAATGTTCTACTGCTGCCCTGGCCAGCACATTCCGCAAATCTCTCACCAACTGAAAAACTCTGGTCAATGGTGGCCAAGTAACTGGCCAGTCACAATACGCCAATCACTACTCTTGATAAACTGTGGTATCGTGTTGAAGCTGCATTGGCATTTGTACCTGTACACGCCATCCAAGCTTTGTTTGACACAATGCCCAGGCGTATCAAGGCTTTTATTAAGGCCAGAGGTGGTTGTTCTGGGTACTGATTTCTTAGGATCTATGCACGCAAATTGCGTGAAAATGTAATCACATGTCAGTTCTAGTACAACATATTTGTCCGATGAATACCGGTTTATCATTTGCATTTCTTCTTGGTGTAGCAATTTTAATGGCCAGTAGTGTAGCTTACTTGATCGTAGGTTCGAAATCAGTATGAGGGATTCTGCTTCAGTCACGCGAATTTCACTAGGTCCTCGACTGTTTCGTCACGTAAGATTCCATAATGTTCTCTATCTATAGCAACTGGACTTCTGTGTAATTTTTTTCTTGCTACTTTGATGGTCTCCAATATATTTGAAATATACGAGAGTTATTCGGTACGTAAGGAACGATCGTTCGCGACATGGAAAATAGAGTGAAAATCTGATGAAGCTTTGCACTGTGTCTAGTACACCTGTCGATTGCATCATGTCGCTCTTTTCAGCTCTGAGCTCTCAGGGAGAACGTAAAAGTGACTAGAAATTAGCGTCTCCCACCAAGTATGAGGGCCTGGATAAAGATTTAGCCTGAAGCTATGCAATCCTCATAACATTACTGTCATGCAGTTCGTTGTACACGACTCTGCCAGGGCAGTGAAGATGCTCCTGCAGCGTTTTCGATGGGAAGTGTTTGATCACCCACAGAATGAGATATTCACTCTGCAGCGGAGTGTGCGCTGATATGAAACTTCCTGGCAGATTAAAACTGTGTGCCCGACCGAGACTCGAACTCGGGAAACATCCCCGAAGCTGTGGCTAAGCCATGTCTCCGCAATGTCCTTTCTTTCAGGAGTGCTAGTTCTGCAAGGTTCGCAGGAGAGCTTCTGTAAAGTTTGGTAGGTAGGAGACGAGATATTGGCAGAAGTAAAGCTGTGAGGACCGGGCGTGAGTCGTGCTTCGGTAGATTAGATGGTGGAACACTTGCCCGCGAACGGCAAAGGTCCCGAGTTCGAGTCTCGGTCGGGCACACAGTTTTAATCTGTCAGGAAGTTTCAGTTTTCTTTTGGTTTACAGTGGTTTCTTCCAATTTCTTTGTAGATACAAAGTGAGTGCGTTCCATTTGAACAATTTTAAAAGCATTTTTCTTTTTGCATTCTTTTACAGTGGTTACCCTATCACCTGGCAAATAATTGTTTTGCTTCTCTACTCTTTGCTTCCCTCAAGCGAAAGTTGGCATCATCTGGTGGCAAAGATGATCTGATAAAGAAAATTATTATCTATGATTTCTGTTTACAAACCAGGTTCTTCTAATAGATTTTTCAAAGCAAGTGCCTTTTATATGTTCCGATTTTTCCAGCGCAGCTGTCGCATTATAAAATCACACGCTTGAAGTGTTCTGCATGTTCCTTCCGTCGCTTAACTAGGCAAGATGCAAGGTCTCATGATCCCCTTCACCCTTCCGTTTCATTCCACATGTGCATAGAACTATTCCTTTGGCTAAGCGAATGTATTCCAAAGTTGTAGAAATTGGCACTAATATCGTAGTATTATAATGATGTGGACAGTTTTGGCAAAGAGACCTCTTCTGCAGATCACAAGTCACTACGTAAAATTCGTCGGATATTTATTTAAAGTCAGTACCGCTATTAGACTGTTGTTTATTTACAGTGTTACATTTACACTTACACAATCATGATATCGGCTTCAGCGTAACATTATCAAGTGTTTTAAATGTTATAAATTGCCTAGGAGATGGCAATTTATAACACTTGCCTAGGAGATGGCAATTTATAACTCTTAAAACACTTGATAATGGCACTTTGAAGGCGAAATCATGATTGTGTAAGTGTAAATGTAACACTGTAAATAAAGTCTAAAGGCGATACTGACTTCAAGGAAATATGAATGTGGCCCCGCAATATAAAAAAATTATTTAAAAAATTATCATCGGAAATATTTTCTGCGTCCAATTTCAAATTCTCCCCGGCCTGAGCACCTTTTCTTCAGTGCACTTGCCTTTCCTGGTTCATGGACAGCAATTTAGTTTCATTTTGTTCCACTGAAATCTTCGCATTAGTCTCATCACATGAATTACATGTAGCTTGGAATGGAAATTAAATTTTGTTGAAAAAATATTGTGACAGTATTTATCTTTTGCTGATGTTTTACGTTCTTCATCACTTTCCTGGACGTACATCTGCATATTTTAGGAATTTTCAAAGCTGGGTTTAAATATTTTCTTTCGCAATGTTTATTTCTTGATACACAGAGGTTTGAATATTTTCTGTTAGGATTTTATTTGTTGTGTAGTGACTCGCATAGCCAGGAAATGATTTTATACGATAAATAGCGTTGGTGTCATGAATTTTGTTGCGTGGGGTCTACTTGCTTTGGTGTGCAGTGAGACAGTCGTCCATCAGATACTTAAAACGTGTTCGGAAAAAATGGTCTACAAATGAACAGCACTATAATGTTGTTCTACCAAGAACCGACGGAAGATTCTGTTAATATGGTCTACAAACCTGCATGCTATCGTTTTTCACCTGTAGAAAGTAATCTCGTCGGTTACTTATTTCCAGTAACATTTCGCGGCCGTTTGCTTTAAACGTTGAATGACTGCACCGTTCCTCGAAGATAAACATTTTTTTGTAAAATAAACGTTTTGTTGTGAATAGTCACTGAACCGTGGGAGGCTAGCAATCGATTTCGCGTGCCTTGATGTAGGGCGCTATTCACGAGCGTTACTGCTGGCAGTGTGAATCGATTGCAGCTTGCCTCTGATTGTCTCTGGCAAAGCGAATCGTGAAGTAGGCCTCGAGCAGCGTTGATTGGGCAGTAGGAGTGAGGTAGCGAGTGACAGTGGACTATAAGATAATCACGGGCCGACTTTCGGACATGGGTCAGTCGACCGTTAGCTCTGTTTATGTTCAGACTCCGTGTAGCCTGTGAAATCGGAGTTACCACACTGAGCTGAGTATGGCGTCCTTCTGTACGCGCACGCTGATATCTCACAAAAAAATGTTTATCTTCGAGGAGCAGTGCAGTCATTCAACGTTCAATGCAAACCGCCGCGAAATGTTACTGACAATAAGTAACCGACGTCATTTCAATACTTTCTACCGGTGGAAAACGATAGCATGCAGGTTTGTAGACCATTTTTTTCTGATGGACGACTGTGTCATTGCATATGAAAGCCAGAAGCAGCAAGTTGATGAAACTAACGTTATTTAACGTACAAAATCATTTCCTTGCTCTCAGAGTCACTACAGAAGAAATAAAATTCCAACAGAAAATATTCAGACCTCTGTGTATCAAGTCATTACGCAAGAAATAAACATCCGGCACTGATATTCCGTGCTGTGTGGGCGCTGGGAGCTGTACTGTATGTTACCAGGGTTATCAGTTGTCTGCCAACACATCGTCCGTTTACGGTCAGTGCTTCCCGTACTACAATACGCCCACATCTATTGCCTGCCCTTGGTGGTTTACTGAAATATTTGTTTGAGCTTAATTACCTGTGCTAAAGCTCTGATGCTTCAGATTATTAAGATTTCTGATCACTCGAATATTTGGCTGTATATGTAATTGTGGCAATATTGGGGATTTCTGTGTACCACTGAGAGCTTCATTGTAGTGTATTTGTGTTGGTTATTGCGGCAAAATAAATAAAAAATTAAATTTATTGATTTTTTTCAAAACAAAAGAAATAGGGACATGGAACTTTAACTTCAGAATTTTGAAAGGCTTTTTACAGACTCTTTTGACAGACTTGAATACGGACAAATTCAGTGCTGCGTGAAATTTGCCTGTAATATAATTTACAATTCCGATTAATAAAATTTCTGAATTCTACGTCGTTGTTGGTTTATTCAGAGTTCTGACCTTAAACGTAGAATTAGACCTCCTGCCACAATATTAATTCATTAGTCGCCATCGATGTTCTTCTCTTTTTTGACCGTGCGTATCTTCCTAACTCGGCATCGGTTTCCTTCACGAAGACGGTGGAAACAAAGGAATACAATGCTACGTCGCTTTAAATAATTCTCGTATAATTTAGACACTTTTCACTATCATTCACAAGACAGTAAGACTTGCTATGCTCGTCGCACAAATCTTAAATACTAACAAGATGGCTGCCTTTCAGCTCACACCAAAAATTACGTCCATCCCCTACAAGGTAACAATCGAGAGTGTATCTTAAATCCTTCTTGGAGTATGAAACAAAGGAGAATAAAATATGGACGTTACAGGGATTATATTCTACTTTCCTCTCAATTTAATCTTTGGCGCAGAATTTAAAGTATTGTATCTCTCTGCGTGGTAACGTGTCATTACACTATGCACAGTATGAAAGACTAAATTCATTGGTAAGCCTTAATGTTAGATTTTCCCACTGATATGGCCGTCAGCTTCCTTGTGCCGTAGTATTCTTGGTTTTTGGCAGTAAGCCGTGTCAAAAATTATGTAGGTTAAATTGTGACCTTAAGTGTTTTTAAGGTTTTTGCATTTAATCTTGTATTTAACATTTTGTTTTTGTGTTAAAGCTGTGTTGTAGGTTTTCATCTAAATACCACAGAAAGAACCACTGCTTGTTAGATCTAAGCATTAAACAATACCTCATCATTTTCCTCACATAAATGTTCGGTTCACCCAAGGTACCTTGCTGTGTGGTTTGGCTAAATTACAATCACATCTTATTCTCTGGGCATTTATTAAGTTTTCCTGTATCAATTTTTGTTCGGCTAAGTGGCTTAAGAGACATAGCCGTCGCCAGTACTACGTTTTCTTGATATTTTGCAAAATTGGTTAAAGATAAGTTTTTGAAATTTGATGGGATATTAAGAGGCTTTATGCTGACCATTTCTCGAGGAGGAGGCAATTAATATTTGCTTAACTTGTTTGTTTGGCCTATGTTGAACCTAAGTTGTGTCTGCTGACAGCCCTACTTAGTCTTCCGAGCTTTGCGACCGGTTTTTCAGTGGCTGGTGGCCACAGGGGCATGGTGCTCATTGGCTGCCTTTGAGGCGACGTCCGCGATTGTTGCCTGCTAATAAATTTTAAGTTATGTAGTGGTTTATGTTCTGACCTATAGGACCTTGTTTAAAGTTCCACTTAAAGCTATACATGCCCATGATGTGAATTTCGGGTAGCTAAGTTTTTTCTAAACTTGCTTAAGCACAAGTATCTTTCTTGATTATTATGTTACGCGAATATTTTCAAATCATTTAACAATATTTACTGGTCTGGGCCTGAACTGGTACGGTGCTTGCCTCACGTGTGGACAACCTTCATCTAGTTTGCTGTTTTTGCACTTGATAAAATTTTCAGTACATTTTATGCTGATTTTAGCAGTGTGTTTGCCCACCTGTATGCTAAGGGCCTATTCATTAAAAAAAAAAAATTTCTTCACAGTTTTACTTTTATTCTGGCACTGTGCTTTGTGGCTTGTTGAGATAGAAACATTTGTTATAGTCAATTATTACTGTTAGGAACTAATTAGCCTTACCATGTCACACATAATTATATGATTGTTGTATTTATTTATTCACGCTATTGTGTAGTCATTAAATAAACGTAACCAATGAAACGCTGCTGTACTGGGTTCGCCCTCTCATGCTTTCCTTGTCCTACCACATCCTGTGTTTAGGGATTTCAGTCGCCTACCTTCCAGGAGAATCACACCGTCTCATGAACTGTTCTTCACTTACTCTTGAAGAGCATTTTAATAAATATGAGCAGACCTTGTAGGTAAAAACTTCTCCTTTAGCCAGTTTCCCTTTTCTGGTTGTATAATATTGTCCAGTATTTCGGAGACTCTTCCTTTTATGTGGCTTCCAGGCCTCAACGTTTCTTGTGCGTTTTCTTCCTCTCTGTTTCAAAGATGACTCATTGTTCTCTGCGGTTTCCTCTCTCTGCACTGCGACGAAATATTTATGATAAAAATAGGTGCTGCAAATACAAGAAGTCCAAGATAAGAATTCAAACTTAAATTTAACACTGAAGTAAAAAATATCAAAGATGAACTCAATGAAGGTAGAAAAAACTGCGTTCGAAAAAGTGCAAGTGGAAATAAGTACTGTTAACAAAAATGTAAACAGTCAAATTTCGACCTTGGAAACTAATTTTGAAACTGAACTGGCACTTGTTGAAAGCAGTTTTGTCGAAGAGGGGAAGAGGTTAGAAGACACATCCATAGAAAGTTCAATATTAAGTAACAAAATCAGCACCCCCAAAAATAGTGTTTCTATTCTGTGCAAAAAGGTTGAAGAATTGTCCAATGATGTACTTATAGAAATCTTGTTAACAATGTTGTTACCATGTTTTACAACATTCCAGTAAGAAATTTTTCAGGTGAAGGTAGTTTACATCCTGTAGATTTTCTGCAGCATTATAGACAATTTTGTGTTATAATATGACTGGCATAATAAAAATTTAGTTTGTTAATAAATTTGTTAGAGGTGAAGCATTAACTTGGCCTAATCAGTATACTAATGTGGACCCAACCTATGCAAATTTTCAGAAAGGATTTTAGATAGTTTTTGTTCAGAGGCTGAACAATCTAGAATAAAAAGTGAGTGTCTCAGTGCCCCAAATTACAGGGAAGGGCATATTATGATGAAACAGTGTTGCAAAAACCATCTTAAAAAATTAGCTCATTTGAGCAAACCTTTTGATGAACTTTCCCAAATAAATGTCTTAAAAAGGAGGTTACCAGCTGAGGTACAGTGGGACCTCGTCTATGGGCCAGAAAACACAAAAGACCACTTTTTGAAATATGTAGATACATTAGATACAGTTTTGGGGAGGATTGGTTGTAGTTGGAACAGAAATTGGAATAGAAATGATAACAACACAAGGAAACTGGATGGGATATTAAGGAAACAAAACACTAGCTTGGGCTCTATTGTCAGTCTGCAAGTTAAGGGCTTATGGAACAAATAACAAATGGACCAGAAATTACAGTAATAATGGTACACAAGGAGAAAAATTTAATGAAACGATCAGTAGCTATCTTAAAGATATGTACTATCCTGTTAACATTAAGTCTGCTGACAATGAAGTATGTTCACCAGATTAGACAAAACAGGCAAATAAGGTAAGTGAGCACACAGATATTTGAAAAGAGGATACAAAAGAAATTAATCTATCAGAAGACTGTAACTGGGTACAAACTTGTCACTTTACAAATGCTGAAGTAACTGATTTTGTGATGATTTTGGAATTCAGGAACTAATGGAAGAGCCAGGTAAGAAAAAAGTGAATACTGTATTAGTTGATGGCAACCTAAACAAAACTGAGTATTTAAATAGTAATGAAATAGGGAATGATGTTGTTGGTAATGTGTGTGGTATTACTGATGATATTTGTGGTAATGTGTATAGCTGATAGGGGAATCAATGTGTGTGAGCCGTGGCGGCTCATTTCTGATAGTGGCACTCTGGTGGTTTCTTTCCTGCCACAGTCAGGGCGGTAAGCAGCGCCCTCTGGGGCCCACGCGAGGAGTAACGAGGCGAGGTCCTGTGGAGGGTGTTCTCCGGGACGTGGTGGAAGACGGTTGTCGGGTTGAAGCAGCGAGTGTGGGACCGGACCTATCGCATGGAGATATACTAGTTGGCTCTGAACGGAAGGCGCCGTAGCAAGTAGTGGGAAGCGGCCGTTCTGTAATTTGCGTGAAGGAGTAACGACTTTTGCACTGGATGTCCCTGTGGTTCCCGAGAGTTGCGGTGGCTGCTTTCGGAGAAGAGAATTGGTAAGAGCTTGTGTCTACGCTCTTTTTCCGTACGGTGTTGCTGGCTGCTGTTATAAACAGGTGAAAATCAGGCGCTTGTATTGAATATACGGGAACTGGTGGTGTAAAATTACATTTGTAATTGAGTCTCACTTGTACTGTGACAATTTAGAAGCGAAAACTGTGGTGGTTTCATTAGGTCTGGTTCTCTGCAGTGCAACTAAGGGACTCAGTTATTTGGAGTAACTGAGGGAGCACCATTATGTTGGTCTAAGTGATACGTTCTCCACGTTTTGTCTGTGGCTTTGCGAATCGAAATCGTGGGGGAGTACACGTTGAGTAATTTGCTATTGTATTGATGGTTATGTTGTAAAGACTGTTCTCTAGTGTGTTAAATCACGCGCTGATTTGTAGCCAATCTAAGCAGAAGTTACCGTTGCTGCTTGATTATGTGCTACTGTCCTTATGATTGGCGTTGTTTGTCTTTTGATTGTGGTGTGCTCACGTTAAAAAAAATTACGGCTACTATTCATAAGGGTTGTCTAGTAAGCAAATTGCTTAAGCTTTTATCATGTGCTGGTCTGTTTGCCTATGACATTGGCTTTCTATGCAGTAACTGAAGGAATGTGTATGGTGGTTCAAGACTGTAGGCTAACTAGTATTTGAACTGGTGTTGAGGTTAAGGGCGAGATCAGCATCCCGCAAACCCGTACCTTGCGCGTGGTTAAACGTTCCGCTATTGGGGAGCCGGCTCTCTGTTCTTGTATTGAGTAAGGATACGTGATGAGTGCATCGCTGTAGTTTTTCGCGTGCTAAATTGCGGAGTGTCGGTGCCGTCCTAGGGCTAGACTTGTGATCTAAGTTATGTTGAAAGGAATTAACTGTACCAAACTTAAGAGAGCTTTTAGTTTGTTTTAGGTCTGTACATGGAATGATGTTGATATTTTGTCGATTGCGGCAATAACTTCCTGTGTGGGGAGATCCTCTAAGGGACCTGTATTGTACTGTTGCAGTGCAGTCCATCTGAAACGTGCTGCTTAAAACTTGGGACTGCAGCTCTCTGATGTTATACGTATATTAGTGTTTAATCTTAAATGTCTTGGATGTAATATCGTTGTTGAGGATTATGTACTTAATTTTGATCGCTGGTTCCTTAAACGAAGTATTCGTTTTAGAATGTGTGCTCGGTCAGAGCCTATTTAAATATGATTTTAAGTCATCATTCAAATTTTCCAGTCTTGTTTTCTTAAAAGGCTTTCAGTTAGATGATTGCTATTTGCCTGTTTAAATGTTTGAGTGACTTAAAGGAAAATGATATTGTTTTGTAATTTGTACTGGGTAATACCTGACTGATGTGTTCAATGAATGTCTAGTCAATGGCGATGCACTGTTTCATTGCTAGCCTACCCCTTCCACTCCACAGCCTATTGAGCTGCTTTCTGTCGAAATTGTGACCTTGACACCTCAGTGTGTCTTTGAGTTTAGGAGTCAGTGGTCGCAATGGATATCTGTTTTTTTATTAAATTAAATGAAACAATAAGTTTACTGTTACCAGTCACTGTTTATTTGTTTCCACGACGCGTTTCGAAGGTTTAAACCTCCATCATCAGGTGGATATACATCAGTTAATATGGCATTTGTGTGTTTGTGTTATGTTACGATTTTGTCAAAACAGACCAAGTTCTGAAATACTGTTTTGTTTTCTCCACTAGACAGTGTCACAACTTCCTCCAAAGAAATCGTAACATAACACAAACACACAAATGCCATATTAAGTGATCTATATCCATCTGATGATGGAGGTTTAAACCTTCGAAACGCGTCGTGGAAACAAATAAACAGTGACTGGTAACAGTAAACTTACTGTTTCATTTAATGTCAATAACAGTCACGGTAAAGCCTAACCTAAAAATGTTCGCATTTAAAGTTAATCTGTTTTTTAGTTGAGGTGTACCACTGCACGTTGGAGACTTAAATTCTGTCCTAAGCATCTGAATGGTCACTGCACAGTTTTTTCTACTCTGTGATGCCGGCAGGTGACGGCTCAGTAGAGAACGTGTCCCTCTGGTGAGCAACAGCCAATGAGGTGTCGCGTCCGGCCAGCATGTAGAGGGCAGCTGCTCGAGCGGCAGCGGGCCAGGGTAGGCCGTTCTGTTGTCGAGTCGAGAGTGGGCTTCGTGCGTTGTTCCAGCAGGGGGCGTGCTGCCGCCACCCCAACACCGGGGGACGTGGAGGGGTGCCGACCCCGAGTGTGGGGTGTGGGGGCAGGGCCTCCAGGTGGACGCTGGTCAGCCGGGGGCGGGAAGACAGCCACGCCGGGGGCAGGGAGCGGTGCTTGATTCAGCGTGGCGCAATGGCCTCCTTCGTACGCTACTTGCACTGGGGGTTCCCCTGTCACACGTGAACCTACCAATGCCGGACATTTGCCACACTTGCCCCTTCGCCAGACAGCGATCCCTCAGGTACGGGACGCCCTTCCTCGTACTTCTGTCCGCTTTCAAACCGCCGTCTCCACATCGTACCCGATACAACCAGTACGTAAGGGACCTTCTTCTTCGACATCTTGGCCAAATACAGAGCTTCATTTCCAAAATCGAAATATTTATATCTTTTGGGAAACGAAACCAATTCCGACGATTATGTCACTATGTAATTAGTTCTGCCAAGTATAAATATAGATCCCTCTATCTGTACGGTAGCTTCCTCTCACGCTTACTGATTGCGATAGAAACAGTCCATCGCCACGGGAGCAACAAGAAAGGAATGCTGTAAAGAGAATGTGAATGTACGCTAATCATTTCTTTTTGAACGTTGCATTTGCGCCTACTTTAATTACAACTGCGTGCCCGAAACACAATAAGGAAAGAAGAAATGGGTATGTGAAGGTTTGAAAAGAAGAACGACATACTCCATATTAATTTACTCTCTAAAATCCGATATCCCTTCCGGCGAAACATTAGTTAATAAAGTGTAGCGGGACAATGTTAAAAACATGATTGAAAGTACGTTCATAAACAGAGATAAGAACATCTATGATTGACATGTCATCAAAAGTCGACGCACAATTTTAAAATGTTAGAAATAAGGAAATGAAGTAATAAGAGGGGCAGCAGCCTTTTCAGTAGTTGCAGGGGCAACAGTCTGGATGATTGACTGATCTGGCCTTGCAACAATAACCAAAACAGCCTTGCTGTGCTGGTACTGCGAACGGCTGAAAGCAAGGGGAAACTACAGCCGTAATTTTTCCCGAGGACATGCAGCTTTACTGTATGATTAAATGATGATGGCATCCTCTTGGGTAAAATATTCCGGAGGTAAAATAGTCCCCCATTCGGATCTCCGGGCGGGGACTACTCAGGAGGATGTCGTTATCAGGAGAAAGAAAACGGGCGTTCTACGGATCGGAGCGTGGAATGTCAGATCCCTTAATCGGGCACGTAGGTTAGAAAATTTAAAAAGGGAAATGGATAGGTTAAAGTTAGATATAGTGGGAATTAGTGAAGTTCGGTGGCAGGAGGAACAAGACTTCTGGTCAGGTGACTACAGGGTTATAAACACAAAATCAAATAGGGGTAATGCAGGAGTAGGTTTAATACTGAATAGGAAAATAGGAATGCGGGTAAGCTACTACAAACAGCATAGTGAACGCATTATTGTGGCCAAGATAGATACGAAGCCCACACCTACTAGAGTAGTACAAGTTTATATGCCAACTAGCTCTGCAGATGATGAAGAAATTGAAGAAATGTACGATGAAATAAAAGAAATTATTCAGATAGTGAAGGGAGACGAAAATTTAATAGTAATGGGTGACTGGAATTCGAGTGTAGGAAAAGGGAGAGAAGGAAACATAGTAGGTGAATATGGATTGGGGCTAAGAAATGAAAGAGGAAGCCGCCTAGTAGAATTTTGCACAGAGCACAACTTAATCATAGCTAACACTTGGTTTAAGAATCATGAAAGAAGGTTGTATACGTGGAAGAACCCTGGAGATACTAAAAGGTATCAGATAGATTATATAATGGTAAGACAGAGATTTAGGAACCAGGTTTTAAGTTGTAAGACATTTCCAGGGGCAGATATGGGTTCTGACCACAATCTATTAATTATGACCTGTAGATTAAAATTTAAGAAACTGCAAAAATGTGGGAAATTAAGGAGATGGGACCTGGATAAACTGAAAGAACCAGAGGTTGTACAGAGTTTCAGAGAGAGCATAAGGGAACAATTGACAGGAATAGGGGAAAGAAATACAGTAGAAGAAGAATGGGTAGCTCTGAGGGATGTAGTAGTGAAGGCAGCAGAGGATAAAGTAGGTACGAAGACGAGGGCTGCTAGAAATCCTTGGGTAACAGAAGAAATATTGAATTTAATTGATGACAGGAGAAAATATAAAAATGCAGTAAATGAAGCAGGCAAAAAGGAATACAAACGTCTCAAAAATGAGATCGACAGGAAGTGCAAAATGGCTAAACAGGGATGGCTAGAGGACAAATGTAAGGATGTAGAAGCTTATCTCACTAGGGGTAAGATAGATACTGCCTACAGGAAAATTAAAGAGACCTTTGGAGAGAAGAGAACCACGTGTATGAATATCAAGAGCTCAGATGGCAGCCCAGTTCTAAGCAAAGAAGGGAAGGCAGAAAGGTGGAAGGAGTATATAGAAGGTTTATACAAGGGCGATGTACTTGAGGACAATATTATGGAAATAGAAGAGGATGTAGATGAAGACGAAATGGGAGATACGATACTGCGTGAAGAGTTTGACAGAGCACTGAAAGACCTGAGTCGAAACAAGGCCCCCGGAGTAGACAACATTCCATTAGAACTACTGACGGCCTTGGGAGAGCCAGTCATGACAAAACTCTACCAGCTGGTGAGCAAGATGTATGAGACAGGCGAAATACCCTCAGACTTCAAGAAGAATATAATAATTCCAATCCCAAAGAAAGCAGGTGCTGACAGATGTGAAAATTACCGAACTATCAGTTTAATAAGCCACGGCTGCAAAATACTAACGCGAATTCTTTACAGACGAAAGGAAAAACTGGTAGATGCAGACCTCGGGGAGGATCAGTTTGGATTCCGTCGAAATGTTGGAACACGTGAGGCAATACTGACCTTACGACTTATCTTAGAAGGAAGATTAAGAAAAGGCAAACCTACGTTTCTAGCATTTGTAGACTTAGAGAAAGCTTTTGACAATGTTGACTGGAATACTCTCTTTCAAATTCTAAAGGTGGCAGGGGTAAAATACAGGGAGCGAAAGGCTATTTATAATTTGTACAGAAACCAGATGGCGGTCATAAGAGTCGAGGGGCATGAAAGGGAAGCAGTGGTTGGGAAAGGAGTGAGACAGGGTTGTAGCCTCTCCCCGATGTTATTCAATCTGTATATTGAGCAAGCAGTAAAGGAAACAAAAGAAAAATTTGGAGTAGGTATTAAAATTCATGGAGACGAAGTAAAAACTTTGAGGTTCGCCGATGACATTGTAATTCTGTCAGAGACGGCAAAGGACTTGGAAGAGCAGTTGAACGGAATGGACAGTGTCTTGAAAGGAGGATATAAGATGAACATTAACAAAAGCAAAACGAGGATAATGGAATGTAGTCCAATTAAATCGGGTGATGCTGAGGGAATTAGATTAGGAAATGAGACACTTAAAGTAGTAAAGGAGTTTTGCTATTTAGGAAGTAAAATAACTGATGATGGTCGAAGTAGAGAGGATATAAAATGTAGACTGGCAATGGCAAGGAAAGCGTTTCTGAAGAAGAGAAATTTGTTAACATCGAATATAGATTTATGTATCAGGAAGTCGTTTCTGAAAGTATTTGTTTGGAGTGTAGCCATGTATGGAAGTGAAACATGGACGATAACTAGTTTGGACAAGAAGAGAATAGAAGCTTTCGTAATGTGGTGCTACAGAAGAATACTGAAGATAAGGTGGATAGATCACGTAACTAATGAGGAGGTATTGAATAGGATTGGGGAGAAGAGAAGTTTGTGGCACAATTTGACTAGAAGAAGGGATCGGTTGGTAGGACATGTTTTGAGGCATCAAGGGATCACAAATTTAGCATTGGAGGGCAGCGTGGAGGGTAAAAATCGTAGAGGGAGACCGAGAGATGAGTACACTAAGCAGATTCAGAAGGATGTAGGTTGCGGTAGGTACTGGGAGATGAAGCAGCTTGCACAGGATAGAGTAGCATGGAGAGCTGCATCAAACCAGTCTCAGGACTGAAAACAACAACAACAAGTAATACATGATGCTGTGCTTGTAACGTACGTTGTACTTCTACATTGTTTAGCTCTGCTATTAACAGGGTCACAGAGAAAGCATCCTAGGTTTTGGAGGGAAAAGCCGTAATTTTAATAATCACCACAACAGAAACAAGAAGCACAACTTAAGGAAAAATAATGAATGCGTGTTCCAGCTCATAAGCGACACTGAAACAGGTAGTTCCTGTGACTTAGTATGGACAGAGGTTATATTCGACAACCGGAATAAATTAATAAATGGCTCCTTTTACCGACCCCCGGCCGCAGATGAAACAGTTGCTGAACAGTTCGAAGAAAACTCGTACCTCATCACAAATAGGTACTCTACTCATACAATTATAAAACTTGCTGGCAGATTAAAACTGTGTGCCCAACCGAGACTCGAACTCGGGACCTTTGCCTCGAGTTGCTAGAGCACTTGCCCAAGAAAGGCAATTGTCCCGAGTTCGAGTCTCGGTCGGGCACACAGTTTTAATCTGCCAGGAAGTTTCATGTCAGCGCACACTCCGCTGCAGAGTGAAAATCTCATTCTGGAAACATCCCCCAGGCTGTGGCTAAGCCATGTCTCCACAATATCCTTTCTTTCAGGAGTGCTAGTTCTGCAAGGTTCGCAGGAGAACTTATGTAAAGTTTGGAAGGTAGGAGACGGTTACTGGCAGAAGTAAAGCTGTGAGTATCGGGCGTGAGTGGTGCTTCGGTAGCTCAGATGCTAGAGCACTTGCCCGCGAAAGGCAAAGGTCCCGAGTTCGAGTCTCGGTCGGGCACACAGTTTTAATCTGCCAGGAAGTTTCATATTAGCGCACACTCCGCTGCAGAGTGAAAATCTCATTCTGCATACAATTATAGTTGGCAGTGACTTCAATCTACCTTCCGTATGTTGATAAAAATACATTTTCAGACCCTACTGTAGACATAAAACAACTTCCATAATTGTTCTAAATGCTTTTTAAAAAAGTACTTTGAACAACTAGTTCACCAGGCCATTCAATTGTAAATGGTTACACAAACACACTTGACCTCTTAGCCACAAATAATCCTGAGCATCACGACGGGTACGGGAATTAGTGAACACACAGTCGTAGCGAGGCTCAATTCTGTGACAAAGAAATTTACCAAAACTAAACGCGAAATATATATAATTACAAAAGAAACTAAAAACTCGGGTGACGTCTTCTTAAGAGACAGTCTCCAATCCTTCCAAACTATGTAAGTGAAGACCATATGTGGCTTAAGTTCAAAGAAATAGTATCAACAGCACTCGAGAAATTCATACCAAATAAATTAATATCAGACGGAACTGATCCCCCATGGTACACAAAACACGGCAGAAATCTGTTGCAGGAGCACCGAAAAAGGCACGTATAATTTAGACGAGCGCAAAATCTCTAAAATTGGCGAAGTTTTACTGTGGCGCGAAATTTGGTGCGGATTTCCATGCGAGATGCATTTAATAGTTCCCACAACGAAACTCTCTCTAGAAATGTGGCGAAAAATCCATAGAGATTCTGGTCCTGTGTGAAGTAAACCAGCGGAAAGGCCTTTACTGCGGGTCGGGCGGCGAGTGAGGAGGAGGGGAGGGGGGGAGACAAGGGACTCATCCCTTCGGAACAGGTAAAATCGTGGCAAATGTCCGGCGTGGCTAATGTCCACACACCGAAGCTACTGCTGCAGAGCTGTCTCGCAGAGCGCACGCTTCACGTTCGAGCAGACCGTGCACTACTCTCGCCTGAGCGACGAGTTCTCGCCGGCGTCTTGCACGGTCCTTTGCACGCATCCGATCTCCCGCGTACACATCGGGTGAATGCTGCGCGGTGTATGCCACACGGCTGTATCCCGTAGCAGACTGTAAAGACCGTTCGACGCAGCGGTGGTTACAGAGTACGCCGCAGCGAACGTCGCGGAAACAACGGCGGTGATACGCGAGAAAAAGGAGACCACCGCAATTACGCGTCGGAAGACCGTAGCCGACGTGCCGGAAATCGGGTGAGCGTAAACTGATTCCGAAACAGACATCTTGATTACCATTACATGGCACCGTATTAATACGAAAGCGGACTTATTGATTCCAGTAAGTTGCCATCTTATTTTTCCACAGCCTACATGTTGATTCTCATGAGCTATCAGCAGTGCCATAACATTTCCCTTCCCATTTTAATCGGACTTACGACAGTCTGCATGGAGTAGGTATGAAATTTTTTTTACTTTTTTATATTCTCAGAATGTCAGTACAGTACAAGCAAAGTAGCAATTGTCAAGAATAAGTAATAAAATTATGTAGGTGGGAGAAACTTGTAGCACAATTTTGAAGACATTCATACCGGGTAATGGTTGAAATAGACAGCTTTTCCGTTTGTTATTTTATTTAGTTTTGATAGCCGCGTTCTTGTTTTTCTTTTTGGATGGGGGAGGGTTAGTGGTTTTTTGTCACCTCTCATTTTATATTGTGAACGCCCTTCAATATATCTAACAAGTGGAATATGACAAGATGGGAAGAGTAAAAGTTGGAGGTTCACATTTTTGGAAAGTTGGCCACTCATTATGCAGTGGCGTATATACACAAACTCTAACCCTGAGACACTATCATCGCGAGTGGAAGCGAGCGAATAGTTGTTGAGAGTAGTCAAACGTAGCCTAGAGTGGAGAGAAGTCGCATGTCATGAGAGGTCGCAGCCTGCCCTGACTGTGCTATTGGCACCGTAAGAGACTTTGGTATTAATCGAGGATTTATGGTAACTTCTCTTTTTGCTGCACGCAATTCATTGCTTGCTTGTTCTCTGGAAGGATTTTTTCAGATGCATACATTGAGAGCAATATTCGTATCTTTGTTGTGAGCGGATACGTGATTATTGATTAAAGATATTGTGGAATAATTGAAGTTTTAAAACTGTTCAAGGAAAAGAACGGTCTGAGGAAAGTTTCTCAATGTATGAATCTTCATTCTCATAACATAGTAAATTAAAAGTTTTATTGACTCCTTTCACTTTTTTTACACTGCTTAAGGCTTATCAACCAGACCTCTCCTCATTATTCAAGTTCTCTATATAAAAAAAACAAGAATTGTTCCATCAGAAGGTGTAACTATGAACTGCACACTGTATGGGTGACTGCATTTCTTTTGAATTATTTTAGCATGTTGCTGGTGACGCAGTTGCAGCGATAAGACGAGTTAAGATGTTTGTTGCGCACAGGAGCATTGCAGTATAATTGTTAGGAGACCTTGGAGAATGTTTTAAAATTCGCAACCAGATAGTAGCGAATTGTTTTTTCATGATTTGTAGCAAGAGTAATTAATTTCTGTTTTTTTTTTCCTCTATCAGAATACTAACATGTTAGATATAAGGAGGATCCATAAAATGTTTGAATACTGACATGTCGGAACAAGGATTTTCGTAATACAAGTTGCATGACTGCATGTCAAATTTTATGATAATCATAATGATCTACCTCTAGACTGCCTTACAGATATAGAGAAATGGAGCTCTACTCGTTTCTGTAAGTCTTTCACCAGGATAATAATAATTATTAAAATTTTTTATAGTTCAAAGGTAAGAACTTTCAAAGGTAACAACCTGTTTGCCAGAGTTTCGTTTCGTTGGATGATTTTGCACTTACACGTGCTTCGTCTTGCTACTGCATTTGCAAATAATTTACGCAATAGTAGTCTAAACATTCATGGTGGTGTCTGTTTGTTCTATATCATGTCTCCCTACCACTTTCGCGCAACGACGCTCTGAGCGTGTTTTTTAGAGAATTGACTAGTTTGAACCTGGGACCTGTTGCTAGTAAGGAGACGCCAGACCACACATGACATGTAGAATTCAGAAGAGTTCAGTGAGACTAACGATGATATAACGAGATACTAAATGATCTCAGCGTCAGGTCCACTGCACTCCCTGTAAAAGAATCTTAATACTAACTAAATTTAGTGGAAAGGGTTCAAGGCTTTCCTATTTTTAGTTAGCTGGTAAAATAACGTCGAAAAAGCAGTTAAATTTACCATTGGAAATTTTATTCTACTCACAAAACATCGTTTATAAATTGCACTATTGATAAAAGGAAATGTTTTAATACAGGATGGTAAAAACCAACAGCGTCCAACAAAAATGTGAACGAATATTCCCTGAATGGGTTTCCAAGTTGTACAATGGATCGAAGGATGACCTGTGCCATATCACATCTATAATCTAGGTTTAAGTTTCACAAAAGAGAAAACTATCAAAATGGTCTACAGTGACCCTCAATTATCTTTAATAACTTATCTAACTTGTCGTAAATTACAGTGGCTGATGTGGCTTCTCAATAACTATATAAAAGAAATCATCGCGTTTCAGATTTTTACTTCAAGTGGCAAATGTGAACACCACGAGCTTTAATTTACGATCGACACTAGTATTACGCAAAAGGGATTAAAAGATGAGACTTCTGCAGTTCTGAGTGTAGCTTTATGCGCTGTTATGCGGCATAGCGTGCGTTCATTACCTTGTCGGTGTTCGTCAGGGGGGCGGCGGCCGGCGCAGCAGCCATCCAGCTCGCCAGCTCGGAACTAACTCTTTCCTAACTTCTCCTTACTACAATTTACCGAAGTTGGTTTTAAAAAAAAACTACCTGGCTGTGTTTTCATCTGACCAATCAGGGTCTCAATGTTAACCTTAAGCTTCGCCTACAAAAATTCTGTCTATCCAATGAGAAACGTTATACTTTTCGTGGTGGGGCAATGTTTTTAAAGTTTGCAACGTAACAGAGACGCGAAAAAGTCTCACGCTAAAACCTGCAGCTGTTGTGGTCCTTTTAGCGTTATCGTGAGATCTATACTGTTCTTCTGGAGGGGTCTATCTTTTAACGTGGGATGGGGGTGGTCCTTGACGTAACAGGGACGCGAAAAAGTCCCACGCAAAAACGTGCGGGTGGTAGACTTAGAGGAAGGCTGCCGACGTGGGTGTCCAGTCCGTGCCTTATCGTAGGGCCTTCTAGCTTAACACGGTTCTGCTCTCGGCTTCTGTTCTCGTTTCTCCCCTCGGAACTGCGTCTGCCTCACGGTGGGAAGGTACGACATGCATTTAGGCATTGTTGTGTTAGTCTGTGGTATTCCATTTGCTCACTCGTTACTCGTATTACTTTAGTTAATTTAATGTCACGATTTATTCGGAGCTATGTGACATACTACTAGATTGGCTTATTATGTCAGTATTTTCATGGAAGGTGTTGGATTTGCCTGACACCTTACAGTAGTTGGTCCTTAGTTGTTGGATAGCATTTTTGTTGCTTGCGCACTGCTCCGCATTAATTCAAAAGTTTTTATTTCAGCAACTTTCTGGTACGGAATTTGTTTATTTATTTTGTAACAGTGAGTTTAACTGTTTTGTGTTAAGGTATTGTTTTGCAGTTTTATGTCATTTTCTTTATTGATACAATGAAAATTATAGCTCAGGTGGGAATGGTCAAGACTGTAATATCAGCTTGAAAGGAAGTTTCGGAAAGTTTGAGACATAGTGTAGAAAATTCTTTTCGGGATGAAATCAGGAAACTTTCCAACAACCTTGTGAATAATCAGTGTGTGGGCTATTGTTTGCCGATCATTCTTGATGAACTGTGGGGAACTAGACGTATTTCAGAGGGGCAAAATAACAAGATACAATCCGATTTTGTTATAGAGATTCAGGTATTGCTTCTACTTCTACAGAACAAAGTAATTTTGTTTTCCTCTCTTTCAGTAATAATGTCACATAATTAATATTAGCTCAACCATGGGTCAGACGACGCTCAGCCGGCTTGGTTCACTGATAGCGAAGAATTTCAGTCTCTGCAACGTTTTAAACAAGGACAGATGACGATACATCAGAAAAATAAACGTGACGTGAGAAAGACACACAAACAAGTTGCTAGAGTATCGAAGATAAGATCAGTCGCGACAACGATACCAGTAGGTTCAATAATTCTGTTGGAAATAACAATGAACGCACTAATTTTAGAAATTCTGATTACTTCTCTCGTGAACGTGTTATGTTTTGCAGCGCTAAATAACTGGAATGCGAGTTGCGGTATGAGATAAAACTCATCTATTCAGCAAATGATGATTTTGATTACATACATTTTCTTACAGACAGGAAATGTAAAATTTTTCGCAATGCCAGAAATGAATTTCACCCAAGTGAGTGGTTGAGCAATTTAACTATTGTGACTACGAAGGCTTTCCCGGCGTAATAATTGATAATATTCTTCTCGGGTATGCAGCCGGATCATGACGTCTTCATGACACAATATTTCCGCGGCCCAACTGGTCGCCATCTTCAGGTGAGAGTGCTGGTGCACGATCTCGCCGGAACTGACTTCCCGGCGCAAGCGGCGGCCCCTATATAGGCCGCAGAAGACCCACAACGCGTGCGCGAGAAGGTGCCGTAACCGCCCTCTAGCGCAGTAGACATACCCCGCCGCCAGTGATCGAAAAAGGCGAAATCGAGATATCGCTGTCAAGAATTAAAAATAAAAATAAATAAAAAAATTTTATTCCGACGATAGAACCACAGACCGTTGTTTTTTAATGTCAGATAACACTGGGTCCCAAGTCTTACTTAAAAGAAAACTCTTGTCACTATTAATAAGATTGTCAGATAACCGAATCTCTATGGATACTTTTAAAATACAGTCCCAATAGCGAGATGCAGGGGCAACCATTTGTGTCTCGTCATATAGTATTCTGTGTCCCTCGGTGAGACAGTGTTCCGCCACTGCAGACTTCTCAGGTTGAAGCAGCCTTGTGTGCCGCTGATGCTCAACACATCGCTCCTGAATGGTCCGGAATGTCTGACCAATATAAGTCTTTCCACAGTGGCAAGGGATCTTGTACACACCGGGCTTCCTCAAACCCAAGTCATTCTCAACAGAGCCAAGGAGCGCTCTAATCTTGGCTGGTGGACGAAAAATACTTTTGATGTGATATCTTTTCAGAATCCTTCCTATCTTCGAGGAAATGCTCCCAGCAAAAGGCAGAAAAGCTACCGATTTGCAGGTATCTTCTGGTGGTTCAGGCGAAGGTCCAAACTGGAAAGCACGACGGATCTGTTTATCTGTAAAGCCATTCTGCTTGAACACAATCTTAAGATGGTCCAATTCTTGTGTCAAGCTTTCTCCATCTGAAATGGCATAAGCTCTTCTCGCCAACGTCCGCAGGACCCCCGTACGCTGGAACGATGGATGACAGCTAGAAGCATGTAAGTAACGGTCAGTGTGCGTAGGCTTTCGATAAACGCTGTGTCCCAGTGTCCCATCATCCTTTCTGTACACCAGAACATCCAGAAACGGAAGCTTTCCATCATTTTCCACCTCCATTGTAAATTTGATGCTAGGATGCAGGGAATTGAAATGATGTAGGAGGCGGTCCAGAGCTTCTCTCCCATGAGGCCACACCATAAACGTATCGTCAACGTACCTCCAAAAACAGGTTCGTTTTAAGGACGCTGTCTTCAGCGCCATGTCCTCAAAATCTTCCATAAAAAGATTGGCGACTATTGGGGACAAAGGGCTCCCCATAGCCACTCCGTCAGTCTGTTCAAAATATTTGTCATTGAATAAAAAGTACGTCGACGTTAACACGTGGCGACAAAGCCTGGTTGTTTCCTCATCCAGTTTCTCACCAATTAATTGCAAGGATTCTTCCAGAGGAACCCGGGTAAAAAGCGACACGACATCAAAGCTCACAAGCAAATCCCAGGGACTAAGAGACAAGGACTTCAATCTCTGAATAAACACCATAGAATTGGAAATGTGATGTTCGCATTTACCGACGTGAGGGCCAAGAACAGATGCTAAATACTTGGCTAGATTGTAGGTAGGAGCGCCCAAATTACTCACGATCGAACAGACTGACGGAGTGGCTATGGGGAGCCCTTTGTCCCCAATAGTCGCCAATCTTTTTATGGAAGATTTTGAGGACATGGCGCTGAAGACAGCGTCCTTAAAACGAACCTGTTTTTGGAGGTACGTTGACGATACGTTTATGGTGTGGCCTCATGGGAGAGAAGCTCTGGACCGCCTCCTACATCATTTCAATTCCCTGCATCCTAGCATCAAATTTACAATGGAGGTGGAAAATGATGGAAAGCTTCCGTTTCTGGATGTTCTGGTGTACAGAAAGGATGATGGGACACTGGGACACAGCGTTTATCGAAAGCCTACGCACACTGACCGTTACTTACATGCTTCTAGCTGTCATCCATCGTTCCAGCGTACGGGGGTCCTGCGGACGTTGGCGAGAAGAGCTTATGCCATTTCAGATGGAGAAAGCTTGACACAAGAATTGGACCATCTTAAGATTGTGTTCAAGCAGAATGGCTTTACAGATAAACAGATCCGTCGTGCTTTCCAGTTTGGACCTTCGCCTGAACCACCAGAAGATACCTGCAAATCGGTAGCTTTTCTGCCTTTTGCTGGGAGCATTTCCTCGAAGATAGGAAGGATTCTGAAAAGATATCACATCAAAAGTATTTTTCGTCCACCAGCCAAGATTAGAGCGCTCCTTGGCTCTGTTGAGGATGACTTGGGTTTGAGGAAGCCCGGTGTGTACAAGATCCCTTGCCACTGTGGAAAGACTTATATTGGTCAGACATTCCGGACCATTCAGGAGCGATGTGTTGAGCATCAGCGGCACACAAGGCTGCTTCAACCTGAGAAGTCTGCAGTGGCGGAACACTGTCTCACCGAGGGACACAGAATACTATATGACGAGACACAAATGGTTGCCCCTGCATCTCGCTATTGGGACTGTATTTTAAAAGAATCCATAGAGATTCGGTTATCTGACAATCTTATTAATAGTGACAAGAGTTTTCTTTTAAGTAAGACTTGGGGCCCAGTGTTATCTGACATTAAAAAACAACGGTCTGTGGTTCTATCGTCTGAATAAAATTTTTTTATTTATTTTTATTTTTAATTCTTGACAGCGATATCTCGATTTCGCCTCTTTCCATCACTGGCGGCGGGGTATGTCTACTGCGCTAGAGGGCGGTTACGGCACCTTCTCGCGCACGCGTTGTGGGTCTTCTGCGGCCTATATAGGGGCCGCCGCTTGCGCCGGGAAGTCAGTTCCGGCGAGATCGTGCAGACTTAATTACCTATCAGATTACGCCGCATAGTTTTGGAAAGACGTTCTAAGAGTGACTTGGGAGCTTTTCAAGCTCTTTCGCAAGAACTTGAATTTGACAATAATGATTACAAATACAGAAACAATAATAATCAGTATTGGTAAAACGACCGCCCGCGGCGTAACTGAAAACGTTGATTGAATTCACGTGAACGGTTTGGTGACAGAGGCGAGACAACAGGCATGATATGAGACATCAGCCATACAATACAGATAACAGACGCTCGAGAAATGATTCTCGTGTTCATGGAAATTATGAGTATAGGAATAGAGATCGCGGATCGCGTGAAAATAGACGTTATGGCAATGAAGACGATTTTCAATGCTATGTTAATGACAGAGTAAATCGAAATTGGCGTGACGCACAAATTTTGATTCCGATCGTGGTGCTCAGGTTGTTAAAATCAGGGCATCGGGGCAACGCAACAACAATACTAATAACAATTAAACGTCTGTGTTAGATCATTTTCATACGATTTAACTTGTATTTCGTGTTGTCACGCTCAAAGTTTTGTACTTCATATTTGTTCCCATTCAGTGGTACAGAACTACATTAAAGCATGAATGTTTCCAGTCGCCCTAGTATTCTGCCCCTCATAACGTCATCAATGTGTGTTCTTTGAGCCAGTTTCAACACACAGTCACCATTAGCACATCTGAAAACGTCTGCACACTTACTTGCTGCACCGTATTCTGACAGCACCAACACACCTCTGTGTATGTGGACTGCTGCCAGCGCCACCGTGCGACGACCGCAGGTCAAATGCACCGCATGTCATACCCTGAGGTGATGTAGACTCTCAAACCGCCCACCAGAGCTTTGTTTCACCTTGTATCAGAATGATCCTTAATTTAAGAGCATGAGTGTACATTACCTACATTTTGTGCTACCAAATTTCCTTTCTCTCTTCATTATCTGTATTCATGAGTGAGTGCGTATGTTGAGCTTGTGTTGTACGTGGTAGCAGTACAGCATCTGGCTGT